>NC_137969.1:198008038-198608038 GCF_963924665.1 Micromys minutus | reverse complement strand
GCTTAGAATTTAAGTCATGCAGCACCATATCCTTTCACAGGCCTGAAGCCCCATTTGAGATTACTAAGAGGCTGGCTTGGCTGGAACTGTGCACTCCAGATCAGTACAGCCTCTCCAAGGGGTCTGAGACCATCCTAGTATAATGGCCTTAGTAGCAATAAATTATAGACTACCCAAGCTTCCCAGAGTCAGTGTCTCAAAGACCAAAATGAACTATGTGTGCTTTAATGTCCTGACTTTAGTAGCCACACAGCATAATTTCTCCTGGTCTTTGTGAAGCAGTATAAGCCTATTTGGACCCTAGAGGAAAAGGACAGACTGCATTTCTCAAAGGGGTTGATTCTACCTTGTGCATACAACCCACATGGCAGAGCTGCATCCTAGGCAAGAAAACCCACAATGTCTATTTATAAATAAATAAATAAATAGATAGATGGATAGATAGATAGATAGATAGATAAAGTATTTTAAAGAAAAAACTGGAAAAGCATCTGAGTAGACATTTCTGTTTTAAAAAGACATAGATGAATATCACATTTGGAAAATAGACTCATGAATAATCATGGAAATTCCAATCAAAGATACAGTGAGATGTTGTCTACCTGTAAGACTAATACATTTTAAAAGATGAAAAATGAATGCTGGACAGGATGTGAAGATAAAAAACATTTCTATATTGTGGATGGGAATGTAAATTATTACAACCTTAGAAAACAAAAGGAAGACTCCAAAACCAAACCAAAACAAACCTACCTTGTGATCCCCCAGACAGAGGAAGACAGATGCTGAGTGATTTTCCTTATAGATAGGACCTAAAAACATCAAACATGGAGAGTAATGGTTGCCTGTGGCTGAGAGACGGGAGAAAGGCTGGTCAAAAACTACAAGACACGGCAGTACCTTCTGAAGACCTTGTGTCTAACCCAGTGGGCGAGTGAAGTTAATAATGGTGCATTGTTGCTAAAACAGCAGATCTAAAATCTCCTCACCACAGAATAGTGAGCATATGAGGTGGGCAGCTATGTTAATCAACTCAATTTAATCATTTCATTATATTTACCTGGATCATAAAGTCACATTGTACTGTACACTCTCTATAAACACAATTTACTTGCCAATTGTGTTCTAATAAAATGGGAAGGGCTCTGAATATACAAGAGGGAAAATACGAGCTTTTTCTAAATAAACATAAAGACAGTTATTGTATATTACTAGTATTAAAGTATTAGTACTGTTAATAGTTCACATGCTTTTACCAACAGATTATTGCTTTGCCCAAATTTTCACCTTATTCTAAAAAATAATAATTTAGAAATATGCTAACAGAAAAATGGAAATGTCCATTCTTTTCTACCTGAGGCATTAATGAAATGCTATTGGGATCACAGCTTCTCAGGAAAACACTGTTAATTGAAAGAAACGCTTCACATAAATTATACACTGATGATAAAAGCAAATGGTCATTAGGGAAGTTCAAACGAAAGCTACAGCGAGGACAAGCCCCTCGGTATAGCTAATATCTCCAAGGACGGTATGGAGTTAAACAGGGTGTTCCCACCAGTAACCCCAGCACTTGGGAGGCTGAGGCAGGAGACTCTAGTCAGAGGACAGCCTGAGATGTAGAAGAGATGCTACTGCACAAAAGGCAAGACCCAAAGTAAACAAAAAGCCTATCTACATTTAGACTAGGACTTGTGCTCACAGGAGTGGTAGGCTATAGTTTGGTGTTTTCTCATAATGCTAAAGTATCCAATTAATGTCTCATCCAGAAGTTCTGTTGTGGGGTTTCTGTCTTAAAGAAACAAAAGCATCTCAAGTTAAGTGGCTTTGTTTACTCAAAATAGCCAATAGAGAGATGTCAAAATGGGCTGAGTGGGGGTTAAAGGGTGGGGGGAGACCCAAGTCCCATGTGACTTCATATTTAAGCTCTAGAACACATAACACTAGCAAGGATAACTCAAAGGTTATCTGGGCCAGGGAAGGGTTGGACATGAACACCCCCGAGTAAAGCAGTATACTGTAGTTGTAGTTGTGTTTGAACAGCCATCCGTAAACAGTTAAAATGAGTTTATCATACTGCATATCTATTATAAACACACGAACTGGTGCACACTTGCACACTTACTGACTGTGAGTTTACCCTTTCCTTTCTTGAAAATAAACGTCCATAAATTTTTGCACAGTCCACTTTATGGCCAAAAGTACCTGCAAATAAATCCTCAGAAGAGATTATGTTTGACTTTATTTCACGTTTAATCCTCGATTTTATCCTTTTAATTGCCCCCCATGACTGACTGCATGTCAAAACAGCCTTTTACATTTGGAAGGAACCCTGGTTTTCTTTGCAGGGATCAAGTAAAAAATGGAGTCCCTGGGAAACCCGGAGATGAGAAATGAAGATTGATTTCACTTAGGGTCCTCATGTTGAGAAGCACAAAGGCTCTGTTGTGATCTAGGAAAGGAGATTTCTACCGAGAAAACATTTGAAGATTTATTTTGCAAACAAAACAACCTCTTCGATATCAATAAGAAACATCTTCATTCCGTGTATGAGAGTCATAGACATTCCACATCCACTGACTCTGCCACTACCTCCGTCTGGACTCCAAGTTCCTAAGCTGCTTTGGCAATGTACAGTATCTTGCTTATAGACTCTTGACAGCAAGACAGTGATCAGTGGTGTGCTGACTCGTCTGAAGGTGGCAGGTACTTAGTTTATGTGCTGCTGGTATTATTGATACTATTTTCCTACTGTGTTGTAAGTTAGAAGACTATCATTGTTAATCTAGTATCTTCCTCTCTTGTCTATTCAATGGATATTTAGAGAGTCTGTTTGAATGCTGAGGCAGCAATGACAAAGAAAATCTGCAGGATGCCAGCTCCCAGGCAGCTTCCAATACAGCGAGGAAACATCAGCTACAGGGAAAGAGAACCAAGGACATGGATTAGTGGGACGGTTTGTGATCATTGGCTACAAAACTGAGGACAAGAGAGGTGAGCTTGATCCAAGTAAGCAGCTAAGGGACATTTACCCCCACTTAAAATACAGGGGTGGGGGCTTGGGTGCCAGGAGTCAAGAGCTTTGTATGTAAGAGACAGTGGGAAGTTTAGAAAAGGGCAGGTCAGAAGACAGCCCTGGAACAGAGAAGTCTCACTGCTACATGGTCTTGGATGCTGCCGAGGACTTCCGAAATTTTTCTGGGTACTGTGGGAAGCCACGGAAGAGAAAGGATAGCTAATGTATAATTTATAAAGTGAAAAGCCAACAGGACGCAGGAGTGAAACATGGGTCTGGGAGGGAGGGAGGATGATTGTAGAGAAGAACAAGAGTGGAAGCCTAGCATCTCTCTTCAGTGACCAGAGTCTCTTCCCTTTCTCCTCACCCCCGCACCCCACCCCCTACCCCCCACCCCCCCTCCATGCTTGTGGTCTCTGTGTCTCTGTGCCCTTTCTCTTTGCCTGAGGTTCCCTTTACTAGATCACTGTGTGAATGGCTCCCAGGTCTCAAGCTAAGTAGCCTTCCGAGATTTCATTGCTTCTTACTAGACACTCTGTCTAGTGGGAACTTATGCTGAATTGCCAATTATTTGCATAAAATAAATTTTCAGATTAAAAACTAGATTTGAATATAAAAATATGAGTAAATCTGCCTTTTTCCAATTTAAGATAGTTTTAACTCTGGAGATGTATGTGACTATGCCTGTGTATATGCACATAAGTGCAGGTGCTCACAGAATCCAGAAGAGGGTGTCTGGTGCCCTGGAGCTTGGGTTGCAGGCAGTCATATGTTGTGGTGTTCATGGTGTAATTACACATATTCAAGCACACACACACACACACACACACACACACACACACACACACACAAGCTAAAATGTAATGTTCTTCTTACAGCAGACCAAGCACAGAACTCTGCATTATAATTAGTGATGTGCTCGGCACTAGCTGGTTTTTAAAGGTTTCTCGTATTCTATTCCATGGGAATAGAATCCTGTCTTCCACAATGCAGCTCTCCCTTGAGGGGATACACCCCGAACGATTGTTGTAGGGTGTGTTCTCTGAGTGAATGGGTAGATGGATGTCTGAGGACATCTGACTGAAGTGCCTGAGGAAACAGTGGAAGCTTAAGCATTTGTAGAAACAAATGGATGGGCATAGTTGATTGTTTTTGCAATATTCATTTTCTTTTCTGAATAGAGTAAGCAGCAGCATCTAAAAGGTTGGCTGTGAGAGGGGTGGAAATGTTCTTAATCAGAGCTGATTTCCAGAGTCCTGGCTGGAGAAATGTGTACCTGGAGTGATTCACATTTTCCCTAACATGGAGTAAGTGCCCTCAAATGCTTGTTAAATTGGTGGTTGACCTGAGATTGGACTCAGATAGATTAAATTAGTAGCTTAGAAAATGAGAAGTACCTGTGAGTAGTCTGGACCTGATTTCCTAAACCATACCCCCACTGCTGACACACAGTGTGTGTTCTCTCCTCTGTAGGTGAGCCATGGAGACAGAAAACGGGTTGCCCTCCCTGGGCTGAAAAGAGACACAGAAGAGGGTTGGTTACCGTGTTTTGACTTTGAGATTTAACCAGGTTGTGTTAAAGGTGAGCGGGCCACAGCTTTTCAGCTTCTTCCCTGGAGAACAATGCAGAGCAGTAATTCAGGAAAATATGGCAAATTTTCAGATTAATTATTGGAACAATACCTGAACCATGAAAAGTTCCATCTCCACAAGAAGATTTAAGGAGGGCTCACGCCACTAATTGTCATAGACTCCTGTTACGTTTATGGATTTTTTCATTTTGTAAAGCAGTGATTCATTTACAAGAGAAATTTGAACAGCAATTCTAGCAAAACGTTAAATTAATACAGACATTAGCCCAGCCTCTACATGCGTGATGTTGGCAGGCTGTGTGCAGCCTTTGTTCCTATGGACACTGATGATGGGAAGACAAGCTCCCCATTTTCTTTCCCTCAAGACGTTTACCAGAATGTGAACCCTGATGTGTCCTTGCCCCCGAAATTCATTATGCGGGCTTCAAAGGCCTGCTAGCCCTCTAATTAGCCAAGTTTTCTTGCCTGATTTCTTAAGAAAGGGACAAAGCCATCTGAATGCAGCGGCATCTTTTCACAATATGGAGTCTTTATCATTTTCCTTTCTCAATGATTTTACAAATAACGATGTGTAGGGGAGAGAGAGGAGAGGCACTCCAGCATATACTCGCCAATCATCCTGTATTGTTTTCAAAGAATGGACAAGCATTATCCTACACGTTGGGTCAAAGGAAAAAATTTTAAAACTTTGCTAGGGTTGTATGCATGCCCGTGTAGAAAAGTTTCATTTTTAGAGTCAACAAAAATCATAGCATCTCCTCCCAATTGGCTTGTTACATCAAATCACCATAGCCAGAAAGGCCGCAGACACTCCATATCCTGCCATACTTCCCCAGTCCCTGCACCTGCCAAGCCTGTTGGTTCTATGGACATCAAACAACTGGTGGGACAGAGCAAGAGACGCCAGAGAGAGAAGGCTGGGCTTTGAGGTGTTGGCCCAGCCTTCTATCTCAGGAAAGCGGCCTGTCTTCATTTATGAAACAGATTCACTTACAAAGCCTCACAAGCGTGCATGATCCCACTATATTAGAGATGGTGCCTGTGTCAGAGACAGCTCAGACGGAATTCCTTTCATTCGATGAACAATCACAGCTCCCACGGTTACTACTTATACTATGGTGTAAAGTCTTGGAGTGGAACTCTCTCCTTCGAGTTCTGCTTTTTGAAACTGTCTCATAGTTCATACATCAAACACCTTCTTGCCTTTCCTCATTTACTCATATTATAAATGAGAACTGTAGATTTATGTCTAGGTCATTCTGATATGAGACTTTCCCTATTTTTGGAAAACTATATCCAAGTGCCTATTGGTATTTTTAAAACTCCAGTAGCCTTTACTTAGTGTGCACACATGTTACACATTACACAGAGGTAAATTCCTTTTTAATGGTAACAGTAACAGTAATGTAAGTGTCTCTGTTTTAGAGCAGCAGTAGTGTTAGCAGCCAAGACACAGACCACTAGATAGCGATACTCTATAACTGATGTGGCTGTGGCTTTGTTAGCTTAAAGAATACATTCCTAGTTTAGCCTTGCCTCACTGTGTGCTATTTTCTCAACTGTGTAAGGCCATCTATGAGCCGAGGAAATACAGAAACAGGAATGCATGTATATGTATGTCCTCCATTTTGCATAAGACTGTACAAATACACAAGTTTTGTGTTTGGTGGAGGACCCCAGAGAGTCAGATTATCAGAAATAACTAAAAAAAAAATTCCATTCTACATCCCACTTTACGTGTGACTCAGCTTTGTGTCCTCTGACTCTCTGAACTTTTGAGTATTGTAGATTTCTGTAATCACTCCTGTTCTGAGAAGTTATTACAGTCTGTGTTTGATTCTCTGGGGAGTTTTGAGATGGAGTGAACCTTGATATCCAGGCCCTGCAAATAGCATCTGCAAGCTCATTTTAATCCAAAGTTTTAACGTTTCCCTCTAGTGGGCTTTCAGCAAGAGCTAGTGACAAATAGAAAAATGGAAGACAAATGGTATTGGACAGGAACCTACAGGCTTTTGAACAACTGTGGTAGCAGGGAGAAGACTTTCTGGATGTAGAAGATAACCGATGTTTCGGCTACCTCAAGGGAGTGAGGTTGCTGCGCTGGGGTCAATTCTTCATGAAGACTTGTAGACTACAGAGAGATCCAGGGATGTCTGCAAGGCCCAGCAATCACTTCAGGAGTAATCCCAGCATGCTTTGTGAGGCTAACTTAATGTCACCCTAAAGAAATCAAGTCAACCTTCTGAATGTTCAATTATATTAACATTCCCACAACTAATTCCTATGAAGTACCTACTATGTTCAAGAGTACCAGCCTGCCCCTGTAGTCCCGTGTTTTCCTTGCCCTTGATTCCACTTTAATTCTCCTTGAGTGACTACCAGTAAAATCTTCCTGTTCAGAAGGGGAAAATGCTTCGTTTGTCATTTCAGAGCAGAACTGTGCCCATCAACCTTGAATCACTGGAAGGGCCTCCTGCATTCAGCTATTGCTTTCGTCCACCGTCATCATTATTCCAGACTCCCGAAAGGGAGCGGAGAGCGATTCTTTTAATGCCAACTGTGATTTGCATGTTCATAGATGGTTTGAAGTTTCAGAAATTAAATGTCGGGGTGTAAAATTTTCTTGAAGGAAGCAAGTGTGATTGCATCGAACTTTCAAAGTACAATCAAAGTCTAAAGGAAATATAATTATTATTGTCGGTTTATCACCTCAAACATGTTGTTGTAAATGTCATTATATCAGATGAGTTTGGGAACAGGTTTTCCATTTTGCACTTTATTTGACAAGGTGATTCATTGTTTAGTGCACTTTAAGATGTCAGTCCTTCTGGAAAGAATTGAGCTGAGCTGATGTGCATAAGAACATCCTTCCATCAAAGTATATGATTAAAGAAGGGTTAGGCTTCTAAATATTGTTTCCAAACTTACTTTGAATAAGAGTGCTTTCCCTGAGATGTAATTTGCCACAACCTTCCACATCTGGGAGAACATGCAAAGACTACAGGATAACCATGGTGTTCTCTATAGCTCCCAGCCTGCGCAAGAGAACCCTTCCTTGGGTGAATCTGTTTCTACCATGGACATCCAGTGACTGTTGTCGTGGTTTTGTTTTCTTTTCAATCAGTGTCTGGCAACACACCTGGGTGATAACTCTTTGGCCCAGCCCTATTGCACACAGTATATTGGGTTACCACATATCAGTCAAACAATTCCAAATACTTTTGTAAGGCTCCAGAAGGGAACTAGAACCTTCTTTTTACTACTTTGTCATTATCAAAGTTAATTTACTGTGTCAAAATTGTAAAGAACATTGATATTCATACAAAGAAAGAAAACCAAGGCATCTGACTAAGGACCAGGAACTAACTGGTACATTCAAAGCAATCTTATAAATGATAGACACACCATTGCACAACTAAGGGACACAAGGCCGTGGAAAGTGACTAATTTGCCTAAGGACACAGAGCAGCAAGCAGTAGAGCTGGGACTTTCAGACAAAGCACTGACTCCCATGCCCAGAGTTCTTCTCCTGTGGTTGGTATGTATGGTACACACATACACAAAAGCCTAGATACCACAGGCTGAAACATCAAAAATCCCAGAGCCAAGAATAGGTTAGTTGCTTTGGCGCTGTTGGCCAGTGAGGTCCTAGAGACCTCCCAAACACAATAGGCTATTGCCAGTGCTCCTGGTTTCCCACCTGAAATTGACGGTAAGACCATACCATGGAAGATATTGAGTCCTTGAGTCATAGACCATGGAGAAATTAAGCTGGCACTGACCTAGGGAGCTTCATCCACACTAGCTAGCTCTCACAGTGCAGAAAAAGGTTATGCATGCTACTGGAAAAGAAAGATAATAATTTCTCCTACTCTGCTCTGAACCCTGTGAGTACAATAAAGACTGTCCTGGCCCAGCATGTCCATGTGTGCCATAGGGGCATAACCAACATAGAGATGACTAACCACTTTCTGGTTTGATTTAAGGACCTCTCCACAAGGCATCATTGTCATGCCAAGAACCTATGGCTAGACAGGCTCTAAAAGAGAACCTACAATGGTTATCATGTGTGATGGTTTAAATTAGATGTGCCCCACAGTCTTGGCCACTTGACTACTTGGCCTGCAGTTGGCCCTGTTTGTAGAGAGTCGTGATTTAAATGATAATGGCCCCTGCAGGATCATATATTTGAGTACTTGGTTTGCACTTGGTTGAGACTGCTTTAGAAGGATTAGGAGATTTGGTCTCAGAGATGTGTCCCTGGAGGTGGGGCTTTGAGGTTTCAAAACCCTTGCCATTCATAGTTAGCTCTTTCTGCTCTGTAGCTGCTGTCTCAACCTGTGAGTCCTTGGTTTCTGTTGCAGTGTCATGCTATACCTACTTGCCTGCTTCCATGTTCTCTACCATGATGATCATTGACTCATCCTTTGAAACTGTAAGCCCAATTAGCTTGTTCCATTATAAGTTGCTATGATCATGGTGTATTGGCAAAGCAAGTACTTGGCACAGATAAGTAACTAAGCTGTGGAGGGGTAGGAGGTAGTTGGAGGAGGTATGGCTTTGGGGGCTAGGCTTTGAAAGTATAATAAACTCATATCATCCGTTTTGTTTACCATTTCTTCTTTGTGCCTGTGGTTCAATGTGTAGAGTTTGGCTTTCACTTCCCACTCTCAGGCAGTCATTCATATACATCATGGTCTCTACTTCTCGGTTAGCATAGGCCCACATTAACTCTTCCATAAATTGTCTTGGTCATGATGTTTTACTGCCAAGTAGAAAAGTAGCTATGCATTCAGCCAAATAGACGTAGTATTAACCTGACTCCTAATGACTTTTTGTTATGTCCATAGGGGAATGCATTGCCTGTCTTTAGAGAAGTTTCTGTTTGCAGTAAATGTGGATTAGCAGAAGACTACAGATGCTCATCCCTAAACAGGACATCTGTATCCCAGGCTCTCCTCCCAAAGCTCAGGGATGGAAATAATGTAAAAGTCAGAGGCTACAGATGACTACAGGACACAGTGTCTTCTAGACACGTCAGGGCAGCTCCACATATGACCTAACAACAGTTAGGACAACATGTAAAAGACCTGTAAAAGATTGAGTCAGACCAAGTCACAACATGTTGAGAGAAGTGGTCATGAAGTCTCTACTAGCTGAGGAGCTTCTATATAGCAAGCAATAGCTTCTGAGTGAGTGAGGGTCAGTTTTCTCAAAGGGTATATAACCCGTGGTAAGTTGAGCACACTTCAGTGGGAGACAACACATCCATAAATGTACGGGCAGTACAAAGTGGACTTCAGATATTTTTATATTTTTGGTCACTGTCTTCTGTTGCCCATGATGAAACACTAAGACTAAAATCACCTAAGGAACAGAGGGTTTACTTTATTCATGGTTCAGCATCAAAGGCAGTTATAGTAGGAATTCAGGCAGACCCAGAACTTGGAGACAGGAGCTGATGCAGAGGTCATGGACTACTATTGAGTACTGGCCTGCTTATCGTGGCTTGTTCAGTCTGCTTTCTTATCAGTCCCAACTCAGGGGTACCTCACTCCCGTGCGCTGGACACTCCCCAACATTCACTAAGTAGGAAAATGCCCCGTAGTTTTCTCTGCCTACAGGCTCATCATATGGATGCGTTTTCACAAATGGGGTTGGTTCCTTCTTCGGCTCAAATGACTAGCTGTGTCAAGCTGACATAAAAGTAGCCAGCACAGACACAGAGTTGGATGTGAAAAGAATCAGGAGCAGATCTGGGAGGAGCTGGGTAAGGGAACTGAATATGATAAAAACCACAAACATGAATATGAAAATAAAAACACAAAAAAAGGACTAATTGTTTTAAAGCATTGGGAAAATCCCAACATCAAACTTATTCTTTTTCTCATTTTTAGCCTGTACCTACTTACAATGATGGTCCTTCTTATGTCTACACGTTTCTCTGTGTGGTATTTTTTAATATATTCATTGCATTAGCTTCTAGCTTCTGATTTTAGGTGCACTTGCACTCAAGTATAAGCTTCAAGAATGACATTCTTCTCCTACTCTCTCCCATACGGAAACCGTGCTGATTTCAACAAAGGTTAAAAAGTTCCAGGAAGTTAGATGTAGAAGAACTTTAACTATTTTGCAAATTACATTACTTCACAATAAGCGGGAAGAGGGTGTCATGTGCCCAAAATTCCTACTTTAAGCTGAATTTGAGAAGACTTTTTTTTTATGAGAGATGCAATGAACAGTGACTGAGGATATAAAATAATGGTGAGCTATTTATGTAGCTGCCATTAAAAAATGGCAGCTATGTCCTTACTGAATGGTACCTTTTCAGTGGTGAAGCAGAGCTGGACTGTACACTAATCTTTAACAAAGATTCAAGGCTGACAATGGTCATGACCACAGTTTTCCTTGAATGTGTCCAGGGTAATTTGGAAGGATCTCAGTTCCAACTCAGCCAAGT
Organism: Micromys minutus; assembly: GCF_963924665.1. NCBI lineage: Eukaryota > Metazoa > Chordata > Mammalia > Rodentia > Muridae > Micromys > Micromys minutus. The sequence continues at coordinate 198,596,970 of NC_137969.1, read as the reverse complement.
CGCTTAGCATTTGAGTCAAGACGCTAGATTTAGCATTCATCTGAAACTTGAAATATGCCACACTAGGCAAAGGGTTCTTGAACTTAAGGCAAGGGTTTGTAGTTAGAAAGCACCTAGCCTATAAGAACAATTATACATGTAGCAAGTGCTAGACAGTATTTGTTTAGTAGCTATCCATTCAAAGCATACGTAAATGGTCTGCTGCCTGTCTCTATAAAGAAATTGGAAGGAATCTGAGGTGGGCTCTAGTAAGAACTGCAGAGACTCAGAAACACACATAGAGTGAGGGCAAATTTCACAGCCCTAGTTGTCAAATTGTGAGTTCTGTGTTAAAAATATTTTATGTTTCAAAAATATGTGTATGCAGGCCAGCAAGATGGATCAATGGATAAAAGTACTTACTCCAAGCCTGAAGACCTGAGTTCAATCCCAAGGACTACCCAGAGGAGAGAAGCAACCCTCTTCAGGTTGTTTCCTGACCTCTGTAAATGCACACACACAGAGTAAACAAATGTAACAATAAATATGTGGGCGGGCTGGAGCCTGTGATTGACAGGGTTTTTGGCTACATCCATAAGGCCTTAGGTTCCTTTCCCAGGACCACACCTTTAATCTTTTTAAATTGAGAAATTCTAGTGAGTTTAGAGAACTAAAACAAATAAGTAAAATGAATAGTGAACAGACAAAAAAACCTTAAGAAAAATGATAGAAAACAATCGCATTTACATGAAAAACCCAATCAAACAAACAGTCTAATTTATGGCTCTAGAGGACAGTTATGAGACCCGAGCTTTATGGATCAGAGAGAGTGGGTAATGTACTATAGAGAGAAGAGTGAACTGGGTGACATCAGAGGTTCTGCACATAACCAATACCTCCACAGATGGTATCTCAACAGAGGTGTCATATACATAACATCCAGAAATATTTAAGCATAGCATCACCAAGCACTGCCCTGGATGTTTAATGTGAATAGAGCTAATCCCAGGGCATCTCCAATGACCCGACTGCTTTGCACTGTTTATTTTGTGTACCGCTGACCAGAGCTTCTAAGGAACACGGGAGAACAGAACTGAAGCTGTCCTGTCAGTCCCCAAGGTGGGCTCTTAAAATGGATGAGACACGGAAGTGATTAGAGAGCTACTTCTTCCAGTGGCTCCACAGTATGACGTCATTTCTCTGTGTGTACCGGGGCGTGAGACAAAACTAGGGTTCGTCATGGACTTAGTCGTGTAATGTCCTGAAGGAAGGTTGGCTCACAGCATAAGGATCATTAACCACTTCATCAGAGCTCTTTTAGAGGTTCAGTTCCATGTCAAGCTACACACAGGATCCAGACAGAAATGGGAAGTGTAAGAGCCATGGCTTTCATTTTTCAGTCTAGTGAGATGGTCTCTGGGGAGTTTTCTCCTGAGGGACAAGGATCAGAGAATTCCAAGCAGAGTGTTGTGATGCCTTGTCCCTTTCTCTGTGGAAAGTGTTCATGGAACCTGAACGTTTTCAACAATCCTGATCTCAAAACCCCCAAGGGGCATGATGCCCAATCCCCATGATTAAGTTCAAACGCAGATGATACTCATCTTCTTCTTTGGCTTTGCAGCTGTCTTCTGACTGAGAGCATTTGAGTTGCAACTTTGTATCTTCAAATTAGGAAAAAGCAACTATATTATTTACTCACTCTCTAGTTGTTTATTCTGTTATTTAGTAAATATTTAGAAGATTCATCTAACTAGAGAATTACTGTGTAAAGCTTTGGAGACCCCAGTAGGATTGAAACCTAGTAGATCCTGTAAGACGTTTGTAAAACAGGCATGAGTGTATACAAGAAAAAATATGGAGGGTAGATTCAGAAAATAAATCTTTGCCAATTGGAAGGGAGCAGAAAAAAATTAGCATGCAGCATACAGTTTTGAGGAGAAAAATGCAGCTTTTCAATCAGAAGCACTTTAAGACTTTTCATGGAAGTTACTGATTTATGGTTGGTTATTGAATTCATAAAGAGATCTTAGTCGATGATCTTAACAGGTCTGGAGCTTTATAATTCTCTCCTTAAGCCATTACTACTGGCTAGTAGGACACAAATTCGCATGACAGGAAAGGTCCCTTTGATAGATGAAATGTAGCATAAAGCAGGCATGGATCCCCAAATATCGGTTTGAAATTTTATAACTGAACACATTGGTTGTCTTTCGATGACCCCGTCAGAGCAAGGTAAGTACCTAGTGTGTGTTGATGCACACCCTCCTATATGGTGGCAGGAAATGCTTTGACAAACTATTCAACTCATTAGCCAATGAATGTTAAGAGAATTTTTAAATAACATTTTTCCAAAAACCAAATTTCAGCAGTACTTTGATGTCCAGATAGTGTGTTTCTTTCCTAAGATGAACATGTGTATTTACTGAGGGGCCATAATTTGTGATTCCTCGGTTACAGCTAGGGATGCAGTTGATTCTTTGAACATGCTCATGTGACTCTGTTACAGAGGTGAAGCAACTCTGAAGTGAAATAAGATGTATCAGACAAGGACTGAAGAGATGGCTCAGTGGTTCCCTCCTAGAGGATTCAGGTTTGATACCTAGCATTCTAATGGTGGCTCATAACATTCTGTATCTCCAGTTCAGGTGGATCTATTGGTCTCTTCTAACCTCCATGGGCATCACACACACACACACACACACACACACACACACACATGCATATGTGCAGCCAAAATGCCCATGAACATACAATTAAAATGTCACTTGATTCTGTCTACTTTCAGAAGGAAACAGCATCTTTGTCGTCTACACATGGCATCATTTTCCAGTTAACAGTGAGGACAGTTTGAGCACAAACGGGGCTCAATTTTAAAGCATCTACTACTCATTTTCTGAAAAAGAAAGGGCCTGTCTAAGACCATCTACGGTGCTCCCCATTCTCCAAGTCGTCTATCTTCCAGATACTCTTTACTTTGAAGGTACAACTTACTTTGCCCTTAGTTTGCAGGTAACCTGAGTCTAAGAATTTACTGGGTAGATCTCATTTTTGTCCAAAAGTTTAAATTACATTACCGGTTTGGACAGAAATGTTTTTTTTAAATAAAGAACAGCAAGATGAATGCTCTTGATGTTCAAGCACAACAAGAAGTTGCTCCTTTTATTAATGAACTCTCTTCTGATAATACTGTCCTCTCGATAGCAATTTCTGGGAAGCCCAGAGAGAATTCTTCTTAGAATATTTTCCCTTGGTCTTGATTTGTCTATAATTATCCCTTTACTTTTATGCCTTGCCTCATATGTCTTTTGTTATATTAATAGTTTCCTACTTACATGGGACTTAAAAGTCTTAATTATTATGATTATGATTATTATTTCTTTCATTTCTGCCTGTTTCTCTGTCTCCTTATGTCTCTATCTCTGTCTCTCTCTGTGTCTGTCTGTCTCTCTCTCTCTCCCCACCCCTTATTTGTGTGTGTGTGTGTGTGTGTGTGTGTGTGTGTGTGCATGTGTGGTCAGATTTCCTTGAAGCAAAAATTATGGGCACTTGAGTGGCCTGATGCTGATGTTAAGAATCAAACGCAGATCTTCTGCAAGAACAGAATTTGCCCCAACCACTGAACACACCTCTCAACCCTTCCTTGAGATTTTAAAAAAACTTTTTGATTCGCATCATGCACCCCAATCCCACTGATCCTCCTGTCCCTTTGTATCTCCACCCGACAGTCCCCCCCCAAATTAAAGCATACACATGCGCCCTTGTGCACGAACGCTCTCGAGAGCACACGCGCGCGCGCGCACGCGCACACACACACACACACACACACACACACACACAAAGAAAAATAATAAACAATACAAAACAAAGCATAGGAAACATTATGTTGTGGAAGCTGTAATATGTCATGGTGTGTCCCACTGAGCCACTGCAATGTCATTGGTCTGGTTCTAAGTTTCTGGCCTCTGTGACACCATCAACATTGGATCCTCACTGGGACTCCTCCTGGTATCCTGTTGTTGCCCTGTGTCATGGAGACCCTGTAGATTTGGATCAGCAGGACCAGCCCTTTCACTCTCTCCAACAGTTCACAGATGATGTGGCTGTTGGGGTGGGCCAACTCAAAACATTGGTTCTGGGCCTGGGTGGTAGCTGAACCGGTCAGCATAGCAGTTTTCCCTTAACCACACCACGGGGGAGAGGGGCTCTCCTCTCCTGCACTGCTCCAGCTGACACCCAGTGCCACCATGGGCAGAAGACAATCAGCTTGCCTGCTCACATGCCCTCTGGCTGGGTCACCTACACCCACACCTCAAAGAGCCAGCTCCATTGTGCTGCCTAGTCAAGGCACAGGGCCCACTCTCCTAAGTGCCGCATCAGACAGTGTGCTGAGCTAGCTGTCCCGCTCTCAGTCCCCACAGGCTGGCTCAGCCCTGCTTTTGCCATTGGAGTCAGCTCTGTTGTGTCACTCAGTTGAGGTGCAGGGTCCTACTCTCCTGAACGCTACAGCCAGTAAGGGGCAAGGCTAGCTCTCCTGACTAAGTAGGTGGGTAGGAGTGAGAGAGGGGAAGGCACCAGCCCTGGGCCCATGCCACCTCATAGCAGACACGTGGTGGGGCCAGTTTTGCCAAGGTCGCGCCCATAGACCAGTCTACTTGCAATCTCTCCACCGGGGCCAGCTCATCTGTGCTGCTCAGGTGAGGTGCAGTACCCACTCTCTCAAGTGCAGCAGCCGAGAGAGGTGGGTCAGCGCTCCAGAGTACCAGTGAGGGGTGGGGCCCGTTCTGCACAGCCCTTGGACATCTATCTACATGGTCCCAGGTAGCTGCTCAGACCAGGGACATCCCCATGATCTCTAGGGCAATACGAGCCACAGACATGGAAACTGTCCCCTACTGATGCATAGCCACGAACCCAGACATAGCCTTCGGTGGCAGCATGGGCTAGAACTTCACCGTGGCCTCAGGTGGCATCGCTGGCTACTCACAATACTAGGCTATTCACCTCCAGTCTCATATCTCCGGCCCCACCTCTTTTTATAATGTCCCAGCCATCCTGCTTCTCTTTCTCTCCTATCTGTCTAAAACATACTTGCACATTGAAGTGACTCCTACTGCAGGCAGGCCAAGTGGCTGGAGAGGGGGGGACGGGGGGGGGGGAAGGGGCGGAGCGGCGGGGTTCTTCTGCTTGTGCTGCCTGACAGATCTCCCTCGTGCATGGCGGGGCAGCGAGCCGGCCTGGGGTAGGTCTTCGGATGTCTTCTTCCTCCTGCACTGCACTGTGTGGCTGCTGGCAGGCCTCTGTGTCTGTCTCCAGTCTCTTACTTGAGATTTGTATATTTGTCTTGTAAGCTGCATTACACAGCCCCGAACATCATTTGGAAGTTATGAGTACACAAATATACAGATTTAAAAAAAAAGCTCCTAATTGGGCATGGTGACATACATCGTAGCATTCAGGAGGTAGAGGCAGAAGGATTTCAATAGCCTGGAAGACAAAGTGAGCTCCTATCACAATCAAGAAGCGTTTTTTTTAAAAATACTGTGGCTTAAGTACAAAATACTGCCTTGATCTAGTCTCAGAAAGTGTGGTCTGCATTCACTGGCCAAAGGGTCACTTGGGACACGTGCAGTTCAGGCTCTGTTCTGAGGCTGTTGGATCAGAATGATGGCAGAGACCAGAAATCCTTATTTTTACAAGCTTCTCTAGTATCTCTTTAAAACTTGCAGAGTGAAAGCCACGAAGCTGGGCCACTGTCCGCTGATCACGTGACCACCTCCTCCTCTAGACGGAGGACATGCTTGTTTCGTCAGTATGGCATCCTTAGACAACCAGAAAGGACTTGGTTGATTAAAATGTTCGGGACCAGTTAATGCTAACTGTCACGAGTCACAAGCAAGTCACGAGCATCTCCTACATAAATGTGGGATCAGGAAAGTATTGCCCCAGGCCAGGAATCTTGGCATTGACCAGCAGTGACAACGGGTGCTGTTCAAACGGCTACACACCTCCAGGACTTTCCTGATCATATTTAAGCAATTAGAGAGAGGTAGCTGAGTTTGGATCTTGAACAAAGGGAAAATCACATTATTTGAGGAGAGAATTGGTACAAATTAGAGCAAAGCACATTTGGCATTCAACCTTGAGGATCTAAAGCAAGCACCAGGCCTATGTCTAGGATTCTTGAGAATAGTCCAGCTCAGAGATGAAAATGTTGGTGCTGTATATCTGCAAGTGAGCTGAATCTATGGAAATAAAGAGACTTCCAGGAAGCACAGGGCCAAGAGAGGAAGGCATGCATGGGCGGGGGAGGGGGACACACCTGTCAGAGAGAGGAAAGAAAAGACTCTCTACCTCCAGAAATGAAGAGCTTTTAGGAACACTTCCAACATCAGAAGCTCATTTGTGTTGAGCGGATTGTAGTTTCTCCGAGAATTTGGCTTGCGCAGTTTATGTAGAGGGGAGAGAGAAACGTGACTGACTACACAAGAAGAAATAACAGGAGGGGCACAGAATCAGAGGTGGGGTTGTAGGCGGAGCTCCTCAGCCTCTGTAAGGCCCCTTGGAAATGTTCCCTGCTGTTGTATAGCTGGTCCCACACTGTCTCCCAGGCCCTGTAATGCCTTTGGCAAATTAGAACAATGCCCTTGATCTGGGCTCACCTATTCCCAGGTGTGTGCTGGCATGGCTTAGGCAGGGAATAATGGGATGCATCTGTACCTTACGTGGCCTGCCGGCTGGGGCATTTTGTGCACTGAGCAGGCCCATGCGCTGCTCCTGGCACAGGTATTTACATCTATTTCTAGGCCTTGGGAAAGCTGTTGGTCTGGTAGAGGATGAATGGAATTTATTCAAGAAAAAGAGAAGAAGAAAAATAAAAGTGAGACATGACAACATGGGCTCAAAACACAGCTCTTAGACAATGACCAGAGCAGAACCCCTCTTTCTGTAAAGAACGGCAAGCTTAAAAAGAGAAAAGGCAAAGATGCACAGAACACATATGCAGAAGGGGAAAATGTGGCATCACACATACATGTGCTTATTATCACAGAAAGAATGAGATAAAGAAAACATGAGAGGATGGGGAGGTTTTGTGCCAACAAGACCTGGGAGGAAATGAGATGGAAGGAGTAGGGAGGAAGTGATAACATTTTAAGTCCACGTTTTTTGTAGAACTTCAACTTGAAAGGCATGTTAATTATTTTATATATTTAAAAACTAAAATTAGGTCAATAATTATGAGGAAAAAGCTAAAATGTCCATGCTGAAAGAAGCCAAAACACAGTAACTTAGTTTTAATTATTTCAAGTGAATGACAACCATATTAAAGAAAAGAAATAAATGAGAAAGAGAAGGAAGAGAGGTAACACCGGAAATAACTTGTGAATTTTGAACATGACTATTATCCAGGCATCTTCAGTATCAAGCAAGATAAAGTATATTGGGAAGAAGGGTTAACAGAGAAAATAAAATGAATTCGCCTTTTAAATAGATTTGCTTATTATAATGACTCTAAAGTAGTCATTATACCAGTTTAGACATTATTTTATTCAGCAAATTAATAACCGCATTGATGCAGTTGGTACCCGTTGCTGTTTGGGCGATGCATATAAAGAATTAGGGATACCAAGAATGAATGGATCAAAGCCGGAGACAGTAGTGTGAACTTCTAAAATAAGTGTGTGCATCATATATGCATGCTTATGGTATGGTAATATGCCATTGTGACTATTTGTCTGTCTCTCTCTCTGTGTGTGTACATGGATACACTGCTATATGTACTTAGTTCTGCTGATTAAAAGCATCAAAAGGAACAATATGCCTGTGGTATTAAATACATCTAGGATTGTGTTATCCAATGCCATTCTCTGTTAAAGAGTCAAGTTCCTCAGAGCAATGGTGGGCTACAAAAGGGGAGATACAAAGGGGTACAGTGAGCACAGCACAGTAGCAGGACACTCACATAGTTTGCACAAAGCCCTAGGTACTATCCCACCAAAACACTAAAATGATTTAAAATTATCTAATGGTGGGAACATTCAGGAACAAAATGACTCTATTAAATCGAAAGCAAGAAATTAGTTAAAAGATGTCACAAAAAAATTACAAGAACCAGATTGAAGAAAATCTCATTGGTTAAGTCTGGATAATCTAGTCAAACAAAAGAAGTGGAATTGTGAGTTACAAAGGACTGAGGGGAAAGGTTCTGGATCAGTGGTAAAGATTAGTGAAGGGAGAGATCTTCATGTCATATACAAAAGGCCAGTTTGCAAAAGTGGACGGTGTGAAGTTAGAAAAAAATCATAATTCTGCAGCCATTTTGGCATGGACTAGTTAGATAAGAAATATTTATGAGTGCTTGGGAGAAATGTAGGAGAAAATTTGAAGGGGGAAAATATTTACATGACTTTAAAGTTTCGTTTTTATTTTAAAGATCAATATAAGTACCAGGAGGCACTGTGGACACCATACTGTGTCAGGGTGTCCCATTGGCCACGGAATACCTTGGCTGAGAATGCACGAGCTTAACCTAGTTACAGTGGAAGACCTAACATACAATAAGAGACAATCTGTTTTGAAAGGAGAGGCCTTCCTTTCAAAATTACTGCCATAACAAAGCAAATAAAAGCTGGGGAAATGTTTCTAGATTAAAGGATGCAAAAAAGGAGCTGACTTGAATTCAAAACCAAAAACATGAATGGAAGGGGAAAAGCCGGCCATAATGACAGTTACTGGGGGACCCTGACCAAGCGAGAAACATAATTAGATAAAAACATTATTTTAGTGGATATTTTTGATGTTAAAAATGAGCTTTGATTATGCAAGAGAAAATAGCTATTTTTTAATTAGGAAATAAACAACAAAGTAATTAGAAGCAAAAGGCCACAATGTACTCAATTTGCCTCCCAATAAATATGTGGGCCCCCTTCTGGTGCATGCACGCCTCTGTGTGTGGTAGGGGACGATATAGAATGAAATATTAATAAGTACAACTGGTTATAGGTGCTACTTTTATTTATGAAATTCTAGACTCTTTTCATTAAAAGAGTTAAAATTCTTTTCAAATTAAAAGAAACAAACAGCAGTTCTCCCTTCTGTCGTATGCCCGCGGCTGCAGGCCTGTCAGCGGTAGAGCCCAGGTGTCATAAACCCAGAGGCTCAGAAAATGTCTCTCAAAGGTGATGAGGACATTTGAATTTTTCCTGAAAATACAGAACTCAGCTTTTCTCTTCAAGCCAGACTGCCTTTAGGAAAAACATACCTTTTCGAAGAAAAACCTAACATAAAGAGTGGTAGAAACCACAACAGAACCCATATTTTAATTTCATTGCCTTAAATTTAATTAATATTTTTGCTTTATGAATTTGTTTCTTTGTACTACTTTTTTTCCAGATATGAAATAAAGTCCATGGGAGGGAAATGACACATTGTGAAGTATTTCTCAAGCAAAATGTAATGATAAAAATGTATGTTCCTGCTCGAACATTAATCTCGTCCATAATTAACTATTGCTTTTTTCTTTCATCAGACTCTGACCTTTAAGGTGTTCCTGTTGTGTGTGTTTTTAATGCCTAACTTTTCTGGAAAATGTGCAGAGGTCATAATGAGGCATAATTATATACAGTATATAATTTTCTTTGGCCTTTTTCAAGTGCTAATTTAGCTATCATTCCTTCCTAAAGAATTTTTACAAGAAATGTATTTTAAAATGAAAGCCCTTTCTCCAGTTTTGACCTGAGTTACTACTCAGTAAGTATTTAATAAAGGTAGGGAATTCAGCAACATATAGAGAAAGAGGATAAGGGAACATTCCATAACATATAATCATTTAAGTAACACCTGAATCTTAAAACTAGTCCTTTGCTCCTCGATACCCTGTTTCTATGAAATACAAACATAATACATTTAAAAACTCACCTACGTCTTTAGTCTGCAAATTGCATATTATAAAACGTTTATCATTTCTAGCACTGCAGTTTATTTTAAACAAGCAACTAAATATGTGGACATCATTCATCACAAAGTACTGTGGGGCTGAACTGCACATCAGAAGTACTTAGCATGGTGCCCGACACATAGAAACAGCAGTCGATCATGACTTGGATTAGAGTTCCAAATGAAGCGGCAGTATCCAGTGTGTTGATTTAGCTTCCTTCCTGTAACGTGCCAACCTATGACACTAAGCATCAATTGGAAGTCATGACAATGTTGAGCTAGTAAAATGTTGCGAAGTTGCTTTAAATTACTTAGGACTTAAATAGACCTGAAGATTGTAAAGAACTGGGTACCTCCCGGCGCTCACAACCAATCAGAACTCGCCGTAAGTTTAAAAACCCAAAGCATCATTTCCTATTGCTTTCTACAGTGAACTATGGAAGTATTTACAGCAAAGACGCCATTGGTAAATTAGAGCAGAATACGTGGAATTTCGGACACAGCGAGAACTCTTTGGAAGGCAGCAAACGTGAACATGCTTCTTGGAACGTCGGGATTTTCTATAAAGTCTTACCAGAGCATCATCCGTCATCCGTGGTGTGAAGAACACAAATCAGGAGGCGCCTGTGCTTTTTCACTGTACTTTAATGACAAGGTACATTCCAGCAGTTTGCCTTTTTATTTGGAGATTCTTTAAAATAAATCACATGTGTTTGCCAGGAAATACACAAAAAAGGAATGATTTGCTTTTGAATTTCTGACTTAGTTTAAGCAACACGATCAACTAGTAGAACCAGACTAATTCTATAACTCCGAATGTTCTTATAAACCAGTGGTTAGGGAATATGGGGTTTACAGAGGATTTTGAGTATTTTTATGTTCTTAATGCCTGAATCATTTAAGACCTTGAATAAATCTTGCTGAATAGTACTTTCTATCTGTAATACCCCCCCCCCCTCCATTTGCTTATGAAGTTGGTGTTTTGTTTTAAATGGTAGACTGAATGCAAAGAAATTTTTCATAATTTTAACACAGTTTATATTAGACTATATTACTCATTCACACTAATTAATAAGTTGTATTGTTGCATGCCCTTATGATATGGAAAAATATCCAAATTTATTCCTGAGGCTTCCAGTCAAACTTCCCCAAGCTACATGGATGAGGGAAAAATGGTACAGAAGGCTTAGCTGAGGTGGGGAGATGTGACTCTGGGGACACCTGGGATATCTTTATCATCTTCTGCCTCCAAAGCTCATGCTGGTCAAGGTTCCTGGACCAGATTGCCTGGTCTGGCCATTTCCCAGGAAGATAAAGTTCAAGCTTCGCAATGCTTCACATCTCTGTCTTTAGTGCTGTTTTCCTGAGGAACCTACTCCCCACAGCTCAAATCCCTCATGGTCGTGGTTAAACTGGGGCTGTTCAAACAGTATTTTGCATAGGACCCATTCTCTGTGCTTTAGGATTCTTCCCAGGTTTGGGGACATTTATTTAGTGTGTCCTAAACATGATGTTACAAGGCAGCTAATCAATAATAACATACAAAACTTTAGAAATAGCCTCTTTAAAAGAACAAATTAAACAGTTCTTAAACCGCCCTCAAAACGCTATCACTCTAACCAACTATGTTCTTCCCTATGTTGTCTGGCTAGAAGAGGGCCTTGTAGTCTCTTCAGTGGAAACTGTGTATTGACAATTGCACCGGAGCCTACAGATGCCTGTGCTGTGTTCTGAATGACTGTATTCCTAAATTTCCACGTTCAAACCCAGTCCCCAGTGCAACAGAATTAAGAGTCTTTGGAAGCTGACTAAGTTGTGAATGAAATAACTGCCCTTGGAGGGCTAAGGGGGCTTGTTCAACACCCCTCACCATGAGGAAGCACAAAGAACATTCATCAGTGAGGCGGGGTGAAGGATCTCACCAGACACCGAATCTTCTCTTGCCCTGATCTTGGTCTTCTCAGCTTCCAGATTGTCTAGCTACAAACTTTCTTGTTAACAAGTTTCCCAGAGTAAAACATTTTGTAATAACAGTCATACTGGACTAAAACAGACTCCCATGTGTGGAAACCATCTAAGTTTTGCATGCATGCTGCCTGGCAAAGAACCTAAGGAAGGTTGCATTATGCAGGCCCTGATTAATTTCAAAGCACAAGAATGAATAAGTTGCATGCTTTCTGCTTTGGTGGGAGTCCATAATGGAGACTCAGTCAGCATGCCATTGTTAAAGAAACCTATCACAGGCCTGATCTACGCATATCATATCATTCTCCTATAGAGAAGGAAACTGGTGGCAAGTGTCAAATGCCGAAGTACCTGCTGTTTGGAAAGCATGTATCTGCTTTTAAAGAAGCATCTGTGTAGCTTGCTTGACCATTCCCTTGTTATACATGTGGCAGAGCTACCTGTAGAAAGAAAAACTTGCATGTTCTATGTCCCATTGACTTTTCAGTCTACTGACCTTTCACAAAATGGTATCAGAAGTTCTAATTCCATAGATCAGGGTTCAGAAGGGAGTTTTCAGTGGGTCATATAAGGAAACATCTCAGACATCCTGACTATGCTAAACTGTGCTAAGTACCTGCAGTCACAGTGCAAAACCAACTATATGTAAACAAGTGTGTGTGATTGTGTTGCAATAAAACTTTATTCACTGACACAAGCATTTTAGTTTCTTGTAATTTTACTTATCACAAAGACATTCTCTTTATTGTTTTTCAGCCACATAAAAAGGTGAAAGCCATTCCGATCTCCCAGGTCAAACAGAAATGATCAGTGGGTTAAATTAGGCCCATGGGCCATAATTTGCTGACCTCTACCTTAGAAAACAAATGAAAAAAAATGTGAATTAAGAATGAGGGTGATCCACTCCCACTCTGTTTAAGATCTGAACACAGTATCACACATACATTTTAGCTACAGAACCAGCTCATCCTGAGATTTACGAGGAGAAGATAACAGGACTCATCCAGGTTGTGACTCATTCTATAAAACTAATCTGAGCTCTTCAGAAATGTCAATACTAGTAGTGAGGACCAAAATGGGAATAAAACTGAACACGCAGAAGGGTAGATCTGTTTTACATGGACATGTCAGGTTTGGATCGATGTAAGCAAAAGATTAAAAATGACTCCAGCACTAGCCTGGGCCACTGAAGGAAGTCATGGATTCTTATTTTATTCACTTGTTTATTTATTGAGATTTACAATAATAGAATAAACATATATCTTGAATATAATTTTGAGAAAACTTAGCACTTAAAGGTCCACACACCTCTCTACATGTATGATGAGGACAGTCCCTTGACTTCAAGGGTTCTGCCTGTTTAACATTCAGTCAGGTTGAAATGGATCTGAAATCATGACATATGAAGGGCAGCTGGAGGAACTGCCTGGGAGGAGAGTATCTGTCCTCAATTACCTGCAGGGCAGCCATGAGACAGAGGGACCAGGAATCCTCTGAGGGGCTGCCCTGCAGCACAGGCACAGGACCAATGAGAAAGATTAAAGGGGGAGGGGTACCCTGTGGACTTTATTTAGCAACCTAAGAAAGCACATTCTAACAGAAACACATGCCCATCAGAGGGACACTTTGCCTTCATAAATAACAAACTATCTTTGTGGGACATGTGTAGATATAGTTGGTTGAATCAACACAAACCAAATGAGCTGTTTTCAAATGCACCTGGGAAAGGTGTCTACACAGGGTATGAGACTGAGGCTCTTCCATCTCTTCTGACTGGAAAAGGCATTAATAAACCCAGAGTCAACCTAGCCAATTTGGTGGTCTTGTTAAGTAGATAATAAATATTTTCAAATTCTAAGTCTTTATGAGTATATAAGAGGCAAATAGTCCAGCATGGCCCATTAATTTTTTGAGTGTCTCTTCAATGGACATAGACTTGACATTAGCTACTGAGCAAGAGAATTTAGGTTGTCTCAGTATATAAAATAATGCCATATCCCAACAGAGGTCCAAAAATGTTCAAATACTTCTCAGGGCTCTAGGATCTGTCTATTTCTGTATCTCAGGTTACAATCCCAGTGCGTTCTGTTATTGCCTTGAATCTAGCTAATTTCCCCTTACTTTCCCCCTACCACACAGTTATGTCTAACATCTCCCCTTTACCGTCCTTGTAAACACTATAACTAGATGTCTTTCTAAGACTCCTTTGGAAGAAGTCACTACATATCCAAAAGCCTAGAACAAGCCATCCATTTAAAAATATGTGCAGCAAAGGTTAGAAGAGCCAAAACCCACACAAAATCATTAAGGTTGTGAAATTACAGAGACGTGGCATTTAAGCGTTCTTGGGATGGCACCTGTGAAGCTCCGATCATGGGATAAATAAAGACCCAAGCAAGCTACTGGTTCTTCTCTACCTAGTACACAGCACACAAAAGTTCCAAGTCAACTCCGTAAACACCTTTCAGTCCTCTTTATTTGGCCTTCTGTCCTATCACATCTGTGATTAAGCCCCACTAACCTCTGCTCTCTCTTAGTCATTCTCTTTGCCCCTGTCCCTCCCTGCTGTCTCTCTCGTTGTGATTCTTTCTCTACACATGCTTTCTTCCTCCTCTGTGGGACACAGTGGCATGTGGTCTGTGTGGTCAGTCACTGTCTCTAACACAGATAAGCCTTGCATCAGTCATAGCTGCTCTCCCTGAATCTATAACAGTGATTTGCAAAAGATGCTAATGAGTGATCTATTGAATGAATGATTGTCATTTCTGTGGCTATATATGTCTGCCATGTTCTCTATCTTTTTGGAATCTGATTATATACTGTGTATTGTTTGCACATCTTTTTTTTAGTTTTAATGCAGGAATATATATATGAGATTTATCCTACTCAATACTCAAATTCAGAAAACTCTATAAAATACCTACTGTGTGTCAGGCACTTTAGTAGGAGTTATGATATAAATTAAAAGCTGAATTTTTTAAGTCATAAAAAGACCAAATGGAATATTTCTCTGTTGATTTTTCTAAACAAAATAAATACACCTGAAATCTATAGTTTAAATAAAATAATAATCAAATTTTCTATACCATTCACCAAACCCATTTTAAATACTTAAAATAAATTAGGGCATGTAAGAGATCACCAAATACAACTTTAAGCCACTAACAGGTAAAAATAGAATCATTCAGAACAAAATGCTGTTGGTGGAGGGGAAATGAACCTTTGCTATTTCCATATGTTTCCAGTGAAACGGAAATATTTTGAAAATTATGAAGGTTTCAGGCCTAGTCTGTAGTCTAAGCAGATTTAGCCTTCTGTGAAATATGGATATTTTGGACCTAATATATGGGGTTTGTTTGTTTTTCTTTTTCAGAACCAGATGCAAGAATTTGGTAAATAACACAGGTAGAAGAGATCATTAATCTTCCTTTCCCCCAATAAGCTATTTTTATTATGCCAATTTTAATTACCATGCAATTAAATGGGTTTAAGGCTTATGTTCTCCACACCACTGGACATCACAAACATGAAAGCATTTTATACTGTCATACATCAATGTTTGTACTAGCTTATACATATATACAGCAATTATCCACACAGCTTAACCTTGCTATTCCCTCCTTTTAAACCAATGTAATATTACCATGGAAGCAGCTTTTTAATAAATGGTATGAGAAATACAGCAAGGCACACCGTTTTAAAAACCAAAAACAAAAACATTTTCTCATTACCACCTCAAGAAGCATAGAAACCAAAAACAAACTTAATAGTAGAATGTACCAGTTTATAAGATACAACACTGTTATAGTTGTTTCTTGAAGTGCTGCATAGATCATTATCAAAAAGAAATAATTAAAATGGCACTTTCAAACATCACTTAATTTTGTTACAAGGATCAATGTGTCTTCTCTATACTACGATCAAATCAAGGGCCAGATTTTTAGGTTAATCTCTTTCAATAAACATAGGTCTAATACCATGAAAGTTTTCAGAGCAAAACATAAAATTGGTCAAGTACTGGTGGGAGGGTTGTCATTCCAGACAGTAGGTTTAATGTACCATTGATTTGGTGAACCGCGAAGCTTTAAGAGGAGGGGAGGGAGAGGGAAAACAGAAGTCTTGCTGGAGAGATGGGGTTGCCAGAGGTAGCTTGGGACAGGAATCCATGGGAGAACAAGCAGCTTTGTGGAACTAAGATGATCACCTAAGAGAAGCAATGCACACATCCAGATCGAAAGGCCCACGTGGACAGACCGCATTCAGAAGGAAGGTTCATCTTCAGAAAGTCAATGTGACAGGCGGCAGTGATAACAGGATGGAATCCAAAACCAGCCCAGGGTGGATCGGGCCAGCCCCGAGCTTCAGCCAGGCTATCTACAGGGGGAAAAAAAAGGAGTCAGGGAAAGGTGTCAGTAATGTCTCTGTCATTTGCAGAATGAAGCCTTTCCTGAAGCTGCTGGGGGAGGTCATCTGCCAGCGATCTGAAATGAGAAGTGATGAAATGTGACTTTCACTAGCTCAAGGCTCTAAGAACACACAAACACGTTTTCAGCTCAGTAAGTTATATAGATACTTTAATATATTCATATGCTTTCCAAAACCAAGAAAAATCAAGAATGACCATCCTTTCTCTGGGGCACCAATTCATGTGTTCTTCTGAGATGATTTCGGCTTCAGCAAGCATTTAAAAAATGTATATGAAAAGGTCAGGTAGTCAGTACCAAAGGATGCAACAATGTATGAACACAACTCACAGACTGGGTACCTCGCTCCCAGGCTAACACTACCTCAACTGATTTGTGTGTGATATTCTCCTACATAGTAGTAGGACATTCACAACATTTTTATAAACCCAGGAAAGGGGATAATTAGAATGTACAAGTCAACTATTACTATGTTTCATTTTAGGTACAGGGGACATCAGGAAAACTAAAGTGACTCAGTTCTCTCATTCTATGTGATAACTGGCACAAATGTACTCCAAGCCCATTCTGTCATACTTATTTCTAAAGGGCTATCACACCTAGTGAGATCTGAGAACCATCTGAACTCCAGGATTCAAGTAGTTTGGGTTCTCAGACCAGCTCCCAAATAAAGCAGGTCTCTGCCTGCTTGGGTTTAACCTAAATTCTGAAGTACTGTATCAGTCCCCCCCCCCCCAGAAGCTAATATTCTTTGGTGGTTTTCTGTCTCTTTCTATAAACTTACAACTTTGTGTACAAGTCAGAAAACGTTTTCCAAGTGTAGTTCCACCATAGGCAAACAGGATGTTAAGAAGCTATGGGAAGTTAACAGGGACGGGGGAAACAGACAGAGGCAGATAGAACAAAATTTGGTGCCGTAAAATAATTCAGTAATTCAAGAAAGCACAGTGCAGCACTGCTCACATGCTGAGGATGTGACTCATGGGGAATCTGCGCTGAGCGGGGGAATCCTCCACTGAAGCCAGACCCATCTTAGTGCAAGAGCCGGCATTTGGATTCCCTCTAGGTAATCAATTCTTTCAATTTGGCACACTTGGAAACAATGCAGGCCAAATGGACTCAAGTCCAAATCCTCCTCCTCCTCCTCTTCCCCCTTCTCCTCTTCCTTCTCCTCCTCTCCCTCCCCATCCCCCTGTGTGTGTGTGTGTGTGTGTGTGTGTGTGTGTGTGTGTGTGTGTGTGTGTGTGTGTAAAGAGAGGGAGGGGAGACAGAGAGAGAGACAGAGAAGAGGGAAGGGAGGCTGATTTTACCCAATGAAATCTTTATATAGCCTGGCAAGTTATTCCGACCTGTCAGATAATTAGAAGCTCATCCAGTAGAAGCTTGGGTCAATAGGGTGATTTAAAGGTAACATTTATAAAGAATAGTGTCTAGTGAAGGGATATTATACAAGCCCTTGATGTAGTTTCCTAAAGCTGCTCGGCCAGCCTTGAGAAACCCGCATCAGCCCAGAAAGAGAACGACATTGCATGTGATCAGAAGTGTTTGCCCCAACCAGTTTCTCAATTTATAAAAGCCGAGTTGCACTTTAAATTGTGTTAACACGCATCAACATAAATAGTCATCTAAAATCTAAAACTTTGTGGCCATCATCACTTGCATAGACTGGTAAAGTAGGCAAGACAATGAAAAACCAAGATCAAAAGAAATAATCACACACACACACACACACACACACACACACACACACACACACACACACCAGGTACACATTAAACCATCAGGCAAACTTAAGGAGAAGACATATAACTACACACTGGCTGGATGTGAGGAGTTAAGTTTTTACACTGCAGGATTTGTCCAGCTTGAAATTTAGGGTTAAACCATTCATCAAAGCTCACAGGCTTATGATGAAGATTCTGAAGAAATAACTGTCAAAATGCAGCAAAAAGATTAGAGCAAACTACATTTCTTAGTAGGTCCTAAGAGGTATTCCAGGCCTACACTATGTGCTCCCTCCAAATTAAGCAGAAAGAGCTGGATCTAGCCAGTTACCCCCCCATGTGATTCACTATAACTGACCTCTTCATTTTAACACAGATGGGCCCAGTGAAAAGCCCAGCACTGTGCTGGAAAAACTGCAAATGCACATACACTAGGCCACAGTACATCTTCTCAAATGGGTTCAGAGGAGTTTAATTAGAACATAGTAAATAAAATAATTTTCAGAACTCTTTGAAAAGGGTCTGTTCTGGTTGCAGACTATCTTCGAGGTTCGATGGAATTACAGACATTGCATCTGATCATTTATTTCTGGGAAAAGAGCTCCAGCAAATTGACCTTGGTGAACTGCGCTGTCCTGGTGCAAAGATGATGCCACCTACCAGCCCCCAAGGGCTTTAAAAGGAAGAACTGCCGCTGGTTTTGGACCTTGTAGAAGGAGCACTGAGAACAAATAAGCTCATATGGATGTAAAGTGTCAGCGTGACTTCAGTACATGCCCTGATAAGGACTGGAAGCTTAGCAGCATTTCAGACTGAATAACTTCTCAGGTGACAGTACTTTGACACCTCACACAGGTCAGTGCAAATTCCCATCCAATGCTTGTAACAAGGCAAAAAAAATCAAGCACCAAGATGTTTTGTTAGCATAGTACTGAGACACACACACGCATGCATGCACACATGCATTAATACTGCACACACACACATATACACATGCATGCATTCACACATGCACGCTCACGCATACATACACATGTGCACACACACATTCACACTGCACACATATACACACATGCATGCATTCACAAATGCACATCCTCACATACACACACATGTGCACACACACATTCACACTACACACACATACACACATGCATGCATTCACACATGCACACTCATGCATACATACACATGTGCACACACAGCACACTGCATACACACATACATACATGTGTGCACTCACACATGCACACTCATGTATACACACAGGCAAGCACCCACATCTGCACACACACTTGTGCTTACACATCCTCAAAGGTGGATAGGAGCAATCTATGGCTGTTCACATAGCTCTGGGCTGATAACAAGTCACTTGGGGGCGATGTCAGTTCTACAGAAGTAAAATCTGGCTGCTTCTTCCCTTTGCCCACAGTAGAGTCTGGTGTGGGGCACAACAGAACCCTTCTGATGGGCAGGCGAGCAGCTGATATTTTTACACTGTCTATGCTTTGTAAGATGTGACAATTACACAGATCTATCAGCACCTCCACTTCCCTCGAGTCAAAAATGGAATTCCTCATCATTTACATTTCATTTCAATTCCATTTCTCCAGGAGAGGAGGAGAGTCTCCCAGAGGATCAAACAGTGAGAATGCATTCCAGAGCCTGCACTGGCCCCAGTGCGGTTCTGTTCCAGATCTCAGCAGGACTGGTGACTCGAGGGTCACAGTCACAGGGTGGCATGCTCACAGTGCTGTTGCTTTCCAGCCTTTATCTTTTTTCAGAAAACAAAATTAACCAGGCTTTCCCGTTCCTTCTGCGGAGGCGGGCAGAGACTGCATCCAATCAGTTCTAATAGAACGTGCTCTGAAGCGGCTTATGAAATCCCAGTTTCTCTCCCTTAATGGTCAGTTTTACTGCATGCTGATAGAAGGTGTGATTATAGGGTGGACATGACTCACAGAAAACATTTCTCTCTCTCCCCTTTTTGTTCTCACTCGCAGCCAACTGTAAATAGTGTCTGAAATAGAAAATTAGTGAAGCTACATCAATAGGTAGGATGCCTTTCTTTGGTTTTGCATACTGAGTTTATTTTTAGGGTATATATATGGTATAGAGTCCCCCCCTCGCACCCCATTCTAGCAGCTCGACATAGAATCACACATTTTAATGAGCTCAGGGCACAGGTGTTGCAGGAAAAAAAATAATGATGTTTGCCATTCATCTTTCAAATTAAATAATGTGTTTTTAAATAGTAACTTTTTTCATAATACATTATGGGAACAACATTTATCTGTCACATTTTAAAAGATGTATTTGTAATAAATGTAAATTACTTTTAGAAAATCAGTAATTAGGCTCATCAAAAAAATAAACAATCTGCCACAAAAAAGATAATCTTTAGCATAGTTAAGTATAATAACTGTTATTTGAATAAGTTAACAAATTAGGGTAGATTGCTTCTGTAATTCATTTCCTATAGCACGAGTTTAGGTTACAGCATTAGGCTTCTATAGTGGGGGTGGAGGGGCGTTCTGCACCTCATACTTTGGTGAAATACAACTCCCATTTCTGAGAGCTAAATTTCTCTTGAAACTTGATTGAGGAAGTGCATTCATCACTGGGGCTTAGAAATGGGAAATAACAGAATCTCTGTGTCGCTTTTAGAGCTCTATCACCATCTCAGAATTATCAATCAATAGCTGTCTTATTAAATATGAAAAGTGGAATGAATTTCTCAAAAAAAATTGATGGCAATCATCCTGTCACCTTCAGGCAAAATTCAAAAATTCTGTTTTTATCGAGACCCCATTAAGTTGTCAGGCGTCTTCCTGGTGTTTCCATTCTGTGCTGGTGTCCAATCCGCATGTGTACAAACACAGAGCTCTCTCTACAGTGACTTTTTGCTCCTGTTTGGATTCTGAGGCTGTGAGAAGCTGGACGGGGGAAATGACTGAGACACTAGTTATGTGAGGCAGAAGCCTAAAGGAAAGCCCATGTCTGGAAGGAGACTCAGCCTTCAGCCTGATCCTGGCTCATCACCCGGCTTTTCTCAGTAGCGGCTGCAGTAAGGAATGCAGCTACCAAAGATGCATTTTGATCTCAAGGAATGCCTGCAGCACACAGAGTAGTTTTCTCCTCTAGTTGTAGAATTAAAGCCCTGAGTGGACCCGCTGTTTTCTCAAATATTGTATTGCTCTTACCAAAATGATGGGATAAATATGTTACTTTAAAGGTCAAAATTTCACCACTGGTCCCCTTGTGTTTTTCATAGTGGCTGTTACTGTAGTGTTTCTACTTAAATGTCTTATCCAGATGCGTATGTGTCACAACTAATCAGGCTGACCAGTCCTCTCTGTCTCTTTCTCTCTCTCTCTCTCTCTCTCTCTCTCTCTCTCTCTCTCTCTCTCTCTCTCTCTCTCTCTCACACACACACACACACACACACACACACACACACCTGCAGAAGTACTCATACGTACCTTTCAATGAGATGATTTCCATGCTTGGGGGCATCACATTCTACCTATGCATGTTACTATGTCGATCTTCGTGAAAGCTAACGAGCTTCTCTTTGCAGGTTAAAGTTTGGGGGCTGGGAAACAGTGCAGCCTTGCCTTTTGGCTGTTTCGAATTCAAAGAGAAAGCTTGGATTTTCGGTTTGGCTGAAGCAGCGTTTTCTCCTGGCATTCCTGATGCACCTCGCACTCTTGAACTCCCCTCTGTACTGGTCTTTCCTGAGGGGGTGGCGGGCTCTGTACTCTCTGCACAGCCCTGGGAAGCGTGGGGCACATCTCCTTCCTTTGCATCCTCAGTTCCCTTCTGAGGGGAAAGTCCTGAAAGAGGCACCGTGTCTGTCTCATTACTGAACACAGAAGAGCTGACTGGCATTTGTTCTGACTTAGCAGCAGGATCCTCAACTTCTGATTCATTTGGAAGGGCACCAGGGAGAGGAGCTTCCTCATCAACAGGCTCATCCTCAACACAAGCTTCGAAGAAGTAGTCCATGTCTTCCTTGTCGTCTAAGCTGGAGTCCACAGTGTCTGGTGGCAATGGGGTGCTGCTCTTCTCGTCTATGTAACTGGTGACCTCGCCACAGTCACTGTCATGGGAGGAAAGAGATAAGTAGGAGTAAAAGTCCCCCTTCTTCAGGGGCATGGGCCGATGCGAATGCTCTAGCACTTTCTCCTTAATTTGGGTTAGTGACGTGGCTGTGGCCACCTCACTTTCAGGTTGCGATTTACTCTTTAGGGCTGTTGATGCCATGCCAATGATTTCCTTAACAAAGTCGTGTACTGAACAATCTTCATCCTCTTTTTGATGGAAAACATCTGGCTTGCAGTTGCAACAGGAAGTGCTGTTGCTGATAGAAGCACTTCCCTCTGTCTCGTTTTGTTCGAGTAGGCAGCAACCAGCAGATTTTCTAGCCCCACTTGGTGAATCATTAGACAAAGATTTTAGTCCGTCACTGTCTTGTCGGCTTCCAAGGCCGGTTTCCGACAGTGATCCTGGGCAAGACTGGACTGCCATGCAGTCACTGCTTTGATTTTCAGGATGCTGGAGATTGGGACCCATCTGTGGAGGATGTCTATCATTTGGGGGAACACATTCCTTTCTGGCAACATTGGAACCATCAGAACTACCCATTGACACCTCACCCTCGCTGTGCTCAGATTCTGAAATCTGTTTCACATTTGAAGCAAGGTTCTCTGATGCCTCTGGAGTCCTTCGTGGCTTCTCCTTTTCTCTTCCTGGAGTACTTTCAACATTGCCGTTCTCCATGTCAGCCGCGTGTGGATCTTCACTAACTTCATACTTACTCTTCTTATTTTTACCTTTAGTTCCTAAGTCATGAGTTCTGGGTGGATTCTTACCATTCCCATTGTTTTCAGAGAGACATCTTATGGAGCCATTTAGAAGAGCCTCGATGTCCAGGGTGTCCGAGGGATGGGACTTCTCATCACTCCCCCCATCTTTATTGACCTTTGTTTCATCAGTGATGCTGGACCGTTTCTTTTCTCTTGTCAAGGAAAGCTTTGGTCGTATCCAAGTCTGCAGTTCATTCTTTATGTAGTCCAACCCAGACATCAGGCTGCTCTCTTCGTAAATTTCATCGTCGGTTGCAATGCTGGAGTCATCGTCCTCATCCTTGAGGCACAGCTCTTCTTCCGTTAAGGTGAGAGTGGAGCTGGAAAGGAGGTCGCTGTCGTCTTCGTCATCAGTGCAAGCAGAGGTGCAGGAGACATTGACAATCATGCTGACATTGACGTCGCTCTCATCAGCCACTGAGCGATTCAGGCGCTTCCTGAAGGATGCATTGGATTCCGGGATCTTGTTTTTGTGTAACACAATGTCCTCTGAGCAAAGAGAGAGCTCATCGCTGCTACTCAGCTCTGTAAGAGATGCCGGTGAGTCTTCATTGATAGAGGACGCGACGTCCAGTGACATCTGTCCAGTGAAGGACATCTTTTGGGAACTGCTTTGCAGAGTGATATCGGAAAGGCTCCGCTTGATCTTTTGCTCTGAGGGGCTCTGTATATTCTCCAGACGATTCAGAAGGTCTAATGTCCTCTTACTCAGCTCACCAACTGAGCCGCTGCTCACACTTAATTCCCCAGAGCTGTGACAGCTAAAGAGATCCTCGTTGCTCTTGTAAGATGTCAACCAACTCTCTAAAGAAGTGCTTCGCTGGAGGCTGTCGCTGCCATTTTTAAAGATTCCCAGTCCAAGCAAATCACCCCCTGGAGAAAGAGACTCTACAGATGAGCTGCGAGATAGAAGGGAGAGCCGCCTGGCATTCTGAATGCCCGCGAGTGACTTCTCCATGTCGCTACTTTTGTATGAGCTGCGGCCCATCTCCTGGGGTGCGCTTGCCAGAATCCTTTCGTGGGGAGGCACATCTGGTTGTAACTCTAAAGCCTGATGTTTAGGTTTGCAGGACTTTTTATCAAAATAAAAACCACAAAGAAGGGGATCCTCCCCATGTGCCGTTTCACTCTGTGGCTGTTTCATGATCATTGGTAATTTGAGTTTTGAGCCTTGGAGGTATGAGTAATCATAAAATGTAAACACATCATGTTTTCCTTGTGATTCTTCTCCCAGACCATCGGCGGTGTGTTTGAGAACACTGTTTAAGTCCCCAGCTTTTCCATTTACACAACCCACTGGTGAGATGGGTGTCTGAGAGACACTTGAAAGCTTAATGCATTCCCCCTCATCTTTAAAGTTTTGCTCTAGCACATCGGCTGCATTTCCCATTTGCGGGTCTAGAGGCTCCATGTCAGGGTTACTTAGGGACCCATCTGCCATACTGAACAAGCTCATGTCAGAGTTGGTGGGCATCTCAATGTCCCCCTCGCTGACAATGCCACTCTCGCTGCCTGAATTCTGGCTCATGTCTCCACTGTGACATGAGTAAGGCCTCACCAAACTAGAACCCCCTAAAAGGTCTGGTAATGACTTTGTGGATGAAAATGAAGAGTCTTTACTGAGGCTCTTCGTTAACACAGTGGGCTGCGCTGTGCCTGTAAACTTCGGGCTGCTTTTCAGAAATGGAGTATGGCTGTCCCCGTGGAGCTCCACCTTGTGAAGACTGTATACTTGGTAAATGTGTGGGCTGGAAGGTGCAGTGACATTTGAGGTATACTGAGACCCTCCACAGTCACCTGCCTCCTCTTCATAACCAGAGTCTTTGTGGTGTGTCTCTTCAAGCTTCATGGTGGGTACCATAGGCTCTGGGTCTTGATCAGGGTCATTTGATTCCTCATGAACACTAATGAGTTTGTTACTTATGTCCGTTTCATCCCATTCCAGGGCGTCCTCATTCATTCCATTCAGATCCATCAAGCCAGGATCAATCACATTCAAAGTCTCCTGTGATGGGGGGGTAGGGGAGAGAGAGAGAGAGAGAGAGAGAGAGAGAGAGAGAGAGAGAGAGAGAGAGAGAGAGAGAATATTAGAGAACATAATTGGGAAATTGTTATCTATTAGATCCTCTTGGAAGTTAGAACGTAAAACGGAAGCACAGATTGGAAGGTACCAGCATCAAGAACCCTGTTCCTCCTTGAGATAATATCCAAACACTGTAGGGATGGGCTTTTTTCAACAATGACTGTCACTGAGGTATTAGCACACATTCAAGTGTAAAGTCGGTATACTATTACATGATCTTTTATGGATTTAACCATTTCCTGTTGGTTGTGCTATGTTTTAGGTCTCAGTTTGGGTTGAACATTATGGCTTGAATATGAAACGTGTCCACAGGCTCATGTTCTGAGAGTTTGGTCCCCACCTGATCACACGATTCTGGGAACTTCTGGAGATCTTTGCAAGAAGAAATACGTCCCTTGGAGTGGGTCCTCCAGAGGACCTTGTCTATAACCCTTTTCCTGTAACTGCTTCACAGCAGAGCAAACAAAGCTCCTCTGTTATGTGCCCCAAGGTGTAGGGTCAGCTGACTATGAATGGAACCCTCTGAAACTATGCACCGAAAGAAATACCCTTTCCCTTAAATGACTTAAGTCAATATTTTAGTTGTCTGATGGGAAAGTAACTAAAGTGGCTAAATATAGAAACTGTCTGCTAAGTGAAGATTAAAAGGCTGAGTCTGGAACAGTGTGGGGTATGTGTATTCCCATAGTAGTTTACTCCCCAAGTCTAGTAGAAAATAACTATTTGTTGCTGTGCATCAGAACCATCTTGCCTCTATTTCTGGGTTAATGTCCCATTTACCTAGGAACCTAGGTCAGTGTATACACTTAGTTTTTCTTTCTTTTCTGGGCTTAGCCTCCTGCTGGCCAAAGTGAGCAATACTCACATCTTCCTGAGTGTTCCAAGGCAGCTCCTTATCCATTGTTCCCTCAACCCTTTTTTCTTTATCTTTCCTTTGTGAGAGAGACTGTATGTGACTCCTGTTGATCATTACAAGTGCTTTGCCTATGCTCTGACCAAAAAAAAAAAAAAAAAAAAAAAAAAAAAAAAAAAAAAAAAAACATCTGACAGAAAAAGTCATGACTGACAGCTGTCTGAAGACTTTCCTGACTCTCAGGGATGCAATAGCCTAGGTACCGTTCTGCTGCTCTCTGCCTGTCTTCATGAGAACTCGAAATTCTCTTGGCCTTCTATGGGATGTAGTTGTTAAATGGCTTCTTCAGCATTCTCACTTCTCAGCCAGCTATCTGGTATTATTGTGGAGCCAACAAAGACAAAAAATGCACTGTGGGCCCTGAGGGGTTCCCATACAGACAGAACCATGAAGAGCATCCTCAGCTCCACCTATGCTCATGCCAAGGAGGCAGATGAACAACCATGACTCTATAGCCAGCAGACTAGCTGATGGCCTGAGTACTCTCACCAGCTGTGTTACCTTGTATGAGTTATTTAAGCTTTCTGAGTATCAATATCCCCACCTAAAAATAGATACAGCTCTACTGATCTTCAAAAATCACTCTTGGATGAAAATAAAATAAATACAAGTTACCAGAGAAGCAGTCAATACTTGGTGGCTGATTCTTACCATGTGCGGAGTTGTTCATAAGCTCCTTGACTCCCCCTTCGCTATCTCCTTCTCACCACATCTTCCAATTTACTCTTAAAAACAAACCATGATCTGATAGGCAAGGAGACAGTGATACCTCTGCTGGCTGAGTTCTCATTACAAGTCAGATTATCTCAACTGTCTGGTTGAAAAACAGGCCACGCAGCTTTCTTTCTTTAGTGGAAGGAAGAAAAGCTCACCTGGAGCATATTAGGGCACATTTGGAAAGCCACGATCCTTCCTAAAATTCATGGTAAAAGGATGCCACACAAACATACCAAGTGTGCTTTATCATAGTAGAAATGGGGGAGATTCTCTGTGTCACCCATTTAGTTGCAAAGAGTCCAGCCATAGGTGAACATTAACTAGGTTTTTTTTTTTAAGAGATCTTTCCTGCTGCCAATGTTCTAGCAGTCAATCTAGTACCCAGCCAGTTATCACGGCCACTTAAATACTAAGTCCAGTCACTGTGATGAATTTTTATTACAATATCTGTTTATTCTTTGCCAACAGATAAAAGGAAGGACCAATGACCAGTCTGCATAGCTGTTGAATGTTAAAATCTTTAGCTGTAGGGGCAATCAATCAGTCCACTCAAATAGTGTATTAATTTCAAACACCCTCTTGCCTGACACTGTACTGACAGTGCTGATAAATAATTAAACCAGGCATTCAGAGGAACGCTTTGTTACTCTGACCAACTTTAACATGTGACAGCAGAGAATTTTCCAGTGGGGTCTCAAAATCTGCGACTTGACAATTGTGCCATCTTGTGCCAGGAGCTAAGCCTAAGGATGCTTGCAGCTTAGACTGTCTCTGGACATGGTCATGGTCATATGCTGCTTTATGATTCAGATTCAAGGCTACTAAAGGACAGAAATCAGCAGTACCAAAGGAATAGCTCAAAAGTGGTTGGGATAAAACATTTCCATAGGAAAGGATTAAACTTGGTTTATGTTCCCCTCTAGTTCTTTGTCCTTTAAAACTTCCTAAAATTTCTTTGTATGATAATTCCAGAGAATGTCTGACTTGATCTACTTGAAAAATCATTTACTTTTAATCAAAAAATTTCATATATAAAAAGCCTTCACTCAGCCTCAGTCATGACTTTGGCAGTTACTTTTAATTTTCTCTTCCCTTCCTTTTCCTTCCTTTCCCTTCCTTAACTTTCCCTTTCCTTCCCTTCCCTACCCTGCCCTGCCCTTAATCCCTCTGTAGGGCTAAGATTTCTTCCCTCTTGCTCAGCATTTTATATTCTGAAAAAAAATGGTCCAACCTGAATGGTAAGGAGACCAGTTGCTAACCCTTTCCTTAGATTTACAGATACAGAACATTTGAGGCTCTTTGTAATGTTCCCCACTGCCAAGGCTTGGGATTTATGAACATCCACTATAATATTCTAAAAAAGAAAAGAAGAAGGAGTAGTAAGAGGAGGAAGAGGAAGAGAAGGAGGAAGAGGGAGAAAGAGAAGGAGAAAGAATAAAAGGAAGAGGAGGAAGAAGAGGAGGAGGAGAAGGAAGAGGTGGAAGAAGAAGAAGAGGAGTTGGAAGAGGAAAAGGAGGAGGAAGAGGATGAGGGGGAGGAAGAGGAGGAGAAAGAGGAGAAAGAGTAGAAAGAAGAGGAGGAAAAAGAGGAGGAGAAAGAAAAGAAAGCGAAGGAGGAAGATGAGGAGAAAGTGAAGGAAGTGAAAGAAAAGGAAGAGGAAAGGAAAGAAGAAAAGGAGGAGGAAGAAGATGAGGAGGAAGAAGAGGAAGAGAAAGAGTTTTCAAATCCCCAACAACAAAAGTTATAGCTACGGTGTGTGATCAGTGTTTTCTTTAGGAGGAAAGTTATCCATCAACATGTGTATAGGAAAACAACATGCTAACAACATGCTACTCAAGCATAGAGTTTAGTGTCCTGAATCTCAGGCCTCTGAGGGGTGCCTTGAAACATATTTCTAGGAAAAGGGAAAAACCACCACATTCATTGAGAGAACATTTTATCTCTGCTCATTTCCATAAAGGGCACACAGTGGTAGCCCACACTGTGACCTCGCTGCTCGAGATGCCTCCTGGGTAAGCATGGTTTTCTTTCTTTCTTCCACAATTCTAAGTTAATGATTGAAACACTTAATTCAGAAAGGGACAAAATAAGAATACAAAGCTGGCAGTATAAGGGAGTAAATTAACTACAGCTCAAAATAGGGTGTGCCATTTTGTCTCTGCGTCATCTTACCTGAACTAGTCAATGAAAACTGCTTTCCTCAAATTTATGATTTGGTTGGCTCAAAGTTGAAAGTTGATTAATAAACAGGTGAGCTGGTGACTCGTTTCCTTGATGAAGTTTGACCCTTGTGTCTAATCTTTCTGTACCTTGCTTGGTTTATGTCATTGCTTTCTTACTCAAATGGAAACTGCATTGTGGCAAGGATGCCCACCTTGTGCTGTTTCCGCTCACTCCACCAAAACAGCTGGAGAGTTTGCAAACTGCCATAGGCTTTGCATAGGCTGTTCAGAATTTCAGGATGGATGTTTCTAGCAGGTAACAAATAATTTTGATAAAGATTTCCGCAAGACTTTATACTTCTGGTTCATAATACAGAATCCTTAGACTATTAAAAAAATGTTGAATTTATGTTTGAGATTTTAAGAGAAGAGCACTAAAGTTTCTGAAATTACCGTATATTTACAAACTCATCTTGTTCGGAATAAAAGCAGTGGCCTTGTGTCTTGTGGTTTGGATATAAGAAAAATTCCAAGTGTTGCAAGCTTATTCTAAATGGATCATGGTGGGGATCCAACCCTCATTAATGGGCTGACCCACCAGGAACAGCTATTAGGAGGGAGAACCTCGCTGGAGGGATAAGTCACTGGGGGCATGTTTCTGAAGGCTGCATCTTGTCCTGACTCCTACATGTCTTTTTGTCAACACTGCCTGTCGTCCAAAGAAGTCGGCTGCTTTGCTCTACCACAGGCTCCCAGTCCAGATGCTCTGTCTCACCTGGGCCCGAAAGCAATGGAGCCAATCCTATCTGATCTGAAGCCTATGAAACTGTGAGCCAACGCAATCCTCCCCGCTGCAAGTTATTTATTCCAGTGTTCGGTTGCAGCAACAAGAGCAGAGGCTCACGGTTCGTTTTCACATGTCAGCACTTCAGATGGTAACAGAAAACACAGATTTCTATGTCGAAGAAATAAGACTTTAAGCCCAGAGAAAACTATCTTACTCATAGATTTATTTTGTAAATGAAAAGTAAATACACTCTTAAGGGGTTAAGGTGTATTAAGTCCCCCCCTTTTGGTTAAATATAACTCGGTGCTCTAAATCCTTCAATTCTGGGTCCTTAGGAAGGCTGCCTAGAGAATACATTGAGTTTATAGTCCAGATAAGCAAGACTCTGAGCTGACAGCACAGCTAATTACCTGCTGGATTCACTCCCTCAAGGCCCTGGCAATGCTGCCTTTGTGGCTCCTGTCTCTGCTGTGCTTGCATTCAGTGTGTGCGTTGGAAAGCATTTTATAGTGCACAAACCTTAGTTGTTGTTTTTTATTAATAAATTGGAAGTAATCAGGAACATACAATTCCAGACGATCTCCACCTCTTACCAGATCAGCCATATTCTTCAAAGGACTTCTTTGTAAGATGTGTTATCGGGGACCAACAGGGACATCCAGATCGATACCGATTCACCGTGTTTACCTGCAGATAGCTTCCATATTAAACTGACAGGGCCCGTTACTTTTTTTTCTTCCACATCTAAAGCACCCCCACCACCAAATTAATCATTTTTCTTCGTTATTTAGCAAAGTACTAGGTGAGCCATGACTCCATAAACTTTAGGAACTCATTTATTATGTTGCCCTGATCAGAGCTTACTTTTATTTACACAGTGTACCCATAAAACCTAGCTTTCATTAGTGCTGGGAGAGACTGTCCTGTTCTCCTCACTGGGGAAGGTGAAGCTGGAGAAGATAATTAGCCATGAAACAATGAGGAGGCTTGCTGGGTAAGCAGTAGTGTGAAAACAGTTACTCCTCACAAAAGAGGGGAAATTAGCTTGCTGGATAAAAAAGGAAGTGTCAGATTGAAGACTGAAAGGCCTGCCAACAGAAGTAGATAGCTCTATGCATCATTAATGAAATTTTTTAACACTTAAACGCCACAGCTGTCCACATTTAAATGCATGTAGATGCCATGTGTTTCCGAAGATTAATATGCATGCTAAAATATTTCTTTCCTCCTTAAACTTCTAGGTGTTGTCTCTATCAATTTCATTTCGCCCATTTTCTTTCCAAGAATCAAAATGCACCAGCTTTCTCTGCGCCGTGCCCCTGCTTCCAAAGCCCACAGACGCCACGCATCCCGGAGATGGGCAGCGTGCTCATTATATTTTAACAAACACATTATTTTACATTCATAATACCGCTATTTTAGTAAACAGGAACTTTGTTTTGATTTTTCTGCTTCACAGAGTGAAGACTTATGATGTGCGTTTCCTTTCAAAACTTCCTCCTGGAGCACCAGCGCTCCCTGAAGCAGCCCCGTTTTTGGCAGAAATTCAGTTCCGTGCAGTGCCAAAAGAAACAGAATAAACAAACACTGCTCCATGCAGCTGGCGAGATCATTTACATATTACTGCACACCAAACATGAAGGCCTGAATATGGATTAGAGCTACAGTGATGACACAAATGTCATATAGATAAAGAAAAACAAAATCCAACACATCCTTGTTTATTTTGCCACTGCTTCTGAGTGCTGCTAAGGAAAAAATTGGGGGGGGGTGCATTTTGAAAATTGGCCTCCTTTCTATTTGAAGTGGGTTCTTTCTAACTAACACAAGAAAAGAAGGAAGCAGAAAGGAATACGTCAGAGCCCTCACATTCTTCTGGTTTGCTTTGCCAGTTAGAACAATATTTATGTCATCAGTTTAGATGTGGTGGATTGGTGATCCTTTAAAATACAAAGCTACCTGAATCCCCATCCAGCCCCTTCTCCACCTTGATTATTTCAGCCCATGAGGTCCCTGGTAGGGAGTGGCAGGAAGTGAAGGTCTAGGGAAGATGCTTAGGAAGCACGCCATGAGCAGAGGTAGGATTTGCCTAGCATCCTTAGCTGACGAGTTTGGGTCCTCATTCCTGCACATAGCTGGTTGCATCCAGCTGACTCTTTTTAATCTCGGTGAGATGGGCGTTTGAGGGAAGAGGATATGTATTGCTGCAACTCCTTTCCTCATCCCCATCCTTGTGGGGGAAACAAAAGCCCTAAGAAGAGTCAATAAAGGGGGCATAGATAAAGATGATTAGGAGAGGATGAGGGATAAGGAGAATATAAAACACTTTGCTCCCCGTCATATTAAAATCCTTTATCCCGAATTGAACAAAATTGACTTATATGCAAAAATGCTCTCGAAATGAATTATTTTAGTCGCTTCTAGACCTTTAACCTCCAAGATTAATTGGTGTAGCTACTCCTGCTTAAGGCTAAAATGGGGGTGGGGGCACGGGAAGAAATCAGGGTCCATGGATTCTTTTAATCAGCTAAATACCATTGAAGTTTATTGTAGAACTGTCTTTAAAATTTAGGACAAGAGACTTGGAGATATTGCACAAAGAAGAAAAATTACTTCCTCTAGGACAATGAAAAGCCCTCTATTTCCACAGTCACATGCTCAAGAGATGAAACTATGTTGCATCCAGAAAAAGAAAGCAAGGCCCTGTTATGTGTTGAAGGGCTGGTTCAGAGGTCAGTTCAGTCATGGGGCACTAGGATGTGACTTCTGACTGACAGTTCCTGGGAATGACAGGTTCCTGGGGGATGAGACTTTGTTGAAGGGGAGGGGTCTTGTACATACGCTTGGGCGCTATGTCATGTGTCCGGCTTTCCCCTTGCTCTCTCTATAACTTGGTCAGCACAAGGCCAGCAGTTCTGCTCTATGCCTCTCTTCTGCTGTTAGGCTTTGCTTCACTGGAGGCCCAGAAACAATGAGGTTGGATGACCATAAAGAAAACCTCTGAAACTGTGACCCAAAATAGATCTTTCTTCCAGATGTATAAGAAAGGTTCTCTACTTAAAAGGCATTTAAACAGTCTTGTGCAAATTTACGAAGATCCCATCATAAAACTTTAAATGAAACCAGAGACATGAGTGTGTTTACTACTGTCCTACATATCACTTCCAAGCCAAACTCCCTAAAATAAGTCCTTGCATTATACTGCTGCACTCATAAAACCAACCACCTACACACACACACACACACACACACACACACACACACACACATGATAATGTTATTATAAATTACTGAGGTTTTTACAACATTCCCCAATCTGGTTACAGATAAGGACAGGCATTCTATCTGTAGCAAGCCTGTGACGCTCACATCCACTGCAACAATTGCCTCTTCAATGGTCCCTGCTCCTTCAGTTCCTGTGGCTCTGTGTCTTTGTTCTTGGTAGATACTCATTAGCATTTTTAAGTGAATGAATGGATGGGTGGACATGGGTTCTATTTTCTTCATCCAATTTTTGTTTTTCAAAATTCAGTCATAGATTCTTCTCTGGAATAATTTCAAAGTCACTTAGGCCTCGGAGGTCTCATTTGATTCTCACAATAGAGGTAGAGTTCTGTAATTTAGCACAATCATTTATTTATTTAACAGATATTCATTGAGCCTAACACGGTACTGCCCAGACACTGAACACACAGAGAGCATCTCCCAGTTTCATAGCTGACTTTGTAGCAGATGCTGTCATCTCTGTCTCAGTTTGGAGGAATTCCTGTCTCATCTATGTCAGGACTGTCTTACTGTCAGCATGTGTGGCTTGGGAGGACACTGAGAGTGACGCTAGCTCTCTGCAGAAACATGCCAGAGTGGCAAGCATGCTCCAGGTACTCACTAGGTATTTCTAGATTACTGCTTGTTTCATTCACACCCAACCCATAACCCACTGGAATCAGCAAAAACCATGCATGCAAATAGATTAAATATTCAGAATACAATGTACATTGTGAGCCAACAGTAATAAACTGGCAGCATTATGGCTATGGAAAGAATTTTTTATCTGTGTTAAAATAGCTTTAGCTTTGATATCTTAGGCCTATGGGCATATACCTGCAATGTTCTATGGGATTTCTTTTATACACCAAAAAAAAAAAAAAAAAAAAAAAAAAAAAAAAATGCCTTTTCAGTTTTGATGTTTTAATTTCAACCTCCCATGATTTAAACATAGTATCTTTATCTGATAGTCAGCAAACTCAGTCATGTATAGGTTTAAAAATTGTAAATACAATCCAGGAGAAACAACAGACCTAACTACCAAACCTTAGCAACAAAGAAACTCAGAGGAAGACTAATCTTGTAGCAGGAGGAGGCAATTATTTGACACTGGTGGCATTTCCACTTAAATGTTCACTCTCAAATCAGAATTTAATGTGACTCCGTGATCAACAGATTGGTACTGAGGCTTAATGCCTGCATTTCTAGACCACGTTGTTTGTCTCCTTTCAAGTCATAACAGAGAGAAAATGCAAACTTGCAGGCTGGGAAGAAGGAAAGCAGTGCTTGTTCACTGCACAAGGCACAGTGAACTAGTCCACATTCTTTCTAGACACCTGACCTGTAAAGACCAATGTCTTACAAGACAGACTTCTCCCAAGAAAACGAGAGATTTCTTTGGTTGGTTAAAACATGAATGTGTCAGAAGGTGAAGAGGCAGTCTTATAAGAACTCAGCAGCAGGTTGGGATACAATTGGAAATAAGTAATAGCCTAAGGCAAATTATTAGTAACTTTTAGACAACTCCATTCGTGTGTGCTATAAACATATATATTTACATATTCATCAAACTTACTGAGTACCAGGTACAAAGTACAAAGGAGAAAAAAGATATGGTTTTCAGCCAATGGGTCAGTTATTGTCTGTGTTTTGCGATAGAGGAAAGAGGTTCCGTTCATTCCAGAAGGTTGGGAAAAGCTTTTCTGAGAATGGGATTGTAGTCAAAGTTTGGAGAAGAACAAGAATTTTCTAGGGAGGATCTGAGGGCTGGATGCACCCGGAAGGCAGAGGGAACCAGGCTTCGGGCTAGAAAGTGCAGAAGAATGGTCTTCAGTGAATGGCTTGGCAGCAAGCAGGGGGTATGGCCTCCAGGGAGAGCAGAGATTGGACTAGAAGCAAACCCGGACAAGCAGATACAGAAGTCATCAGATTAGTACTTTTCACAGATTGCACAGGCTTCAGAGGTGATACAAGAAAGGCAGTGGTAGGTCTAAGAGCAGGCCCAATCCTGCGCACTGAATGCTGGTTTTGTGTACTGGGAATAGCTCGAGTTCTCTATGCAAATGAGTCAGTTTGGACTATGGTGGAGTAGTACACTCTGGGGACTGGGCTCTTTCTACAGTAAACCCATCAGCTGGATGCCCAGGCGATGGAACAGAATGATGGGGACCCTTCTTTGCCTTTACACTACTGAGGACTTGACAGGTTTTTTTTTCCTTGAGATCTGTGCTGGAGAAGGATCTGTTTTTCAGGAAAGATTAGGGTTTTTTCTTTTCAACAGACAGAGCCTGAAATGTCTCGAGGAAACCTCTAGAGAGTCGTAGTCCTGACATTGTGTGTCTGGACTTCCCGAAGCTATGGGTGGGGTGAGGTTGCCTAGAAGAAGAATAAGATAAAGAGAGCAACTGGACTTGAAAGGCAGAAGATCGGGAGGAATAAAGGAAGGGGAGAGACCAGTGTGGACCCAGTGTTCAGACTGAAACTGGGGAGGGAAGTCTTTGGAGAACTTGGCAGGACATTTTTAGAAAAACTATTTTCTGATAAAATGATGTATTCTAATACAAAAATTCTTTTAAACCTAGACAAATATATGGAAAATGATAATATAAAAATTTTGACATAACCCAGTAAACATTTTACTTATTCCCTGACATATAAAACATACTGTACATAAAACATATTAAAATTCAGAACTGCCATGTCCTTGCATGACATTGTCAACATTATACACACACCCTGTCTCTGCGCTGTATCAAACTTCCCACATCATAAAATACACATGAAGAACGTGAGTCTTAATCATTTTAGATACTCTTTAAAATCTACTGAAAACATGTATTTTTAGAACTTCATATTACTTCTACTTTGAGCATAGAATTATAGATAACATGAGAACATTGTCATATGATTGACTCAGATTATCTGCAGACAAAGTCTTAAAAAGGTAAATATTTTGATGATACTGATAGTGTTACTTTGCGTTTCTTTCCTGGCTTGTTAGGTTGAATGTTCATGCGTTGTTTATTTATCACTTTACTTGCTGGTTTGTGACTTGTTTGGTTATGTCCCTTGGCAATTTAAAAATATGTACTTGTAGTAGATAGACGTGCTGTTACAAAGCACTTCTGCAGTTATAGTGGGATCCATCAGTGGGGGCTTGGGAGGTTTTGGACTTTGATTTCTAAACCTGGTGGAGTTACAGTATATCTTAGATGAGAAGGGGACATAATCACAGTGGGATCTCAGCCATTTAGGCCATACTTTGTGCTGAGTAGACTAGAGGGGCTACTTAGAGACAAGCACACTAGCATGGAAAGGAAGCTAGCCTATCATCGGGACTCTTCAGGAGGAAAAAGACCGTTTCTCTGACATCAAGCCCTCTAGCCTTCCTATCTTGACTAAACAGGTAGACAAACTAAGAGGTCTGGGGAAGCTGACGGTAAGTACAAAACCAGACACACTCAGGAACTATATCAGTGCTCCAGAATGCATCTTCTCCCTTAGTCAAGTCCATCACTAGGGCTCCGGGGTAACAGTGGGTTAGAGCTGGAGTAATAAAAGATATTTGAGGAAGACTCTTAGGAAATCCTGGAGATAAAGGCAGTCATAAGAGGAGAGATAACAGCAAGAACTGTAAGGAGCTCAGAGAGCTGAACACAAGGGCTAGAGCTGTAGTTATATGAGATGCTGCCAACTCCTGGCCAGATTAATATTAAATTCACATGAAGAGCCCATTTAACTTAGTTTTTATTGCTTATCACAGAGTGCCCATCTTTAAAAGACAACACAAACCACCTAAGATGTGCTTAAAGGTCAGAAACAGTCTGATGAGTTAAACCTCAAAAATAACCCCAGTATGACACAGACTTTAGAATTGCCAGAAAGTTCTAAGTAACTACAATTATTGTCCTAAAACCTTCAATGGAGAAGTCAATAACATCAAACATGGGTAAACCAAGAAGAGATAGAACCACCAGTAAGCAAAATTAACTGTAGGAACAAAAGATTAAAACTGTTAGATAACTCAAGAAAAAAAATTAAAGGACTGCTTTAGACTAGAGACAGCCAAAGGATCAATGAGATAAGATAATAATAATAATAATTTTTAAAATCCCTGACAGAAGTGCCAGAAGAACGTGACAAGTGGATCAAGAAAGTATGTAATGCATAGGCAATGGGAAATGTCCTCTCATAAGGATGAAATAATGTCATTTGAAGGAAAGTGGCATGATGGAGACCATCAGGTTTTAAAAAAATGAACTATACTCAGAGACAAACATCCCATGATTTCTTTGACTAGAAGGGAGAGCTTGGGAGGAGCAAAAGGAAGGGCAGAAGGAGGCGGGGAACAAGAAAAGGTGCTGGACATGAGTGAGATTAAGCTGTATCATATGCACAAATGAAAAGGACACAGTCAAACTCACCATGCTGTGCAGTGGTATGCACCAATAAAAGAAAAAAATAGAAAAGATTTTAAAATAAAAGTCCTTACATTTTAAAATAAAAGTCCTTAGCAGAAACAAAAAGAAAAGATGTCCTTTGCTCACTGTCATTTGTTGCTATGAGTATTAAGCACAAATGTATTAACTGGGCCAGTCTAGGCCGTGTGGCACAGACAAACAAGAAGGAAGGTGTGTGAATGTGCTCACTGACTTACTCCTGTCTGCCCATTGCTGTGGCAGGGAAGCACAGCTGAAGGCTCTCATCTCCCTGCCCTCAAGCCTATGGCGGTCTCAGACTTAGGCAGCTCAACCAGCCGTGTAAGCCCATCAATGATTGGCTGAGTTTCAAAACATCAGCTGAGTCTAAGGAGCATTTTGAGCCATGGGGACGCCTCTCACCGACTGTGCGGTGATGAGACAGACATCCAAACACCGCAATGCTCCAGGGCTTTGGGTTTGTCACATGTACCAATGTGGAGAAGCTGGATGAAGCTATCAGTGCACAGCCATACAAGGTGGCTGTTAATGCTGTGCAGCCAAAGGGAGCTGTGTAAAAGAAGATTCTCAAAACCCAGGTGCCCGTGTAACTGAAAAAGATCTCTGTCACTGGCATTAAGGAAGACACTGAAGAACACCTATCATGTTATTTCGAACATTTGGGGGGATATTAAAGTGACTGAACTCATGATTGACAGATACAGTAGGAGATGGCTAGTGCTTCATCTAGGCAGAGGAATCAGCAACTCCAGAATGTTTCATGCTGATTATGGAGGTAGCTTTGGTGGCAATGACAATTTTGGTCCCAGAAGAAATCTTAGTGGTCATGGTGGCTTTGGTGGCACCTGTAGCATTTGTGACATTGAGGATGGGTTTAATGGAGCCGGTGATGACGGAAGAAATTTTGGAGGTGGTGGGAGCTATTATAATTTGGGCAGTTACAAAATTTGGTTTGCAATTTTGGACCTACAAAGACAAGGAATGTTGGAGGACGAGGTTCTGGCCCTTTTGGTGCTGGAGGCCAATGTTTGCTAAGCGACAAAATGTTGTGTGCCTGTGTGGTGGGTCCACAAGCTATGGCAGTGGCAGAAGGTTTTAATTATTGCCAGAGAAAGTTTAACAGAAAAAGGAGTCAAAGGGAAGCTATAAGTTACATACAACATGCAAACATACATACAACATATCTATGGACTCAGCCAAGACACATAGTGGCAAAGTCCGGCTACTACAAAAAGACGTATTTTTTAGACAATACTCATGTGCAAAATACCTCCAGGATTGTCCTTGAGATTAATTATACAACAGGTCATTTTAGTTTCTGTTCTGTAGAAAGTGGAAAGTATCCCAACAAAGTTCAGTGTAGACAGCTTTCTTTCATCCATGATGTTGGCTGTCATAGGCAATGGTCAGTCAGGATACTGAATAAATATGCCTACTTTAAAAGTACGA
Source organism: Micromys minutus (assembly GCF_963924665.1). NCBI lineage: Eukaryota > Metazoa > Chordata > Mammalia > Rodentia > Muridae > Micromys > Micromys minutus. Next base: position 198,558,263 of record NC_137969.1, on the reverse strand, counting down.
CTTGATTAGAACAATGCAATCAATGCCACCAGCAAATGCCATGTACTGGCTATGTGCTCACAACTGTTGGAGACACCTTCCACACTGATTCATTTAACCTCCGTTACCTAGATGCAAGCAGTATTGTCCTTTCTGCCTTCCAGATAAAGACGTGAATGTGTACAAAGAAAAGGGGTTGCCACAGTAACACAACTAATGGCCAAACTCTTAATCACAGTATCTGCCGGTAGTGTTCCTGGAAGTAATCCATTTCCCTTGAGAAACTCACTCTGCCTATGGGAAATTCTTCAGCCTAAAATTGTGTATATTTAACATGCAATCACAATTTTAAATCATTTCTTCCTTCTTTCATTCTTTCTCCTACTCTTGCTTCTCTTCCTCTGCCCTTCTCCTCCTACCCCTCTCTCCCTTTGCTCTTCCCCTCCCTCACCCCTCTCTGACCCTAAGTAGAAACAAGAGAGAGGACATGTAGATATTCATATGATGCACACATATTTTTGAAGAAAATAATGAGAGATTTATGGAATACAATCATTTATAGGGTACTGCTAGTGAAAGAGCTTTTTGATATTGTAAGCCTGGGTAGAAATATTCTAAAGAAGGAAGCTGTTTTTGACATGTATAAAGATATTTTTTAACAACCATCTCTCTTGTAAGCAATTAAGTACAAGTAATTACATAATTACTTGATTATGTAGCAGCAGTAAAATTTTACAGGAGGTTTCTCACTTAAACTCTAGCCTTATAAAAATAATTGCCAGAAGTCAAATTTATTTTCTAAATGCAGTAGTTCTTTCTGCATTTAATTTTTGTTCATGAGGGGGTGGGGGATGGAATCTAAGTCTATTTTTGTTTAGTGACCAGAGTCAGAGAAATGAGTACTTTATAGTATGTAACTACGTAGGATGGTTCTTCAGGTTACAGTGTGAAAGACACCGAGATAAAGTAAAATTATAAACTGAGGTTGCATTATAAGGAATTTCTTTACTAATAACATTGTAAAATTATTAGATCAGGGTGAGGACACTACTAGCTAAGTAATACAAAATAGCATTTAAAAGTTCTTATTTTCACAATGTATCACCAGCAATAATACAGAGCAAATGGGAAAGTGTTCAGAGAGAAGGAAAAAGGAAGAGAAAGGAGAGAGAAGAGAGATGGCTTTCTATAGCTTCCCCTTGTAAGGAGTCCGGGCAATGCAACGTGTCAGGTTCCTCTCCTATTATTTCATTCTTTCTTTCAAAAAAGTGAGCAGGCTCATCATTGCAATTTTCCTCAAGTTCTTAGAACTCTAATTAAAATGTGGTAATTGGTTATGTTACCTCAATTACCATGAGGCCTGGGCATTGATGCAAAGTGACACCAATTGAATCCCTTGGGTGTTTTACCCCGGGGCCATCCCATTTATCGCAGCCTTATTATTTTCAATTATGTGGCTAGATGTGTTGTATACTTTCAAGGCCCTTAGATGTGTGAGGTGTTTCTGGAGCTCTGAAGGATCAGAAGGGTAGGAAGAAAACAGCATGTGGAGATAAAACCTCAACCCTCTACCCACTAAAAAGGAGAAGGTGTACTTCCATACAGCGAGGTAATTCAAACCACCCTAGATTGTTTCTGCTAAACGCTTGTTTGAGAAGCAAGAGGGGCTTATTTACTACTATTGGTGACAACTCTGCCTAAGAAAATAGTGACAGAACCATCCACAGCTCTCAGAGAAAATTAAAAGTGATAGAAAAACTGATATTGAAGAGAAATGTCTTTCTGCCTTCCATTACTCTTATGTTTTTGTTTTGCTTTGTTTACAGACAAGTTCTCATCAAGTAGCCCAGGCTGGCCTGGAATGCACTATTTAGCTCAGGCTGGCCTCCAACTCTCCATTTTCCTGTTTTTGCATCTGAAGGATTGGATAGGATTATAACTCATGCCTCCATGACATGACAAGTCCTCCTCCTCCTCTTGTTATTTACCCCTCCTCCTCTTCCTCCCCCTCTTCCTATTCTTCCTTCTCCTCTTCCTCCTCCTCTTCCTCCCCCTCTTCCTATTCTTCCTTCTCCTCTTCCTCCTCCTCTTCCTCCCCCTCTTCCTATTCTTCCTTCTCCTCTTCCTCCTCCTCTTCCTCCCCCTCTTCCTATTCTTCCTTCTCCTCTTCCTCCTCCTCTTCCTCCCCCTCTTCCTATTCTTCCTTCTCCTCTCCCTCCTCCTCTTCCTCCCCCTCTTCCTATTCTTCCTTCTTCTCTTCATCCTCTTCTTCTTCCTCTTCCTCTTCCTCCTCCCCTTCTCATTTTCTTCTCTTCCTCCCCTTCTCACTTTCCCCTCCTCCTCTTCCTCTTCCTCTTTCTCCTCTTCTTTCTCCTCATCCCTTTCTCATTTACCCCACCTCCTCTTTTTTTTTTAATATTTATATGATTTTAATTTCTGAGAATTCATTACACAAATACTTTATATTTATATATTTCCCCACCAGTCCTCTCCCTCTTTCCAGTCCTCCAGTGCCTTTGCACCTGTTTAATTCACAACCTCTTCTATAGACAAAAGATTGGTTACACTGCAGAAAAGGTCTTGGGTCTCTTAGCAAGGCTAAGCAAAGGTACAGTAAATATCTTTCAGAGGCATATTTAAAGACATCTGTCCTCAGAATGAACATGAAAATAAGGGTAGTCTGAATCTTGGCAGAGTGGAGTGTTTCCCAGTGGGAATACTATTGGCAGTTATAGGAAAATCTGTATGGGATCGTTTACTCATTCTGTGGCGTTTCCTTCACAGTGAGTGTCCTCAGTGGTCACAATCAACTCCCAAACATTCTCCTCAAAACTCGTGAAGCAAACCAGGAAGTGGCCAGTGGTCCTGATGATGTAGCATTCTGTCAGGCCATTCTGAAATAATCCCTGGATACGCTCCAGCCTTTCTTTTCTAAAATTACATCCTCAGATAGCTCCAAGTTATAGAAGATTCTGGCTTTGTTTCTGTCATGATTTGGCCTGTTATCTCCAAACAGGTGTTCCATTGAATTGGAAAACCAAGAAAGGGATTGTCCATAAAGATATGCCAAGCACGGAACAAGGATATGGTAGAAACTTTACATGTATTTGAAAATTAAAAAAAAAAATCTAAGTATATTTCTAAACTAATCTTGTGATGGACAAGGAACACACCTTGAGTTAAGTGGGCATGGCAGCACTAGTCTACCAGATCTTCGTTACACTTGTGTAATATAAATTCTTTTAAAAATCGGATTGTGATTCAGAAGACTTTTTGATACATATTCTATATACATATAAAATAAAAATAATGTCATCTTGTTATTGGAGGACATGTTTACCAATTATGTGTGTGTGTGTGTGTGTATGTGATTATAACCATACTTTGATGTGTAGACATACAATGAAGTGAATATTACAGTCAGTAAAATTCACATATCCATAATCTCAGAGTTTCTTTGGTATGTGTATGTGGTAAGAATACCTAAAACTTACTCTGCAAGGCGATATTATTAACTACATCTATCCTTTTATACGTTACATCTCCAGATTATTCATTCTACAATAACTTAAACTGTATTTCATGTCTTCCCATGTTTCCTATCCTCTGCCCTGGTAACCACCCTTCCCATCCGCTTCTACACGGAGATTCCACATACGAATCAGATTGTCTACTATTTTTCTTTGGTGTCTACATATTTAATGTCACATGGTGCCCTCTAGGTTTTCTATGTTGTTGCAGATGTCAGAATGTTCATATAAACATTGCAATTTTCCTTCACTATTGATCATCTCACTTTCTATACCTCGATTACAGTACATAATGTTGGAAAGATCATGGGTATACAGGCTCCTTTATGAGGGGGTGGCACATACCCTAAACACAGGTCCTGGGCTCAAACAGTAATTCTATTTTCAAATACTTCAACGACTTCCATATCATACCCCATAGGTGCAACAATCAACCCTCCCAGCAGTGGTGACGGGGTCAACATTTGTCTATAGCATCTCACCATTTCATACGACCTGAGTGTTGGGTTAGGTCATGCTGTACCAAGCTATCATACAATTCCTCTAAGGTTCATACTGATTTTCTGCTCTATCAGTTATTGAGACAAACTATTAAAAACCCTATTTGATGATTTTTTTTTTTTTTTTTTTTTTTTTTTTTTGCCTCTTTACAGTAATGTAGGTTTTCTGTGTGGTGTATTTGTAAGCCGTCCTAAACTTCAGACACTTAGAAATGTCTAGTGCTCCTGGTAAACTGGAACTCCCATGGTGAAGACATGCCCTTTTTTATACCTTGTGAGTTCACTGCTCTGAGACTTGTTTAATATTAATAATCTCACTCTGCCACTCTTAGGTAGGCAATGTGTGGTTGTGTTTACCCAGTTCAACAATTACTTTCCTTTAAGTAGTTTTCAGTCTGTTTCATTCACTAGGACTATTGATGCAGACACTTTAAATCTTCACCTTGCCTTAAAAAAAAAAAAAAAAAAAAAAAAAACCTTATTACATCTGTTTCTTATTTTCTTTTTCTTCTTTAAGTGGGGATTTAAAAAATGATCCTGCTTCATTCCCTTTTGAGTCTTCTAGCGTTTTGTTTTTGCTGTATTTTTAAGATGTCGCAGCCACATACACATTTGATCTTATCACGGCCTTCCTTTAAAGGATGCTCTCGTACCTCACATAAAATCAAACTGGTACAAAGCACCCCGGCACTTCTGCTTCCTGGCCTTTGTGATACTGCTGTGGTACATTTTATCCTCTGTGCTATAAATCGTACCATGCACTGCTATTATCTTGATTTAGACAGTCTATTAACACTTAAAGAGATTGAAATAATAGGGAAAGTGCTTCTCATGTACTCAGAGTTATCATCTCCACACGCTTTATTCCCCTGTGAGCATCCAGGTTTCTATTGGATGTAAGTTTTGCTTGCTTGACGGCTTTCCCTAACATTTCTAGTAGTGCGAGTATGCTGACGATGACTGCTCTCCCCATAGATATTTAGAACCTATATTTCTTTTCCTGTCTGGAGGCCACTTGCTCTGTTAGGAAAGTCTAGGTTATTTTCTTCCATTGCTCCTTCACCTCCATCTTCACCTTTCCTATCTCCTGACGGCCATTGCTTCTGACAGAAAGCTGGCAGTCACTCTTCTGAAACCCACCTCTCATTCCTCCTCAAGCTGCCTGAAGATACTGTCCCAGCACTGGCTCTTATCAACCTGATTATGTCTGCCTGTAACCAGGGAGAAGCTTTCCTGGTTAGAGAGAACAGCTTCAGATAGCAGGGGAGTCGGGGCAGTAGGAGCTTGAGGTGGATGATCTCATTGTGTCTGAAGCCAAGAAGCAGAGAGCAATGCTAGTGCTCAGCTCACTTTATCCCAGCCTAGAGGATGGTTCCACCCACAGTGGGTAGGTCTCCCCACCTCAGTTAACCTGTTTGAAAAAACTTTCTAGAAGTATGCCCAGAGGCCCTGTGTGTATGGGGGGGGGAGTAAGGGCACTCCTTTAGTCACAGCACTTGGGAGGTAGAGGCAGGCAGATCTCAGGTTAAAAGCCAGCCTAGTCTACAGAGTAAGTTCCAAGACAGCCAGGACTACACACAGAAACTCTTGACTACACACAGAAAACAAAAGGATGCCTAGAGGCCCATCTCCTAGGTGACTTTAGACCCCATCCAGTTTACAGCTGAGATGACACATCTCATTTGTGGCATTTCCTAATGCAACTGAACAAAAAGGGAACTATTTCTAGCTTCACAGACATTGCCACAAATCGTTCTCTTCAATATCTTCAGTACTTTCTTACTGCCGGAGACCTCTGAAGATACTTTTGTTAGCTCTGAAGCTCCCTGACTATGGGACTTTCTGGCATCCTGCAGACTCAAAGTGAATTAGCCATACTGGCCTCCCTGGATTTCATGCAGAGTCTGAAAGTTTCCTTGAACTGAGAAAATAAACCAAGAAGTCTGGGAAAGCTTTATTAGATAAGAAAAGAAGGTTAAAAGTTAGCTTATGAAGGTAAAATGTTCTTACAGAAAATAAAATGATTCCCAAAGCACGACTCTCAGAAATATACTGACTACTTTTTGTAAAAGGTAAAAACTTAGAATTAGAATGGGTATAGTATATAGTTATATCAATGCCCCAGTGAAAGAAATTTACTAAACAAAGTCATTACTCAGCAAATATTCACCCAGGGCCTGTGTATACAAAATATATGGCAAGCTGTGGAAATATAGCAATGGAAATCAGGAAATGGAGAGGTATGGAGGCGAATAATAGGCAGGTAAACAGGTCACTTGCAGACCTTTGACCTGTGGGAAAGGTCACCTCTTGCATTATTGAAATACTTGGATGATAGTAAAACTCAAGTTCTACGCCTCACTCAACTGCAGAATCCAGAAGCAGAGAAACACACCCAACATAGCAATCCCCTGAGTTCCGTGCATTGTTTCCTTTCCTGGGTGTGACCTTCAGCCTATTTTATTGTAAATATTCTCATTCTCATTTTCTACCTTCATTGTTCCCAATCAATTACTTAGAGAGACTCTTCGCTGCAATCTGTATAACCTCTCTCTCTAGCAGCTCAAACTTCCAAGAAGCAACCTGTCTTTACAATAGCTGTGGGTAAAACAATCCAGAGGACTGGGAGGTGCCTTGGCAGACATGATGTTTTCTATACAAGTGACAGGACCTGAGTTCAGATCCCCGGCACACGTGTATCAGCAGGATGTGCCTATGACTGCAGTCCTGTAAGGAGTGGACACAGAAGGATCATTGGGCCTTGATGACAGCCAGCTGAGCTACAGATTCTGAGATCCTGTGTCAAGGGAATAAGAGACAGAATAGGACAAGTCCTCTCTGGATCCCCATGGGAGCATGCTCACCAGCACACACACACACACACACACACACACACACACACACACACACACACACACACACAAACTCACATAGGTCACACTCATGGGCTCTTGTGGCTACCCCCTCACAGAACTCCCCCCACCCACACCCAAGCAAATACCCATTCTTTACATCTAGTGTGTATAGCCCAATCCAACACTCCTAATCATATGACTCAAATAAATCCTGAAAGACAATTACTTGTCTTTGCTCAACCAGTTGAATATTCTAAAATGCCACTGGTGCTTAATTAAGTCACATTATCATCATTGCAAAGTAGAGGAAAGAATAACAACTTCGTTTGCCTTTACAAACATTATCAAAAAGAAGGGGGGGATGAAGGGAGGGATAGATGGAGGAGGCGGTGGGCAAGGCAGAAAGGATGTTAGCTAAACAGTTTCACAATGAAAACAGTATTTCAATAAAATACATGACATTACATTGTTTCTGCTTACTGATAATAATTTGGAGGACTTAAAAGATTTAACTTCAGCCAAGATCAATTGAACAGAACTGCTGAGACAAATTATCTCCTAGGCTCAGCATAGCCACAAAGGCAAAGGGGAAGGATGGGTAGGTTGAATGATTTACTGTCTTCCTGCCCCAGGTCCTCAACATAAAATGCACTAGAAAATAAATCCTATGGCTTTGTTAAGAATGAAATTTGTATGTGAAGCTATTTTCACTGACAAGATTTTTGTATTGGTTTCCGTTCATTTCATTCTGAACTTTCCATGTCCATCTGAAACACACACACACACACACACACACACACACACACACACACACTTATATATCACCCCACACTATATATATTTTATTTATATAAGTCAAATGTGAAAATTGGCCCTACAACTAATAAACACCATTGTCAAGGCCACTTCAGAAATATATTCTTTTCAATGACTATTTCTTCTAAGAATGTGCATACTTTCAGAGAAAATATGTATTCTATATTATAACAAAACTACTACTACTTTTGCAGTTGCTTTCTCCTAGTAACCGCTTAAACCTGCACTCTTAAGTCCAGTAAATAGCTAGTGGGATTCACTGCCCCCTACTATGAACACTGCATTAAACTCTAGGAAGAAACTTGACAGCTCTCAGTAATCTATCAGAAGACACTGGAAGCAGGACCAGTGGGGACAGGTGTGCAGATGGTGTCATCTCCTCATTAAAGGGAAAGATAAGCAGTAAATATCTGGCAGTGAAACTGATCACAAAACATGCACACTGCTCTACACACTCAGAGCATTAACATACCTCCTACCAAAATATTCTTGGAAGATTGTGTGCTTCATGAATATGTGTGGTGAAGGAGCAAATAAGAGAATTTCTAACCTCAGTGGTATGGTTAGCCAAAATATAATGACTGTTTTCAAAAGACAACAAGTAATTTCAAAATGCATGTCAGTGAATAGCTCTCTGTGCTACAATGAACGGAGCTTATGGTTAGCACATAGTCATGCCTCTTGCTTGCAAAGAAGCATATATGATGAACGTATTGCCCAAAACCTAAGGGTATGTGTTTGTCAAAAAGAGCTGATTTCTGCTGGGAGAAGACACTCACGGATTCTTTCCCCATCTTCTTTTGTAGCCTTGTTTGCCACTGGACAGCTTGCATGACGATAGCTTCCCACCTCCTTTCGAGGTTTACAATGATCAGCTGCATGGGCTGGTGATCAGCGTTCAGACTGCAGGTGTCCCTGTCCTCCAGAAGGTGCTGGCACAGCCTCAGGATGGAGGCCACTCCTCGACGCCGCTGCTTGATCTCGTGACAGAGCGACTGCAATGCAGAGAAAGACCAGTTTGTGTGTGTTTGTAGCACTGACTTTCTGGTACCGTGAGGTGATTCTTTCCACCTTAAGTTTACATTGCACAGATATGTGCAGCTTGTAACACTAGGAAAACGAGAAGAGACCTAACAGCTTTCTTGAGATTGGTGGCTTACAGTGCATAGCTGAAGAATGCCAGAGATTTTAGGGGCTTCTGTGTCCTCTTCCCCTTCCCGCTCATCTATCTTTCCAAACGAGATCTTGTCCTGATGCCTTGGTATTAACAGTCTCTCACATGGTGGGAAAAAAATCATTTAGATTCTATGAATTCCAGTCAAACAAACTGAAGGGTGTGTTTCAAGCTCAAAGGAAACACAAGAAGAAGTAGAAAATCCTCCACCCAAATGCATCCTTCTACATTCACCATCCCTAGATTCTTGGGAGGGAAAAATAATATTGCAAAGAATCTTAATATGTGAACTCTATTACCTAGAAAACAACAACAACAACCAACATTGGGCAATATTTCTCTTTCAATGCTTGATTAACAAAGCCATAATGTTCTTAAAACAGAAATCAAGATACGGGATCATCACTGCATAGTTTGCTTTTTGCTCTGTTTCTTTTAATAGATACTCACACCATTTAAAGAGGATATGCATGAATCAAAATAGCATTTTGCCCTCCAGAAGCATTTGTATTGCTGCGCTGACCCTAAGCTGAACAATTGAAGCAAAATAGTGGGTACATATGTCTAAAAATATTATATCCTTTCCTTGCCTACGGACAGTGTATAAGTGATATTCTAATTCAAAGCCTTCAGGAGAAATGATGATTATACCCACAACATCACTGAATTACTAATCTTCCTCCACTGCCACAATTGGACTGTTCCAACAGTTAACAGATTGCTTATTAATCAACAAGGGTAAACAAGACAATGCAATTTCATTTAGTGTGAGGGTTTTAATGCCTGAAAGTATTTGTGCTTAAAATGTTAATCTAGATAAGGCTTCATTAGAAGAAGTCTTAAAATGATTAAGTGCTGTTCACTGAATTGTGCTCAGAGTAGGAGAAGTCGATCAGCAGGTGGACATTTGATACAGATATTCCACTTACCCATAGAATGCATGCTATATCCATTTAAATGACCCTAACTCGGTAATATCTGAAATTCTATTATTTCTGTAATGAGAGAACCTATACCTTTAATATTTCTGAATTTTAAATAAGGTGAATGACAAATTCACAAACCTCTATTTATGGCAAAATATGACTAGGAATTTTATTATTCACATCGTACTGGTGCAGCTGTTTCAGCTGGGTTTACTGAACTAACCCTTATTTATTTTCCTAGGGTACATTACTATTTTCCTATATAACTCCCGACACCACCTTGGGTCTGACAAATTCCTTTATCGGTGCTATTCACCAGTTCAGTGCTGAGGAGTGGAAACCCCTCAACAAGCAAAGGTAAACTCAGAGCCTAGGAAAGCAATAATCCTGTTTCCCTTTCCTACAGCATTCTCCCAACTACCTCCTCAACCCCCAGACTTACCCCACCATAAAACACACACACACTCACATACACACCCACATCAACTTACTGTTTTAATCGACAACTGGACTACATGATGAAGCCCAGCTAATGCTTGCTCAAAATTGAATAATAAAAGAAAGTAGCATAATTATAGCCAATTCAAGTTGTTTCAAATGAGACCTACAGATGTGAATATTAATGACTTTCTTCACATTAATTTTAAAAAAGGACCAGAAAAACAATGAGGAGATATTTTTATGAAATTGGAATCTGCAAACCTTAGAAAACATAAATAAATATCATAATATAAATAAAATAACAAATAAATATTATAATAAGCTGCAAATCTATAAACCAACAAAAGGTCTCAACGTTGTTAGGCAAAGAAACAAAAATCACAACGAACAACACTAAATATGTTCATAGTGTTAGCTCAAGTCACGTCTGCAAAACAGCCCAGATGGGTTTCACAAAGTCCTCAAACATGGTATTTGAGGATGTAATAAATTTTCACGAAGATTATTGACCATGATGTTTTGAACATGTTGAGAATATATTGAATATCTACAAATCCCGTGAATCCGAATCTACATTTTAATGGAAACAAATTCAGATAAACACAAGGCCTTCAAAACTACACAAGCAAGGGGGAAGAGATGGGCTAGAGCTCTTGCTTTGCAAGATCAAAATCCCGAGTTCAAATTCCTACCATCCAATTAAAGGTGGGGCGTGGCTACATCTACCTGTAACCCCCTTACACATATGCATGCATACTCACATACAACTGGAATGTAGAGACAGGTCGTTCCTGAACGCTGACTTGCCAGGCAACCTAGCTGGAGCTGCATTTGGGCTGAGAGAGGAAGAGACCTCGCCTCATTAGGACGGAGAACAACAGAAGACACCTGATGTGCTCTTCTGGCCTCCTTGTGCAAACACATAAGTACATATACCCTCATGTTGATGTGCACTTCCAATACACACACATCATAGCCCACATACAAATAATGTTCTACAAATTTAAACTACAAAATCAGGTAGTGTTAACATTTTTTTGAATTCACAATTCTGTAGTTTTCACTTTAAATATCTAAAGGTTTTAGTGTACATTGTAGATTAAATTTTTTTCTGTGTGAACTGTTCAAAAGAAAAGAAAAATGTTTTATACTAAACACTTTTTCAATATTTCTTTATACCTACATACAGTTGATAACGTTCTCCTACATAAATGTGTTGCCCTGACAACCATCAAAATGTATTTATTTATAAATCACACATACTAAATAAAAGCGGTAGTTTGTTGGCAACATTCTTTAGAATCTATATTCTTCTACATTATTTTTTATAACAAACTTGAGATTCACATTCTTCCATATGTACTGAGAAATGTTAAATATAACTAATGGGGACAAATGATTATTATTATCTACTGCTTTGGGTTTTAAAGAAATGTACTTTGAAAACAGAAACTTTAGCTAAGAATTAAGGCACAGAAAAAGAAAAACATTCTTCTAAGACCTCCTCAAATCTGTAATGTTTATTCCACTTCCTGAGCCTCTGAACAGCACAGTGGCTAAGTCACCACTCCCTCTGTCAAGGAGTTGAGAAGCTAGTAGAGATAAAATACATGAGTATGTGTGCGTGTGCGCACCTGTGTGTGTGTGTGTGTGTGTGTGTGTGTGTGTGAGGGGGGGGGAAGGAAGAGAGAGAGACATACACAGGCATACAGAGACAGACAGACAGACAGAAACAAATGTGCTAGTAGGTTGCTACTGGGAGTTTGTGCATCTTTAAGGAAATGGCAGGAAGCAGGTGGTTCAAGAGGAGTGATGGCAGCTATGGGGTAGAGAGCCTGTAACCTTGGAGGTGGAGCACAGGCCTGCGATGGTAGAAGGTAGGAGTGCTGACTGTGTGAGGCAGATAGAGTGAGGCTGGGGGGCGGAGTTAATGGGAGGAAGATAGAGTGAGGCTGGGGGGCGGAGTTAATGGGAGGAAGATAGAGTGAGGCTGGGGGGGCGGAGTTAATGGGAGGAAGATAGAGTGAGGCTGGGGGGGCGGAGTTAATGGGAGGAAGATAGAGTGAGGCTGGGGGGGCGGAGTTAATGGGAGGAAGATAGAGTGAGGCTGGGGGGGCGGAGTTAATGGGAGGAAGATAGAGTGAGGCTGGGGGGGCGGAGTTAATGGGAGGAAGATAGAGTGAGACAGAGCTGGGAAAGGGGGAAGGCACTGAACCATGTGACCATGTGGAGTGATTGTCAGTGCAGCAATGTCACCAACTCTGAAGCACCTTCTAATGAGGTCACCCTGGTTCGGATGCATGGCCACACTACCTTCATGAAACAACAGAGTAAGAAAAGGCTGGGAAAGCAGTTTTGAAATGTGATTTTCACTATGTCTGACAAAGGGATTCCAAATGCTTTCCTACTGCCCCAGCCCTACTTCTTCAACACTTTCCTGTCACCTCTCAGTAGGACTGTCAGGATGCAGACTTGTATGCTACTCTCAAATGCCTATCTTTTGTATTCATTTTTGTAGAGTCTTCACCAAGTGTTTTCATGTTTCTAAAAGGCAGATTTGTAATAAACATGAAAAGATGATGATGATGATGATGATGATGATGATACTTTTATAATTTAAGGTTGAGAAGTAACCCTCTTTTCCTTAAAATAGCCAGGTGAATGTATTTGTTTGGGGTCATTTTATAAGGATGTTATAAATAAGCAGATGGCAGCTTGTCTCTTATTCATAAACTGTCAATTTGATTTTCAACTCACCAATGTCAATGTTCAAGATTTTTGGAGGAAATGCTTTCTTTTGTATATATTCTGACTTAATTAATTTTTTTTTCATATTAGTGAGCCAAATAAAAATTTAAAAAAACTTATCTTTTTGTGGTGCTTGGAATTGAACCCAGAGCCTCACAAACAGTAAGCAGTGCTCTACCATTCTTCACCAAGCCCATTCTGACATTCATCACTGGCTCTAGACTCTTAGCACTGGAGGGAAGATGCTCCTCGCCTCCACTCCATTATCACTGTGTTGAACACTTGCTTAAATGAGAACGTATCACATGAAAAGAAACATTTACTTGTGTGCACGCCTTCTTGATGTCAAACAAGTATTCTCTATCTCAAGAAGTGCAAATGAATGCAAACAGACGTACACTAAAGAACAAGTATTATTATAAGGAACTGTTATATTAAAACATGTGCTAACTAAGGAAATGAGAGAAAGGAGAAGAAAGGGAGTGTCTAAAAATACCCAAACTAAGTATATTGAACACAGAGAAGCAAGTGTAACTGGGGGAACTCAAAAGCACCATCTCCAGCATCTCTTGTACAAGTTTTGTTCAATGTGTTAACTCTACTGGTTGGGTCAACATGAGGCATGTACTGGGATGCTGGATCATCTGTTAAAACAAGGAGCTATGAAGCAGTCAGTGCTGTGTATGAAGGCAAACATTACTTCACCTTCTATACTGATCAACTGTTTAACAAAATGTGGTGTTTTGTATACGACAAGCTCAGGAATGAGGGAGTGGTTCGCAGACAGGACATGTGGGTGGCTTCAACCCAGTCTGAAAGAGACAACAGAATGGAACAATGACAGCCACACACAGGTGTGCTCTTGGTTAAATGGCACCAGGACAGAGGATCTCCTTTGGACAATTTCCTATACTTCTGACTTTGTTATTTTTTGTTTTTTGGATGCTTTACATTTTGCCATTTTGACTTATGGGGTGGCAATGTGCTTTGTATTCGTTATTTGCAGTAATGTTTTCCAGAACAGGAGACTTCAGAGTGTGCTCCCCAGATCTGGGAGTATTTGCATCAACCAGAAACTTAGAACTGCAAATTTTTCCCTGAGAATAATCCCAGAGAATCAGGAGGCAGAGGCAAGGGCATAGTAAGTTTAGGGTCAGCCTGAATAAATAATAAATTGTAGTGCAGCTGGGGCTACAAGGTTAGGTAGCATGTCAAGGAAGGAATAAACGAAGCTAGCCTGCAGATTCTTTGGTGCCGTTCACATGTTTATGGACCAGAGATACTGGAGCGAGGTCCAGTGAGCCTCAGCTCAATAAAGCTTTACAACTGATTGCAGCCTAAAGATTGAGAACACTATTATGTACAAAGCAGATTAAACTGGCTTTTGGCAGCTTGATTCTAGATCATTATCAGGGAGCAAAGTTTGGCAAAGGCTGCATGAATGATATTATTACAGCAGTAAGCCCTTGATGGGTATGAGTTGTGTGCCAAACACTGCACTGTCCATTGCAGGGTTACCAGTGGAGGATGCCAGGTCTATAACAAGATGCCTCCTGGGAGCTTGTACTATGGCTGGTTCTTCAAAGGAAGAGATATGAATGCAAGGCAAAGGTTTTTGATAATGCCTAATTCAAGAAGTTGTGAGAGGAGTGAGGCCATGACTCATGCCGACTGTATTATCTCTGGTTGCCGGCACTTGGCCTGGGAAACAAGAAAGGTCACTATTGGCTGGAAGAGACCGATTAGGATTCACGGGACTAGAGTGAGGCTTTTGAATGTTGGAAGGTGAAGGACACGATTAGCATTATAGAAGAAAAGTTGAAAAATCACAGTTTTGCCCTCAGCTTTTTTTTTTAAATCAAGGAGGTCACGAAGGGTACGACGATAATAATCACTAAGTTGTCCATCCCCCGCCCTCCAATGAAATTCTGGAGGGCCTCCTGTGAGCCAAGCGCTTTTCTCAGTGATACATACAGCGGTGCACAAGGTACACTCATTTGCGTTCATATAATTTACATTCTAATTTTCTGAGTGTGGATGGAAGAGGCTGGAAATAAATGCAAACACGAAATTATCATGTAACAACTGCAGAATAAAATAGGTGATACTTTAGATTGGATCATCAATAAAGCTTCTCCGAGGAGAAGACATCTTGTAATAAGTTCAGATATAAAACCAAAACGTAATTTAATGTTCTGATGTTGTAAGTCCTGAGCTAATGTCTGAATCAAGAATATTTTTTATGTTATAAAACACTTATTTGGTGGCTGGTAAGATGGCGTACAAGCCCAAAACACCTCTGGTACAAGTCTGATATTGAATTTTGGAACTCTTGGTGGAAATAGAGAACTTTCTCTCAAAGCTATCCTCTGACATTCACATCCATGCTTTATCATGAGCCTACCACACACACACACACACCCCACAAACAGACATTCACTAACAATAACAAATACATTAAAAAGCTGATTTTTATGAGTAAGCTTAGAAACTTATATTGTACAACTCTGGGTCAGTGAAAGACCAATGCACTCATAAGTGCAAAGCCAGGAGCACTTTGTATTTCTAAGGTAATAGCTAAAAGGTCTACTGGGATGGAATTACTGACACAGGCCTACAGACATCATTCAACAGATCAGACATCTCTAGGATAAAAGTAGTGGAGTCTGACTTTTCTCAAGGCCTCGTACTTCTGGATATACCATAACATATCCAGAGAAAAGAATACAGAGAAGCCTGGATCTAAAAGAGTTTAGACAAATATGGAAAATGAAGGCTATTAGTTGAATATACTTGTTGTGGCGATGCCATTTTTAATGTGTCTTATGAATTTCTCACATACAACTCTGATGCACTGGCAGACAACCAGAAGGCTCGATGTTCGGATAATAACCCCATATTGCACCAAAGATAATTCTGTTGATTATACATATCTGAATAAATACAAAATAAAAACAATGTCATATTTTCCTTAACTATTTTATCCACACACATTTGAACATAAATAATAATCATTAGGATTGCTTGTCAATTGTTCAAGTGCTATTCTTAACAATATTTTATGGGTTCTTTTCCCTAATCCTATATAGTTCTGAATAATTTTTGTGTGCATTTTTAATATTTACCTCTCTCTTTCTCTCTCTCTCTCTCTCTCTCTCTCTCTCTCTCTCTCTCTCTCTCTCTCTCTCTGTGTGTGTGTGTGTGTGTGTGTGTGTACCATTGTATATGTGTGGAGGTCTAAGAACAACTTGCAGGAGTCAGTTTTTCCTTCCACCACATCTCTTATGGGGATTGGACTGAGATCACCAGACTGACAATAAGCACTTTCACTCAGTCAGATGAAACTGAAAACTGATTCAGGAAAGACACTAACATTTAAAAAGAATGCTTGACTAGCTTGTAAGATTGTTACATTTCCAAACTGTCCTGCCCTAGGCTTTTAGCCAGAAGTGGCTACATGCATAAAGCTATATTTAGAGAGCCAACAACCTCAACCTTTTAGAAGTCCAATCTTATACGTATATGGAAGCCTTAAGACTTATAAAATGTGTAAAATATATTGTATTTGAATCTAAGATGGTTTTGATAGTATAAATGAAAAAATACACACTATTAATAAAACAAATATGTATGAAACAATTATTATAATGAACATTGTTTTAAGTGTCTGAGATTCGCCAGTGAACCATGTAGACAAATCCCATTTCATAGTGGAAGTACTCCCTTTTCTGAGAAAGATGTATATTACACAGATGGTAAAGAAGATAGAAACAAAGATAGAAAATGTTCTTTAGATAAATGATTATCAACATTCACAAAGGGTCAATAGTTATTTGAGTCCTGACAGCTCCATCCTGGCCAAATGTCTGCAAATGAGAATTTACATCCTAGAAGTATAAATACTTATTCAAAGTCATTATTCAAAGTAGACAAAATTTAAAGCATTGCAAATGACATGTGGCTGATAATTTACATATTTTAAATAAAATAAAATAAGTGGTGTCTGGGTGTTTTAACTGACTCCAAATTCCTAGAACAATGTGAGCCAAGCTCCATTGCAAAGTCTGGGACTCCATCTATACTGAAGCTAAATATTCTATAAGCATGCAGTGGAGTGCAAAAAATAGCAATTGAAAAATGACATGATTAAATGGCACGACATGCAATCATTTGCTCTCAATTATATCAATGTATCTTCTTCACTTCTAGGAGGCAGGCAGAAATATTGTTTTTTAAATGCCTCTATTAAATTGGTCACCAATAATAAAATAGATGAGAGTCCTAATCAGCTCATTTGCATAACATACATCACACACCACAAAACTCTTCTCGCCAAACAGTTCTCCTCGTAGATTTGTCTTCTGCTTGTCACAAGTCTTTGCTACATTAGCAGATTTTAAAAGCATAATACCGCCTTCAGGACCATTTGTAGAAAAATGTTTATGAAACTTTTCTAGTTAACCCTTGGCAGGATCCTTATTGCTAATTATGGAAAAGGTATTGATATAATATCTTGGCTGTCACATTCAATTACGGTGATAGAAGAAGCAGAGCCTTGGTCTGACATTTTGGAAATATCATCTAATTGCAAGTCAGAAACAGAGAATGACAGTTTTAAGTAGATTATAACTCCTTTCAAAATAGCAAAGTGGTTTGTTTAATATAAAAGCTAGATTTTAAAAATAGTACTAAAGTCTCCTGAATTAGCTCGCGAGGCACATCTCCACCAGCTCCTTGGAGAGTAGCTGGGTGGCATGCCCAAGGAGTGTTGAAATTATGTATAATTTAAGATTCAGATACTGATTCGTGTCTTAGAACCATATAAAATATAAAAGTATTTTCAGTAACTACCTTTATTTTTAAGAAAACCCATCTCCCTTCTGTTCTTCCACCTGACTAATAGAAAAGGCAGTGGGTAGCCTTCTATCTAGGGCCTGGCTTTTTAACCTGGAAATGATCTCAAATGGCCTCGCTATCTAGCATGCTTCCAAACCAATCGGAATCCCTATCGGTTACCAGAGTATGGTTACTACCGTGACTTCCTGGATACCGTCAGATGGATGGTGTTACTAAGTCTTAAACAAATATGCATAGTTATGTTTAATAAATCGTATCTGCATTTGTTATGAAATATATTAGTTTTAGTTAGTAAGCCATTTTTATTCCTCTTGGTGTTTTAGTTATAGATCAAAATAATCCAAGCGTTCTACAAAATGCTAACCTTCACTGTGCTAAACCATAAACGCTGCTGTTCTTCCTATGTGGCATTCTCTAATTTCTTTGTTACTTTCTTTACACTAGGTTAAGTACTTTTTAAATATGTTTGTTTTTAGAATAAAATTCAGTAGTTGTGTATTTAGTTCATATTCATGTGTAATTAGTAATATGTTATAAACCTCCTTTTCTAAATTAAAAACACTATTAAAATTCTAGACGTACAAAACAATATGAAGATTAAGTTACTCCAAAGGAAACTGTAATAGCTTACAGATTGCCTGTATCATTACTAAAAATGCTAGTATCTATTATACAGTCTCCCTGGAATAAAGAATGCACTTTTGGCAATAATCTTTTAAAAACATGTCCATTATTGTTAAGATGCTAAACTATTCTGCAATTACAGAAAGGAAACTTTTAGCAGTTGGGGGGGGGGGGAGAGTGCAGGGTGTAGATGAAACTTGGCCATTAGAACCCCAGACACACTCCCACAGTCGTTCTTTCTTAAGCAGAGAGGGAGTAATTATAATAGATTTTTACATAATTGTATTTTGAAATTTTATTTACAGTGCCCACAGAGGCTCCCTGTCATATTGATTGCATGGGAAACATTTTAGGCATTTCCGGATGGATGGAGGTGGCTTTCTTCTCTCAATCTCTTTCGGTCTCAGGGACATGCAATCATCTCTTCTTTTTTAACAGACCTTTAGATCAAAGGATACCCAAGGCAATATAGAGGGGAAGGAGGGAAGAATGCTGTGTGCCTAATGACAGTGAAATATACACTTGTTTAGCAAACTCGGTGAAAGAGGGTCATCACACAGGTCATACCTAAAGAATGGTATAGTATCAAGGAGGAAAGATGGCAAACATGTGAACCGTGCGAGCCAAGAGGCATTCATAGGGGAAACATGGAACATGCTGCAACCAGACTCATGAGAGACATAGTAGACCATTTCCTTTTGTATCTTGCTTAGCCCCAAGGCACAGCACCTTCTCACTCTTCCATCCATATGATAGATGACTATTCACTACCCCTTCCCTGGATAAAGCTCTACATTTTAGACTTTAATGCTTCCCATGAAGACCCCCCTGGACTCACCACAGGCTCACTTAATGTTACTTGAAGTATGACATCTAGGAATTAATGTTTTAGAAAAGCAGTCTAGTCATTCCAAAATCTTACTGATGGGAAATAAAAGGATTTAAGAACTCAAATGGTAAAAGGACAAAGAAGAAAGAGTGGAGCTGGGGGAAAACACTAACAAAGAAGAACGTGCAGGGGAGAAAGTCTCCCCAGTAGAAAAGCTCCTTCTTTATCCTTCTATTCCTCTTTGGCCTGCAGACATTGAGGTGGAGACAGCATCATTAGACTCCAGAACCCCATCCATTCTTAGCACACCTAAACTAAACAGTCATTTCCTATGTGACTACTTCTTATCTTTTTCCTTTGCATCTGTTTTATAGCCAGTTTTCAGTATTCTCAGAAACTCAGTAATGCCAACTGCACTTTTGGGATTATGTAAAAATATTTAACTTATAAGTAAGATAAAACTGTGCTTCCTTTATTTTGTAAGATGGTAGAGAGATGGTAAGCTTTAGCTAACTTGTAAATTACTTTGATTTATTAGTTTAAAACCACATCTCAGAACCTTGTGAAAAGAAAATGTAAGAACTACATTATTTATCTTAACAGCTAAAACAAAATAGAGTCCACAAGTCCAGGAACCTCTGCTATATATAACTAAGCTTTCTTTTAAAAGAATTTACTTTCTTAACTTCTAGGAAGAGGTACCACATATCTTTTCTGCAAGGAGAACCAAATATACAGAACATATACTCCAAATAGAGTGAGAGATAATATTTCATTTTGACATGTTGGAAGCTAGAAAAGGCATAAGTTATCTAACCACAAAGGAAGGATTAGTTTAACATTTGAAATGCCATTAGGAATGAGGAAAAAACCGCATCTGGTTAGTTGTTAGTATCCTAGTTCAACAAAAACCAGTTTTGTCACCTTAAGTAAATTACAAAAATATACCCACTCAGTAGTTCCCCTCTGAAAGGAAACCATCCTTTACCCTCTAACATATTCTGGCACCAGATATTATATAAATTTATATTTAGGAAAAATATACTATAGTGGCCTCTTTAAAAATATTATAAAACAAACTTTGAATAAGTTAGAAGCTAGCCGTTAACCCTATTAAAAAATGGGGTACAGAGCTAAACAAAATGTTTTCAGTTGAGGAACACCGAATGGCTGAGAAACATCTGAGGAAGTGCTCGACATCCTTAGCCATCAGGGAAATGCAAATCAAAACAACCCTGAGATTCCACCTCACACCAGTCAGATTGGCCAAGATCCAAAACTCAGATGACAGCAGATGCTGGCGAGGCTACGGAGAAAGAGGAACACTTCTCCACTGTTGGTGGGGTTGCAAGCTAATACAACCACTCTGGAAATCTGTCTGGCGATACCTCAGAAAATTGGATATAGTACTACCTGAAGACCCAGCTATTCCACTGCTGGGCATATAACCCAGAGACACTTTAATACACAACAAAGATATATGCACCACAATGTTCATAGCGGCTCTATTTATAATAGCCAGAAGCTGGAAGGAACCCAGATGTCCTTCAGAAGATGAATGGATACAAAAATTGTGGTACATATACACAATGGAATACTACTCAGTCACCAGAAACAATGACTTAACCAAATTCTTAAGAAAATGGCTGCATCTAGAGAATATCATCCTGAGTGAGATAACCCAGTCACAAAAGAACAGACATAATATGCAGTCACTGATAGTGGGATGCTAACCCCAGAGGCTTGCACTCCCCCAGAAACAACTCACAGACTGTTTGAAGTCCAAGAAATAAAGAAAACAAAACAAAACAAAAAAAATATTTACAAAACAAGAAAACTTTAACTATTTCCATGTTACACTTTATTTTACATGTACTTTATGCTCATTGTAACTATTAAGTTTTCAAGGCATACTATCAAACCTTGAAAAAAATCAAGTACTGACTAAAGAATATATTCATATAGTTTTATGTAAAAATTATGTTAAAATCTGAAAAATAAGTACTGACAAAAATGTATAATTTTAAGCAAAAAATGTTTAAAATCTGTACATTTATCTTTGTTTTGTAAAATAAAGTTGTTTTAAAAAAAAGAAGCTAGCCGTTATCTTTCGTGAAGAATGATTGGATTATAGAGGTATTATAGTATAAATTTTCTACCTACTATTATTACCTTGTTCTTTTCACTGCTATTGGCTATAATTATAGCAGCTGCTGCTTCTGGATAATGCCCTATACTGGCTAGTTTTATGTCACCTTGACACAAGCTAGAGTCCTTCAGAAAAAGTATCCTCACTTGAGAAAATACCTCCATCAGATGGACCTATGGGTAAGCCTGTGGGGTGTCTTCTCGACTGATGATTCATGTGGGAGAGCCCAGACTAGTGTAGGCTGTGCCACTGCTGAGCTGGTGGTCTTAGATACTGTAAGAAAGCAGGCGAGAAAGTAGTGAGGTGTAGGCCAGTAAGCAGTGCTCCTTCATGGCTTTTGCATCAGCTCTTGCCTCCAGGTTTCTGCCCTGCTTGAATTCCTGCTCTGATTCCCCCCAACACCCCCGCAATGACAGGAAACTGGAAGTATAAGGTGAAATAAACCCCTTTCTTCTGTCTTAGTCACTTTTCTATTGCTGCAATATTATGACCATGGAAAACTGTAAAAGAAAGCATTGTCTTACAGTTTAAGAAGTTTAGAGGCCATGGCCATAATGGCAGGAAGCATGGCAGCAGGAAGACAGGGATAAGGCTAGAGCAATAGCCGAGAACTTACATCTTACTCCATAAGCATGAAACTAAAAGTAGCAACTGGAAATGGCTGGGCTTTTGAAACCTCAAAGCTCATGCCAGTGCCATGCCTCCTCTTGCAAGGCCACACCTCCTATCCTTTTCAAATAATTCTATCAACTGGGTAACAACTGTTCAAGCACATGAGCTTATGGGAGCCATTTCACTCAAACTACTATTTTACTTCCTGTCCCCAGAGGCTTAGGACCATATAATGTAAAATGTATTTAGTACAACTACAAAAATCCCTATAGTCTTTCACAGTCTCAACACAGTTTCAAAATTCAAAGCCTCTTATGAAAATAAAGGAAATCTTGTAACAATAATTTTTTTAAAAATAAAAAAAGCAAATAACACACTTTTAACGTACAATGTCACAGAATCTACATAACCCTTCCAAAGTAGGGGGAGCATGAGAAAAAGCTGGATCAAAGCAACACAAAAAACTGAGCAGAGCAAACTCTAAATCCTATAGTTCCATGTCAGACATCAAAGGGCTTAGATGCTCTGCTTTCTCAGCTATGCTGACTGAAACACACCTCTCTCTCTTGGAATAGTTTCCCTCCCCATCTGCAGCTTGGTTTGATATATTACTCTTAGCTCTGGTATCTCCAATATCTTAGGGTCTCTAGTGCAGTACAGGGTTCATTTCGACATCTTCAGCAGTAGCTACTCCATGGAGATACAGGACTCCCTTGCCACACATCTGGTCCAAGAGGAAGATTCTACAACCCCTTTACATTTATGACTCTAAAGCCAGAAGCTCAGGGCTGATGCTTCCAAGTTCAGCTGTCTGCTTGGAATAGAACTTGCTCCTTGAATTACATTTGCCCATGCTTTCTTTTCTTGCATACTTTTTCCTTTCTATAAGTCATAAGTTTAGCCAGGTAGGTTCTTACCCCCAGGGAATAAATCAGTCCCTTTTTTTTTTATTTTTTATTTTTTATTTTTTTGCAATAAGAACTCTTTGTCTCATTGAGCATAAACTTTGGTGCCGAGATTAGATTCCCTCTGGCTTTTCTTTCTTCCTCAAACTGCACATTTTGTAGCTCTTTCTTCCTTATTTGTTCTTTTTCACTGTAGCTCTGTATAAGAGCAATCACTAGTAAACACAGGACAGAGTCACCAATAGGCTGTCTTGGAACATCCTCTGTCAACGAAACTAGTTTAAAAACTTTCAGTTTAGCTTCAGACAGACTTTTTATGACAAGTGCAGAAAATATCCAGATTCTTTGACAAAACATCACAAGAATGGTGTCTAACACCATTGATGATATTCTTCCCCTGTGAAACTTCTAAAGCTAGGCCTGCATAGTCTACATTGCTCTCTTCCAAGCTCCTCCTAGGGTGGCTCATTCAGCCCTGCTTAAAGCATTCAACGGCCTTCCTATTCCAAAGTTTCAAAGTCTTCCATATTTTTTTTCTAAAGAAACAGTACAGCAGAGTCAGGCCAAACACAGCAATACCCTACTTCCTGGTACCAACTTCTCCAACTGATACTAAGTAAGAAAAGTCTTAGTTACTTTTCTATCATCACGATAAAACACCATGGCTAAGGCAATTTATAGAAGGAAGAGTTTATTGGGGGCTTACAGATTCAGAGGGTTTAGGTTCATGATCACCATGGCAGGGAACACGGCTGCAGGCCAGTAGGAATGGTGCTGGAGCAGTAGCTGAGAGCATGGCTTGATCCACGAGCAGGAAGCAGAGAGGGTAAGTGGGAATGGTGTCATCTTTGAGATCTCAAAACCTTCCCTCAGTGCAATGACTTCTCCAACAATGCCACACTTCCCAAACAGTTGCACCAACTAGGGGCCAAGTACTCAACATATGAGCCTATGGAGGCCGTTGTCACTCAGATGACCAGACCTCCCCTCGTTGCTCTTATGTCATAGCTTTGTATCATAGCAATGTGGTATTCTATCACAGCAATAGAAAGCCTATCTAACGCATGTACATTGCAGCTATCTCAAGAAAGCCATCCCTTGATACTGTCATATTCTATACATTATAATGGTATTCTAGCATCTTCAAAGTCTAACTCTAAATAACTTCACAGTGAAAGACATTTGCCTAAGAGACACATAGAAAAATGAAAAGCTTCCATTGTTTTGTTGGTAAACCTCTGAAGTTTGTTGCACTGGTATTTTATTGGGAATTAGGGTGACAGGGTTGAATGGATACTGATTGGTTTTCTTGGTGTTCTCAGCTGACAGAGCACTGAATGGATCATAAAGTATCCCTCCAGTTCCTAAAAATCATGTTTCCTAGTCATGAACAGAGGACAATAAAAGATGTTTTAGGAAAGAAGTACAAACAGAGCTCAAAAGTCAAGCCACTTCCTAATCTATGATTCTCAGAGGAGATTTCAACACAAGTCCTATCATTCTATTTTTATACTAGCCTCATGAAATCAAATTCTGAGAAGAAAAAAATCTCATTGAAGAGGAAAATGTGGCATTCTAAATGTATAGTGTATAATTCAGGATTAATCAACAATTTAGAATATCAGTAAAGTGAAGAAAAAAAATTTCAGATAGAATAATGATTTATGCCTCAGCTGTATCTTAGAGAGGCTTGGAGAGGATTAATGAGCTAATGTCTCTAAAGCTCTTTAAGCGCCTCGTACGGAGCTGCAACACAAACACAAAGTGAAAGATTACAGCATACTCTATGCCAGCGTGGGCTCCTGAGAGTGCAGCCCCTGAAAAGTAGAAGCTGCTGAGGGTCATGATGGTAAATCTCCGAGTCCTGATGTCAAGGGAATCCTGGTGTGTGTCATATGTTTACTTCTGTTTAAAGCAGCACTTGGTGGCTGTAATAAGCATCTCTAAATTCCCCATTAATCATGATGTCCTTTGTGAAGATCATTTTATTTCTATTTGTCAAATCAGATAGGCTTATTATGCATATTTTACAAAAATAAAGCACTTAGACTGTTGCAGAAATGTATGTGATGATCTACAAAGAGCTACTGGACATTACTGGATTGGGACCTGGGCTGGAAGTAAGGAGAGGCAGTCTCCGGTTCTTGGGTACTGAGAAAGTCACTGACAACATCAGAGGCTTGGCTTCTCTTTGGAACAAGGCACAGGGCAAAGTGTTCCCAGGTCTCACCTAATGGGGAAACACTATGACTCATTCTGCCCTTGTTGAAGATTTACCGACTCCAAGGTATTGACTACATTGTTGTAAAACAAGATCAAGGTTGTTCTCTCTGCTAGCAATACTATAAAGTCCTTTTAATTTGAAGTTTAGTAAAAATTAAGTACATAAAACCTCCAGAAACTTTCTTCTTTTTTTTCTCCCTCTCTAGAATTTTACACATGCGTATGGCATTCTGTTCTTCAGACCCTAATTTACTACAGAGCTCAATGTAGAGTCACTTATGTGGGAGGAGAAAGGGCCTAGGAGGGACGAGTGAGGATAATGGGCAATTGATAATTCTGTAAAAGACATAAATTCTGACATTTAAGGAAAGATTAAATATTAGTCTTTTTTTATCAAACACTGTAAAACTTTTGCTTAAGACAAGAAATTTAAATCTTTTTATTTAACTTTGTAAAACATTTCTGAAAATGATTTAATGCACCGATCTTATAAAGCCTTTTATCCCCCTGCTACATTCTCTGATGACTGGTGTGGCCAGACCCCACCTGCACCACACACCACCACCACCACCACCACCACCACCACCACCATCATCACCACCACCACCACCACCACCACCACCACCACCACCACCACCATCACCACCACCACCACCACCACCACCATCATCACCACCATCACCACCACCACCACCACCATCACCACCACCACCACCATCACCACCACCACCACCACTACCACCACCACCATCACCACCACCACCACCACCACCACCACCATCATCATCACCACCACCACCACCACCACCACCATCACCACCACCACCACCACCACCATCACCACCACCACCACCACCACCACCACCATCATCACCACCACCACCACCACCACCACCACCACCACCACCACCACCATCACCACCACCATCGCCACCACCACCACCACCACCACCATCACCACCACCACCACCACCACCACCACCACCACCACCACCACCACCGCCACCATCACCACCACTCTCCTTCATTTCCTAACTGATTCTTTAGAGACTAGCCAATCACAAAAAAGCTGTGAGGTTGGACCCCAGCCAATCAGGAAAAGATACAGTCACCTTCTGCCAAATCCTGTCCCTGTGTCTAGGGCACCCTTTTGATCAGAGATAATTTTGTTTTATTGAGACACTGTAGTTGGAATGATAGTCTCTTTCTTTATAACTACGATTTCTAACAACATCAACAACACAAAATGTGGGAAAATTTAAAATGTGTAATTTTTTTTGTTTGAGAGCAAAGTTATCATTTAAAAGTAGATCTTGTAACATAAATGTTTTGTTTGAGCTTTATGCCAATAACAAAGAAAAACCTGTAGCAGACATAAAAATAAAGAAAAGGGAATCATGCAAACTATTAAAAAGGCACGTCACAGAGGAAGACAACTTGAATCAAAGAAACTTCAAAACAATTCAAAACAAAACAAGCAAGCAATGAGAAAAAGGAGCAGTGAGCAGTTACCTATATCAATAATTAGTTTAAATGCAAATTATCTAACAAAAAGGCAGAGTGACTGTCTTAGTCAGGTTTTCTATGCCTTCACAAAACATCACGACCAAAAAGCAAGTTGAGGAGGAAAGGGTTTATTCAGCTTACACTTCCACATAGTTGTTTATCACCAAAGGAAGTCAGGACTGGAACTCAAGCAGGTCAGGAAGCAGGAGCTGATGCAGAGGCCATGGAGGGATGTTACTAGATTGCTTCCCCTGGCTTGCTCAGCCTGCTCTCCTATAGAACCCAGGTCTATCAGCCCAGGAATGTCACCACCCACAATGGGCTGGGCCCTCCCTACTTGATCACTAGTTGAGAAAATACCTTACAGCTGGATCTCATGGAGGCATTTCCCCAACTGAGGCTCCTTTCTCTGTGATAATTTCAACTTGTGTCAAGTTGACACAAAGCCAGCCAGTACAGTGGCCAAACAGATTAAGAAAAACAAGATACAATTTTCTGCCTATAGAAGATTCACTGTGGCTTTAAACACACAAAAGAAGGGAAGTGAAGGGTTGGAAGGGACCAGCCTGGTAAATATTGATGGAAGAGGGTGGAGAATCTGTACACTTACTTCATACAAAGTAGGCCTTAAGCAAAAAACTGTGACAAGTGACCTAATGTCACTTTATAACAACAGTTAATTCCCCCAAAGGGATGTAACAATTATAAATAGTTAAATATATAGGTGAAATGTAACAGAAATGAAATATATTAATGCATTAACAATCATGGGCTTCAATACCCCCATTTTCAACAGTGGAAAGATCCAGACAGAAAATCAGTAAGAGTACAGTGAACTTGAGTTACATGAAAGGCCACAGTGATGTGAAACAGAGCATCTACTCAAGTACACAGAAATATCGTTCCTTTAGAGCATTTACTAGACCAGAAAACAACTCTCAGCCAATTGAAGGAATCTGAAATTTGGACAAATGTCTTTGTATGAACTTCTAGGGTATGACATAAAAAATTAGAAATAGGGGGAAAAAACTCATAAACACACAGAAATTAGACAACATATTTTGAAATTAGTCAAAGACAACACATTAGTCAAAGAGAAAACAATTGTGTGTTTACTAAAAGTCTTGTTTCAGTGTGGGGTGGATCAGAGACAGGATTGTTGGGACGTACTGGCCACTAGCCTGGCTTTCAGGTTCAGTGAAAGAGTCAGTCTCAAGGGAAACACATAGGGCACACAATAGCACAGCTATACACATGAATTTGCAGTGGCTGGGACTTCATTTGCTCAAGATCAAGCTAGTCAAAGTCCCATTGTAAGGGAGGATAGTTCATAAAGTCCCACCCCTTTCTGAATGGCTTCAGAAATGCAGACCCCGAGAAGATACCCAGGTTCCAATAGATGGCCACACATTTCTGGACACTCAGAACAAAAGAGATTGAGTAGGTATTGACAGACAGACAGATGGACAGACAAACACAAACATACATACATAAATGATAGATAGGTAGGTAGATATGATATGATATGATATGATATGATATATAATTGACCTAATGAAGTTGGGAGAAAAAAATAATTGGAAGAATAAGGGAGTCCTTGAAGGGGAGGCGATGGAGAAAAGATTTGATCAAAGTATTTTATATGCATATTTTTTAAAAGTACTGAGAGAGAAGTGTTTCAGAAATAGAAAAGAAGTGACTCTCAAGTGTTCTGTCTAGGAGTTAGAAAAATGACTCAGCTGCTAAGAGCGCCTGTTCTTTTTCCAGAGGACCTGGGTTCAATTTCTTGTACTCCCATGGCATCTCACAGCCATGTCCCATTCTAGTTCCAAGGGATCCAATGCCCTCTTCTGGCCTCCACAGGCACCAAGCATACAAGTGGTACATATACATACATGTAGGCAAAACATCCATACAAATACATTTTTCAAAATTAAGAAAATTTTAATTTAAATGTTTCTTTACTGTGTGTGTGTGTGTGTGTGTGTGTGTGTGTATGTGTATACACACCATGGTGCTTGTATGTAGGTAAAAGGACAATACATGATAATCAGTCTTCTACTCCTACCGTGCACATCCCAAGAGCACAGCTCAGATCATCGGGATTGCCAGTTAGTGTTTTGACACGCAGAACCAGCTGATTGGGCTTTACTTTTTAAATTATTATAAAATGCAATACAGTGCCAAAAAGGAATCCTTGAACACATGAATAAAGATCTAATTGTGTCACTAGAATAAAAACTATAGTTAACAATCAAATCTTAGAAATGTCAGTGACAGTTGAAACTGAGGCATATATGGAAACAAAGCTCAGTGTCTTTGCATTAATACCAGATTCTCTAAGTAATCAGTTCATTTATAACCCTGTAAGAACTGCAAAGATTTTAACAAGCTTTTTGATTCACTAAAGTGTCTGCAAACAAAAAACACCCTACACTCCAAAATGTTTAAACATAGCAACGCCGTATGCTTCATGTTTTGCTAACACACATCCTAGACCCTGCTACATGGTCTTTGATGACTATTTATTGAATGAGGATATGAAGAAATGGAATGCAAGGGGTGATCAGCGACCCTCATCAAGAAAGTCTGATGAACTGACTTAGTTTCCTTATTGGAAGATGTGCACCCAGATTTGTCAAGAATGCAATGTATAACAAACTTACTTAAAATAAACAACAAATTGGGTAACAAGGACAGACATGGATATCCTAAACTATTTGTGATTTTATGTGTTTGTGTGCATGTGTGCATGCATGTAAATGTGCATGTGTGCCTGTGTGTGGGGGTGCGGAGAGGGGTAAGGGACTTGAAATCACTTAAGAAATGCAAGCATAGCAGGCTAAGCTTCTTTATCAGTTTGGTCATTAATTTTAATCCAGAGTTTTCCATCTTTGCTTTTTATAAGCCTATCCAATGTTTTTCTTACTGCATTAGCAGTTTATTCGTGGAATTCTTTGTATTTTAGAAATGACTCCAACAAGTTCATGATGATTTATAAAACAACAACAAAAAAAATATTGATGTTGTCAGTACAGCCATCCAGGCTAGAATTGATGACTAGGAAGACAACTTCCTCCTTGACTTTAGTTCAGAATCAGTATTCAAGTTTTAAAACTAGTGTTTGGAAAGATTGTAGAAAGAAAGGAGTAAGGTTGCCACCATGACAACAGAGGCAATAGCCCAGCATCTTTGGTACTGAAGATGCCATTCCCTCTTCATGGATCATCTCAAAGGAGGATGCAAGAGTTCTCTATGCAGAACTGACTATATCAAATGGAAGTCTGTGCCAAGCTAGAAGTGATGTTTAGGGGACTTACATAGCTCAATTAGTCTGAACCTCTTTAGGTAGTTCAACATCTTCTAGGGAGCTTGGCTTGCTCAACAGCATCTCTTAGCAGTTCTTCCTACTTATTTAAAATGCTTGGGGAAGAAGGATCCTGTAGAAGCCAGTCAATTTTAGGGACTTCCTGAAGCCTTTGGCTTGGTTTCTTGTGCTTAATAAACTTGCCCAAATGATGGAATGTCTGGTTTGCTCTTGGAATATCCTGCATCTTAATTAACTTTACTCCAAGGTCGAGGGCTTTATCACAGAGAAAGTTGCTATGCAACAGTAGTATTTCTTGTTTTGGTCTGTCTTTTCATTTGTTTGCTTCTTTGGTGTTGTTTTGTTTGTACATTTTAAGACAGGGTCTTACAATGTTGCCCAGGTTGACCTCCAATTTGTAACCTTCCTGACTCACTCTGTTGAGTACGAAGATTGCAGGCAGATGCTATCACATCCGAGAAGGGTGACGTTTATTTTCAAAGTGACCACTTGTCACTGTTGCACAGTTCATAGCTAACCTTAAATTCTTTTAGAAGGTATACTCCATAACTTTTCATCTCTATGACAAAAGACATTGGCACGGATGTCCTTTAGATATGTGTATTAACCTCTTTCCTCATATCTGTGAATAAACACTGGACAGAAAGAAATGTCTGTTACAGAAAATGATTGAGACTTCCTCTCTTGGCAGTGGGAGCTGGTGGGAGCCACTCGAGGCTATGACTGTAGTACCTTAAGTGTACTTGCTCACATGTGGAAGGATGGAGAAGCAAGGGCTAAACATCAAGCTGGGCTAGGCCGTACACCTCAGGGTGGCCCTCACTGACTCTCTTCTTGGATCTAAAGCCCATTTCCTAAAGATTCTGCAGCTTCTTAAAACAATGCCAGCAGCTGTTGCTGGACCTTTCACATTCAAAACACCACAGCTGGTCACCGAGTATTCAGAGACAGAGCAATAGATCCCATCTCAATATTATCTTCTATAAGGAGTGGATAACAAACCCTATTACCCACCTCAGGAAGGTGATGAGGATTAAGTAAGCAACTGCAGACAAAACACTTAGAAATGGCAATTTGGATATAAATACTCAGCAAGTATTGGCTGTGGTTATAGTATAATGCTATGGCCATGTTCTCTCTCCTCCCTCCCTCCCTCTTCCCCCCTCCCCCCTGTCTCTATGTCTGTCTGTCTGTCTGTGTGTGTGTGTGTGTGTGTGTGTGTGTGTGTGTGTGTGTGTAGCAGGTACATGTGTGCATGTGTGGAGGCCAGAGGATACATCACTGTGCTGCTCTATTACTGTTGGCCTTGTTTCCTTAAGGCAGAGTCTCTCACTGAACCTGAGTTTGCCTTTCTCAACGGGACTGGAGCCCCAGTGAGCCTCCTGTAAGTCTCTCTTCCCACCCTTATCTCTGGGATTGCTGATACAAAGCTACAGTGAATCTTCATGGAGATGTTGGGGATTTGAATTTAGGTCCTTACATCCATGGCTATCTCTCCATCCTGGTTTCTATTTCTCAGGTACTTAGAAGCGGCCATTTCTGCATTGGTGGTTGTTAAAGTCTAACACATGGTCAAATAAATATGGCCTTTAGGTCAAATCTAGTCTACTGCTTATATTTATAAAGACTGTTAAAATCAATCTACCACACACCTTATTTGTTACTTAATAAATCGACTGTGGCTGCTGTTGCATCATATATTACTTAGCATTTTTGTGAAAAAGTACTTTGGGAAGAAAACAAAGTTTCCACATTCTCTGAAATATCAATGAGCGACACAGTGGGTAACTACTGGAATCTGCATCCACAGAGCATTGCTTTTCCTCCCTTGTTGCTGTCTGTCTGTCTGTGTACTCAAACAAGTCATATCTATTTCCCACAACTCAAGTTCTTCATTCATAAAAATAAATAAGTGCACATATAAGAAGGTAATTAGTAACAGATATGAACGTGGTCAGACTTAGAATCTGCAAATCTACAGCATTAGATGCTGAGGTCTGTTTCTTTCATGTCCCCTTATGGGTGACAGCATTGTAGCAGGCCTAGTCTCATTCCCCTTCCCAGACTGGTTCTGGGCCTAGGCCAATGCTGTGGGTTTCTTTAGCTGGTAATAGACAGTTTGTTCCTAATTTAGAGTCTTTATAATAATGAATATGATTTGGGAATACAAGGAACATATGATTAAGTAATTATATTCCTTTCTCTCTGAAGGGTCATGGTAAAAAGGCAGTGTCTTCTAGCCAATGGCATTGAAGTTACACTCTCTGAGTGGTGAGGGCCCTTTGCCAGTTGGCCTCATTAAGTCCTCAACATGTGCTCCCATGCTTTCTTGTAAAACTGTGTTCAGTCCTCAACAATGTTATATTTCCAGCCCAGGGCTTTGGGTTCTTCCCTTCATGAAACCCCTTTGCTGGCTTAGATTCTACATTGTACAGAATTTCTCTTGCGTCTAATCCCTCATCACCCACAATGACTGCCACTCTTACTTAGGGTTTCATCACTGTGAAGAGAAACCATGACCAAGGCAATTCTGAATAATGAAAACACTTAGTTGGGGCTATCTTACAGTTTCAGAGGTTTCGTCTATAGCATGGCAGAGTGCAGGCAGACATGGTGCTGGAGAAAGAGCCGAGAGTTCTTGATCTGAAAGCAGCCAAGGCAAGACTGTCTTCCGAAGGGAGCCAGGAAGGTCTCTCTTCCTTGATGGACAGAGCTTGAGTACTGGAGCCCTCCAAAGCATACCTACACAGTGAAACACTTCCTCCAACTAGGCCACACCTACTCCAACAAGACCACACCTCCTAATAGTGCCATTTCCCATGGGCTATGACTATACAAACCACCTCACTGCCTTACAGAAAAATAATCTAGAATTGCTTTTTCCTTTTTTTTCCAAGAAAACCTTAAAACCCTGATCTCTTTTCTTATCTCACATCTAACTGAATAGGAAACAGTTCTGTCTACAAAAGGATGGACTTTTCTTTCATACATAGCACCTTTCTGTCTTCTGGATCATGCGCTGGGGGAAATCAGTAAAGCCTTGTGGTTTCAGAGAATGACAAGTCATAGAGATAAGGTCTGGAGGTAAAGGTGTCTTCTGTGCAGCCATGATGGTAGACATGGGGATCCAGCAGAACAGCAGAGCATGCTCCTTCACAAGCCAAGCAAGCTCCTCCCAAGTAAAGCGTGCTCCTCTGCATAAAGAGTCTTCATTCCTCCCTGACCTGAGTGGTTTTAATGCATGTTTTCTTTAGATTTCTTGTAAGCAAAAGCTTTTATTCTGTGTATGCTTGTTAAAATTATGATTTTTTTGAGACACCATACACACTTTTATACTAAATTAAAAACATTTGATTCCGTCTTTCCAATGAATCTGGTAAGGCACAGAACTCTTGATTAATTATACGGGAAGTACTGAAAGAAACTTGCAAATAGCTTATAAATATTAAAATTTTGGCTATGGAATATGTTTATTCCAACAGATATGTATAAATTTTTCTTCAAAAGAAAACAACAACAAAAAGAGTGTTATGTGAGATCCTTAACTTGTCTACTCAGACTCCCCTTGGCCAACATTAGGAACTTAGCTTAGCAGTAGAGAGGCTAGCTGTTGAGCATACACAAGAACTGTGTTCCATCCTGGCTGTCATAAAGAGAAAAAAGTGAGCTTTTAAGTCATAAAGGGCTCTTGCTCTTGCCTTCTTGCTCCCTCTCTGTC
Organism: Micromys minutus; assembly: GCF_963924665.1. Lineage (NCBI taxonomy): Eukaryota > Metazoa > Chordata > Mammalia > Rodentia > Muridae > Micromys > Micromys minutus. The sequence goes on along the minus strand of NC_137969.1, from coordinate 198,524,543 downwards.
CTCTTGCCCCCTCCTTCCACACCCCCCGCCCCACTGTGTGCTCATGGCTGGCCTCTACTTTTCTACTCTCTTTTTCTCTGCCTTCCTCTGCCTCTATTGCCCTCTCAACTCCCCTCCCATGCCCTTAATATACTCTATTCTATACTTAAGAAAAATCAGTCATAAAGGAAACACATGGGGGCTCCATGATCTCCAGAGATCTAAAGAGTTCCACCTTAGAACACGGCACATAGCAAAGGACACTGATAGAGAAAAATCAGCAACAACAAAACCAATCTTGACATAAACACTTCCTATGTACAATATCTAAAGCTAAGGTTTAGGAATTAAAAACTGAAGAGGGTAACAAAACTACAATAAGGAAATAATGGAATGTATGTTTCTCCTTCCCTTTGAGTCACCTGTTATGGAAGAATACTTAGGAAATGTCAGTTAAGATCAATTTTACACAGTAATTCATCCAAAGATCATTAGAGCCAGACAGCCCTGGATTTCAATATAATGCTACATTGCTCATTAAAGATGACCTTGGACACACAAAATATAACTTCCTTGTGCCTCTGTTTCTTATAACTCAAATCAAGATTCTCACAGCTAATTCATTGGTTTGCTGTTAGGATTAAATGAGATATATTTACATATTCAAAATGAAGAAGTTGAGTTTTCAAAGAAAGCACATTATGACCACAGCCAACACTGTGAATGACCTTTGCATTATAATCGTTAATGAAGAAGGAAGTCCTAAAGGGTAGCTTACAGCATGAATATCTTTGTAATAAAGTGAACCACAAGTAACATTGAGGAATTCAGTTCAACTACAGGAAGCTTTCTAGAATGAATACTGGGCTTGGTGCCACAACATCAGTTTTACATGATTGGTTAAGGTTTTACGTTTTCTTTAGGTTAGGTAATTCTCTGAAGTTATAGAATTTAAAAATAGCTTTAAAAAGAGAGAGAAAGACTGGAGTGTAAACACAGATAACTCAACAGTTAGTGGCTGTAAAAACACTGCAAAGACATATCACTGAAGAACAGAAGGAAACAGGACAGAGGCATGTACCAGCCCCTGCTGTGTGGAACAGCACTTCTCTGTTAATCTGGGTACCACCTAAACACTGAGCTAGGTTAGCAGACATAGTGGCCTAGAGAGAATAGGATGCTGGGTGTTATTTAGTCATCTGAAGTCCAAAGTCCCCTTCCTGGTTGTTTCCGTTTTCCCTCTTTGCTCCCTCCTCTTCTCCCTTCTTCTCTCTCCTTTTCTCCTTCTTTCTTCCCCTAGTTCCTCGTCCCCCTATTTCCCTTTCATGCTTTTAAAATGTGTTACTTAGGCCTGGATGCTATTGGCATGACATAAAGCTAGAGATCAAAGCTACTGGCCTTCGAAGGCAGCCTCACAAGTAATACACTCCTGCTTCCATCTATAATGACAACACATTCTCTTCAAGACACTTTACTTCAAATGCCGATATACACCCATGGATAAGACATGGGAATACATATATATGCTGATAAATATTTGTGATAATAAAGTTGCTGTTTTCTCCACTTTGGGGCTTACAAAGTTAAGAGATGTCTGTGCCGCATCAATGAACTCGCTGCATAAAGTAAAAACAGTAACTTATGTATGTAATTGTAAAATAAATACCATTAGAAGGCCATTTTTTCAGAGAAAGAGATCAAGGAAGCTTTCAAGGAATATGGCCATCTGTCAAATAACCAATGGAACTAGAATGTGACCTCATACCAAAGCTGGGGACACTGGTCAGTTCACTACAACTGCAATGAGATACAACGGAAGTATAAAAGTACTGTGCAGCATCTATCCCTGTAGCTGTCCAGATAATCTGCAGAATGACATAGAGGCCCATGTCTGCTTTCTCCTTATACTGGGTCATCTGAAGTTTTCAGTGCAATGGCAGAAGATGAGGTATTTGACTAAAACAATCACTATGGGTGTGAGATAAGCCATTTATATAAGTGCTTTTGAGTGTGCCCTGTCTTTTGTTACAGCAGTGAACAAGACAAGCAAGACTGTTTGGCAGATAGAAGGTGGCTAAATCTTCCGATAGATTGCTAGATGATATCAGGTGAATAAAACCTGCTTCTAGAAGACTTTGAGAAAAAAATGTTTGTTCCAGAAAGTTCTTTCCTTCTTAGTTACTCTTTTCTTCCTTCCCAAGATCCCCCATGCGATAAGGCATCTTGTTAATTCATTCCATAACCCCAAAGCCTCAAACTGATCAGACTGAAACCAAATAATCATCCCTTTATTGGCTTGTGTACATAGCACAGGCTCTTCTGGACACTGAGGTAAAACATCTAAATGTTAAGTTGCATTCCCTGGACCAGCAAGATGGTTCAGTGGGTAAAGGCACGTGCCACAAGCCCAAAGACCAAGTTCAATGCCTGGAACATAAATGACAGAAGGAAAGAACCAGCTGCTGGGTGTTTTACTATGACTACCACGTGTGTGCCGTGGTGTATGAGGGTTCATGCAAGTGTACATACACAAATAATATTTGTAAAAGCCTTTTAAACCTCAACCAACTGACATTACATCAAGACCAGAAACAAACGGAAGAATGCTTCTCTGTGGACAAAAACCACCAAAACAATATTGATCCTGTGCTATGATTAAGTACTGTTGACAGTGGGATACACCTGTAATGCAGGATCTCTTCTATTTCCCTCCTTTGTTAATAGTTGACTTTTTCATCTGTAAAAATTACGTTTTCTTTTGTTAGCATTATGGGTATCAATTAAACCGTGTGGTTTTTACCGCATCAATTTATGGAAGTACATTTCGTTAAGCTATTTATGGAACTAACGTAGATCTTTTAGAGGCCTCGGTTATCGTTCATGTTTGCTGATCTGCTTTTAATTCATCAAAGTTCTCTCTTAACAGACATTGCGCAAACAGCCGGCACAGACTTCCCCTACATACAGTGTGTATTCGATAAGCTTGATGTTCCTCTTTGACACACGTCGAGGTTAGTGTAGGTGTGGATAATGTCTGTAAATTCAAGGAAGCATGTAAGGGTTCAGTCATACACAGATGCAGGAGCACAACCCTTTTAGTACTTGATAAATATTTCACCTTTCTCATAAAGAAAGCTTTTTATCAACTTTGATTGTATGTATGTGTGTATTATTTATTATTATTATTATTATTATCATTATTATTATTATTGTTATTATTATTATTACCTTAAAGTACTGGAGTTGTTTCTCAGCGCTCGTTCCTTCCTTCTCTTGTCTCAGGCAGGAATTGAAGATGAAAAGCTCTGTATCTCTTAGCCACCTTTTCAGCTCTTTGATCCTGACCTCCAGCTGCCTTACCAGGCTTCCGCTTTCAGGAGAGAGCAGGTCACGTGGGCCCGACCCACCGGGCCCTGCCATTGTGTCCTGTATCTTCTCTCTTAGGGTTTTCTAATGCATGAGATGAAAACAGGAGAAGAAAAACAAAAACAAAACAAAAATAGATGAGCCGATTAGCCCAAAACCCATCAAGGGAGATCCACGGAAGTGCTTGTCCCTCAACACGGAAGTATAGCTCTGACTGGCTTGATTGTGTTTTGAGGGTTTGATTATTTAGTGCACATTATTCCTGCTGCCAGAGGATGCACACGCAAAACTTTATTCCTTAGACTTTGCTTTAACAGGAAAGAGGTTTGGTTCATGTTCATCATGATCATGGACAAAACTTCATTTGAATTCTCTTGGTAAATTTTTACAGTAAGAAATTGTCTATATAAAGGTGTTCAAGAGATAGAGGCCTGAATTTAATCAGAGGCCAAGAGTACAGAGAATTATAATCTCTCTCTCCCTCTCCCTCTCCCTCTCCCTCTCCCTCTCCCTCTCCCTCTCCCTCTCCTCCCTCTCCCTCTCCTCCCTCTCCCTCTCCTCCTTCTCCCTCTCCCCCCCTTTCTTTTTCTGAGAAGTACAATCCCACAAATGACATGACAAACATACTCTGTGATTCGGCTGTTGATTTCACCTGACTTGAAACTCTTCAGCTCCAAGGTTCTTCCTGCTTTTCCTTTTGAATGCGGATTATTTAATATATATGCTAAAATAATCCTCAACTCGCTGTATTATAACCCTATGTAAGCTGAGCACTATGGAATAGAGGTGCTTTTTGAGCTGGATTTCTTTTCTCTCTTTGGTAGAAGCACTCTCTTTACAGAATCAATAGGATTTAATCTATAATGATAAATTAAACCTAGAAAATTACGCTTTAAAACACAAATAAAATTAGGTCAACAAACATTCATCTGCTCCACAGTGCTCTGTAAATAGTATCTTTAGGAAATCACGACAGAAAAATAGCCTGTCTTCGCAACACCCTTGTATTTTCATGGTGCAGATATTGATAATTTGAAGACCCTCAGTGGAATCCAGATTTAGCTATTGTTTTTATGCTGTAACAAAAGGAGCAGCAGGAGGTGAAATCAATGCCCTTGGAGGCTAGGGTCACAAAAAGGAATTTATTGCCACTTTTTTTGTTCTGGAACAGTTTGCAATCATAAATTCTTTATAAACAGAATACTTCAGAGAATGGTCCGTCTTCATAAATATACGACAGAGGACATCAATTTCATTTAATTCACAATTTGTGTCAGCACAGCAGATGCCAATGGCTGCCTTGATAGGGTTGTTTAATATGCAATCGAGACGGAGTCATATGCAGCACAGGGGACAGAATTTCACAGATTAGACTGTACGCACCACTGACATTTCGTTCTAATGTATTTCCATTCTACACTGTTCACCTTAGATGAAAGAAATATTAAAAGCCACATCCCTCTATTTTACTATTGTTAGAAGTTAAAGTCCTTGTCTGTAATTTTTTTTTCCATGCCAATTAAAATGTAATCCTGCCAATTAGAGCAGTGTGCCTACTGGGGTCAGTGTGGCTGCGGCTTGACTAAACTCTTCTCCTCTTCTCTCACAAAATTACTCAAAACTATGTGGCGTTTGAGTGATGCGTTGTGAGAAGGGCAAGTGTTTGAATGGTACCTGACTCACAGAGACCAATTAAATACTGTGTTTTCAGTGTAATGATTTAAAATTTCTTGCGAGGAATTGATGACACACTTTAAACAGTGTCCTAAGGGAGTTCTGCTATTTATCGAATTAGGAAAGATACCTTTAATTGCAGTGTCAACAGGCTATCACATTATCTGTGAAGCCAACAGAGTTGTCATTTTTCTCTGTTTTATAAACAACCTTGGAGAATATCATACAGTACTTTCTTCTGAGATCAGCGAGCACTGAAGAATTTAGTAGGTCCTAATTTAAACCACCATGTTTTAAAGCGAGTTACATTAATTATCGTGAAAAGGCAAGACCATAATAACTAGGAATAAGCATTTTGAACATTTTAAGTTACTTTGAACAACTACACAGTGTGGAGAATTTAGATGAGGAACAAGGGTTTAAATGTGCAGGTTTTTAATCACTTAGATTAAGCATGGCATAAACGGAACACTGGCATGTCTCCAAGTCATCACTGCACTTGGAGAGCTCCTAATTCAAAATATTTCTAGAGTATTATTTCTTTTTTAAAAAATTAAAGAGGCAGAAAAATAGAGGGCTTGAAAAATTATGCTCTGTAACTGACACCACCCATAGTAGCTATTATAATTAATCATTTAGGTAATTGGCAAATTTAGCTTACCCTTGATTTGAAGTGAAGGCAATTTCAGAGAGAGATGCTGATGAACTACTACAGGCTAACCTCTCTCTCTGCCACCTTCCAACAACAGGACAGTGCAGCCTCTGAGACCACCCAGAACTCTAGTATGCCTAGATTGTCTTTCTGTCAGATTTTTGCATTTCTTTGGCTGAGACCCAGGCCATCATTTCAAGAAATAAACTATGCAAAACTATTTTTTTTTTTGCTTTTGTTAAAAGCGCCCAGGAAATTGAGGCAAAAGGAGGGGGGGTCAAATTTGCAGATTTGATTTGATTTGATTGGCTTTCGTATGGCCTGAAAGCTGCAGTGGTAACAGGACTCTCTGTCTTAAGGTCACACAGACCAGTTAAATAGCGGATGTCTCTAACATGTACCTTCAGAACAAATTCTATTACTATTCATCCAAGCATGACAGGCAGTGTATATCAGATATACTGTATTAGAGTTGACTTGGTTCATACCCATAACACATGACATATTTTACTTACTTTTTTATGTATTAAAGAACCAAAATTATTAAAATCTGAGAGGAGGCAGCTCAGAATAAATTTAAAAAGAAAAAAAGAGAACAGAAGAGAAAAGGCAATGTTTTCCCCATAATAACAGGAGTAGCTTGTTTGAAATGTAAGGAGTGAACTGAAAGAGAGAGAGATTTGTGCCTCACATTAGAAATCAGACAGATAGAGCACTTCACCACACACAAACATGTACACAGAACCTACAAACAGTAATAAAAATGCAAATACCCCAAGCAGCTCCCATTTTTCATTAATTGAATCCACTTTTTCCAGGATATCATCTGGCAGTGAAAGGCCACCTTTCTTCAAAGCTTCAACCTTGCTAAGTAGCTCTGTCTTTTTCAGGTGTCTGATGGACATTTCCACACTGTACCTCTGAAACGTCAAAAGAAGGATAACTTGTTAGGGGCCCAGAGATATTCTCAGAAAAATCTTTAGGCAGAATGTATACTGCTTGTGGAACTAAAAGATTTTGTTTTCAGTGCCATTTCTGGGGAAGCCACACTGCTTCCCTTGAGTGACCCAGTAAGACTGCTAGAGACACTCCACTTACCACAGGATGCTGTACAGATGCTTTGTGTACTGAAGTGGCTTCAGTGAATTCTGTCTTTTAAACTAACTTTGCACACACAATTTATGGCTTTATTTTTTTTAATTTAAAATCTAATAAATGAGACTGTGCATGGTCTGGAAGGACTTAGCATTCGAGTTAGCTTGGGTCACTGTTTGGCTATAGAACCCTCATTCTCAGCAGATCCGTCTTAGAAGAGTTCAAAGTATTTTGCCATATTTTTTTTCTCCCATGACACACATGTATCAACCACTCTCTTGGGAGGTGAGTCTTCCTTCTTTAAGGAGAAACACTTTTCAAACAAAGTAGATGGGTAGAGGAAAATGTGCCACAAACAACTCATCCACTGTGAGATATGAAAAGTCAACCCATACATTGGTCTGTAAGTTATAAAAGTTAAAACAAGGCTGATTAGTTTCTAATGTATTTGGACTTTACCAACACACTAACAATATTATCTTGGAAAGGAAACCATTACCTGTAAGGATTATATGGATTATTTCTTTTAAGTTTCCTATTAACTAAAGTCTTAGTTAATATTTGGTTTTGTTTTTCTTTGACTTAAAAACTCTTTGAGAGCTAAAGAGAAACACACACACATAAAGAGGAAGGATGCTCATCAGAGCCTTGGGATAGTTACAGACCCACAGTTGCTATTGACTACCATAAACTGGCCTGAACTTCTCAGCCAACTACAGAACCCTCCTGAGCCAACCACAGGCTGTATTCTAATAAACTGCTAAGTGAGTCTCTTAAAAGACATTTCTTGGAGGCAATGTAATAGCCCCTCAGTACAAACAGTTTTGTGGTGGTATTTTTCACATTCCAATATTTGGGGAAGTTCACAGTCATAAGGTCTAAGAAAAGACTGTAAATGCTTATTGTGCATATGGAGAGGTGTGCATCAAAACATCACTGAGTATAAAATTTAGGTTGTGGATAAAATATTAAATATGCATATTGCCAAAATATCTTTCCCTGAAACAATGAAGTTCTGACTTCCATGGCACCATTGCTCCTTTGCCCCCTGGTAAACGCTGCTATCAGATGTAACAAGGAAGCTCTGCTTGGGGCAAAGTGTTGCTGGTCTGCAGGTCCATAATATCCCCAAACACTTAGGTGATTTTAGTCCCGTCAAAAACACTTTTTGTGAAATTTTGAACAAAGCTAGAATTGAAATCAGCTTGAGAGAAAAGAAGGTGTGCACCTCTGCTTCAGTTAACAGATTGTCAACATTTGTGTACTCAGGTGTGCACACTTGGAGTTTCATGTGTTAATCTTCCATTTACTCTAAACACGAGCATCATTTGTACCATGTAAACTTCTCCAAATAGGTATTTGGGGATCACAGAACAAAATGTTTTAAGTGAGGTGATTTAAAGCATGTTATATTATTAATGCATGTTGATCAGGGTGTCAAAGTATCCAAAATTACATGAATATTCATACTGAAGAAAATCAAGGGTTGCTTTAGAGCGCTTTCAGACTTTGGACTGTGACATATGGGGGAGATTTTGCTTGCATTTATTAACTGCAGACAATCACCAGAATCATGGTTCTCTGGTACAGAAAACACGCCGTCCACTTAAGTTTCTTTCAACTCAATACTCAACAAGTATTCTAGAAACCCAGATAGTGTATGATTTGTGAGTGTGATGACTGGAGATAATCTGCTTTCTGTACTCAGATTCCTATGGAAGAGTTCCATAACTCATTACGTAAGGCAGACATGATGTGTGTGGGGGTGGGGTAGGGTGCTATTTCAGCCAGGCAGAAGACTATTATTGAAACCTTTCCTCTATGTCCTATGTATTAATCAACTGAGAGAACCCTTGAGTTGTGCCTTCTCAGAGTGGCTTCTACTGGTTATTGGACTTTCTCGTGGCAAACTTATTTTTTCTCTTTCCCAACTTTAGATCTCTCTCCTGTTGTGTGCTAGTTAAGCAAGAGGACAGTTCAGATTGTCTCCTGATAATTGTCTCGGGCTTGCAATCCCGAGAATACAAGAAGCAATTCATTTGATTTTAGACATTGTGAAAATTCTCTCCTATGGAATGTGGTATGAGAAGCTGTGGCAATAGTTACTAAGATGGTTATTAGACTAAAATGTCCTTGTCATTATTTATGCCCTCGTTGTCACTGTATGTTTCCTGCACAAACAGCCCGATGAAGGAGGTGGTTGATAGGCAGTGCCTTCAAATGATAAAATGGGATGGAGAGAACTAGCATGCCATGTATTTAAGGTGAAAATATCTGAGTTTTGAGACACTGTGAAGATTGAATCCGATAAGGTTTAGGGCATGAAGGCTGTGTATGTGATGCCAAGAGGGTTTCATTTTTGTTGACTCTACTATACAAGCGCTCCTCTGTCTCTAGCTCACATCTTTTCAGAAGCATGAGATGGGCAGAATCAGCCACCAGCTCTATCTGCTCTCCGTTCCCCCATCAGGGGCTGCTCCGTCCTGTTGTGAGAAGATAACTTCATCTTCATATTCATTTCACCCACAGCAGTAAATGGGTAGAAGCTGCCCCGTTATGTTCCACAGTATGGGGAGGTGAAGATGCAGACCAGTTTTCAGTAGCTAAAAGATGAGAGTAGCAAACTTAGAGTCAGCTGGCTTTCCTGGAGTGCGAAGGTAAATACGCATCCCGTATTTAACTTTCCACAGCACCTGCTGTGGGCCGTGCTGCCTAGTCAAAAATAAAATATCCTCTGTTCAAAGGGCATATTTACATTATTAAGTGTATTTGCTTGGCCAATTCAATTTGGTCTAATGAATCCTCTTAATAGATTTGTGAATGATCTAAATGAAAGATACAGGCTACTAGTGTCCTAAAAGCTATTTCTTTGGGTATTAAAACAAAGTTAATATAAAAAGGTAATTAAAAAGTTACAAAAATAGAGTTAATAGTTCACTGTTTTAACTAGGAATTAAAATTGAAGTTCTTACTTAAAATTTACATTTTAAATGCACAAATATTAAATTGAATTATCAAAACCAATAAAAAATAAAACTTGGATTTATGAAAATAAGTGAATTTAGTAGCAAATACAGGCTTGATTGAGATAACTTTTTTGACACTTTTGCTAGACATTCCTCCTTCCCTTAAAAACCTTTCCCCCTTTTTCTTCTTCCTTCTCTCTCTCTCTCTCTCTCTCTCTCTCTCTCTCTCTCTCTCTCTCTCTCTCCTCTCTCTTCCCATATCTCTCTTTCTTTCTCTTTTTGTTAAAAATCACACAGAAAATTCTACCCAAATGGAGAGTGGAACAATGCCTTGAAACAGTGTTAATTGTCACCATGGAAACCAGAAGAATAAGCCATTTTGAAACTGGTATAGAAGGCACACATTGAGAAACTCAAGCATTTTTCTGCCTCCCTCAATGTTAAAGAACAAGATGCCTTGTCACAGTGAGGTCAGTGAAAGAAAGCATCATGAAAGGGTTGTAGATACTCACTCTCTAGTAAATAAAAAAATAAAATAAAATAAAAAATAAACCACATATTGCTAATGCTGTAAAAGACTCTACCCAGTGAATCTTTTTTTTGAAATAGGTCGCCAAAAGATGGCCAAGCCTGGGGGTTGGGAGGGTGGCTCCCACCTAGCAAAACTTCAGGGCTATATTATGTGAACCTTGCCCCCAAAGCTCCCTGGGAATTCTGCTGCTGTAATAAAACATCAGAAGAGAGGAGAAAAAAAGGCAGCATGATGGAATTCAAAATAATACTCTAAAAGCACACAGAGAGATTAAGACGTTCATTGTAAGACTTTTGTATGGTGCTTCTGGCGGTCATGCTGAAAAGAGAGCAGACATTACTAAACAGAGAATGACGCTTCGGTTACGAGGAACACACGAATTAAAGCAAACCATTTTCCTGATTAAAGAGTGTGGCTGTCCAATTCTGAGTCATCAAGTTTGGGCATTTCCATCCTGCGTGTGTCATATTTAACACGCGGGCAGCAGGCGACTTTATATTTAGAAGAGTTAAGACAAGGAAAATTATCTAGTTATAATAATGACACATTTGAATCTTTGCATGTGCAAATTGGTATCTCAGACACCTGTATATTTGTCATGATTCTCTCCCCTGCCCCACAACAGGCAGTGAAAGAAAACACATTGTGGAGACAAAATATATCTTGTGTAGCAAGAAGAACACACCGAAACCCCAACTACAACAAAAACTATGTAAAAATATGTATTTTGCTCACAAATGCCAGGCTGTGTCTGTGACTCTCACACTGTATTCTCTAGCTAGTGTTTGCCCTCCTCTTTCGAGGCTTCATGGTGGCCCCTCAGCTAGCCCATGCCTAATGCTATTCAGTGGTGAACAAAGAATCTTTTTATAAGAAGGTCCAGGTCCACAGCTCAGCTGGACTGGTAGAGGCCAGAGCTGCCTCTGCAGCCGCTCTTGTGCTGTGCTCTTTAAGACAGCCAACATCCAGCATCTCACAAAAGCCTGAGATGCTTCACAAGGAGTCAGTATCACCAGCGTTTGGAGAGGATGCTCAGGATTCAAGAAGAAAGTTCAAGTGCAAGACAAGTAATAGTGGTTATTTCTTGCAAACTATTTGTATTTTGCCATTAGAATTTATGGCGAATAATTGCACAAAGAAATTATAAAGACTCCTACAATTGTCCTTGTAAATTAATAATAGGCTTTCTTGATTGGGATAAATTTGCTGCTGAGCCTTTGGAAAAATTAAAAAGTGCAATGTCATTTAAAATTGCCAGAACTCACACAGCAAATTACATCTGAGGTTAAGAATTGAGTTTCCCCCTCTTCTAGAGTATTCCATTTGCATGATCTGAAAATCACATTACATTGGCCATGTATTGTTAATTGAACATAGATTGCATTATCTTTAATATAAATCAAACTACAAATATTAAAATGAATTGCAAATTCCCTAATAGGAGATCATAAAACAATCTTTTTAAAAGTATCTCCCATTAATAATTTAATTCCAATTATATCACCCAGGAAACTTAAGGAGGAGACAAGGCGACTGATTTTTCCCAATCATTTTTTTTCTTTTACATAAAGAATATCTATGTGTTTTAAAACAAACACAGCCAGGACTGGATTTATTGTTACCAAGTTAAAAATAGAAGCACTGATAAACTGGAAACTTTTTCTGTCAATTTCGTGTAAAATACTACAGGAGAATATGAAGTCCCCCAGTTCCCTCTTCCTACCCCAGGTCAAGTGTGCAAAAAAAAAAAAAAAAAAAAAAAAAAAGGAATAAAAGGTAGGAAAGAGTCACCGAGTCTAAGAAATATTGTGATTACATCTTCTGGAATTATAAAATGGATAATTACTATTCTATTTTTTTTTCAAAAGGGTTCCCTGTCCCCTTTGATATTTCTACAAATGTGGCTTCTTTCTCAAGCCTTTGCATGGCCTTTGGTGAGTTTGTATTAAATATTTAGCACTGTTTAGGGCACATCCACTACTACCAAAGCCAGTTATATTCCCAGCAGTGCTACCGTTTCAGGCAGAGAGCTTGATTGATCCTCCCAGCCTGAATTGAGTAGAATGAAAAGAAGCGGTCGGAAAATAGCTCCAATCATTTAATGCAGATGACCTCTGACAGCCTCCCCGCTCTTCTCTCTGAACAGAAATTTGCATGGGGTCTCTGTGCAGAGGAACAATGTAACCTAAATGGTAGACAATCTTTATTCTAATGAAGTGGGTGTCAAGGTCAATGTAAAACTGCAATGATAAATGGTTCACCACTAGGCAAGAGAAGTTGCATGGGCATTGTAGTGCTTTCACATTAATTGAAGGCTGAGACGCACCGCGTGAAAAGCACAAGCCCCTCTTTTCACCATAATGTGTTAATGTGCCAGTGCCGCGGTGGTTTCTGCAAGATGTTTGCCTGTTGATGGAGAGCTTTTGCAAAAAAATAACGACATTATGACGGAAGTGGATGTTCTCAGAATTTAGTGTTTTCCTAGACCAAAATTACAAGAACTACATAAAATGTCCCCACATAGCAGGGTGGCACCTAATGCAATTCCTTTGATCCTGCTTCTTCTTTTCTTATTTAGACCTGTCTTTAATTAGTTTCAACCGGGCAACCTTTTATGGGACCTTCCTTGGGTACTTTCCTGCTGAGAATCATTTAAATATTATTTTCCCCTCTTCCCTGTGAGTGTTCAGCTTAGTCCAAAGCTAAAAAACCTTTCGTTCTTTTTTTTTTTTTTTTTTGTCTGTCCTGTGTGAAAATGCAACCAAATGTGTATATGACTCATTTTTTAAAAGCAACGACTCTGCTCTGCCATTTCTTTGCCAAGATAATCGCAGCCGTGGTAACACCTTCTCTTCAATTGGTTTAGCAGTTTTGTGGCAGTCAATATTTTTCAACTCATAAAAACATGGGCGGTATGCTGATTCTCAAAATGTGTGATCTACCTCAGTGGTAAAGGAGACTATTTGCTGGTACACTCGTTACAGGCACCTTAAGTTCATCAATTAAACAGGAAAGGGAGGGGTGCTATTAATTACACAATTTATTAAAATGCTGATAAGAGCATCTTCAGAAGCATTTGGAGGTTTTTAGGCTCAACTCCTGACAAGATATAAACTGGATATATTTTTTTATTTTCTGATCCCAAGAAAATCTGTGATCTCCCAACATTAACCTTCCTGCTCCACGTAGGTTTTAATCACACAATTACAGTCTTGCTAGTTAGGAGAGCCTGTCTGTATGTCTGCCTTCTTGTGACCAGAAGACTATCAGCACACTAATGAATGGTACTGCTAAGTTGACAGCTCTCATGAAAAAGCAAACTGTCGCACATGGAAACCCCCAATTTCTGAAACCGAAATTCAGAGGGAAAAGGGATCTTACTACGAAGGATAGTGGAAAGGGGGGGGGGAGTTACTGATCAAACTGTTTAAAAAACTGTACAGCTTCATCTGTGTGTGATTTGTCAGGTCTGAAGCTTTGACGTGCCCAAGGGGCAGACCCCAGCGGGGAGTAGGCTGCCGAGCTAAATAGCTGTGAAAGAAGTCTTAATGTAGGATGGAATTCAAACTAACCTTGACATGACCTCCGGAAAAATATGCAAAAAGTAAAATGAATGCTCTCTGCAAGATACATCCTAATTTTGTGGTGGAGCTGGTTAGTTTTACAAACATAACTGAGACATTAAAAGAAAAATAGAAAGCTAGTAAGAGGGGGAAAGTTTAGAATTCAGGCAAAGGGGGAAACCGTAAGCAGCCAGCGCGATGTGTTACTGTGAAGGCATGTGAACCATTTGGAAAGGATCCAAATAAAAACCCACACTGAACAATATTGTTGTCAGCCTGTCTATTCAGGAAAAAAATTTTACGTTGAATATAAATGACACAAAGCCAAGATTACATCACTGCATTACAAAGTCTGTTGTGGCTTTTAGCTAAACAAGCCCCATGGATCTATTGGTTTAGGACAGTAATTCAGTCAGGAGGTTTTAATGTGTTATTTTTTTCCCCAGTGCCAATTATATATTTTTTAAAAAAGAAATTTAAGGAAAAGATACCCAACATGTTTTCTACTTCATGCTTTAGACCTTGGTTTGATGAGCTAAACTCCAGTTTAAGCCTGTGGGCTTAGTCTTGATTTGACTCTATTATGGTTTTGTCTGTTTGATGTGCGTAGAAGGGCTTTGGCTCTGGTTCCCCTACAGGAGCTGGCTAACTCGCCCTATCTATGGAAATCTTAATTGTCAACTTGTGTAGAAATGTGGCCCTTTCACTTTCTCAATGGAGTTTTGTAGAAGAGCAGCCAGTTCTTCACTACACTGCCAGCCAGATTTTAAACATGATTAAATTTCTAGCAACAAACACCCAGAATCTAATGACTTAAATCCCTACAGCAAGGAGGTGGCTTGCTGGTTTCCATAGATGCCCTTCCACCAGGCTTCCCTCAGTGCAAAGTGGGCGGATGGAAACAGGTGCTCAGACGCACAATGCACAGGGCGCTCTGCATAGAACCTAAGGACTACAGTCTGCAAAGATCATGATGGGTATCCAACCTCCTCTTGTCCTGTCCATCCTTCTTCAGCATTTTAACAACATAAGCCAGGAAAACATTCATACGAACAGATTGATCAGATTGCCAGATGATGTTGAACTTACTTCTTGATAAAACAGTAAACAATTTTGCTCGGAAATCATAGGGTCAAACACTTACAGGTATTCTATATTAATTAGCTGGTTCTCAAGTGGAAAAACCAAAGTGCTGATTTATAGTGTTTGCTGATTTCTCTAGTATAAGTCCTCCTATCAGGGTAGATTCTGTGTTGTCAATGGTTTTTCCTGTTGGCAGCAGTCATGGGTTTCTATCCAGCTGTTACAAACTAGCAATAACTGTCTCACACACCCTACTGCCTAGAAGGTGATGTCAAAGACTAGGGTGAGGTCAGAACACGTCCTCTCCTCTCATTCACACAAAATGAATGCTGGTGTTGTGGAAAAGGCAGCCATTTTCCTAAGGAAAGGGAAACAATCCACAAGTGTAATTATTACAAGAATCTGACCCCAGCGACAGAAGATGGGAGACGGTAGTGCAGTCTGCGGTAGATGCCAACTATCCTTGCATGAAAATGTGACTTTAATATGGCTTCAGTGCCATTAATATGTTGTCTTAAGTGAATCCAGGAATACATATGTTTACGTAGAAATCTCATAATTTTTATGTTACGTTGAAACTTTTAGTACACAAATAAAACAATGTCTGTGTCATGGATCTGAATCCACTTGGGGCCACTTTGATGCTGTCCATTTTGGATGAGAATATTAGACTCTAAAAGAAACAACAATGCTAGCATAATGAATTAAATCTGAGGAGAAATGACAAGTGCCAAGCATGGCACAGTTATTGGCCACCCTTCGTCCTACCCTAGCTTCACCAAAAGATAGAAACTAAACTGCATAAAGAACGGAAGCCACAAGGGTTTCACTTGCCATTCCGTTCAATTTGAGTCAGCAAACACTAAAACATAGATGCTAAAAGAACCAACAGGCAAACCATTTGTTGGACTGGGAGAAAGAAGACTGGGACACTATTGAATACCAGAGGAAACTTCTAAAGGAATTGAGATTGGACCCTTTGGAATGGTAAGGCACTGAAGGAGCAATGGGGGAGTCATGAGAAGAAAGAGAGCTCAGGGCATAAACAAGGAACTTGTCTGCGAACTTTACATAGAAAATAATTGGTTTTACCTGCTCTATGGAGGTTACACAGCAGCTCCAAGTCCGAAGCTTAAATCCAAACAGCAAAGAAGGCAGAGAACACCTTCTGAGTCCCCAGAAGTCCAGGCAGAGAGCCCAGTCTAGCTGGCTGAGAAATTCTGTGGGGTTGAATGAATGTTGGCCTGAAAATGGAATCTAAGCTTTCTCTGTTTTAGAAATTTGAGAGTTTTTTTTTTTTTCCACCAGCATTCATGAGATCTGCCATTATGACCACACCATTCTGTGCAGAAGAAAAGCCACGACCCAAACTACCAACTAAGAAAGTGTCACTTGTTGGAATAGGATTAAAATATCAGACTGTATTAGAAGCAAGTTGGGAATGCAGTGGAGAAGATACACAATCACATAAAAGCAAGCTCTGCCATCTAAGTTGGGCAAAACACAGAAACACAAAAGACAGAAAATAAGTCAAAACTTCTACAGCCATCTAATAAAGGTAGTTCATTCATGAACCACTGAGTGAAAACTCTCAGGTTCTTTACTAGATAAATACATATCAGAGAGGTTTTTTTTCCTCCAGAATTTACATCCCTTATTTCAGCATTTCAGCAAGGCACTTTATGTTGATCACATTTGTGCACACACACATACACACACACACACACACACACACACAGAGAGAGAGAGAGAGAGAGAGAGAGAGATAGAGAGAGACAGAGAGACAGAGAGACAGAGAGAGACAGAGACAGAGACACAGAGAGACAGAGCACAGAGTACAATGGCAATGTGACTTAGGCTTAGGGTATGAAACTATGGATATGCTATATTATCTGAAAATCTACACATATCTCTGGGCTTTCTCCATCTTTATGTACACTCCAGTAAGGATGTGGGGCACAACTGTTCTTATTAAGGTTCCATTTTGCAGTACCATATAGGAAATGTTGGAATGTCATGTCAGCATGTAGTAAGAATAGTTGTGCAAATATGCAATATCTGAGGGATGCAGTGTAGGATGGGAAATGTGGGGAGCAGAAATTAGCAGCACAAGCCCAGCTTCCAGACGGTTTTATTTTAGAGTATAGCTTTTTTTGTTTTCTACAATCTTACCAAAAGACACCTCTAAACACATTTATTTTCATGTAATCACAGACATTGCTATTGCATTTTCTTAAGTCAAACAGAAGAACTGAGAAGGAAATATACAGACTTTATCTGTCTTTTATATGTAACAAAAGAACAAATTTACCCTTTACTGTAACAAATATATAAGCTAAACCTACTTGAGACTTAACTAAGATCAAACTGCAGACACACCACCTTCGTACAGGGTCTGCACTGACCTCTTGTGTACATATACTCTCTCCTAAAACTTGATTCACCAATCAGATTCTACTACATATAGTGTGATGGTAAAGTAATACAACAATCATTTTCTTAGTTACTCCCCTAAATCCTCACCATAAATGTTTATTTTTAGTCTCAAATTTGAGTGTAAAAAATCAGCAGAAGCTGGTTATTGATTATTGGTTATTGGTAGAGAAAAGAGCCCCCCAAAATGATGGTTATCATGTCTTCTTTGGGTCACAGTGACATCTTTTCAATAGTTGGGGTCTTTAGAAAGCACTAAGGCAATGAATAGTTTCTCAAGATGATAAACGGCTGTTTGTTGTTTTCATGTACAACAACAGGAGAATTTACACGTCAAAGCTTAGCCCATATCTTTATAGCAGAATTACAGGCCTGCTCAGTACAAGTATTTATCATGGAAATGCTGATGAAGCCTAAACTATGGCTGCGTATGGTTGGGCAACAGCAGGCAGTTGAAATATAGATATATTTTTAGCATTAGGAGGCACCAAGTTTGATAAATCGCAGGATTTTTTTTTCTACAATTGCAAGTAATGTTAATAGCACGCTGTAAATGTTAAGGCTAAGTGTGCAATGTCAAAATAGATCGGATCGCTCTGAAAATTGGAAATTCAGGCTTTTCAAACATAATCCAGATGTTTGGCTTTTATTCAGATTTTAAGAAAGAGGGAACTAATATGATATAAAATTCATACATGCATATTTCATTAGTGCCTTTGTATCGCTGAATTAAACATTCTGAAACGTGCTTTTCTAAAATCACATAGTTTCAAACCAAAAGCCAAGATTTTGTGAACCCCCAAAATAATGCCAAAAAAGCTAAATTAATTTCATAAGGAAAAAATATGTACCTCTTAGGTTAACCTTGTTGATAAAACTTCCCTCAAAGTGAATATCTTGCTTCCTCTTTGGAAAAAAAGGAGAGAAAGAATGTGAGATCTGCAGCTGTATTGATCAGAAAGGTGTTGGTACAGAACATGGTGACTTTCGAATTCTCTCGAAACAGTGACTCTATTTTTATTATCTTTTTTCCAGCTTGGTATAGTGCTGCAAATCTTTAATTCCAAAACTAAGAAGGCTAAGGCAGCAGGATCGTAAGCTCTAGGTCAGTGGAGTTACACAATGAGACACTGTCTGAAATAACACACATGTAACTATAAACATGATGAAAACAAATAACCACAAACCCCCAATAAACTTCATTTTCTCGGAATTAGTGCCCTGGGCCTTCCTTAGGGACTAAACACTCCTACACAGAGAAGCCATTTCCAGAATCTGTCATGTGGTGACAGACAACACATGACAAACCTTTTTTCAGGGTCACATCTCCACAAAACCAAATGCAAGTGTCAGCCTATGGGTATGGCCTTACATTGTGACTTTTAATGTTACATTTTTACATCTTCATATCTAATGCTCATTGGTGCAATAGTGGAATGTGGTGGAGATAACCAACAGGTTCCTAATTCAATTTAAAGTCTGCTCTAAAGGAAGAAATTCACATCCGGAATAACGCATGGCTAGAGAGGTCATGTGTGCTAGAGAAGAATCAAATATGGTTATTTTGCTAAATGAACATAGTATCATATTGTCTTTAAAACATTTACCGGTCTAGCCATAGATTAGTGCAGTGTTCACCTCCACTGGAGATACTTTTCATTACATGGATAGAAGCTAACCCAGAGACCCACTACTAGTTAACCCAGAGACCCACTACTAGTTAACCCAGAGACCTACTACTAGTTAAAGGACAAAGCTGGAGGAACAATGGGGAAGCTCAGCCTCAAAAAGGGCTTCTTATCAACCTTTCCCCAAAGTCTCAGGGAACATCCTTGAAGAGGAGGCAGCAAAATGGTAAGAACCAGAGCCTAGCAACAAGTTCTGGGTAGTGGTGAATTCTGAGCACGGCGGCTGTCCGCTCATGAAATCACGGCACCCGTGGCTGCCTACACAACATGTATTCACAGTCAAGTCCATCAGCATTTCAGCGTAGGTGGTAAAGGGCCCAGACCCTGAGAACTACTGGAATTTCTTGGCTGATGGGGTGGGCTCAGCGTTTTTCAGTGGTGTGGCCTCTGTTTGACTGTCCGTGTTTCAGTAAGAGACCCATGTTCAGGTGCACATTGGCAGCTCTGATTGGACTCAATGAGCCATAAATAAAAGAAAATGAAGAGGATATAAAGATGGAAGGTCTGGAGAAATTGAAGTGGGTTGGAGATGTTCAAAAGACATTGCACACATGCTTTAGATACATATTAAGTTCTCAAATAATAAATACATAAAATATTTTTTTTAGCAAGGTGTCACTATGTAGACCCTCAGTGACCTAAAATTCACCATGTAATACAGGCTGGGCTTTCAGCTCACAGAGACCTGTCGGCCTCTGACTCTAGAGTGCTGGGATTAAAAGCACTACCACGGCTAACTTTAAAAAATAACATTAATAACATTTGAAATGTAAATAAAATTATCCAATAAAAAATTAACTGGGTGGTGGTGGCACATACTTTTAATTCCAGCACTCATACCTCAGAAGGAGCTCAAGATAGTCACAGTTACACACACACACACACACACACACACACACACACACACACACACACACACTAAAGAAATCTTTTTTATAAAGACAAAAGGATTTTCATAGCTACAATCTTGTGTATGCAAGTTCATGTGCGCACAGATACACATGTATGTGCAGATGCCGTTTTGTGCATGTGTATGTGTGTGCGAATTTGGACATCACAAAAACTTTGAATGGCATTTCTTAAACACCACTCACTATTTTCTTTTTTGTTTGTTTAGTTGGTCTTTGTCTATTTGTTATTGTTTGTGAGAAAGTTCTCTCATTGGCCTGAAACTGGTCAGGAAAACTAGGCTGAGTGACCAGGGAGCCTTGGGGAATGGCCTGTCTTTCCAGCTCCAGTTCTAGGAAATCAAGTATGGACCACCACTCTGGCATTTTTTTTTTTTAATTTGGGTTCTCTGATCAAATTCGTATATTCACTCTTGCATAGCAAGCACTTTATCAATTGGCCATACCTGTAACCTTAGCAGATCTATAATAGGTTGAGTGTTCTTGGACCAATCCTCGAATGGTAAAATGCCTGATACCTTAGGGCTACATTTTTAAAAGTACCTCTGATGCCCTTTTTAGATGAGAATAAATTTGGCTGAAGAATTACATCAAAGATTCTGCAACAAATGGACAAGAAATATATATTATTTACCCTTTATCTACTTTAAGGATTGACATTATGGTTTAAATGGAGGAGGTTGGAAAATATTTATTCATTTGAATTTCTCCCAAAAGAGAGATCAGACAGACTTAAATCTGTCTGTGGAAATCTATATTAAGCAAAGTCAGTGTGTAGAAATGGGAAAGGCCATGACTGCTCCGTTTATCTTTGAACTTCCCTCTGTGGGAATTTTACTTGGTAAAACATCCAATCTAGAAATATTTTCAGTTTTCAGATAGACATAAAGTTAATTGCTACCCATGGCCAGGATGGTTAGCATCTATGAAACCTGTAGGAAAAGAGGAAGGTCATGGCACCTCTTGTAATCACTTAAGGGCACCCCTTTCGAGGCAGCATTTTCTTAGAACATTTATCAGCACACAGGAGGTTAGTTCTAAATCCCAGTCCCAAAATTTTTCCCTTCCAAATTGTTCCATCATTCCCACTCTTGTTTCATTTAAAGGGGAAGCTACTCGTGTACATAAGTGGTTAGGGTTTCCATCCTAAAGCTGGTTTGCTGTTCTAGCCTCAGAAAGCTCACTCAGCACTGCAGTAAGATGCTCTATTGTTAGTACTCTTGTGCCCTTGAGGAAAGCCCACGAGGAACAGTAGGAAATTTACTGCTTTAAGAAAAAGTCAGTGCTAGACTGCTCACCCAGACAGTGCTGAAGCCCAGAAACAGAAAGCCTTGTGGTTTAGCACGCAAGGCTGAATGACTGTTCTCCCAAAATGTTTCTTTAGATTCAGCCCAAAAGTCTGAGGAAAATGGTGGGTCCTAGGAGTCAAATGTAAACAAAGTCAAGAATGCCATTCAAAGTGACTTTGAAGTAGCCAAAATACACCGAAGAACCCACCCTGCGACCCTTGATGGTACTCTCATTTCCATGTTGCTTGTCCTCCAAAAATCATATATTTTAAATAGTGTGAGGCGGAGGCAAAAAGGTCAGATAGAAGAGTTCTCAGTGATGGCCATGACTGTCACTCAGAAGAGTGACAGCTCCGAGTTTAAAGGCGCTCTGGGCTACAGTAGATATTTCTTGTCATAAACTAAGATTCAGAGTCTCAAATCTTGGTTATAATAACTGGCAAATGCTTTGATTCGCACACCCCACCCCTACTACTTTAGAGAAATCTTCCAAAGTGTCCAAGGAAGTTTATTAAAACTGTTACATTGGAGAGAGACAGAGAGAGACAGAGAGGGGGAGGGGCATATGTACAAGAAGTTATATGTATGTGTCTCAAGAGGAGGAGTAATAATATAAGGAGGAAGTGTTATGGTTCAGAGAACAAACTAAAGAGACAGTTAGAGGGAGGGACAATAACAAGTAGGAAAGGTCCTAAGGGAGATTATAGCTGGAGAGGTCTTCCGTGAATAACTTCCCAGAAAGAGCTATTTCCCAGAATCAGCAGAACAGAGTATGACGGCTATAAAAGGCTAAACGTTCATTGAGAGGAGACAAGAAGTCTAAGAAAGGGAAGTGTGGGATGCAGACATTTCAAGCAGGATGTTGCCAAGTTCTAAAGAAGAAATGGGACTAAAGCTGTGGTGTGGAGAATTGTCTCTACACATCACTGAGAGTTAACACACCTTGCTGAGTACACCTGTCCTGGGACCATCTTCCTTCAGTCTATGGATGATGGCATGTTGTAGAATCCAAAGGAAGCAATTTCATTTTTTTCATGGCTTCACCACCAGCAAAACACGAATGACAGGTTTACCCATTTTAACCACTGGCATTCGGAATATGTGGTAACCAGACCACATTTGTAAGGACTCCACAGTCCTATGTAAACTGCATCACTCAAAGGGGCTTTACAATTTTAACACCATAAATTTTCCAATAAGTTTTTTTTTTTTTTTTTTTGCTTTGGTCCGTTATATATTTGCATGCAAGACTGCAAATCCTCCCTTTTTTCCTGTCTGAGAAAGAATATATTATAATGTTTCTCTAGCCTCGTTAAACAATAAAATAAAAGACATCAAAGAAAAATCATTGAAAAAGTAAATATTACATACACATTCAATTCCTTTCTTGCAGAATATACAAGGCAAGGTATAACTATTTCTCTCTCCTCTTAGGAAGGGAAGAGAAAACATGTTGATATTAGCCAGTGATAGTAACTTGATAATTCCTATAAACAAATACTCAGTTTAGCACTTCCTTGAGTCTTTGTTCTTGGCCCAAGAATAACGCTAATACTCTGTAAAGTAGCACAATGAACTAATATGTAAGATCTAAGGCCTGCTGTGTAATGAGCACTAATCAAGTATTTGCTCAGACTTGATCCAAATGCTGCACACTAGTGTGGCAGAACCTTGTGTGCTGCTGTTCTCTTCTATTACATCTAGTGATAGTTTACATATTTGTACATATGACAGAAGACATTGCCTGTTAACAACCTCCATTGAACACACTGGATAAACCTACTGTGAATCAACATGGGCTTTCTACTCCTCTCTAGGGTGATTTCCTAGTTTAGGCAATGTTCTGGAAGCATGTCAAGAGAATTTTCAGACCTAAGGGTTTGTTATTGTTGCTGTTGTTTTCCTCACATTGCATTTTTCTGCAAAGTATCTATATCTGTTCCCTTACTTAATTTTCTTTTCAACAAATACCAGTTCAACTATTATTTTTTACATAAACCATGAGAAAACTAGCATGCATTCTGAATGAACACAGATTTGCTGTCTGCTGATAGATCATGCTGTTTGCTTTTATTTTTCTAAATAAAGTAGACAATAAATTACTTAAAGAAAAGGATGGTCATTGCATTTAGAAAATTGCATTTACTTATTTGTGAGCACATGTGCACCAAGACTTGCATTTGGAAACCAGAGGACAACATGCAGGAGTTACTTCTCTCCTTCCATCATTTAGGTCCCCAGGCTTGGTGGCAAGCTCCTTTACCCACTCACTAGCTCAGGATAGCCTTTAAAAATATCTGCTCATCTATAGCATGTCACAATTCATAACATGCTTTGATTCTTTTTATTTTATCTGTGCGTATCATACATATATGTGGTGTGTATGTGTGCACATGTATGCATGTGTGTGCATGCATGTGTGTGTATAATGCATGTGTATAAAATGTCTGTGTTTATGCTTATATATGTGTATGTACCATAGTGCATATGTTGGACATCCAAGGACAACCTAACGTATTGGTCCTTTCCATCTTTTTTTGAGGCAAAGTCTCTTGTTGTTTGTCACTGAGTATGCCAGACTAGATGATCCCCAGCACCAAGGACTCTCTTCTTTCCAGATCCTAGCTCCTAGCTCCCTATAGAAGTACTGGGATTACATATTCACGTTGAGTTGGATTCACATTGGTTCAGGATGCTCTAACTCAGGTCTTTACTCAGCTAGCTTCCTACTTGTGGTTGAAATTAAAAGAGGCCTGTCATTGGACGAGAAGAAAGGGTAGGCAGGAATAAGGTTTAGAAGAAAGAAGAGGGTAGGGAGGGAAAATGGAGGAAGATACAGATGATCTTCTCTGCATGTCTCTGCATAGATATAGGTTGTTATGAATATTTTAAAGGAATGGGTTTGTACAGATCTTTGTGCTATCTAGAGGGGAAAGTTATATCTTATCAGTTGAATCAGAGGTTTTATGTGGTGTGTTCTTTCCTGTGTCAACTTAATTGATTTTAAGAGGAAGTGTAATGATGGGGTGTGCCAAGCCCAATGTGGGATTGGAATGTGTGGACTGGCATGGTGGCAACTCACAAAGAGAATTGTGAATAAAAGCAGCGTAGCTGGTGCCACGCTGGGGCGGCTCTCATCTCACCGGATCAGAGCCAGCAGGTGGGGCACACAGAGCTGTAACGATTACTTCCATTTAATTCTTAATATACATGTTAGAACCTAAGACATTTTTCAAAACATATGATTAAAAAGTAAGAACTAAGGTAGAATGTATTTTTGTGTTTTGGAAGACAGAAAACGACAGCAATTTCCTAAATTATTAACCAGGTTTGATATTAATTAAAGCAGTTTGCAAATTACAAAACTTGTGATCAGCTTCTCCTGAAGCAAATAATCTTCTGTGTCCAGCCACGAAACCCATCTGCCTTCAGCCATATGGTCCTCAGAGAAGACACTCCAGTTGGGAATTTGGGGGTAGAATGATTGCCTGTTACTAGGTCACCCGAAGTGCTTTAATTCAATTATAACCTGTTTTTATTCAGCTTTATTAAGATATAATTAATATCTAACACAATTTAATACTGAAGGTGCACAGCATGTCAATTTTTACTTTGTACATGGAGTTGTGCAGGTAGCACTATATAAATTCAGAACCCTCTATAACCATGAGCAGTCATACCCCAGTTCTCTCCCTGTGCCCAGTCTCAAATTCTTACCAACTTCTGCCTTTTTACATTAGCATATTCTGAACATTTAAAAAGTGTTTCTTCTACCTAAGTGTAGTTCTATACCTTTTCCTGGAATATCTCTTTACTCTCCTTCTTTAACTAACTTAACCTCAACAGATAACTGTTAAGTGAAATCAACATTTTTGATCCCACATCTGAGCTAGGTCTCTACCAAATGTCCTAAGGGTTCTGTAGGTCCTTTCCTCAAAGTGATGGCTAGTTTTGGTTGTCAGTTAGATTTTCCTGGGGGGAAAAATTCTTATTTAGGGATTGCCTCTATTGGACAGGCCTATGGGCATGTTTGTAGGGCATTTTCTTCAATACTTTGAATGTAGAGTCACCGGGCGCACTATGGGTGGTGCCTTCCCTAGGCAGATAGGCCTGGCCTGTGAAAGTCTACTCAGGGAGCCTGTAAGCTGAATTCTTCTATAGCTTCTGCTTCTAGCTCCTACCTTATTAACTTTCTTTTAGTGATGGACCAACTTTTAAGCTGAAAATGGGGCTTTCCTCCCCAGCTTGCTTTTGGTCATGGTCTTTGTTACAGCAACAGAAATCTAACTTGTACACTCATCTATAGCTAAGTGCTTTTAGCTGTCCTGCTGAAAGCCAATGTGATAATTCAGATATAGACCAGCAATTCCATCCAAATAGAAAGAAAAACAAATTGTTCAAATGATATGACTATGTTCAAAGGTTTAGTGACTATATTTTTAGATGCTGTGAAACACGGAGGAACAGTTAGTAGATATTCCTAAGGAGAAAAAGAAAGAAGATTAAGGTGGAAAATAAGATGTCACAGAACGGACCAAAGTCAAATATTGAAACAATTATTTGTAGTTCTCCACCAGAGAGAATGGCAAAGCTGGGACCCACATTAGAGACACTTAGTCTGAGCCCTCCTCACTTCACAGTGAGAAAAATGAGGCCTAAGAAGATGAGTCGGGGAGGAAGCACCATGGCTGATCCTCCTCCTCTCTCTCTCTCTCTCTCCCTCTTTGTCTCTCTGTCTCTCTCTCTGTGTGTGTCTCTATGTCTCTCTCTGTCTCTCTCTGTATCTCTGTCTCTGTCTTTCACTGTCTCTGTCTCTGTCTCTCTCTCTCTCTCTCTCTCTCTCACACACACACACACACACACACACATGTTTGTATTCCCATGCACTCTAATTTTTATTTACTGTCTCAACTATTTCCAGTTCTGAACTAGAATTCGTTTCCTGAAGCAATTGGTATGATTTTACTCAGGTTCTTGGGTTATACCTGGGATTCAGGAGTCACAGAGCAGCCAAGCCGCTTGTGAAGTCCTAGAGACAATGACTATAAAGTTCCAAGAAAGAGCCACTTTCTCACTTTCTTTGGGTCCTACTAGCACTACAGAGCATAGGAGGCCACCTGGTGGTGAAATGAACCAACTAACTCTTTAGTGGTACATGGAAAAGCAAGAAAACAGAAAATTTGGGTTGTTTGTAAGCAAAGGCCATCTGCCTGTTCCACTTGGAGATCCAGCCCATATACAGCCTCCAAACCCAGACAATATTGTTGATGTCAAGAAGTGCATGCTGACAGAAGCCTGATATAGCTGACTCCTGAGAGGCTTTGTCAGATCATGACAAATACAGACTCAACCATTGAACTGAAGAAGTTAGAGAAAGAACTGAAGAATCTGAAAAGGTTTGCAACCCCATAAGAACAACTATTCCAAACAACCAAAGCTTCCAGGGACTAAACCACTATCCAAAGAGTACACATGGACAGATCCATGGCTCCAGCTGCATATGTAGCAGAGGATAACCTTGTTGGGCATTGATGGGAGAAGAAGCCCTTGGTCTTCCTAAGGCTTGATGTCCCAGTGTAAGAGAAGGGCAGGGAGGTGGGAAGGTGAGTGAGCACCTTCATAGAAGCAGGGGGAGGGGAGATAGGACAGGGGTCTATGGAGGGGAAACCAGGAAAGGGGATAACATTTGAAATGTACATAAAATATATCCAATAAAAAAAAAGATAACCAGAACCTTAACACTGACTGGAGGTAATGAGCTGACTTTCAGTATTCCAGACAGAAAATTGAACTGAGAAATCATTCAAAGCTGAAGAACACTATATATTCACAAAACACAGTCATAATCATTATTGTTTACAATAGGGATTAGCACGTTTCCCCCATGATGTTAAATTATAAATGGTTTGGGAATGTCCACTGTGTGATCACTACTCAACGTACTGAACTCTGCCTTTTTTACTGTAAAAATCAGCCATAGCTACACAAATGATGTGTGAGTCTGTGTCCCAATAAAGCTTTATTTAAATATGAGAATTGACCTGCAAGGCGCTGCCAGCAGATTCCTGTTCCAGACAATTCAGAATTTGATTGAACTTTAACAAGAACCATTCAAGGGGTGCAATATTCTTCCTACTGCTTATGCCTAAAATCTGGTGCTTCCAATGTCTTAAAAAATTGGTGGAAAATATAATAAGCTCTTTCTAGCTTAGAAATGCTTCGCATAGCCTCACAATCACCTTTTCCTCGGAGACAGAATGGAGCACACTTGCTTTGACTCCTTTCCCATTTCTGTTACAGACTCTGCTTTTTTCTTAGTGAGTGAAAGTAAATACTCCTGTCTTTCCACCTCATGCTCCCTTGAAATACTGCCTCTTGCCATCTCTTCTTTTATAGATTCTTTTATATTTAAAAATTTTACATCAATAGTTTTCAGAATACTAGATAGAACCAAGCTTGAGAAGGAGACAGAAATAATGTATTGAAAATAGCCACGTATATGGCAATAAGCCAAAGAAAGTGACATACTGTGTATGTTCTAGGTGGAAACTGGGGCCAAACCATGATGCCTCATCCCTTCATAAATAATAGATTACATATCAGCCACAAGCAGACATGGCTCTGGCCCCATGTGGAAAGAGGCTTGCTTGAGGGCACATTTTTATGTTGCTTTTATTTTATTTTTAAATTCATTTTCAGGTGCACACTATAAGTAAAACTATCTCAGACAAGTCACATCCCTCTCCTAAGCCATCCATGAAGCCCTTTATTAGCTGCCAATAAGAGAGCTGAAAAATCTGATTGAGAAATCCATGGAGCTTGCTATGTTCCTTCCATATATGAATATGCCATTAGTCTCTCAGTGTTTGGCATGTTTTCTCTTAGAAAAGAGTATGGGAATAGTTTAGTTGGATGGAGTGTAGACAAAACAGAGATAAATGATCTAAAAATATGGTTTTGTAAGCTTGAAGAGAAAACTGCAAAAACTGGAAAAAATGCAACTATATAGAAGAGAGGGAAGATATTAAATTATAGAGCATGGGTTCTGGTTGATTTGACAATTAAACCTAACAACAGAAGGCATTTACACTGGATATAAGATGACTTCCAGGATAGAGAACATTGTTAAACAGTTTAATGGGAGTTTGTAGAATTCCTTCTGAAAAGATCTTTAACAGAGGATAAATTTTCTCTTATCTGAAATGATTTTTTAAAAAAATCCTTGAAGGGAGCAAATGAAATAAAGATGCTGTTGAGGTCACTTTTAGCCTGTAAAGTTCTACTAAAATCCTCACCCTCCACAGAACTAAAAAGCTATTAACTTTGGAGTATTTGGGAGGAAACAGCAATTGTGCGGTGACTGAGGTATGAGAACGTTACCTAGTGAACTTACTCAGCCCGGGAATGCCCGTCCTCACAGGACACAGATCTGAGCAGCGACATAAATAAAGGATAAAATGATTAGCTTCTGTTAAAGTGTTTGAAAGACTAAACGGTGCTCTAGTTGGCTGACACCTGATATTTGTGGCATTGATCCTGGCAGCCCTAATTTTGTTATTTTTAAACAGAAAAGGCTTCCAATGATATTTTATATTTTAATTCTTTTCAACATAAATTTGGAAGAACAGAAGCTTGTGTAAGTATCATAAAAACATGGATTATGAAATGCTACTTAAATTTGAGTTCCTCTGCTGTTTCCATGTTGTAGAAGAGACTGTAATTAGCTCATTGTAGAGATTCATTTTGCCAGAGGTATAGTGAATATAAAGTTTATCCCCAACAACTCACAGACTGTATGAAGTCCAAGAAATAAAGAAAACAAAACAAAACAAAAAAAATCTTTACACAACAAGAAAACTTTGACTATTTCCATGTTACATTTTGTTTTACATGTACTTTATGCTCATTGTAACTCTTAAGTTTTCAATGCATACTATCAAACCTTTAAAAAAATCAAGTACTGACAAAAAATATATTCATATAGTTTTATGTAAAAATTATTTTAAAATCTGAAAAAAAGTACTGACAAAAATGTATTGTATAATTTTATGCAAAAATGCTTAAAATCTGTACATTTATCTTTGTTTTGTAAAATAATTATTAAAAATAAATAAATAAATAAATAAAGTTTTTCCCCCTATGACTAATAAGACAACCAATACTTCACAGAACAGGCCTTAGGTACCTATCAGGCAGATAAGAGGGAAGAGAAGGAGAAAAAGGAGGAGGAAGAGGAGGAGAAGAAGGAAGATGAGGAATGGGAAGGAGAAGAATGTGGAGGAGGAAAGAGGGAGAGGAGGAATAGAAAGAGGAGAAAGAGGGGAAGAAACGGGGAAAGAAGAAAAAGAAAGAGGAGGAGGAAGAGAAGAGAGCGGAAGAAGAGGAGGAGGAGGAAGGGGAGAAGGAGAAGAAAGAGGAGGAAGAAGAGAAGAAGAAGGAGAGGAGGAGGAAGAAGAAGAAAGCAAATCACATGACCAGTAACATCCTTCATGCAAGTTTTCAAGTCTCAATGTGTCCCAGCTCAGGAGAGCTGAGCAGGAAGTGAGAACGCAGTGAGAAGATAGTAAACCCTAATGGATCTCAAGGTGGGCACAAATAAGAACAAAATACAAGTTCATCACAAGTACCAACCAAATTCTAACTCTAAATGTTGTATATCTTAGCCTTTTCATAACTGCAAAAGCTCAAATGGATACTTCCACAACACAACTGATAAGAATTTACTCTACCTTGGTCACAATTTTGTGCTGATATATTCTTATTCTTTGATAGCATCAAAATTATATGAAACCTATTTGAATTAGGAAAATGACAAAATTAAATCACTCAATCACAAGCTTTTCCTGTAGTCTCTGATACCTGTAAATAAAAAAAGAAAACCCCATACTTCTAATGGAAAACATTTTAACACTAATATTTCTATCTTGCTGTGGGATTAAGTTTTTCTTTTATATGAATTTCTACATACAAAACATTTAATCTATAAATAAATATCGTTGGCATCAATAACGAGAAGGAATCGATACTTGGAAAAAAAGCAAGACTCCATTGAGAACACAAGCATGTCTAATCTACTTCCACCTCAGTTTTTCTACAAGAGCCACAGACAGAACTTTGTTGTGTTTAGAAGCTATTATTATGTTTTAAGAATGCTAAGGAACATAACTGAGGCCACACGGTTCTCTTAGAGCACTTCAATAACATTAAATACTTCCATTCTTCAAAAAAGGCTCACAATTAATTGCTAGGTGAAATATATAAAATGCCATATATGGTAATAATTATAAATTATGAATATCTTAAATATTGCTTAAAATGAAAATATTGGAGAAACCCTAAAACAAATCCTATGGGTCAGCCTCTAGAATGAAGAGAAATAGAATAGTTAAGTTTACCTAGAGACAGCTTCTCAGAAAGAAGCCTTCTTTTCACCCTCAACACCACAGGGTTAAAGAGCAGATTAAGTCCATTCACATTCTTCATTCTTTGTCTTACCTTCTTATTGACCACAACCTTTGAAAATATTCACTTATCTCAGGTCAAGCCACATTCCTTTTTTTGGTTGTTTTATTTATTTATATATGGACATGAATATGCCATGATGCAAATATGGAGCACAGAGGGCAAGCTATAGGAGTTGGTCCTCTTTCTTCTACAATGTTGATTCTGGGACTCAAACTTAGGTCATCATCCACCTTTACCCACTAAGCCATTTCTCCAGCCTGCAAGTCTAATTTTCTACAATATGTACTATATAAATAACTCTCCTAAATCTTACAGGAATGACAAGAGATGGCAATGAGGAGGGGGTTAATATGACCAAAAGTAATATGAAAATGTCATAATAAAAATCCATTAATTTATACACTAAAATAATTAAGAAAATGAAAATGGATAAACCCTCATGTTACTGTAGTTCCAAGAGCAAAACTTGCTGATATATGTGCTAACCATCTCTAATTGCTAACCATGTTCTAATTGCTAATCATAATATAAAAATAATCAGGTTCAGCACAAAGTACCTTCCCTCAATAATCTACCTCTCTATCCTCTAACTGTTCATTCTTAAATCTGGGCTACGAAGTCCAAATCTATTGTCATCGTTTAAAAATATTCCTTTATTTAATATAAATAACAAATATTCTATCAGAATGCTACTGGTTGAGAGATTAGAGATTGCCTACAAATTTACGAATTTGTGTTTATCAGTTTTACACTGTGGAGCTGTTTACAACTCAATCATAACTATCTTTGCTTGTTTCTCTCTCTCTTTTTTTCTTCTTTTTCCCTGATAGCAATTTGGTCAAATGGCAACACTGTGCTTATTATTAGTAAGAACTGTTTTCCTGTTTTTAATTTTTCAAAGATAAAGATTTTGGTTTTATACTATATGAGATAATGACCTACTTCTAATTAACAGTTTAACAATGAATAAACTTTGCTGAAATATTTTTGAAGCATAATTATTGTTTCTATAATGCCCCAGACATTTTGCCATATACTAAAGACAAGTCATAAACACCATAGACTGCTGCCTTAACACATAAAATTTTAATAAAATTTGCAATCATTAATTCTTTTAAAAATTTTATTACAGCTATATATTAGGGATATGCACAATCGCATGTGCCAAGGTGTGTGTGAGAGTGTAGATCAATTTTCTCTTTCTACCATATGGGTTCTAGAGATCAAACTCAGGTTCTCAGGATTGACAGGAAGAGACCATTACCCCTGCAACCCGTGGGCATCTCACCCGC
Organism: Micromys minutus; assembly: GCF_963924665.1. Lineage (NCBI taxonomy): Eukaryota > Metazoa > Chordata > Mammalia > Rodentia > Muridae > Micromys > Micromys minutus. The sequence continues at coordinate 198,492,558 of NC_137969.1, read as the reverse complement.
CACTAATTGTTCATTCTTAGTCTACTGAGTCTAAATTTACCACCATTGCTTAGAGTATGTATTTAATTAATAACAAAGAGCTCAGTGTGATATTTGGAAGGAATGTTTCTTAAAATGCAGTTTTGAGTATTAAAAGGCATTGAGCTGTTGTCAAAAAGGCAGTAAAATTCAATATGCCAAGATTTATAACATAAAAATGTCCTCCTAACTGAAAACTTGGCATATATGAAGGAATTTTGTGTTCTTACTTATATATGCATGCTTTAAATGTCTTGAGTCCAAGGACTTTGGTTTCATCTAAATTCAATTCTGATGAAAGACTTTTTTAATTAAACAAATTAATACTTTATACACGTGTGTGCCCATATGTAAATGTGTGTGCATAAATGCATTTCTGTGCATACTTCTGCCACAAGCTTCTCAGATTTTAATGGATAACATGACAAGAGGAATATCACAATCATAAATTTTTTATGCAAATGTCTACAGACATATGGAATCAACTAGGGAAAGCAGATGAATAGTGTGTTCAGATGAGTCTCAGGATGTAGAGATACTCTTCTAAAGAAACGTTCTATCTCTGTTTAAGGATGTTTAGTAATAAAACTGAAATAAACCCGATAGTAGTAGCGTATAAACTTGTTGGTTGTTTCTTTCAGAAAAAATACATGCACACACACACATATGTAGATGTGTGTATATGTGCTTTGTGTCTTATACAAGTCAACTAAATCATCAGCAGAAATGGCACTCCTTTCTTAACCTCCCCCAGTGTACCTCATTAGGGATACAGTGTCGCAGAAGTGCCTAGTTTAAGAATGTATGAGCTTTAAAAATGCCCACATTATGAAAAAGATGCTGAGAAATGCCCCTATTTCTGACAACTGAAACTGCTTCCTAGACAGCACTGAAAAGTGTCTTTTTCCACCAATGGTATATCTCTAGGGTATTAGGGAACTTTCTTTGGCAAAGACAGTGTAGCTCCCAAACAGAGAATCAGTCTCAGATTTAGCATTTTTGAATCTGACAATATGTAGGACTTCCCTGGATTGCTAAGATGCCATAGAACATGTAAGGCTTCTGATGGATAAAGAGCCAGCTCAAATCTATCATGTTTTCTTTGCAGACTGCTACGTTTTGGATTTGAATGACCCCTCACAGGCTCATAGAGCCCCAGCTGGTACTCCCATTTCATGGCATATGAACATACTCAAACATACATGCATACCTGTGAGCAAAGTCAATTTTTATCAGGTGATAAAGTAGAAATATCAATACTTGACCCATCTTCCTGAAACCTTCTGTTGACCTTCAACCGTCACTTCATTTTTCAAGACCCTCCCAACTAAACGACCTCTTAATTTTGAGACAGAGCCTCATGTAGCCCAGGGGCATAGCCTTAATCTCATTGTGTCCTCTAGGATGACCCTGAACTTGTCTATATTCTATGAATGCTGGGATTACTATATCTGGTTAGTTGGAGCTTCATGCGTGCTAGATAATCTATCAACAGAGGTACAACTACACAGTCCCCACTTAAACTAAAATTTAAGATCAGCATTTCATTCAATATCACACACACACACACACACACACACACACACACACACACACAATCAGCATCTAGCAGAGTTTATTCTTTAATTCCTGAAGAAATGGCTCTTTGGGTTAAGCTGCAAGGAGCATGGACACTCGGGAATGGATGAAGTAGAGCTGCAGCAATTCTACTGCCCCAACAATGGCGTGCCTTGCACATCACAAGCCATGAATCTTCCTTCTACAGCTAGACATGGTTGTTAGACAAGGACAGAACAAATGGAACCAGGGTAGCAAGTTCATGACTGATGGTACTGAGATTCAGACAGTTCCCTGGGAGGTTCACCACCTATTTTGAACAAGTTCTCAAAGTTCTTTTGCAATAACTAAAACACCGTCTCCATAGACTCGGTTCTTACCTTACACTTCGTAGAATCCTAATAAAGACAAGTGTTTGTATTCAGTGGTATGTATGTCTAATACAGTACTTTTTAACTTAAGGTTATAGACAGTCCCTTCCTGTTATAATTACATGGAGCATTAAACCTAATTCTTATCATTTGCATATCACTATTCCTTTGTTAATGAGAATTCTTGGTTTTTACATTTAAGCTTTGGTAGTGCACTAATTTTTAACATAATAGCAAGTCCAAACTCATACCATAGCAGATTATAAAGTTTATCACACATCACATATTTTTCTAGCTCTAAACCAGATTAGTCAAAATATAAATATAATTTGTAAAGATAAGTACTTTAAAACTAGAAGATGCTCAAGAAATAGGTAGATGATAATTCCATTAAATCATTTATCAAAAATTCATATGCTTCATTGAGTACTGGGACACAAAGAAGTCAGTGAAACTGTGCCCTTTTTTCTTAGGACTTTTATAGAAATCGGAAGGAAAGCTACAAACATCTGGGCACAGAGCCAAAGCTCTCAGCTTAACATAGAAGCAGATAATACATTTCTACTTAATGAAGTTAAAGTTTTCAAAAAGTTAAAGTTTAAATTTTGTTTTATTTTGTTTTGTTTTCTTTTTACAATTAAGTCAAACTTTTATTAGCAAACTCCCCTGCTTATCTTGATTGCAATTAACACCACCTCTCTAACGGGCCGGCTCATTTAGGTGCAATCTGGGATCATTTGGATTTAACATGATGGTTATTACTTATTACCCTGAAACCAAGGAGCACAATGAGATATTGATTACTTTTAACCTTTACATCCAAGGATTCAAGAAAGGTCGGAGGAGGGGAGCATTCTACCCTCAGCTGGCAAGCAGCCTTTAGGAGAATTCCAATGATTCCCTTTGGCTAAGTACCCCCAAGTCCGTTCTGAGCTGACAAGAAGTGATGATTCTTTAGGAAATAACAGTCACCCCATATTTGGTATTACATTTATATATTGCATGTATATTGTCTGTGGGTTCAAATGGGCTTCACATCAGAGGCAGACTCAGGCTGTTAACCCTTTAAGTCTTCTTTTTCAGGAAGCATCTCTATTGGAAAGAGATATTCAAGAGGGCAATTAGAGTGTGTAATTTCCTGTAGCAGTTCTATTGGAATACACTCATCTCTTCAAACTAAGATCTCTTGGTAGATTCCCAAGGTTGACCACAGCTGTTGGCCAGTAAAACTGGACACTGAGATTTCTTTGGTTTCCTTTTTCCATGACAACATTTAGAAATACTTTTCACTCTTGGGCCACTGAAAGGCAGATTTCTAGGCGGGGTCCAGCAGAACCACAGACAAGAGAAATATAAACTCTCTGTGTGAGATTAATTTGCTGAACACTTGGCAGCATTATTGCCAAGTCGTCAAATTGTTCCAAGTTGTTCCGGAAGGTTGTTATTAATAGTATGTTTTCTGAGGAAAGTTCTGTCTACTTTTGGAACTGCATTTCTGTTGCCAAGGAAACCCCTTTAAGCACAGTTTTCTAGGAGCACACTGCTGCTTTTGTTTGCCCGTGGTTTACATGCGCCAGCCTCCAGCCCCGAATGTTGAAGGTTTAGCCCAGTTAAGTTGCTTTTTCAAACATAGCTAACGCCCGCTAGGATTTCCTCTTCTCTTTTTTCTACTTTCCTCTCTTTCTCACATGCCAACACCCCCTCTCCTGCCTTACTCCTTTTACCATTCAGGATTTTTTAAAAAATGAATAAAAGCAGATAGTTTCCACAAGTTTTTGATAAATCAGCTTTGATCTGAATAGTAACTCCATAGGTTCTAGCATTAGAGTGCTAGGCCTTCAAACGTTAATTATCTTTTTCACTATAAAATTAACATAGTCATTGCTTACTGACTCCTTTACCCCATTTATTGAAGTGCGGAGGAAAACATGTCAGAGCCTCCAGCCAGCCCTGTTGTTGTGATTAAGCGTGGTCACATGGCCCATCTCTGCCAAAAGGAGGGCCTGGAGAAAAGGTGACAAAGACAGCGATTTCCTGTCAGCAAAGAGTACGACAGGGCTGTCTAGAAGTGATGCAAATGAGGGAAACTTTCCCCCACAGCTTGTTTGATCCACTCTAGGCCAGAGCCGGCCAGACAGAGAGAGAACAGCGCACCTCCGCACCTCCGGACAGAAGCTGGCTACTGGAGCCAGAGACTCCTGGCGGGGCTTCCCTTCCTCGACCTCTGTCCAAAGCCAACTGTTTCTTGGCATCCCATTCTCTAAAATCTTTCTTCTTTCCCTCCCCACCCCCTTTTAAAAAAAGGTAAATCAAGTAGGATTTACAGGCCCCAGCAGGAACCTTGTTTCACAGTTTGTTCGGGAACCTATCATCTGCCTTTGACCCAAACATCCCATGAAGAGTTTTGCCCTCTCTCAAATTGAAAAGAGAAAAATATGAATTTGAGTATCCATTATCGAACAGTGACTCATCAGTGCTCAAATTAATGTGACAGTTAATCTAAGGGCTTTTCGAACTTTAATAAAAAAAAGGAACAAGTTCATTTCTAGATAGCAGTGGAGACAGGGTGGGTTTTATTCAGTTCTGGTCACTTTTAAAATGACCACATAATGTTATTTGAAATATTATAATGATTTTAAGCATATTTTTCTTATCTTAATGGAGTTTTAATGTAACATACAGTTAGGCTACCCAATTGATCAACTAGGAATGAGGTAAATTTATCATAAAGCATGTGTATGTGTCTGCTCTCCGTGGTCATATTTTCCTTTGTTGGATGACAATCAACACTGAAACGTAAAATGTGGTACTAAAATCCAAATATGGTGCCCAGTTATCAAAATTCAAATTTCGATTCACATTTCTATCCTACAAACCAACATATAAAAACTATATACATTGTGGATCTTTTTGTAATCCTAAACGCAGTCCACACAGCCTGAACTATGTATGAGGCAGATATGCAACCAGCTTTAGAAACTCAAGTTAGCCATGCAAGTATCAAGAAACATCTGAAATTATTTACAACAGCTCTATCCAGAGCAAAAGGAAAGGAATCTATTCCAAGGGGGTTGGTATTTGTGAGTTTATAAAATATAGGCATAGCATGATTAATTTGTTTCCTATGATCAGTTCATATCAATGACAACATCACTTTGGCATTGGCTGTCGTAAGATAACAAGCCAAGTATGGCCCATTTATCTTCTTTTACTTTATATTTCTTATTCCTTGGGATATGTAATCATACTTCACAGACATTTAAAGTTGCAAAGCCTTTAAACACACACCCAAATTCTCTACAGTAACGTTTTTCCTAAACCCCGCCAAATGCGCCCTTTCCCCAAATCATTACTTCCAAGCCAGTTCTTTCATTGTTATGTCTTGAATGCTGTTTGGGTTTTTACTTAGCACGTTCGCCCATGTTTATTTGTCTTTACTTCATCCCCCATTGCCTCTGCTTGCTTGGTTAACTTCCACCAACAGGAGTCTCTTGGTGAGGTCTGTGCTCCAAGCCTCTAACATTTACTTAGCAACTAAGTCACTGGACTGTAAATTAGTTCAGATGCTACAAATACTATGCTTACGATTTTACTTGTTCAGAAAAACAACAAGACCTTAGCTTCTTCAAAGGTACTATTATGGCTTTTTCATACAAAATGCATATTGCGTAAGTGAACATATTTCCTTCTTGACTTTTGCTACCAGGAAACTCAAACTGCTTTTTTTTTTTTTAGCAGTGAGAGATGTTGTGGGTTACGCACCTCGGTCAGCCAAGCCAACTGCTCTCACAGAAGCAGTTGCTAGTCTATGCACATTCCCCAGTTCTGGTTTGTATTTTTACTTTAAATGTTCTTTTGAAATGAAGCCTTGCTATGCTGCCCCTTCTGAATAATGAAGTTGAAGTGATTCTTCCCTCAAAGCACCCTGGGTAGCTGCTACTGCATCTGGTGTAATTTTAAAAAATATTTTGCATCTTTTCATGAAGATTCTTAACAGTCTGAAATTCACAATCATAAAAATTAATCAATAAACTCAGTAACTATTAGGCAAAACAATTTCATTTTTTTGTTTGTTTTTTTGTTTTTTAACAAACAGGACATTTAGATCAGACACTAATGAAGATACAGAAAACTTGTCTTGTTTCCATTAAATGTGCAACTATACAGTAAATATATAAATAATAAATAAACAACATTTAAAAATTAAATATAAAAAATCCATTGTAAATTTCCTGGTATTAAAGTCTTGATGGATATCTATCTGAAACTGTTTTTAAGCTGGAAGAGTTACTTTTAGCCTCTTGGAAATCATATGACTCTGTGGCACAGCTAAGGGACTACCTCAAGACACTCAGCCATTTATGTCATCTGAAAGTAGCTATTGTTTGACTGTAACAATAATCGCCAGACTCCAACCTCTGAACCTGAGAGCTGAGATTAGCATCTCCTTTGATTAATGCATCAGCACAGGATTACGGTGCCTGCACTTTAAGTATAAAACTGGTGGAGGTCAGGTGGTCCAAGCGGGTGCACCCTTAAAGCATTCTGAAGTCTGTGTGACTGCTGGGAGAGGTACTACAGCTGAGCTCAGCTCTCCCATCCATGACAGATTTCCAGATCACTCAGTCTATAAAATGTGTAGGAAGGGAGGAGGTGACAGAGCTTCCTCGAGCCCAAGAATAATGTCACCTTTGATCTGCAGAAATGAAAAAAAAATGGAGCTTTTCCTTTGCAAGTGGGTTTTTAAATATTTCCCCATTAATAGTTAATGCACAAGCAGACCAGCAGAATGACAGCTCCCCGTATTATGAATTCTGGCTCCGTAACTCTAGTCCAAATAGGAGCTGAACTTTCGAAATCACAGTGGTTACTTTTGACAAATTAAATTGTCCTACTTGGAAAAGTAGAAAGAACGGAGAGAAAGAACCTGAGAAGGTGGGGGCGGTTTCTCCTTGGAGGCAATTCTCAGATTGAAGAAGAAAAAACAAGAAGGGCTGATGTTTGTATTTTCTAGGCTGAAGATGCTGCCAGCCTGTATTAGAAAATAGACACAGAGGACTCCTATTCAGAGGTAGGGCAAGAAAGAGAAGGGGGCAGGGGAAACGCTCGTGGTATTTACCATCTCAAAACCGGAAAGAAAATGTTACTGGGTGAACAGTGAATTTTTAGTAAGAACTGAGTTGTTTTCAAGCTGACGTAGTGCAACATTAATTAGAAAGAGGGTCTTAAATGTCGAATAATCTGAACACAGGAAATGGCTTAAACAGAAAATGTGCTCCATATTTCATGGCTGTACCGAGGCCTGTAAACTCTGTCATCTCCTGTCATTGTATCCTTTGCCTGTCCTAGCCCCTTTTGTCCCTGTATATGTTCCTTGGTGTTTAGCTGGCTTGGGATAAGCAGCATGTAACAAGAAGCATCCCACGCAGGAGGTGAGCTAATGCCCACTGCTGCATCTGGGAGTTGAGAGTTTCGGCTCTCCAGCAGAGGCCAGGATCTAAAAGCAGATGGGAAACCAGCAGCTCCCTTGGAAAGGGCTAAGGAACCTTTACTTTCTGAGTGCTAGAAAGGCTAGGCTCTCCCTAACTGACATTCCCAAGTGTGTATGCTGGGGCTCACCTAGGACTATACCAATGCATACATCTGAACACAGCCATCTGTGCCAGGGAAGGAGTTGGGGGATGGAATGCAGAGTCACACAGGACCAGAAGAGCAAGGCTTCCAATGCAGCGGATGCAGGAAGAACAGCTGCCCTTGCCCGTGCTTGCTTGAGTTGTTACCTTCACTGGATGGTTACTTTAGAAATTCCAGTTATCCTTTTCAATTATGCCACACAGGGCGAGCTTCATTTCTATTTTTCACAGTTGTTTGGGATTCGAACCCAAGGTTTCACACATGTCCTCAAGCATGCGCCCATCAAATTATTCTAGCTGGGATTATAGATGTGCACTAGGTACACACTATCATGCTTGGTGCGCACGCATGTGTGTGTGTGTGTGTGTGTGTGTGTGTATCTTAAGTGCAAGGCATTTCTCTTAATGCTATTTTTTCTTTCGTTCTTTCTTTTTTGAAACAGGGTTCCTTTGTGGAGCCCCAGCTGTTCTAACACTTTCTCTGTAGACCAAACTGGCTCTTGAACTCACAGAAATGCATCTGCCTCTGCCTTCTAAGTGCTAGGATTAAAGGTGTGTACCACTACCACCTGGCTAGATGTTAACACTTTCAATAAATGCAAAGGCCAGCAAGAGAGATCAGCAGGTAGAGATACTTGGTGCCAAATTGAATTCATGAGTTTGGTTCCTGGCTTCACAGTGATAGAAGGTGAGAACTAAACTCTCATAAATTGCCCTTTGATCTCCATGTGTTCAAAGTAGCACACACACACACACACACACACACACACACACACACACACACACACACACAATAAAAGATGTAAAATAAATGAAGATAGGTAAGTTAGAAATCCTCTGAAGTGTTCAGATCATCTTATGACTTGGAAGTAAGGATCATAAACACTCTCTAATGGGAGACATAATCTCCAAAACTCAAAACACCAATGGTGCTTTTAATAAAAAGTTTGATAAAGCATTGATTATTAGGGGTGAAGGAACCCAAAATAAAGATAAATACGTTCAAGGTGATCTCATGGCATTTTAAAGTTAAGAAGACCTAGGGAGCAATTAAAGAGTGATACTCTGCCAAGAGTCTCTTTGAATAGTAGACATAGGTTCCCCTCTAATGAGTTACCCGTAACATGGTTTCTCCAAAAAGCAGATCTGAACACAGGAATCGAGTACTGACAATGTTGAGTTGACCAGGCAAGCTGTCAGGATTTTTGCGCAAGACCTCAAACCAATTCTCCTCAGCAAGTTTTTTTTCTACTCTAAAAGCTACACTTCCACAGAATTCCTAAAACTCCATATCCCCAGGACTACTTTGGATGGTTCCAGACCTCTGCAACTCTCTGGGGCTCATGTTACCACCCTAGCAGACCTGTAGCATTTTCCCTTGGTTTCTTGGTTATATTTCCTTTACAAAGTAAATGCAAGGAGAATATTCATCTATGTTGGACACCTAAAAACAGAGGCACAGTGATGGGCTGAGTCACCGACGAAAGCCACACAGTATGGAAAATGTTTGGAGAAATACTTTAACCCAGACGCCCTGAGTGGGTGGAATAATCATCCTCAGTGCTTGCCAGGATGGGCATTCTCAGGCAAAGCACTTATGTGGAAACCATAAGAAAAAAGACAACTGCTTTTTTCATTCAATGATTTCCTATTAATTGTGATGTAAATTATATGGCTGTGATTTGGACAAAGAACAGCAACGGTTTCAGAAAAATAGTGGCTTATAGGCAAAATACAAAATGCTTCAAGAAGAAAAGAGATGTTATTTGGCAACGTGACTCCAATAAGTTCTGAGATGATACTTTAGAAATGAAATATTTTTCTAGCACTGAATAAATGCAGGTTTCTAAGCATTTTTTCAGATGTAATTTCCGGTCCTGACATAAGACGTGAAATAGCGTGGCTTTAGTTACATGAGTTGGAAAGTGTTACTCAACAATGTTATGTTGGAAAACATTTTGGGTAGTGTGGACAGCTATCCTTACAGAAAACAGAAAAGTCACTGAACAACATCAGTGCTATACAGAATTCTTCAGGGAGTAAAATGTCCCCAGTTGCTGAGTCCATAGGGAACCTATATCTTTTCTTAACTAAGATGATTCTCAAGGGACAATAATTAATGTCAATCAGACTCTGTTAAAGTATATGTCTCTCTCTCATGAGAGGAAACAAAAGTTAAAATACTTTATTAAAGGTTGCCTAAAATGGTAAAAATTGAAGAAGATAACTTTTATTTGACCTTGAATATACTTCTTGTTGTATAGAATTTTTAAAAAGCTAGAGGGTAGTTGTTTCTTGTCATTATACTGTTGCTGATTCTGTGGTTAGTTATTAATTTTATTTTTTATGATTCACAATCTGCTCTTTGAAATATGCCATATGCTCAAAGCAATTCAAGGATGACAACTGTCAGAATTACTCCAATAAAAAATGCTTAAATGAGGAAGATTTACTGCAGCCTGATATTTCAGAAGACCGTCCTCCTCCTTCCCCCACAGACTTCGCAGGGACTGTGAAGCTTACAGCCTCCCCCCGCCCCAGTAAAACCCACATGGTTGTTTTGTCAGGACTAGTAAGGTGAAGTAAGATTTGAGCACAACTCGTCAACCACTCTAGGTTAAGGAGGATCTAGCAGCCACAGAAGCAATATAGATAGTTATCAGATGGATTGTCTGAAATCAGTATGAATTCCAAGCAAGGAATTTTAAACCACCTGAAAATGCACAGATTTAATGAGAGAGCCTGCTGTATGCTCACTAATATACCTGAAATTGCATGAGCCCTGTACTCCTGGTTATAACAAGTCAAAATGAAGGAGGCAAATTTCTTTCTTCTCTGAAAAGCTCTGAGGGGTGGACCGAATCTACCTGAATGTTCCAATCAAAACGTATCCTGTTAAAAGTCTATGCTTCGTTTTGTCTCAGTCTCTTTATTAATGCAGTTTCATTTTATTGCTATTGGTCTTAAAGATAAAGCTTTGTCCTTCTTTAGAATTATACCAAACAGGATGTGATAAAGGGACCTTTCTTGGAATTATGATGTCGGTGCAGTCTGTCAGCACACTAGGGAGGGAAATGAGTTTGAGGGCAGGGGAGGGAATTCTAATAGACACCGTGATACATACAATGAACAAAAAGATATCCTGAGAGAGACACTTGTCAGGCTAATCAGATCTTCCACAGTGAAGTAAAGGCAGGCAGGGTAGCTCTAACCTTGTAAAGATGCTGCTGCTGCTCCTCTGACATCATCAGGTCGTGGCTGTCCATCAGGAGGGACTCCATGTCAATCAGCCAATCCCAGAGCTCCTGATATTCTGAATCAAAGTCCAGGAGCCTGAAGATAAGGCACAAAAAATGTATTATGCATAAATATAGTGTAGTTGTTAAAATCTCGTATTAGAATAATATATTCTTGAGAACCCAGGATGGTCCTAGGTGAATACCTGTGAAAGAAGGAAAATTTTCTGTGTGGTTTCACAGAGGACAAAGCTGGAACCCAGGGCTATGACAGAGCCACTTCCTAGGTTTTGAAAGCACAACATGTAATTCCTATACGCTTTCCTGAACCACATCATGGCAATTAATTACCACCTACTACCCCTTCCTAAACAAAGGGACCGTGACTATGTCCTTGAAAAGCACATCCTCCCTTCCCAGACTGAGAACTGGAGTGCCAGCGATTGGCCAAAGTTTTCATTGTCCCAGATTTGAGGTAAAGAAGACACTTTCAAAACCCTAACTGCTTTCTCATTTAAATTTCCTAGATGTGGCTCCTCGGTGTTTATTACTAAATTATTTTCCAGATTTTCAACAATGATAACATATGCTAACAAATCCAAAACATCATTTTCACGGGAAAAACGACTCAATCATTCATCCTTCCCTCTGCTGTCTACCTGCCTATCTCTGCAAACATACATCCTACATTTATTGTCATGGATGAGTAGCTAGCGTTTCAACTTAACACTCGGAGATAGGCTTGAGTGAGTCTGGTAAGCCAGCAAGAACCAGTGGCAGATCCAGTATTAGACAGGTGTTCCCCACAGACATGCAGGAAACAAAGGTAAGGACAGGAAGTCAAAACAATGAATCTTTGAATAGCCAGCAATCATTAAAATTCAAAGGAGGATCACTATGCTTTTCAACAAAATAAATCATTAGAATAAGGAGCTTAAAAGGATTAATGTGATTCTCTACTGAAAGCCTGGTGAATGAGTAAAGCCCAGATTCTTCTAAAACACTGTGATCAGAAAATGAAAGTGCAGGATGAAAACTATGACTTTGTCCTCCCACCTCCAAACCACCCCTAAGAGAAATGCTACAGTTTCATCAAACTCACTGGGCACAGGTTCCCTGTTAGAGCTCATGGAGTACGTAGTGACCCCAACTACTTGGATTAGTGGATTAGTCAATGAGATATTTTCATTGCTACTGTGTTCTTGTCTCTCTGCATCGCATCGGACTGCTTTTCAAGAAAAAAAAATGTATACTATATACTTAATAAGTATGTCAAACAAGTTTAGGGTGGATCTGGGAGGGGAAACTAGATATGGAGCTGTCTATTTTGCTTTAATTGTTTTAGCATAATTATGAAGATCCTTGATTGTGGAACTGATTAGTAAGTGCTCACTAGGTGCCAGAGGCACGGAGAGCTGACGCACACACGAACTTCAGCTGGTGATGGTCTGGGACAGTGCTTTCAAACTCAATGAAGATATGGACACAGCTGAAGATTCTAGAAAAATGAAGGTTGTATGTAACTCATACCTGGGCAGGAGGATGCAATTATGCATTTCTAGCAAATGCTCATACTCTGAATAGCAAGATATTTCCAGTATATTTGTGAAATTTGAATTAATATTCCTACTCAAGTATGCAACAGTAAATCAATCACCATAGAAAGTCAGATAAGGATTTCAAAGTTAAGTCTGTGAGTAACCAAGAATGACCACTAAGTCGATGGCCATTTAGAAATGTATCCTAAATTATGGCTACCATTTCCTTCCCCTTCCACCTTCCAAGATTTTACCAATAAAATCATGTGATGGTAAAATACCACCAACAAAATTTAGAGAGTAGGATCCAGAGGAATATTAAAAGCAAGAAGAGGAAGTGAATGGTCAGCCCATCGTTTAAGTTTGAGAAGATGAACCAAGGAAAGACAGAAGGGGTAGATACTCTAATGTTTGGCTAAAGTCCTTGAGAGCAGGCATGTGAGGGAGGCTGAGGGGGAAGCAGAAAGTACAGAATCCTCAGCTTCATCTCCCACTAGGAACTATAGAAGGAGATTGTCTTACAAGGTGGACCTGCAATAAGCAGGGGTTTGTAGAAGGAAGATGATTAAGGCTCACTCTAACACCCTGTTACCTAATCTTCTCCAAGAGAAGTCTCCAAGATTTCTGAAAGTTTAATGGCTAAACTGGGAAGAGGTGTTTCCATGGCAACAAAGGCACAGCGAACCTAAGGACAGGGAGGTGGGGATCCAACATGTGATGCCAGGCTTCTCATAAAACTGGTAGGATCCATGAGGGCAGAGATGGGGCTTAGTCAGCAAGAATTCCTCTATGGCCTGATCAAGCCGAGAGAAAATAAAAAGTAAAACAGCCACAGCTATCCACAGGGAACAGCTTGCCTGAGAATCCAGCTCGCCTGTACCCAAAGCCTGTGTTTAGCCACTGCATTCAAGAATCACAAGGTCATGTAAACCTTCATTTGCTCAGCTGTCATTTTGGAGAAAAGGATGGAAGAGAACAGGAGATCTGAAAACCTGAGCATCTACTAAGACCTTCCTCCCTAAGGAGAATGAATTAATTAAGGAAGCTATCATATATTTAAAGCTTCAGCGCTGATCTTAAAATTCGCCCTTTTCTTACCCTCTTGGCTGTTCTAGCTTGGTTTTGGTCGTGATAAACACAATGACCGAAAGCAACTTGCCAGGGTGTGGGACGTTAATTTCAGCTTACAAATTACAGTCCATCGTGAAGGGAAGCCAGGACAGGAGCTTAAGACAGAAACCTCGAGCAAGAACTGAAACAGAAGCCAGGGAGGAGTTTTCTTAATCTTAACCATTCACAGTGAGGTAAAATCTCACAAAACTTTTAATTTACACTTTGCAGGAAGTTACTGAGTTAAATCTTATCCCACTTTCAATGTATTTTAAGGACACATTTGTTTATTTAAATGGTTGCATATAATTAATACTCAGTTGATTAGACACCTTCTTATTCCTTTCATCCATTTTTCTACACAAAAGTTAAAGAGATTTTATGAAGGAGAGAATTATTAATGAATCAATTTGAAATAAATGTAGACTATATGCAAGGTCATAAAAGGCTTCTAAGTGTGGAAAGTTATCCACTGGCTTTTACTGGGTCTGCCAAACTCTTCCTGAGTCTCCCGATCAAGGGCCTTAGGTCAAGCTTCCTGTTACTACTGAGCCCACTTTGAGCTGCTCTTCCACATCTGAGCATGAGGGACAAGCCTTACAAGGAGACTCTGTATGGTCAAGACACGCTTTGTTTGCAGCTAAGGATATCTAGGTTTGATACCGCATCTGTGAAATCTATTTCACCAGTAATTTTGTAAGTGCCTTGGTGACGTCTTTTGGTTCTTTGGTGTAGAGTTAGCACCACTGTTCAGAATAAAAGAATCACAAAGTCCTAATGAAGGGAAAAAAAAAGAAAAGAAAGGTTTTTAAAAGGCATCTATACCTGATGATACTTGCCATGTGTTAATTTGTAAATTTATGGGAAAACCTTAGTTTTTTTTTTTTTTTTAATTTAGTGAAATCAAATAAATAACTGTAGAAATTGCTGAGTTTCTTTGTTGATTCTTAGGAAACATTCAGAAATGTGTACAATTTTATGTGCACACTATCACAGGAAACCTTATTAGCATGGAAGTCACTGAAAGTTTCTTATCTTTACATTATTTTCAAAGACATGTGTTTTCATTGGATTTGATTCATTTTAAGAGGTAATATATTTTAAGTAATGTGTTAGCTACAGTGTGGTTATGGCAAGGTGTCATTTTATGACTTCTTCTCAGTGGCACCATAGACCCAGTTAGCAGCTCTTTATCCCCTTGAAGCACAAGCCAGTTTGATCAGCTGAACTCACAACTAACTTCTTTCTGTTGACTTTCTAGCAAAAATACCACATTTCTCCTTTTAAAGAGGAAGAGATAACCGAAGGTGTGGTCAAGTGTCAGGAAGTTTTATACGGAATTCTATTCCTATGAGTACAGGAATACTCTTTTAGAGAGACTTTCGTCACAAAATTTTACTGGTAATTATTGGTTATTATATCAACCTATTATTCATCTCCTTGATTATATATTGTATGATGGGAGTAGTGCACATGTCTGTGAGGGTGCACACGCATGTGAGGGAGATGCATGGGAGCAAGTGCTTGGTCTCGTCCTAGGCAGTGCTCCGTAGAAGTCTTTTGTTCCCCCTCTTCTTGCTGTTTTGATTTTTTTTTTTTATTTCCTAAAATAGTTTATTTTCATTAAAGATGTCTATTTATGCTAAGATGAAATACACAGTTTGAATTTAACAGTAACTAGGGCATTTTAAATGATAAACATCAACATATGAAATCTACAAGAGCAAATATTCTTTTTGGAATCTCTTTCAATTTAATTATTTATTTTAATTTTAAGTCTATAATATAGTCACAACATTTCCCCTTTTTTTTTCCCTCTCTCTATACCCACACTGACCTGGGGTTCACTAAGTCAGTTAGGCTGTCTGGCCAATAAGTCCCAAGGGGCCTCTCATGTCTGCCTCCCCACTGCTAGGGTTATAAGCAAACTAACCCACACTGCCTTGTTATATGGTATCTGGGACCGGATCTGGATGCTCATTCTTATGCTGCAGGTAAGAACTCCTCCTCTAACTCACCTCCTAGGTTTCTAAACAATCTAAAAACATATCTGCCTTCTATTCTAAGACGATGTTACATACTCTGTAAAAACGTTATAAAGCAAACTCACATATGACGTATGAAAGTACAACAAAGTGACCATATCACCGAAGTATTCTTTGATATACTCTTTCTTTAAATTGTCATATACCTCTTTTAACTTGGTTCACAGTATAAAGAAAATAGTTGTGTTTGCTTTGCAGTGATAGGGACATAACTGGATGTGTGGTCAGATAGAATAAGCAAAAGCTCCTTCATCCTCTCATACCCAGGTCTTAAGAGCGGAACATTCTGTTATACACACACACACACACACACACACACACATATATATATATATATATATATATACATATATATATATACATATATATATATAACATGTATCACACACATATATATAAAACATATTTAATAATGATTAAACATTTAAACCTCATAAAATTATATATATATAATTTTATAATATATATAAATATATTATATAGTAATATATATAATTTTATGAGGTTTAAATGTTTAAATGTCATGGAAATAAACAGTCTTCTAATTTAAAGTCAGTTTTTGTTAGACAAACGTAGGATCAAGAGTGTGCTCAGTTGATAGTTGTGATGGTTTGAATAAGAATGGCCTCCATGGGCTCATATATTTGAGTGTTTAGTCACCAGGGAGTGGCACTATTTGAAAGGATTCGGGGGTGTGGCTCTATGTTAGAGGAAGTGTATCACTGGGAGTGGGCTTTGAACTTTCAAAAGCCCATGACAAGTTCAGGCAAGCTTATTCTCTCTTCCTGCCCACAAATCAGGATGTACCTCTCAACTATTCTTCCAGTATCATGCTTTGCCATGCCTACTGCCTACTTCCTGCCATGACAATAATGGACTAAACCTCTGAAACTGTAAGCCAGCCCCAATTAAATGCTTTCTTTTGTAAGAGTTGCCTTGGTCATGTTGTCTCTTCACAGCAATAGAACAGTGACTAGGACAGTTAGAGAGTCTAACACAGATAACCAAAGAGAAGAGACAAGACCTTGGGAAATGTACAAATGTTTCTTCAGTGTTTATTCCTGTTTGAGTTTAATAACTACAGCTAATTGCCAAAATGATTTTCAAGTGTCTTGCTTACCATTCAACTCTGCTCATATTACTGTTAAAAAAAATTCCATGATTTTTTTTAATCCAAAAAAAGAAAGAAAGAAAGGAAGAGAAAGAAAGAAAGGCAGACTATCAAATTTATTTGGTGGATTTGGCATGTTCCCTGTAGATAGAATGGCAGAATATATTTGTGAGCCTAGGATAGTTTCAGAAATACTGTTTTCTTGAACCCTGATGGGAATTCTGTTTGACTGGCTAAGTGTTTAATACACAAATGCATTCAGCCTTTGGTATTTAAAGTGGGCATCATTAACTCAACATTTCAACTTAAACTTTGCTTTAACGATACAGTTTCACCCAAGTGAAATCAATGGGAGCTGCGTGTGAATTTATGAGGCCTTAATTCGACCCACCGAGGAATTTTGATTAAAATAGACAACCAAATTAAGAAATCCTCACATTAGAGTAATTATAGGTTGAAAGAAGATAATGCTAAGATATTCGTTGCTTTTCTACCTTAAGCTGAGTATTATAAGTTCATATATATGTATTTTATATGTATACATACATGTATCTTTTTTTAACATTTGATGGTTAATTTGCACTAACAAATGCCTCAAATCATCCACTTACCTATACCAAAAGTTTTATTAAATGACTCAATTTTCCTAATGTCTTCAGCATATTAATTTTCTCCCCAGATATTCACTAAGTATTTATTGTTCACATTATTTGAGCAGAAAAGTCTGTCCTTAAAAAAAAATAAAAGAAAGAAATAAAAGGAAGTGGTAAGAAAATCTCACAAAACTTTGATGTAAGTGATTTACTGAAGGAAAATAATAGTAGCTTGGGATCTCTCAGGAGTCTCTGCTCCATACAGAATAGAAGCACAAAAGTGGGCTATGACTATGACATCTAGCCTAATCATAATATCATCACAGAATCAAACTTAGTTTTCTAGGTATGAAATCTGATAGGCACAGTTGCATATAGAATTCATTTCTACTCTAAAAATATTAAAGTGTGTGGACAATAATTTACTATTTTGAATGAAAATTAGTGAGCAACTTTCTCAGGAGACAAGAAGCCTGATGTTGTTACTGATTTAAAAAAAAATATGAAGTTTTTTCCAGCAGTAACCCTCTCTCTCTATTTCTCTCTCTCTCTCTCTCTCTCTCTCTCTCTCTCTCTCTCTCTCTCTCTCTCTCTTTCTCTCTCTCTCTCTCTCTCTCTTTCTCCATATGTGTGTGCTTGTATGTGCACAAATATATATTTAAATATATAACACAAATATACATATGTATACATGAAAATAAGAAATGTAAAATCAAGACTAGAAATTTGCTAATAATTGGTCTTCCTTCCTCATAGATCACCTGTTCACAAACATCTATCACTGAAATAACAGATATAATCCATAGATTTAGAAATTCCCACATATATTTCTCTGAGTGTTCTGTTTTGTTTTTCGGGGTTTTCTAGGGCTGAGAGAAAGTCAAACTCTTGATCAAATTTTCAGATAAATCACCAAACTAAAAGACTTCCCAAAGAATTTTAGGATAAATTTGGGAAAACAAAGGCAAACCAAGAGACACCAGACCATTTTTTCTGTCTTTTTAAAGAAATGAGCCCTTCATTATTGTGTACACTGATGGGGTTCAGGACTAAGGCCAGCTATCAACTATATGCATGCTGGTTGTGGCTTTAGGAGCTCACCTCTTAGTAAAATTGTCCACCCTTCTTTAGTTATTACTAGATATCAATAGTTAAATAGGATATATTTACCTTTGGGTCATGACATGAGTTAAACAACCTGTTGCCAAATCTTGATAGCAAATATTCTTCTAAGAGGACTTTGTTCCCTTGGAGGCTCACCCTGTTCAAAGAGTGCTATACTCAGGCTTTCAGTTACTTATACCAGCACTCTCATATCCTTAGGCATTATTGCACAGTTTGCATCCTAAAACTGTCCTAAGATTTAGTTCGATTATAGAGATGTAACACAGAGGCCTTGTTTTCACTTAAGGAACAATAGGTGTTCTCAATGATAGAAGATTTCTGTAGTATGTGCAAAATCTTGGGTTTGATAGATGTGTTGTAAACAGAAGAACAGCCTATAGGAAAGTATGTTGCATACTTTCTCATTGCTGTGACTTAAGAGAGGAAAAATTCATTTCACCCATTGGTTCAAGGAATTTCACTCTGTTCTGGCAAGAGAAAGCATGAAGGAATGAGTCCATGGCAGTAGGGACACGGATTTGAATTTCTCACAGGGACACTGGCCCAGAAGTAGGGAATCAGTATAGAACTAAAGGTGGATATGAGGCCCTTCCTCAGTGATCCACCTCTGCTCACTAGGTCGCTGGGTCTCAATGTTTCCTCAGCTACCCAAAACAGTGCCACCAACTGAACACCACATGTTCAAAACCTGTCAAAGACATTTCACACTCAACAAGGATGCATTTATGTCAGATCTTAGTAGAAGATTGCTTCAAACATAATATATATATGTGTGTATATATAATTTATAAGACTGTGCATTGATAATAAAATGAAATTTTCTTTTTTTTTTTTTTTTTTTTTTTTTTTTGGAGGTTGAAATTCTTGGTGCCAAACCATAGCCATTGTTGAAGCTATGCATAAAATATTCACTTTTAATTTTTCTTATACTTATTTATTTTAATGAAGCTTTTTCTCCTATTACCAATAATTTTATAAGGTGACTCAAATCTCTTGAGGAAGAAGATGGAAGAATGATCAAAGACAGAACTTTAAAACATTTCTTTTCTGCACACTACAGTGTGTTTGTTTAGGTTTATCCAAATTGACTTCTCAAGGTCTGTTGGCAATTTAAAAGAACATTACAAGAAAACTAAGTCTCTACATTTAATGAATTTACATATTCAAAGAACATAGACGTGAGGTGTCAAATGAGCGTGTCTCTCTTGGCTAGTGTTTTCTGTAGATTGTAGCACCCAAAGTCCTATTTTTATAATTTGCAGGGCTCCAATAGTGATCTTGTTTTATTCTCCTGGATAGCTTGGACACAACACTGAGCCTGGCTATTTCTGCTTTTCTAAATACATTTTGCATAAAAATAATTTAATAATACCTTTAAATCACTCTTGAAGGAGCCAAAAGGATCTGAATCAAACACTGATCAGCTACTTATTATATTGGGATAGAGTAAAAATCAGGATTCAAAATTAAGGAAAGATTGATGGTTTATTGAGGATGTCTAGTGATTTAACTCATTTGTAAGGATAATTTCAATACTGGTACACGTAAGACAGAGTACTTCATTTCTATGATTAGTGGATGACTAGTTGAAAACCCATAGAAAATATTTTATATAAGCACGTTTCAAAAATGCTCATCAAGCAGAAATTAAAAATGTTCTTTGTGTGTTTCGGGCACAGGGTGTTCAATGGAGCACAACTGCATTCAACTGGATAAAAACATGTGGCCTGTTGCTCAGTAGAAGCCCAGGAAGATCCCCCAAGGCACTGAAATCCAGGGTGCTTATATCTCTTCTCAGGTGTTTAAAGCCACTTAGCATGTCTTATTGCTTAATTAATTTAGAGAAACAAACCTGGTCTTTAGTCAAGCAATATTTTAAATAGTGATTCATTTCTTTTTACTTGTCAATATCAGTTCTCCTTGGGGATGTCAGATGTGCATCTTGTGTGTTCACACTAGTCAGGAGCCATGCTGTCTTCTCGTCTTTTCTATCACACCTTCAGCTCTTTGCCATCTCATTCAGGTCATTGTGCAGGGGGGACTTAGATATGGTTGGGAAGAAATTTCAGAGTAAAATCTAGCATGATGAGAGAATGACATTTCTGTTTTCTTCAGTATAAGATACAGCCTTTACCTACACCCCTCCTCACCCCTACCACCTCAGTTTCCAACAAGCATTGCCCAATTTCCTCCAGATGCAGGGGAAGCGTTATACACGGATAATGAGATATCTTCTAAAATCTCCCTTGGGAATTCCCCCCACACCAAGCAAGCAGAGTTGGGAGCCATCTTTGTGTGCTTTTCAGCATCAAATGATGTACACCTTCTGTGTACTTACTATTTAACAGTTTCAGGCCTGCCCACTCCTCACCACTCTCCCATTTACTATAATGTACACATATTATCATGTAACCCAAACGTTCCTTTCTCTCCTGTGTTTCCTTTACCTAAGTCAGTGTTCTCCTTTCTTCTTTGTCTCTCTGTCCCTCCATCCAGACTTTCGAGATGAAATCATTAGTACGTTTTTGCATTCCTCCTATCTCACGCTACTCCCAGAAATGGAATATTTGCCTAATAAATATTTCATTATCTGATTTTTCACATATATTCTTGCATTTTCTTATAAATTGTCACATTATCTTGCTGCGGAAATTTGCCTGAATGAATACACTGTGATGATGATTCTCGATTTGTGTACCAATAATAAATCTTGGAGAGGTTAAATGTCTTCATCAAGGCTGTGTAGCCATAACGGAGCGTGGAGCCACTGAAATTCTTAGTTTTTAACCTGGTACATGTTTTCATTGAACTTAGAGCACACAGCTGTCTCCAGGGAGAGATATTATTTGTGTAATTAGAAGTATCTATTATCACTGCTAAGAAGCTACAGATTTTTAAATATTCTTTATTCTTTAGAAATTCTAGGTATACAAAGTATCATTCTCTATCCTATTGTCAGACAGCACACCTTTCTGAACAGGAGATTCACTGTTCTGGCTAGTTGAGCTAGCCTGTGGTTCTCAGACATCCACTTGTCTCTAACATCACACCCTCATCCAGTGCTGGGGTTTAAGGGTTGCAAGGCATGCACAGTTTTTGACCTTAAGGTTCTATTGGTAACCATAGCTAAGACCACACACAATGAGTAAATCCAGGAGCTGGAGTTAACCTCCTTCTCAAACGTGTGTTTGGCCATTCCGTCAGCATTCTATCTCGCTTTCCAGAGTAAGGAGCCATGAGCAATCTAGTGACTGACCCTCTAGACCATTGCTCCCTCGCTGGCTCCACATCAATTTCAGCTACTTAGTCATGCGGGGACACGGCTGTGTCTTGTGCATCCACCTCATCAGCTTTGAGAACCCCATTCCCCTCTCCTACCACTGACTTTGGCGCTATGCTCTGTCTGTGTAAGTGCTTGTTTGGCAAGCACTGTTCAGATTACATCGAGACGGTTTCTCATCTCTCTGTGTCTTCCCAGATCAGCTCCTGGACACCGTCCAAATTGAGTTCTGCTGTCCAGGAGGCTGTCTCTTACACTCCCATGTTTCTAAACCAATACTTTACTACCTGGGTTACAGATCTGCCTGTTCCTGAAACTAAATTCTGTGTTTCCAAGTGTAACGCTCATCCTGCTTTCTTCATGCTAAGTTTGACTCCAGAAAGCACTTTAAAATGTTGGAGCTGATTTGAGTTTTCTGAGAGTCTTTGTTTCACTTTTTGGAAACATTGTCTCATTACACTTGAAGTCTTTGGCTCCACAGAGCTTCCGGTCTCGGCATCCTCAGGTAGCTGAACTCCGGAGCATGCACCATACACACCATTGTGCAAGGATTTGCCAAAAAAAAATTTTTTTTTGTAGAATAAAATCTCTTTCAGATTACTGAATTTTTCCTCCATGGTAAATTTTATCTAGCATGGAATTTGCTCGATGCAGGTTTATGAGAAAAAGCCTGTCTGGGGTACAGATCAAACCTTCGGAGAGGAGATAATATGACTTTTGGACTCTCCTTTTTTGTTTTGTTGTTGCTCTTTTGCTGTTGTGGTTTTCCTGATAGATCTTGCTGTTTCACAGAAGGACATAAAACAGAGACAACAGGCCCAGGCCACACCCAGCAGCCCTTATAGTCATGCCCCAAGGCTTGTGATTTTATTTTTAGCTCCATCTTAACCCTTCTGTCCTGGGCTACAGAAACATTTGGCTGTTTGGTGTTTTAATTTCCTGGTTTCTGTGTTGAACAAAAGGTAAGACTAAACCTCTAAACTAAGTTTTCTCAGTAAGAACATAACTACTTAATACATTATACTACAGCTTTAAATACTACTGAAAAGGTGAAATCACATAACCTCTTTATAGGGAGAAACACCTGGGAAAAAAAGAGAGATGGTTCCTGTTTATGAAGCATACAGAGGGAAAGCTGTTGATGAGTTACATTGAGAGCATCAAACCATGAACATAGTGGCCCTCAGCAAAGACTTGTTTGATTGAAAAAAGTACAACAATCAATATTGATTCTCACTTTTTAAA
This sequence comes from Micromys minutus, assembly GCF_963924665.1. Taxonomy (NCBI): domain Eukaryota; kingdom Metazoa; phylum Chordata; class Mammalia; order Rodentia; family Muridae; genus Micromys; species Micromys minutus. The sequence goes on along the minus strand of NC_137969.1, from coordinate 198,469,696 downwards.
GAAGTGACAGTGGGTGTTTATTTCCCTGAAGAGTCACAAAGACCTATATAGTACAGGCTGTCCAGGAATCCTGGTTTTATTATAGGACACATAAGCCCATCACATATACATTCCACATCTCCCACAGCTGAGCATGCGCTCCCAAGAACATGGTCCTTTGCATTTAGGAAAATCCTCCCACCACTTCTACCCCCAGGACTGCTAACCATCAAATTTCATGTGCCACCCTAATAAACATCTTTTCACCAAGCCAAAGAGATTATAAATTCATTTCAACAGGAATATTTTTATTACATAAATTTGTAGAAATTTAAGACCACCATTCAATGTGGCAGTTGTGCTTTCTCTGAAACATTCTTGTACAACTATGTTAGTACACAGCATCTGAGTTGTGTGTAAGAATGGGGAGAAATGAAAGTGCAGGAGTTGGTTTACTGACTTCATGTTATCTTTAGCTTATTGGCTATGTGCATTTGCAATATAGACCCTGCAAAGCCCACACCATTTCCACATTTGCTTACCAGATACAAATCTCATGCTATGTAATGGTTAATGACAATTATCTATCATTGGAATAAATAATTTTACAAGGCTGTTTTTTTTAAGAATTCTGAATTACAGATTTGACTGTGGGAGCAGAGTCTCGGGGGCAAGACACCTCAGATAACCTCACCCACAAGGATTTTTCAAACAGTGTTTTCTGTGTGTGAACAGAGGCTACAAGGCAGTATAGGTTTCTGTTCTTGCTATGAAATAGCTGGCTCTCCCTCAGTGTGCTCTGAAATGTCTGCACAATAAACAGCCTTCAGCACCCAAAGGAGCATAAACAAAGGACATCGGGAAAGTTCACCTACTCCCACATCCCAGAACAATGCTTGTTGCTAACTAAGCAATTCCCAGAGTAGATTTATGATGCATGGAACCCAGAGTGAGTACACAGGTTGGGGCCTTGGAATCTGAGGTCAGAAGCACGTGGTACTGCCCAGTCCCAAGCCTTTTAGAAAACATGACAATGTGACCTAAAGTCTGAGCTTGTATGCACACCGGAGACTGCTTAGGCCTTTTGGAATCTTAAAGCACATAAGGCCTCAAAGCAGTTGATTGTTCATGCTCTAAGATTTAACCTTTTCCCTTCTCAGTTGCTGCTGTTCTTACCCTTTAGTGAACAGAAAATTTTCCGAGTCTACTGAGTCAAGTAGCACAAGTCAACTAAATACATAACAGGTCTTGTGTGTAGAAAACATCATATAGATTATTTTGTTCTCATTACTAAACAAATATGTATCTAATATTTATCTTATATCCTAAGGGTTTCTTTTTAATAACAGGACATAATCTCTAATCTATGAGCTAATTTAACCCTCAACATTGTATGAGGGTTGTTAGTCCATTACAAATCTAAGTACTTCAAAAGACAAATACAAGCCAGGTGTGTGTAGTGGTGCACACCTTTAATTCTAGAACCTGGGAGGCAGAGCCTGGTGGATCTCTGTGAGTTCAAGGCCAGCCTGGTCTGTGTAAAGAGTTCTAAGATAGTCAGCGGTACATAATGAGACCCTGTCTCAAAAGAGAAAAAGAATGCTCCCAAGTACAAGACAAGGCTTCTTTCCTGCTGCAGAATATTTTGGAGAAATATTCTGGACAGTGTTATTTGCACAGGTTTATATCATACTACACACATGTAATGTAACATCAGAGAATAGTGTCTGTATCTTGTTGCCTAGCCCAAGTGTAAAAATGAAAAAGATGACTGCGTATTAAAGCTATGAATGAATTTAACTTCATCCTTACTTTTGCTCTTTAGTGATCATCTCTTCAATATTAGAACTGAGTTAGAGAAGAGAGAAATCTATAAACACACTGGGCAATGTCTGTAGAGCTTTACAGATGTTCAAAAATATCTAAATACACGACAACAATTGAAGACTGTGGTATCTACGTGGAGCCATATATCTCAGGCTGAATAAAGTGTGCACAGAACACAGACACTGTTGCCTTCTTTTACACACTGTCAACATCACAGGGGTTAGTCCTTCCAGGCACCTTCCATGCCACCTCTGCACTCAGGATGTGGAGGTGGGGAAAATGGAGTTTGGGGTCAACCACTACTACTCACTGAGCTCACGACCAGCTTGGATTACATGAGATCCCGTCCCAAATGTTTAGAAATAAAATCAAGAACTAGTCTATAATTTCAGCTGATTTGGTGAGAAAGTTGGTGGCTAAACCATATACTCTAGGCAATTACTAGATCTCAATCTTATGTTCTTCCAAGTTTCTGATGAAGATCAGGTGCTCAGAAATTCCATAAGCAGGCTTTAACGTAAACCGTGATGGTAAGATGGAGGGGGGATATACATTTTTAAAATAATCTATGAAGAAGAAAGGCCAATATTTCGGATAAAACGTAGTCTCAAAAGCACTCTTAAACCACAAGGTCATCTTTTATAGACAGTAACAAAAGTCGGGAATTTTGGCTTAGGCTGTAGAGGCTGATAAAACCCACAGTCCTCAACACCAGCCCTTGACTGGGTGTTTCCTCTTCTACCTGCTGGGGAAAAAAGCCTGCCTAATACCTGCTGGAAGAATGTCACTGAAAAAGTCGTGTAGTGAGACCAAAATGGCATAAAGAACAGTCCCTACCCATTGCTTCCCACCGAATGCGCTTTGGACATGTCAGCAAACTCTTCTTTCCGCTTGCTACCGCTGGTGTACTGCTCACTGTACAGCTTGAGGGACATCTGCTCGACGGCATCTCTCTGTGCTTCCAGGTAGCAGAGCTGGACCTCAGCCTGCAGAGAGAAGCAGAGAATCACTCTTTTAATCCGGAAGGAAGGCATCGCAAGTGAGGCGTAAGGACTTAGAGAAAGGGAACTGTTCACACCATTCTATGGCTTGTGCAGGGTTGGGTTTAATGGGATCAGCTGGGCGTATTACTGAATTGCATTATAGATCCGAGTCTTAGAAGTTCCTTCTTAAAATATGACCTGAATAAATGAATTCTCAGAAGACTTGGTAAATATCACAAACTAGCCCCGAGATCATAACATAGCACAATGGAACTTTACATAAAAAATCATGTGAAATTCCTTAACAATAGTCTTCCTCGTGTTTGGCACACATAGCCTTTTAAAAGAAGTCTCCTTTCAATTCCTAACCCTGGGATGGTTCATGTGTGTATATTTATTTCTTTTCTGAAAGCCTTTTTATTTTCTCCACTGGAGAGAAGTAAAAGGCTTACCATTAATTCTACTACATATTTAATAATGGTAATATACTTCATTTATAGCATTTTTTTACTCTACTGTTATCTTAATAATTTTAAATCACGAGTATAGTGACTTTTTTACACATAGACTTGAATTGTTACCTTTCATAAACACTTGGGGGCTCACTGCAAAAGAAACTAAGTAATTTCACTAAAGAAAGTAATTACAGTCAATGCTCACTTTTTTCTTTCTTTCTTTCTTCTTCTTCTTCTTCTTCTTCTTATTTTTCTTCTTCTTATCATTATTTTCTCATTCAGAGGTTAAAGAATGCTGAACTCTTTTTGTACAGAAATGCATTGGGTAGATGCTTTGTTTATCTCTGTCATGATCCCTGTGGCTTTGGGTTCCCTAGAACACAGCTGAGACTGAAATTGAAATTCCTCAAGGGCATGCTTCTCTGTGATGGAAGGGAAGAGGCAGGGCTGAGTTCTCATGTGCTGTGGACTAAGGTAATCTTGGATTTCCTTTAGTATGCTTCAGAAAATCAAACACAACCATTAACATATCTGATCAATGTTAAAACTATTTCATAATTCCAACTGTGTATTTCCCTGGGAAAAAAATAGTTAAGCTCAGCTATTAGGTAGTCACTAGAACTTGTTAATATGGAAAAGAACTTAAGCCAGACACAAACCTCTATTCTTAGCCTCCAGAACCAATGAAGGCCTTTTGCCTGGAGTTTTGTTTTTAAGACTCGACTATGGAAAAAAAAGGAGTCTCACAAAGCAGTGATTATAGAGGGGCCTGAACCTATCTATCTTGTTGCCTTTCCCAAGCAGACAGATGTTAATGTTCTAAATTTTCATGGAGAATTTAAAGAGACAATGTTCAAATTACTATAGTTATGTGTTAAAGTTTCAGAAAGTTCAAAACCAGTTTCTATTCATCCATCTAGATTTTTTTTTTTGCTCAGACCAACTGACTTGAATAAGAAGATAATCAGATTAAGAATTGTATACATATATATCATATATGTGTATACAAATATTCCTAAATATAGCCCGCTTGATCTATATAATGTTGCATGTATGTATGCTTTCAGAGCTGACCATTGGTACTGGGTAGCCATTTGGTGTGCTGTTCCCCGAGGAAGACTATTTCTTCCTGCAGGTCTTTGTGTAGGACTGAGGACCCTTGGGCTTTCCCCGCCCACTTTGTCATATCTAGTGCTGTCTGTGTTCAGTTCATGTCTAAGCAGTTGTGTTGGTGAGACTTTATGGGTATAATGTATGGGAAGGTTTGGGAGAAGGGATGGGATTAGAGCAATACTATTATTATTTTATAATCTCAAAAATTAAAGGAAAATGTATGTTAGGGACTGAGGATGTAGCTCAGTGGTAGACCTCTGTACTGACTGGTTTTGTGTCAACTTGACACAAACTGGAGTTATCACAGAGAAAGAAGCCTCAGTTGAGGAAATGCCTCCATGAGATCCAGCTGTAAGGCATTTTCTCAAATAGTGATCAAGGGGGGAGAGCCCAGCCCATTGTGGGTGGTGCCATCCCTGGATTGGTAGACCTGGGTTCTATAAGAAAGCAGGCTGAACAAGCCAGGGGAAGCAAACCAGTAATTGACATCCCTTCATGGCCTCTGCATCAGCTCCTGCTTCCTGACCTGCTTGAGTTCCAGTCCTGACTTCCTTTGGTGATTAACAGCGATATGGTAGTTTAAGCTGAATAAACCTCTTCCTCCCCACCTTGCTTCTTGGTCATAATGTTTGTCCAGGAATATAAACCCTGACTAAGACAACCTCTTACCCAGAATCCTGAAGCCCTGAATTTTATTTCAAGCACCACAAATTTGAAAAACAAAAGAGACTATATATAATACATTAAGTTGCCAAGGACCTCTAGAAAAGCAGTGTCCTTAACCACCGAGCCATTGCTCCAGCCTCCTAAAAATATGTTTTAAAGAATAAAGTTAATCAATGATTTGACAATTTTGTAAAGAGCCTGCGAGGCATGTAAAATGGCTCAGTGATGAAGAACATTTGCTTCACAACTGTCAGGATAAGAATTTGGATCCAAGACCCACAGAACAAGCCCAGAACACCACAAACATGACTCCAGGGCCTCTAACACTCTCTTCTGGACTTTCACACAGTTCCATGTACCTCCCAACATACACTCACATAAGTATACATTCACACACACATATGTACACATACACACATATACAAGCATACATTCAAACAAACACATAAACACAAAAGAAAAATAAACCTTTTTTAAAAGCTTATGTCAGACTTTTCTGTGACAAATAAGATTTAAAAAGGTATTAAATAATAGTCAAAGAATTTAAAAACCATCTCCCAAATGCTACAACCTTCCCTCCCCCAGAAATCAAGGGGCACAATGAGAAAGTTAACGTGGACTGGGTACGATGTAGAAAACCTTTTAGAATGATACATCTGGGCCATTAGAAACATACTTGTGGAGGCTTATGTCAGCTATGTAAGTAATGTGCTGGGCCATGCCTCACTCTGGGTAGTGATCTTACAAGTATGTGCTATTGTTCACAAAAAGGCTCATGACGAAGACAAAACAGGGACTTATCACTATTACAGAAAAATAATCAGCCTTCATTCTTTAGTGGTTCACAGCCATTTCTGTGTACAGATGGAACATCCTAACAGTGGTATGTGTAAAAAAGTCCAGAAAACAACTCAGAATATAATTAGTCTCTTAAGTTCTTCCTTGCATAGAAAATTCCCTTCACTATAAGCAGATGACTAGACAGTTCTGGTCCTTCCTGACCCATCTCTGTTCTACTTCTGTTTTTAATTCATTCAGAATGTGCTGATGGACATAGATAGGGTTTTGTTTGTTTCTAAGACTGAGTGGCACTGCCATTCTAAATCCCTCTATAGAATGTAGACTCTCTTAAGTTTCTTTTCTACTGCTAAACTTTAATCTAAACATAAACTTGAAGGAGACAGTTCTGAAGAAAATACTATTTTCAGAACCAGTGTCACTATTTCTCTGGATAAAAGAGTTTTAATTATCATCTAGGATAACTGTGCGTACTTTAAAACTTCACTGTATTTTACATATGGAAACTTAGCCTGATAGATATTAGAGGTAAGTTAAAATGGGATTAGAACGTTTTTATTAAGTAGAAAGAATGAGACTTAGTGGTAGGTGTGCCTCTTCATTTCCAGGTTGCTGAGATGTTGAGCAAATACAGCAGTGAACTGGGCTAGAGATGCTGGTAGGACAATCCGAGGAAGATCTTTGATCTTGCAGGAATATTGCAATTTGAACAGTAGCTCAGATGCAACTGTTGGAATTAGAATAGAGTGCGAACTCCCTGGCCCAGCCAACACCGTGAGAAGAGGAAAGTGCCCCTCCTTTCTCCAGTCTGGGCATTAGCACAGCTCAGCCCAGCTGGTGCAGTAAAGCCTCAGGTGTTCTACTTCATTTCTTCTCCAACATCCGACCTTCTGGATATTCCCGTTCTCCAGTTGATCGTTTTGTGTCACTGCAAAGATCATTGGTGTGTCGGAGCTTGGGCTGGGCTCTTCTTCATAGCCTTAAGTATTATTTTAAGTGTCATCTATATAGTAATGCCTTTAGCCATCCCCTCTGAGCTTTACACCACTCACCTGACTTAGATTGCTTTAGGTCCCACTGTTTAAAGCGTAACCTTGCAGTCCCAAATTCTCCAAATGTTTCAGTTCTTCCTTGTTAAAGGAACAGCCAAGGTTATCTTGACTTCCTGTCTTCGGTTCTCATGAGCAAACCCTTATGATAGGGATTCATCCTCTACAGCGTATCTCTAGTCTCTCAGTCAGCATTACCCATGCCTCCTTCAAGCCTTCTTTGTGTCTTATGTTCTAACAATTATTATCTAGCATCTATCTCCTGCCAATCACTTCTATCCCTCCAATTGTTTTCTCTGACACTGTCAAGAGTGGCCCTTATAAGACATGAACTGGCTCACTCAGGCTCAAGAAACTAGCTTCTCCTTCAGGCTAAGCAATATCTTGCCTAGGCTAGACCTTTGAATAGCCATGTTCTTGCTTTATTTAATTTTATTTGCCTTTTAAAATTCTTTAAACATTCCAAGTGTTGGGGATTTGTTGTCTTGTGGATTTCCCATGTATTATTCCTTTTTTCTAGAGCATTTTTTTGAAAATATTTTACCTTTCAGTTTGCACCTGGCTTGATACTTCTCAGAGAGTCCTTTCTCAGTGGCATTGTTAAGACAAACCTTGCTTTATTTCAAGGCCAGGGTTACTGTCCTATACAACACATGCATATGTGAGCTTCTTACTTTTCGTGTTTGATATAGTTTTGGATTGTCTTTGAATTTCAAATATTAGAAGCAGCTGTGTCTGCACCCTTGAAATTTTGCATTCTGAGCACCTTGCTAGTGTCTGGACCAAGAGTGGCATTAGACAAATAATGGCTGATGATGTGTGCTGTCCACCCACCCATTTATCTCTTGTATATTTGCTGAGAGGTTATTTTATCTGAAGAACTGCCAGCCACTATGGGTAGTAGAGAGATAAAACACAGTCTCTTCCTCTAAGGGAGTACAGTATAGAAGGTGAAGGCCTGTGCCAAGTGACATTGAAATCAGAAATAAAACAACCACCTGAAGGCAGAGGAGAGGCAGCACAGCTGACAGAGGTGGTGATAAGTATGACTTTGGTAGGTGGAATCATCTCCATGGCAGAATAATTGATTTCTTTAAGAGCCCAAAGTCATGAAGATACACTCAGAATGGTGACTAGAGCTTTCGGCATTTGAATAAAGAGTTTAAAGTAAAAGGTGCATACTGGAGGGTGCAGAAGAGGGAAGTCAAACACTATTCTGAGCATAACAAAGAGCCAACAAAGCCACACGTGATGTCCATGGTCTTCTACAGCTCCTCCTTCCACAAGATGAGATGATTATCTCATGAGTAACCAACCTATGCTTGCGCAGCTCCTGCCACTTTGAGAGGAGCTCAGTGTGATAACTCAGCCTGGCTGTCTACTTGACTTTATCTAAAATAAAACCCCCAAAGAGAGGTCATACTTCTGAAGGCTTTCTTTTGCTTAATTTAAAGTAGAAAGATCCACTTCCAATCTAGATCTTGAAATGGGATGACATGGACTTTTAATCTGGGTCTTGAGGTGGCAAGATACATTCTAATATGAATCACACCTGGACATATAGCCTATAAGTCATTATAACAAATATTCTATATTTATCTGCTGTTCTATATATTCACCCATCATTCCATCCATCCATCCATCCATCCATCCATCCATCCATCCATCCATCCATCCATTCATCTATTTATCTATCTTTTGATGGGTTAAGCTTCTTGAAAACATTAACATTAACCTTGACAACTTTCTTAGAGAAGCCCATAACATGTTTTTCTGGTGTGTCTTACTTCTTCTCTCTTAATCTGAATCCTTAAATATATATGAAAATATCTTTATTAGAAAAACTCTGCTTCATACTGGCTAGTCTTGAAATTCTTTTCTGCATCAAAGCCAGGAATCTTAGTTGGTTCTGAGTTGAGGTTACCTAAAAGTTTTGTTTTGAGACTAAGTCTTACTGTGTAACCCTGGCTGGCCTGGAATTCACTATGTAAACCAAGCTGGCTTCAAACTCATGGAGATCTGCCTCTGTCTCCTGAGTGCTGAGATTAAAATGTGTGTGCCATCATGTTTGATGAGTTCTCTAAAGGTTTAGGAAAACTACTTTGGCTGCTGAGAGTGACACTAGAGAATGGGGGAGGGGGGATACCTCTGTCCCAACCTTCATTGCTAACTTCTTCTGAGAGGGTCTGGAATTTCTCTAAAGCACTGTTGAAGATCTTTAATACAAAAACAGTTTCTAAGTGACCACTATAATAGGATTCTATTCTCTACAAATTAATTTTAATTTATTGATTTAAGAAATGTTTTCAAATAAATGTTAACATATTTTGTACGAGTTTTCTATATTTTACTTAAAATGAGATGTTTTCTAAAAATTTTAAGAAACTAAATTAGATAAGAACCATGAAACCAATAAATGTTTGGTTTAGTAAAACAACAACTTTTTTCATCTTAAGAAGATAAAAACATATTAGAAAGATTTTTTTCCCCCTAAGGAAACTTCCAAACTAAAACAAAAGCGATTAGAAAAAAACCAAAGTTAGAGTATGTCACAACTTTTTTTTATGAAAGTTAAAACTTAAAGATAGCATAGGTATATGAAAGCATGCTTAAAAAATACTTTATGTTCTAATGAAGTAATTATGTTTTCTAGTGAATTATCATCAGAGAACTAAAACAACAGAGTTGAAGATTATTAAAATCTCTTGTCAGGTTTCAAGGATCATAACAAAGATAAAATTTAGCTGTAACTCATTCTTCAGTTTACAAAGAGATGTGCAAGCACATCTTCAATGCTTCCAAGGGAAGATGGTACAAGGAAAAAAAAACTAAAGGAGCGATAGGACTTCTCCCTAAAGAACCTCATCTGATTTTAGTGGTCAAAAAGAAAAGCATGGCTAATTTTTTAGCTACATGCATAGCCTCAAACATTCAGAAGGAAAGTATAGCCAAGTGACAATGACGATGACGATGATGATGACGATGACATAATTGGTCATAATACAGAAAGGGGGCTAACATAGACTTTTTCAAAGACAGATCATGATTCTGATCTTAGAGGCCTCACCATTAAATTCTAAATATGAGTCAGTGTCATGCCAGGAAGGACAAATCACAGCCACTCCCACAAGAGTAGAAAGATACACTAAGCTTATAGTGGCTAGTACCTCAGTGCGTCTAGATTTGATCCACTATTTTCCTTCAGACACTGTTTGCATAACACATACTCAGTGATGATAACCTCATACTGTTTTCTTTTAAATTTATTTCCTTTTTCAAATTATTCTTTTATGTATGATCATAGCATTAGTATTAACTAAAAATATACACTTTAAAGTTAAGTTGACAAAAAAATTGCTGTAACTAAGATCTGGTGGCGCTAATGTTCAGACTAAAGGAACTTTTCCCACTATAAACAGGATGTAGTATATATACATGACAGCTAGGGACAATGTATCCTGGTCCTCTAAAATTTACATACCCAAATAAAATATTTGTCAGATCCTACCTTAAGTTTTAACAATTTACTAACATCAATCACCTCATGACAGAGAGACCCTACTCTTTTTGGTGTTAATCTTTCTCAGAATAATCTATTACAGCCTTGATTCCTTGTACATACTTTGATGTCTTGAGTAATGACATCATCTCTTCCAGGTTCCTCCCAAATGCTGACCTTCCCAATCTCCAAGCTCAGAACCTCTCATGTTCCCTTCAGACCAGAAAGGTTGAGGCTTTTGATCTATAGGCAAGTAGGATCTTGGCTCTCACACATCATGAAAGCGACTACAGATGGTTTTCAGCACCCTGCAACCCTTAAGACTAATAGGGAGAAACTGAGGCACATGATGAAAGGCATGAACATCTTTTTGAGATTTTATTTTTATTTACTTTATCTACATGAGTATACTGTTGATGTCTCCAGTCACACCAGAAGAGGGCATCTGATCCCATTACAGATGGTTGTGAGCCACCATGTGGTGCTGAGAATTGAACTCGGGACCTATGGACGAGCAGTGAGTGCTCTTAACCACTAAGCCATCTCTTCATCCTCCAACATGGAAATTCATGGGCATGAAAAGGGGAAGAGGCTCTATGCAGGAGTGTGATTAAAGCTCCTGGCCAATTGAGAGGCAAGATTCCATCACAACTGCTGTTAGCTTCTCTTGCCAACAGAGACAGAATTCTTATCATATGCAGATAGTTTATATTAGAATAGCAATGAACCAAGCTTAAAGCCTGAGACAGCAGACACAGTTAATGGTAAAGGCAGCTCCTGTATGCCTGTGATTTAGAGTTTTACCTTATCAGTTATAATTTTATTAGGTGCCTCTGGCTGGCTAGATTTAAACCAACTTGACATGTTCTAGAAACATTTGGAAAGGGGGAACCTTACTGAGAAAATGCTCCCATCTGATTGGCTTGTTGGCAAACCTGTGGTACATTTTTTTGATTGATGATTTACAGTAGTCAAATAACATTAAAAAGCCCAGCTTACTGTAGGTGGACCACCTATAGGCTGGTGGTTCTGGGCTCCTTACGAAGGCAGGCTGAGAAGGCTATAAAAAGCAAACAGTAAATAGGGCTCCTCTGTGGCTTCTACTTCTGTTCCTGCCTCTGACTCCAGTTTGAATAAGTTTCTGACCCGAATGCCCTAAGATGAACTGTGGTTTGGAAGTATAAAATGGGATACACTCTTTCCTCTTAAAGTTGTTTAAGGTCCTGGAGCAATAGAAACTCAAAGACATGTCTCTCAGGAGCCACCTTATGACCTCACTTAAGTTCCTTAGGGACTGTTTAACGCAATGTGAATATTATAAAATGTACCATGGCTCTCAGTTAAAGAAACCCACGCCTTAACCACAGGCTTTCAGGTATGTCTGCTTCCTCTGAGTGTCTCTCTTAATTTTTTTTAACAACTTTATTTTTAAAAACAATGATAAATGAACAAATTTTAAGCATTTTTACATTAAAGTATATGAATACATTTTTGTTAGTGCTTGGCTTTTTTTTTTCAAAGGTTTCATAGTGTGCATTAAGGTCTTACAAGTTACAATAATCATAAAGTACATGTAAAACAGGATGTAACTCACAATTAGTCAAAGTTTTCTTGGTGTGGAAGGATTGAGCATAATGGTTTTTTCTTTTCTTTTTTTTTTTTTTTTTTCTTGAACTTCACACTGTCTGTGAGTGTTTCTGGGGTGTTCGAGTTTTCTGGGGTTAGTATTCCATTATCAGTGACTGCATATTATGTCTGTTCTTTTGTGACTGGGTTATCTCACTCAGGATGATATTCTTTAGATGCAGCCATTTTCTTAAGAATTTTGTTAAGTCATTGTTTCTGATAGCTGAGTAGTACTTCATTGTGTAAATGTACCACAATTTTTGTATCCATTCATCTACTGAAGGACATCTGGGTTCTTTCCAGCTTCCGGCTATTATAAATAAAGCTGCTATGAACATTGTGGTGCATGCGTCTTTGTTGTATATTGGAGTGTCTCTGGGGTATATGCCCAGAAGTGGAATAGCTGGATCTTCAAGTAGGACTATGTCCAATTTTCTGAGGAATCACCAGACTGATTTCCAGAGTGGTTGTATCAGTTTACAATCCCACCAACAGTGGAGAAGTGTTCCTCTTTCTCCTCATCCTCACCACCATCTGCTGTCATCTGAGTTTTGGTTCTTGGCCAATCTGACTGGTATGAGGTGGAATCTCAGGGTTGTTCTGATTTGCATTTCCCTGATGGCTAAGGATGTCAAGCACATCCTTAGATGTTTCTCAGCCATTCGATATTCCTCGATTAAGAACTTTTTGTTTAACTCTGTACCCCATATTTAATAGGGTTGTTTGATTCTCTAGTGTCTAGCTTTTTGAGTTCTTTGTATACCTTGGATATTAGGCCTCTATCTGATGTGGGGTTGGTAAAAATCTTTTCCTACTCTGATGGCTGTCATTTTGTTTTCTTGACAGTGTTCTTAGCCTTACAGAAACTTTGCAATCTCATTAAGTCCCATTTGTCAATCTTTCACCTTAGAGCAAGAGCCATTGGTGTTTTGTTCAGGAATTTTTCTCCTGTGCCTATGTATTCTAAGGTTTTTCTTAATTTCTCATCTAATACTTTCAGTGTACCTGGATTAATGTGGAGATCTTTGATTCACTTACACTTGAGCTTTGTACAAGGAGATAAGAAAGGGTCTATTTTCATTCTTCTGCAGGCTGAGTACCAGTTGGACCAGCACCATTTGTTGAATAGGTTGTTCCTTTTTCCATTGAATGTTTACAGCACCTTTGTCAAAAATCAGGTAACCATATATGTGAGGGCTCATTTCTAGATCTTCTATTCTGTTCCATTGATCCACGTGCCTATTTCGGTACCAGTACCATGCAGCTTTTAGCACAATTGCCTTGTAATATAGCTTGAGGTCAGGGATAGTGATTCCTGCAGATCTTTTCTTGTTGTTGAGGATGGATTTTGCTATTCTAGGTCTTTTGTTATTTCAGATGAAATTGTACATTGCTCTTTCCAACTCAATGAAGAATTGGATTGCATTGAATCTGTATACTGCTTTTGGTAAGATGGCGATTTTTAAAATGTTGATCCTTCCAATCCATGAGCATGGGAGATCTTTCCATTTTCTGAGATCTTCCTCGATTTCCTTCTTTAGAGGTTTGAAGTTCTTATCATACAGGTTCTTCACTTCCTTAGTTAGTGTCACACCAAAGTATTTCATATTGTTTGTGACTATTGTGAAGGGTATATTTTCCCTAATTTCTTTCTCAACATGTTTTTCCTTTGAATATAGGAAGGCTACTGATTTGTTTTTGTTAATTTTATATCCAGCCACTTTGCTGAACTTGTTTATCAGCTGTATGAGTTCTCTGGTGGAATTTGTGGGGTTGCTTAAGTACACTATCATGTCATCTGCAAATAGTAATGTTTTTACTTCTTCCTTTTTAATTTGTATCCCTTTGATTTCCTTTTGCTGTCTAATTTCTCCGGCAAAAACTTTCAATACTATGTTGAATAGGTAGCAGGATAGTGGGAAGCCTAGTCGAGTCCCTGATTTTCGTGGGATTGCTTCAAGTTTCCCATGGTTAAGTTTGATGTTGGCTGTTGGTTTGCTGTATATTTCTTATATTATACTTAGGTGTGGGCCTTGGATTCCTGTTCTTTCCAGGACTTTTAACATGAAGGGGTGTTAAATTTTGTCAAATGATTTCTCAGCATCTAGTGACATGACCGTGTGGTTTTTTTTCTTTGAGTTTGTTTATATGGTGGATTACATTGATGGATATTCGTATATTAAACCGTCCCTGCATCCCAGGGATGAAGCCTACTTGACCATGGTGAATGATCGTTTTGATGTGTTCTTGGATTTGGTTTGCAAAGATTTTGTTGAGTATTTTTGCATCAATGTTCATAAGTGAGATTGGTCTGAAGTTCTCTTTCCTTGTAGGGTCTTTGTGTGGTTTAGGAACAAGGGTTATTGTAGCCTCAAAAAATGAGTTAGGTAATATTCCATATGATTCTATCTTGTGGAATAGTTTGGAGAGTATTGGTATTATGTCATCAATAAATGTCTGATAAAATTCTGCACTGAACTCATCTGGACCTGGGCTTTTTTTGGTTGGGAGGCTTTTGATGAGAGCTTCTATTTCTTTAGGTGTTATGGGATTATTTATATGGTTTACCTGGTTTTGGTTTAACTTTAGGATCTTGTATCTGTCTAGAAATTCATCCATTTCCTCCAAATTTTTGAGCATTATTGAGTATAGGCTTTTGTAGTAGGATCTGATGATTTCTTGAATTTCCTCAGTTTCAGTTGTTATGTCTCCACTTTCCTTTCTGATTTTGTTAATCTGGATACTCTCTCTTTGCCCTCTAGTTAGTCTGGCTAAGGGTTTATCAATCTTATTAATTTTCTTAAAGAACCAGCTCTTGGTTTTGTTGATTCGTTGAATGGTTCATTTTGTTTCTATTTGGTCTATTTCTGCCCTAAGTTTGATTATTTCTTGCTGTCTACTCCTCTTGGATGTATCTGCTTCCTTTTGTTCTAGAGCTTTCAACTGTGCTGTCAGGTTGCTAGAGTATGCTCTCTCCAGTTTCTTTTTGGAAGCACTCAGAGCTATGAGTTGTCCTCTCAGTACTGCTTTCATTGAATCCCATAGGTTTGAGTATGTCGTGTTTTCATTTTCATTGAATTCTAGAAAATCCTTAACTTCTTTATTTCTTCTTTGACCCTGCAATCATTTAATAGAGCATTGTTTAGTTTCCATGTGTATATGGGCTTTTTGTTGTCTTTGTTGTTATTAAAGACTAGCCTTAGACCATGGATATCTGAAAGGATGCATGGGAGTATTTCAATCTTCTTATATCGATTGAGGCTCATTCTGTGTCCAATTATGTAGTCAATTTTCAAGAAGGTGTTGTGAGGTGCTGTGAAGAAGGTGTATTCTTTTGTTTTAGGATGATATGTTCTGTAGATATCTATTAATTCCAGTTTGTTGATAGTCTCTGATAGTTTTACAGTGTCCTTGTTCAGTTTCTGTTTCCATGATCTGTCTATTGGTGAGAGTGGGGTATTAAAGTCTCCAACTATTATTGTGTGGGGTGAAATGTGTTTTTTGAGCTTTAGTAGGGTTTCTTTTATGAATATGTGTGCTTTTGTATTTGAAGCATATATGTTAAGGATTGAGAATTCCTCCTGACAGATTTCCCTGTAATGAGTTAAAAGTGTTCTTCCTTATCTTTTTTGATAACTTTTGGTTGGAAATTTACTTTATTCGATATTTGAATAGCCACTCCAGCTTGCTTCTTAGGGCCCTTTGCTTGGAAGGTTTTTTCCCAACCTTTTACTCTAATATAGTGTCTGTCTTTTTCTCTGAGATGAGTTTCCTGTATGCAGCAAAATTCTGGGTTTTGTTTATGTATCCAGTCTGATAGCCTGTATCTTTTTATTGGGGAGTTGAGTCCATTTATGTTAATAGATATCAAGGAATAGTAGTTGCTGTTTCCTGCTATTATTGCTTTTGTAGTTTGAATTGTGCCTGTGTGTCTTTCTTCTTTTGGTTTTCTTGCTTAGGAGTTTTCTTGTTTTTACTATGATGTAATTCCCCTCATTGCATTGGGTTTTCCACTTATAATTCGTTGTAGTGCTGGGTTTGTGTTCAAATATTGTGTAAATTTAGTTTTGTCTTGGAATATCTTCGTCTCTCCATCTATGGTGATTGATAGTTTCACTGGGTATAGCAGCTTGGGCTGGCACTTGTGCTCTCTTAGGGTGTGCATGATGTCTGTCCAGGCTCTTTCAGCTTTCATTGTCTCTGTTGAGAAATCGGGTGTGATTCTGATTGGTCTGCCTTTATATGTTACATGGCCTTTTTCTCTTACTGCTTTTAGTATTCCTTTTTTGCTTTGGGCACTTGGTGTTTTGACTATTATGTGTCGGGAGGAATTTCTTGTCTGGTCCAACCTATTTGGAGTTCTGTAGGCTTCTTTTATGCTCGTGGTCATCTCATTCTTAAGAGTGGAGAAGTTTTTTTCTATGATTTTGTTGAAGATATTTACTGTTCCTCTTAGTTAATATTCTTCACCCTCTTCTATTCCTATTATCCTTAGGTTTGTTCTTCTCATTGTGTCCTGGATCTCCTGGACATTTTGGGTTAGGAGATTTTTTTTTTTTTTTGCATCTTCTCTGACTGTTTTATCTATGTTTTCAATGTTGTCTTCGGCCCTTGAGATTCTCTCTTCCATCTCTTGTAGTCTGTTGGAAATGCTTGCATCTGTGACTCCTAACTTCTTTTTTAGGATTTCCACCTCTAGGCTTGTCTTTTTTAGTGTTTTCTTTATTGTGTCCATTTCCGTTTTAAATTTCTTCTTCCATTCCTTCATCTCCCTGGTTCTGTTTTCTTCTAGTTCTTTGAATTCTTTGAGTGTTTTTCTTGTTTCTTCTTTAAAAGCTTCTACTTCTGTATGCTTTTCCTCCCGTTCTTGTTTAAGGATCTCTATCATCATCTTGAGGTAGGATTCGGGTCTGAGTCTTCCTTTTCTGGAGTGTTTGGCATTCCGCTTTTTGCTGTGATGGAAGAGCTGGGTTCTAGTGTTGCCAGGTTGTCTTGGTTTCCCTGGGGTACGTTCTTTGCTTTCCTCTTGCCATTTTGTTGTCAGTGATATGTTCTAGCCTTTCCCTTGTACTTGGTTTGGGTCTCTGGGTCTCCGCTGTTCCCAGTAGCGGATGGTCCAAGTGCCTGTTTTGCACCCAAAAGCTGCTGTCTGAAAACAGAGAGCCCAATGCCGGGTTCCTGGGTCCCTGGATCAAGCCGGGCAGGGGCACACTTTCTGAATGCTCCACAGAGATCTCTCTGACCCCTGGCTAGTCAGAACCTGTTCTCACCAGGCCTGTTTCTCTGGGTCTCCGCTGATCCTGGTGGCAGATGGTCTTAGAACCTGTTCTGCCCCTCTCTTAATTCTTATGCTTAGCCTAGATTAGAATATCTTTAGTGACTTCCCCAAATAAAGTCTTTACTTCTCAATTTATACCATACTAGACTTTGTTAACCACATTCCCACCAAATCCACTCTAACTTTCAGCTAGATCCATGTTCTCTGAGGCTTCTCCTGTTTCAGGGTTGTCCCCGTTCCTATCTAAAGTCCATTCCTCAATTTATATGCTAGAATTCTCTGAACTGACCAAAGACGGTTGTCCATGAAGACCATGTTTCCCCTACACTCCATTTTCCTACCCCTTGCGTTATTGACACTGGCGCATCAGCTGCCATGCTTCGCTCAGAGTTAAAGAATGCCAGTTTGGCAGTTCACACTGATAGGTCTTCTGGCTCGAGCCCCATTTTGTCTTCCTTCACTATGAAGAGCCACGATTACATTTAATTTCTCTATCTGCTGCCGCCGCTTCCTCTTCTTTTTGTGTTGAATTAGGTCAAGCATTAGCCCTCTCTATGCCTTGCCTTCTGCTCCAGCAGAGTAAGAAGCACGTTCTCAGAGCTCAGCTCTTGATGGCCAAGAGGCTCAGCCCCTCTCCCCTCCTCTGCTCTTTGTTGTCTGCGCAGTTCTGCCTGTCCATGGTTGTGTGGCTTAGTTTCCATCGTCATTTTAAGAGTCACATTTCCTCTTTTCATTAATCATGTATATTGTTTTTTTTTTCTTTTCCTTTTTTTATTTTTGTTTTTATGCTCATGGTTAGTGGTTCAAGATTTTTTTACATAATTAAAAAAATTCTGTCTGGAAAGAAATAACACACTGCTGTTATAATACAGGAGAACCTAGGTCACCCTTGCAGACAACACACATGCCTGAGTAAGATAGCAAAGCTCCCTTCACTGAGCAAGAGGATCACAGGGCAGCATTCCTTGGGAGCAACCTTGAATGATGGCCTTCAACAAATTCCTTCAACAAATACATCTTGAATGTCTTTTACATGTAATACATTGTACACGATAAAATGTAAGTTTGACATTGTGTGCACCCTCAGGGATTATATAATCTATAATCAGAAAAAATATGGTTCATAAGTAACACTCAAGCATTCATTCAAGGATTAGACTAATAAAATCCTTCCAAAATGTACCAAGGAAACAATTAGTACATTTTTCAGCATGTTCTTTTTCTGGATAAAAAAAAAAATTGAAACTTCACACACACACACACACACACACACACACACACAAACACACACACATGTTCATATATGAACAACAGGACCAGCAAGATAGCTCAGTGGGTAGAGGCACTTGCCCAAGCTTGATGCCTGAAGTTCAGTCCTAGGATCCACATGATGGAAGGAGAGAATAAAATCTTAAAAGCTGTTACCTGAGCATTGCACACATATACACAGGAGCACAAAGGAAATGAAATGTGAAAAAATTATGTGAAAGTTTAAAATGTTCAACTATTCAAATAGTATTTTTCAGTGAACATCATTGCATACACTGATTGACTTTAAGTATATCAGAGTTTATTGACATTCTAGAACACCTAGCATCAGGACAGATTAGGGATAGTTCTTGGATCTTTATGTAAAAGACAGAAAAAGTATTTTACATATTTAGGTGATCATTTCTATTCTTATTGGCATGCTTACAAATGATTAAAACGTTTAGTATAATATTTAGAAAATTTAATTTTAACGCTGTACTTTTTAAGGAGACTTGTTAAATGGTAACATTCAAACAAAGTGGGGAAATTAACATTAACACTAATTTCATGATTCCTTTTGAATTTATGTATAAGGAAAAATGTCTTTCTCCTCTGTTTTAATGGCATATCGGATGCTTTATTAATACAACGAAACACACCTCCACCTCACAGACAAAAACCAAACCTAACACACAGTTGTGCTCCTAGGCCCTTCATTCACTGTTCACACTTTCCTTTTTGTAATGCAAGCAGTTAAACTCATTAAAAATTCAGCATTTTATGTCGTGAGCTACTGTGGGGGAAGTGTGATTACAAGGTGTGGACTGGAGGGGATGATTGGAATTTTCCATGTTTCTCCATTGCTGTTCCCTTAGCGGAACTCTGGGCTGTGACAGATGCTGCATTCTGCAGCAGGCGCCTAATCCCTGCCTTCCACAGCAACCTCCAGAAAACCTTCACTCTCCACCAGAAACTAAAAATAAAAAATGTACATTGTGAAGGCACAGTCAGGACGCCCTCGGCCTGCAGGTCCCGCATTTCCTCCCTCAGAACTGCTATGTTGGCCAGTGCTGCCACTAAGTCTGTGGCACTACCTGTGCTTCAGTCCAGAATTTCTACACAATAGTTGTCTTTAAAAGGAGATGAGGCGGGGCAGGGGAAGGCTGGAGTAACAGGAATTACTTTACATACTAATAATAACAATTTAGTTATCAAAACAGAGCCAAACAAAAGTGTCTTTATACTTTCCTCTGAAAACGCAGCCTCCCAGGGCTCTAATAATCAGGGTCTAGAGTTCAGGAATGCATGGTAGCTCTCAGCTCAGAGCCTATATCCTCATTTCAAAGAGAATCATTCAAGCCGACATCCACCCTGTCAAGAGTCTTGACTTTGAGCTGCTAATGTAGAATAAAAATCAATATAAATTTTGATCATTTGATGAATATTTACTTCTTTCTTTAGTGTTTGGGGATTTAAAATTGGAAAGTGCTGAATCAAGTCATTTTATTTTTTTGTGTTTGTGCCAACACCAATTTACTACCCTCCAGAAAGTTCCTGAACAAGATGTCTCAGGTGGCAGGCATGTTGGTTTTTCCTGTCAATCACAACAGTGTGTCACCGGGGGACTGTAACCACTTCCCTTTTATATGCCTAGTGTTCCAAAAGGGAATCTTTTGGTTATTTCCCTGGAAAAGGTAAGCTTTCTCCTTGTGCACATATCATAAACCTAGGTGTCTGTTGTTATTACAGTCGGCTGAGTCAAAATAGATATAATCTAGTAAAAGTTAAACACTTAATTTTAGGCTTCAAGGGTCGTATGCAATAAATAGAATTTACAAATGGATTTCTCCTTTATAACCCTCAGCACCCTGCCTATGACAAAGAGCTTTTGTAGAGCTTCTACCTTTCTCTATGCAAGACAGCAAGTAACAAAACATCAGCTGGTGGCTCTAATCAGCAGAAAGACTTCACAGTAAATGACTTTACCCTCCTATTAAAGTGAAAGCACACAAATAACATTAAGAAGCCCAGCAATTAAAATGTGCCTCTAGTACAAGATTAGTTACACAAATGGAACAGCGTGATGCCCTTTTATTATGATGGATTGCTAGATATATACACATATAACATTTATATTACACACAAATATGTAATGTTATGTGTAGAATGTTTCCATACAGTGGGTCATAGTCTTTCTCAATTTGAAAGAGACTAAGTTAATTGTAAACACCCAAAAGGTAAGTTATTCTAATGAAACAGCAGAGGACACAATATTAAGGAGACATTTCTGTTGGTTCCCTATAAATTAAATCAAAAATAGCAGCAGCTGTGTTTCCCATGAATGATGTAGCTTTGGACAATTGCTAGACATTAAATGGACAGATGTTTTAAATAAAAGAAGGTATTCGGTTTGCTAGATATTTTGCTAGATATGAAGGCAATTATAGGATATCTTTGTTAAATTACATTTTTCATTTTTGTGAGGAGAAAAAGAAATTGTCCTGGAAACTGTACCAACAGGAAATGATCCTATATCTAAACCAGCTGGATACTGTAACTAATATAAATGTACTTGAAAATAAAAATGCTTCGTGCCTCTGGAGACATGCTGTAACATGCCATAAAAACAGATGAGAATATCAAAGTATTTAAAAAGGAGAAAATACATTTCATCTAGAAATTATGTTGTGATGCAGTCTGCTGATTAATGAAAAAAAATCTATGGAGATAAAGAAAAAGGGACAAATGAGAAGCTACCATTAAATTCACAATAGATATTTTATTTAAAGCTGTATTTGTAGAAAATATTTTTTTAGAAAACGCATTGCTTTTTATTATATTGACTATTAATCATAATAACCCAAGGCCATATACTTATGTTTAATTGCAAGATTCTAATGGAAGCATAGAATGCTCACTGTGTGAACTGAACCCTATTCACTCGTGTTATATAAATGTTAGATAAACTATTGTAGAAATTCTTAAAACCATATGTAACGGCCTTGACATGGAAACTCCCCACTTCCCCGTTTACTCCCTTAACCTAGTTCTTGTTTGCTATTTCACTGACTTATGTATACCATCTTATGTGCAAAATTATCTAAGTACAAAAGTATGGGCATTAACATACTAACATGGAGTATTTCCAGTTTCATACATTTAATTTCTTTTTAGTTAACGATAAAACACACCAGTCCACAAGAACATATAAACAGAAAGTTTGAGTAGGAATCTATTTGCAGGGTCACCAGGACACAGAGTAGGTAAAAGCACTAAGCCTCACAAGCCTAGGGCAGTCCCTAGACACTCACGGTAGGAGAAGAGAACTGATTTCTAAACACATGCTCCTCCCTGCAAATAAGAAATTGAAATTTAAAAAATATATACCAAAAAAAAAAAAAAGAACCTCCTTGCACAAAGGATATGAGAAGCCTGGAGAAGTGCATCCGAGTCCTGGGAGCTCAGTTTTCTACGTGTACAACTGATTGGGGTCCAGCTCCTTGGAGGTCAAGGTCTCAGACACAGGAAGAGACTGTGAAAAGCCAAGATTACCCATAGGCTCCAAAGTCAGAAAAGATAACAGTGATTCTGAGACAGGCTCCTGAGTGTCAGCAGGAGAGGAGACCCCAGCAGGAGGAAGGGGTACAGGACATTAATGCAAAGTAGAGGCTCCAGGGGCAGCAAGAAAATGCCAGGAGAGGAAAAAGCAGCTAACAAGATGATTTAAAATAAAACTCAAAAATTTAAACTAAAACCAAAACAAAAAAATAAAACACCGTACAATAGTCTTTTTTTCAACAGGCTCTCTAAATACTAACAAGACAAAAATTTCTATTTCCTGGGATATCTGTGTCTACCACCACCCCACCAGTGACCATTGGGGCTGCTTACATTTTGTAGAGCCAGACATGCTGTATACATTTTCCTGAAAATTCTCACTAACCCTCTGAGTTATCACTTTCCTAAAAGACTAACAAGAAGAAACAAGCATATCTGCATATCTTTTCTCTTCCCTGATATCTCTCTTCTTATCTACTGACATACTAATATTCTAAGTAAGGGACACATTAAACAAAGTTACATCCTCCATCTTTTGCTGCCTTTATTTTAGGGGCATTGTGAACAGATACGTTAACAACAGGAATTAATTAGGTCCTATGGCTTTAAATCTACTTTGGCCAGAATGAACATTTCCTTTCAATGGTTTGGTTGACATCTTACTTCTATGTTGGAAACCGGTATGCTGTAGACACACCCCTCCAGACTCTTCAGGGCCCTGCAGTGTCGGAAGTGACATTACTCCAGCCTGCATGGCTGTTTGGCCTGTGGACACATCTTCTGTCAGTTTCAGTCCTTGAATGAACCTGTCCCCTTGCGCTGTAGACACAAACGTCTCTCTGCCTGGAATTTCCTTCCTTTCCTTTTCACATGACTCTTCAGAATTGTTTAAATCATGTTTCCTTCCCCGATTATTTCCCTTCTCTTTCTCTTCTTCTCCCTACCACTCCATCTTTGATTTCCCTAGTATTTATGACTATGTTGGACTCATTTTTGTTTTATCTTGATAGTTCACAAAATGATTTTTAAAATATGCATTTTTAATTTATATCTCACTAGAAGTCAAATTTCATAATGTCAGGGACCATGCCTTCTTTTTTTATTATTAAAATTTTTCTTTTGGAAAATTCTGTATGTGATTCTACATGTTTCTTACTCACAATTGCATCTCCAGTGCCCAGAACATTCTGTGGTGAATGAATGAGTGAGTTGTTTATGGAAATTCTTGAGAGATCTTAGTAATATTTATACTAGAAGAAGTTGTGTCCTTTCAGAAAGTAGATTTGTGGCTGGTTCTGACCAAGGCTGCCAATATAAGATGAATTCGAGCAATATAAAGAAAGGGTCATTCTGACCACAATCACCTAAAATACTTTGCATTTTAAAAAATGTATTGGGATTCTCTGAAATTTGCAAACATGAAAACCCTTGGACATTAGTAAACCCCTATGTCTCAGATTTAAATTTAAAGTGATATTTAATTTTAGCAGGTCTTTATAAAATAAGATAAAAGATTCAATAAATGCTGACATGGAGAAATGTTATCCCATTTCAGACAATTGTAGAAAATAAAATTCTCACAGTCATAGTAGACAATAATGCTTGATCATCGCAAACAGGACAGGAAAAGTTCAAGTCCTAATGGAGCCAAAGGAAAGAGTATATGCTTATTAACTGGTCAACCTTCTAAGTGGACCACTTTCATACTACACAATATACCCAGTTTGGCTGTCGGTTTTCAAGGGGAAGGAACAGAACAATTTACCTATTGAAATACCAACAATTTTTCAGATTTTATAATATATGTCACAATCCTATACAGAATCTGTTCTATATATGACTTTCAAAATCTAAACACCAACAATAATGTGATCATACTTGTAAATATCATTGGGGTTGCTTTTCTTCACAAAGAATGCCTTTAAAATTATTTTAATATTCTTGTTTCATATTTGATAGTCTGTATTCTCTGTTACACTTAGGAAATAACATTTACCACTTAGATCCTATATATCATATATATGTTTGTATATGTACATATATCTTAGTTACTTTCTATTGCTATGCAACATCACCATAACCAAGTCAGCTCATAAAAGAAATGGTTAACTGGGGGCCTGATTACAGTTTCAGCTTTCATCATCGTGGGAAGTAAGTAGGCAGGCAACCATGGTAGAAAGCAGTGGTTAAAAGCTTACGTCCTGATCCAAAGACATGATAAGGATGGTGTGGGCTTTGGAAAGCTCAAAACTTTCTCCCAGTGATATAACAAGACAACACCTCCTATTCCTTCCCAAACAGGTTCACCAACTGGGCACCAAGCATTCAAGCATATGAACCTATGGGGCCATTCTTATTTAAGCCACCACAATTAAGATCAGAAATTAGATGACTAAAGTTCCAATCAGTGTTCAACAACCCAGCAAGTAACTTCATAAGGAATGCATGGTGTGACTTTACAGTCTTTGTATCTTCAGGAAGTACTCCAAGTACTCCAAGGCATCAATATAAATATATTAGAATTTGAATTGTAACCCAGGAAGAAAAGAGTTTTATGGTTGGAAAATAATTATTTGGGATGCACTGGAATTTCTCATGGCTGGAGACAGTTGAAGCAATCCTGATTATGAAGTGGTACTGAAAGTTTCTTATGATCTGTTGGTGTGTGAGACACAAATCACAGGACTACCTAGCATCCTTGGGTTTGAGTCACCATCCCAGCTACTGCTAGGTTACTCAGCATTCAGCATCTCACCCACACACTGCATCATTAAATGTCTGCTTTGATGGTCCACAAGAGAAAAGAGCCTTTCTAAGAGTCTTTCCATAGTCATATGATTGGTCAGTCATTTATCTGTTCTTACTTAAAACCAAGAAACAAAGAACAGGAGTCTCACAGGTTATCATTTGCATCAGGACAAAAATAGATGTTTTGTCATAGGGTTTCTATACCTCTCATGACTGTACTCTGGTGTACGTTCCCATGTATCTCTATGAGATCCTTGCTGATAATAGAAAAATCCACCAATACTCCATTAGACGAACCTCTGTCCACTCAAGAATAAGGCTTTGGCATCTCCACCTCTCAGCTATCCTCCATTTCTGCAGTTCTCTTCTCCCTATTCCTCTAGGATAAAGGATTTCCTCTCTCACCTGAATTCCCTGGATGTACAATGTGCCCCCTTGTATAAGGATGTATCTTTTTATCATGTAGGTCTTCATAGCTCTTCTGTATGATTAGGTTTTAAGTATGCCCAGGAGATGTGAACCAGATTTGTGTTGATATGAACCACAAGATTCTGATACAAGAAGACAGTAAGTACTGACTGAGTGAGTGGGGGAGGCTGAGAGGGTTGGTATAACTTGCTTCCACCAAAGAAGAGTTGAAAACACTAATTTAGTAATTAATGTAAAAGTTTATAGAAGAAAAAGTAATATGAGCCTGGAATATTGTCTTATACAGAGAACAAAGAAGCAACGATTGATTAAAACACAAAGGACACAGCTGTATCATGAAGAAGCCCTTTGGGCAAAAGTGGGAAATTTATGCTCCAAATGCAATCTCTTCAAGTGACGGTTACATACTGAACAATTTGTATATAACAGAATTCAAACGAGAAAACAGTGCCATCAAAGAAGGTGCGATCACACTGACATATTATTCCAAATACTGGGAAGCAAAGGATACTTGCACATTGTGAGAGAATCTAAACCTTATCAGAGTTGGTAAAAGAAAACTTCATAGGGATTTTTAGCCAACTAAAAAATTCACAAGAAACATTACAATTAATACACCACCATTTTTGTAACATCCAAAGAAATAATTAATTGTAGCACACATGACCAATGGATATGTCAACAGGGAATTGAATCCTCACACAATGCACAGGTTCCAGTGACTCTATCTGCTGGTTATAAAGGGAATCTAAATTTACGAAGGTCACCACCACCACCACCTTTGACACCACAAACAGTAGAAATCCTGGCATGACCATATGCCACCAGAACTACACCTGCCTCATATGGTAAGCCTGAATCTAAGAGAGCTTCTTGACAAAATCTTCAGTTTATAAGAAACAAACAAAGGCTGGGGGAAGAAATGGGAGAAGAAAAACATTATGAGATATCCAGAGAATGAATCAAGCACATGAAATTCCCCCACAAAATATTCATCTGGCTTCCTCCAACTGGTAAAGGCTTGTGGGACCTTAGTACCAATTGAATATTGAGACAGATAAAAAAAAAAAAAATACCAGGGTCAGAATCAAAGGCAGCTATGAGAAGATAGATCCTTTTATACTGGCAATAAATACACTGCTATTTTATGTTTATTTTACCTAAATGGCTGTTTTGTACCTTAGAACAGACCTCAGAGTATGATACTCTCAAAAAACAATAAACATCTTGATTTCTGGTATATCTCCACAGTTGGGATGGAGATTCACTCACTGCCATTTCATAGAACATTTAGAAAGAAACATAATTTTTATATCTAACATAATTAGACATTTATATTTTATAGTTCTACCTCAAACCTATTGTATTATAAAATAATTATTGACTTTACTCCTATTATTTGATATAATATGCAAATTACAAATTAATTGGTTGTCTAATTCTGAGTTTACTATCTATCACCTAGAACAGGGCATATTCATTGGGCATCTGGATTACTGCTGAAATGATAGAGAGTAACATTTAGCTTAATCGAAAATCACTTACTAATAGAATTAGATATTTCAAGTAATAGATTACACTATTTTTATGGTTTCAAGTACCATGTATAGCATCTCCATTAGTAATCACAACAACCTATGCTGGGTACCAATATATCAGACATTATTCTTCCCAGTGGAAAGAAGAACAAACTTATACAATGTCACATTGCTAATGGGAAGAAGGTCCCATAGCTTCTGACTCTAAGTCCCCTGCTTCATTTTTGGAATTCCACTTCAGTGTGGGTAATTTCTAGGCAGTAGTCCCGAAACCATTCCCTAGCTAGTCCCTCACGGGTACTGCTAACTATTCAAGCATCTGGCACCTTGAACATCAAACTAAGCCTATGACGAGCTATATTTCACCCACTTTCTAAAAGGTCCAGTGCCCCATATCCTACGAATGTTAGATCCATTCAAACAGTGTCGCTCCTTTGTTCAGAAATGAAACTCCCTAGTGAACACTCTGATCACTTTGTCTTCTCGAACCTCACCACTCCATTCCATGCCATCCAGTCCCTAAGAGTTCAGGGGCAGGAAGCAATGAGGCCTCACTGTGAGGGAATTTTCTTGCCAGTCTGATTGGCTTTCTGATCAGTAGCATGATATATAAATACCATAATATTTTGATATGTAGGATTCAAGGGGAGAAGCTGTGGTAACTTAAAAATTTGGGGCTGAACTTGGAACACATGCAAAGTCCTTGACTTCTCTCTGTTCCTTCTGGTAGCTTTTTTCTAACCTTGCTCCTGCCTATTTTCCACCATTTTTCAGAAGTGACTCTGTCAGGGCTCTTACACATGTGCTGTTCTCACTAAACACTGCATACTCACACCACCTTTCCAATGTCTGGCTCTTCACACATGTTCCCTGCCCCTTCCTCAAAATAACTTGCTTTCTGCTTAAAATAAACCTGTGTTTTCTAAAGAGAACATCTGGGCTCCAGAGGTTAGAAACTGCAGTTAGACCCTGCTTATAGTAAACTGTTTTTCGTTTGTTTCTTTGTTTGTTTACTTGTTTTCTTATTTGTTTGAGGAAAAAATACAAATGTAAACAAAAAGTTATAAAAGGTAATAAATGGACTACTTTTGGCCCAATGGTTAAAGAGGGAATTTGATGAAGGGAGATGGAGCCTAACATTTATTGAAAAGACTAGGCTCTTTCAATCTGTCTTTTCAACAACAAACCCATGAAGAGAGAGCCTGGAAAATAAGCAGCTCCCTGCTATGTAACAGTTTCCTCCAAGATTGTAAGGTAAACAACTCAAAACAACTAGCTAGCTTCAGGAAGTCCCTTGGACTGACCAGATTCACTAGGGCTCTCCCTGCCAATACAATCAACAGAAGTCTTGTCTCTCTCAGACAAGCCATGCTACAAAGAAAACCCTGAGACCAGAAGTGCAGCCTAGCAGTAAGAGGAACTATCTGAGCTGCCTGGAAGAGGTTCAAACCGATTGAGTCACTTGGGAAAGATGCTCTCTTAATGCTCCTAACTCTTGTGAGTTGTTTACCTAGGCTGGGGAGGGGCCTCATGAAACTGTCTCTGAGTCCTTTCTGCTCCTGTAAATGACTCCTTGCCCATATTCCTATAAGTAACCCCAACACAACTTATGGTTCATCAAGTTGGACTCCTCAGGAAAAGTTTAGTCAGCCAGTTTCCCCCTAGTATTTGTTCAGATTTATCTTTTCCTTCATGACATGTCTAAGTTTGCACACTCCTTTATAGACCGCACAGGAGGATGGTTTCTTGGCAATCTATAAGGGACTCTCAATTAGTTGTATAGCAGGCACCTGTGTGCTTAATCTCCCAGATTCCACCTATCAGACTGAGAATTTCCCCCTTACTGCCTCTTGCTATGTTAGAATATTAGTTCCAAAACTGAGACATTATTCTTTTTGGATTGAGACTGACAGACAGGTAATTAGAAGACAGGTGATCCTCTTGACAAAGGAGAGTGAACACCGACTTATAAACAGACAAAGGCAAGTGTGAGATCCTGAGTTCAGCTCCCCAGCAGCCGTTGCACAGGACATCCCCGGACCTCCTTGGCTAGCCAGTCTAGACAATTAGTGAGCTCCAAGTTCAATGGGAGAGACCCTATTTCAAAAATCAGGTTTGGAGAAATGCAAGAAGATTAAGGATCAAGATAGAAGCAAAATAGAAAGCAAGTTAATGCTCTATAATCTATTCATAAGGTTCTTAAGTCAGGTCTTCCCAGAGTTTTCAAATCCCTCAATTAGAATTTATTGTTTTAGCCAACCTTCCTCCCATCAACTACACATAGAAGTTTCTTTCCAGAATTCCCAGTAATTGGCTTTCAGTTTGGCACAGCCAAGTACACCTATTAGGTTGTCTCTTCCCACCAGATGTTTTTCAGCTGTTCTCAATATCTTTCTGCTAATGCTTTGCCATCTGCCACCTTAATGGTGATACAACAGGGACTGGATGCTTTGGTGACTTTGCTCTTCTAGTTGCCCTCGCCTCAACCTAGGAAAGCCAGCTCTTCTTCATATTTATCACATCACCAAACTAGTTATTACATTGATCCCATCTCTCTCTCTCTCTTTTTTTTTTTTTTTGTAGTCTTCCCATATCCCTATTTTTCCCCTCTACTAAACTGGACCTACAACTTCTCTTTTTTTCTTTTTTGTAATATATTGATTTTATAAAATATTACTATAGCTCACAAAAGTTGTTACATAATAATATATGATGATGATCCCATCTTTTAACAGAGAAGTTGGCTAACTAGCCGGTACCGAGATGAAGGATTAGTGTGCTCACTGCCTTGTCTATCCCTACTCTGCTCTTTTCTAGTGAACATGTAACATCTCTTCCGAAAGCCACAGGCTCTGCCATCAACGAGTTAGCTAACACATTTTCACCTAGCCAATACTGTTTGCTAGATATTTTTTTATCACCATGCCAATAGCACATCAGAAGCAGCCATGTGCCTTTTCTGTCACCTTGATAGGCATCCCTTACACATGGCAATCTTAGGCTTGTTTGATATTCTCTACAGCTGAATGGAGACAAATCTTGGCCCTCTGAGATCAACAGTCAGTTATCAGAATCAATGTCTGCTAAGGCACAATAATAGTTAATGATGCTGATTTCCAGGGACCATAAATCAGTTTGTAATCTATTTGTATATACCTATTGAGACGATTACTTCTCTTTCAATTATTCACAGTAATGGAAACTATTTTTCTGAAACCATGATTATACTAGATGTCAGAAAGGTTATCACTGTTAGCTCATAATCCCCTCCAAAGACCCACCGGGAATGGTTGTTATTGGGACTTTAGCAAATACAGCAGTAGGTACAGGAGAGCTAGCGGTATGCATACTAATCACAATGTACCTGTCTTCAGTTATCTGTCTATGTTTTCATTAATTATTTTAAGATTTGGTCCCCATCATATGATAATTTCACATATTATCTTCTAAAACAATGCAAGCATTCTACTGTGATTGTGGAACATTCACATTAAAGTTCAGAACTATAAGACAATGCTAATACAGTTGTCACCAGGATAACACACACGTTCACATAACAATGTGGTAGCATAACAATGGCCCTCTCTCACCTCCATTCCTAGCCATATTTAGCTTACTCACTAAACTATCAGTCTTCTGTTTGACATTATACTGAGATGCTAAACAGTAACTTGATATTTTATGTGAAGCTGCCACATAAAAAGAAGAGACGCCATGGTTGTGTATGTGTAGAGACAATGAAATAAGTGGGTGCCAAGTGTTGGTTCACTTCCACTTCGGCCAAGAGATGTATTTTAGGTTTGTTTCCTCTATGCTTTGTTTCTGTTTGTTTGTTTTTTACAAATACAAAATAATGTGTTTTTGTGAGCTGTAAACATGCTTACATATAGTTAAATTTATAGTGATTATGAATGGTTAAATAAAAGGAACGAGGCATTCATTAGCCAGGGACATGGACCAAAACTGTCATGCAGGGCAGAATGACATGAAGAAAAGAAAGCTGTACTTAGAAACTAACATTAGTGACATCTTTAAGGAGCTGGCGTTTGTACTGAGATCTATTTTTGTTTTAGACAATGATTTGCTGTGAAGCCCAACCTGGTTTTGAATCCACCATCCTCCTGCCTCAGCCTCCCTTGGATGGGATTGCGGGCAACAATGTACATCTGGCAGTTTTCTCTGACTTTTGTTCAATGAATACAGTCTTGGCCAGTAAAGAAGAAACAGAGTTTAGACTAATGAAAGAAGTCTTTGTAAATGAACTTAACAAACTCCACTGTACTTCATATAATCACTGCTGCTTTGCACCCCTAAGAGTGTTTTTGAAGTTTTCAGTGCAGTTAATTGAAACCCTACTAGATGCAAATCAAAAGTTCCAGCCTTAATTGAGATATTTTGAAAATTGAACCCATTGCTTCAGGCAGGTGCTACATGAGATTCCATTAATATAGGTAATTAACATTAGCCTCTGCTTTAATTAACATGCACACTTTAATTAGCAAAGCATTAACCAACATTAAAAAATCTGATCTTCATGCATCACAAAAAACTGCAAAGTTATGACTAGTATGTTATTTTTCTCCAAGGTTGTAAATCACAACATAGCAATTCCTTTCAGAGAACATGCCAAATTTAAAATATTAAACAGGATGAGACATAGGAGTAGAAACTATCAGTATGAAAAGCAATGTTCTTAGAAAATGTAGAGCCAATGGTTTCTATATTTTAAACATGACTATCATCCAAATCTTTTAATGATCTTTTGGCAGGCCCAGGACACTGACATGAAAGGTTCCCATAGACTGTCATCTTCTTTATATGTAAGGGACAAAAAGCTATGCCTCATAACATAGCAGGACTATCTACTTCTTCAGCTTTTCTGACTCTTCCCAGAGACAAGACTGAGCACCAGCTGGGGACAGTATTCAACAACAGAAGCTGGAAAGGTAGCAGAGATTTTATTTTTGAAACAATCAGTGCTGTGGGTTTCGAAATGATCATTTACTGTCACTTTCTTTATATTTTGTTACAGACAATAAATAATCACTAAGCCCCTAGCTTTTATTAATACAGAATTAACTTTCATGTTATTTCCTTACTATGGTCACTTGGATGTGTTGAATTTTAAGCTGTGTTCATTTAATACCAATATCCTTCTGTTTCAAGTTATGCTAATATTGTAGCAAAATCAATAAATAAACAAATGAACAAACAAACAGATTGCATACCTTTAAAACACACATTTCAGAACAATCGGTCATATCCCGAGTACTCACTAAGAAAACTCTTCAGGATGCTGAAGTACAACTTGGAGGACAAGTGCTTGTCTAGAATAGGAAATCTTCCGGTTGAGAGGGACTATTGCACAAAATTAAGAACAATGTCCCTGGAAATTCTCTTCTGGATACAAGACAGTATTTTAGAACAAAGGCATTTGTGTGGCTACACAATGCACATAAATGAATCCCAAGTGTCGTGAGCAGACATTCCAATCTAAACAGAAAACATCAGAGAAGGCTTCCCTATCACTTCGGAGGGGGAACAGAAAAGAGAGGCTGGGAAGCGCACTGAGCAGTCCAGGCTCATTTGCTCTGTGGAGTTACTGCTAACTTGAACTGCTTGTTTCCAGGACTCTGAGGAGGGTTGGATGCTCTCCTTTTCCTAACACTGGCCGCTTTGCCACAGTCACCACAAGCTAGCACCGTTATCCGTAATAAATGTCACCCATTCAGTCCCATTCACCTACCTAAATAATCAATGTAGGCCGGGGGGGGGGGGGGGGGGGGAACGGCTTCTCCAGGCTGACACAATCCCTTTTTTTTTTGTTGTTGTTCTTTTCTTTTTTCCTTGTTTCTTTTATTCCTTATTTATTTCTGCTTTTACTTATTTACTTATTTATTTTGCGTACCAGGTGAGCACTCTACCAATGGGCTACCTTCCAGCCTTCCCTTAACATCTTACCTTCCATTACTTTTTAAGTAATTTCCTCTCCCATCAGTTTGCCTATGCCTCCTTGTCCCCAAATATGAGAATTTCCTACCATGAAGTCTCCGTAAGCAAGTCCTCAGTGTGAAATGCCTTCCCTGGGGTGTTCTCTTGCTTGGATGAAGCCAAAGCTCCCCCCACACTGTTCCTGCTCTTCCATCTGTATTTCTGACTGTGTATCATTGATAGTGGAGATGCATCCATTCGGATATGAAAATTGTGGTTTCCCAAATAATCTTGAGCTCCTTCAGATCAAGG
This sequence comes from Micromys minutus, assembly GCF_963924665.1. Classification (NCBI taxonomy): domain Eukaryota; kingdom Metazoa; phylum Chordata; class Mammalia; order Rodentia; family Muridae; genus Micromys; species Micromys minutus. Next base: position 198,436,656 of record NC_137969.1, on the reverse strand, counting down.
TATCTCCCCAAGCATATATGCTACCACTTCATATGCGAGAGTTACACATTGACATTTGGCATTTTAAATGTTTAACTGACATATAGCAAGTCCTATTACATAATAGACTGTTTGAATATATTATAGGGTCTACCCCACAATACTCTTTACCTATAACCTAGTCCTAAGCAAGGCAGACACTTTTAGATCCCACTGTAACCAAGGCAAGAGGACAATAATAGTGCTCATGAATATGTATAGAGTCTTTGTATCTTAGCTCAACTCATTTTGATGATATAAACATCTCATTAATCTGCTGAAGTTTCGATTTTTTCTTGGTAGTCAGTGTGTTAATTATTTTAATAATTTTATCAACTGATATGTATTCCAGTTAGATGACTCTCTGAAGGGTCACTCTCCTTTGAAGACATGCTCACTAGTAGGCTGTCCTTTCTGTAGTGGATGGTACCATGCCAATGTGCATTTGCACAGCTCTATTGGACACAAAAGCAAGGAGGACATGAAGATGGGAGGGAGACACGGTGAGCGTCAGCAGGGGAAGTTAAAGGAGGTAGTGGTGAGTAGATACCATCAAAAGTACATCATGTAAATACATGAACATTTAAAAGAATAAAATGATATTAAAATAAGATGTCCTCATTATATGTTAAATTATACAGAGATTGCAAATCTCATACCTATTATTTTGAATTTAAATCTTTCTGAGTAGTCTAGTGTATTCTTTTTATCTTGTTTTTAAGTAGCTGCCACACAAAGATTACAATTCCATCTAAAGTGTCTTTATGAGAACCAATTGTGGTCTGCCTTTCTAACAGAGACTTGTGCATTTTGTTGTATTTAGCCTATCTGTTATATTTGTGCTTGGGCTCCCAATTCCCCTTCTCACAGAGCTGAAGAGCTCCTCTTCTTAATCCATGCCATCTCATTCCACAACAGAACATTGTCTAAGGCAGCTCTGAGAGCAAGAGAAACGCACTGTGGGGCAGTGTCAGGCAAAAAGACCTAAGATGTCAGGCATGCAGGCTTCAGAGTCCAGCTCTTGTGAAACTAGAGAATGTAATAGCTCCAAAGGGCTCCCCCAGCCAGTTGCAAATGACATACCAATATTAAATTGAGCATGACATTTTTTGAGAGAGGAAATTACACAGCAGATATATAGCTCCTAAAAATTATGGGCATTTTATAGGGCAAAGGCTCATTTTTAATAAAGAACTGAAATAATGACTTTAAGTTTGAGCAATTAGTAAGAGTTTAAGGTACAATGGTTTCCAATTAGACTTGTGCACATGGCAGAGGAGCCCAAATGGGTCTCTGATTTGCTACTATGAGTCTGCACCAGTTTTAAAGGAAAGAAGCCTAAAATTTCCACTCATACATACATGTAAAATGACAAAATTAAATTATTATGTCTTTGCATTGACTATATCAATTCATGACCATGCATCATAATGAGGCAATATTTTTTCCCTCTGTACTTGCTAACATACAAGCCACTCAAAGCGAAAGAACAGATATAAACCTGACACGTCTGTCTACTTCATTGTGTTCTTCAAGGTAAAGATCATTATCACCACAGATAATAGATGAAGAAATTGACACACAACCCTTACTTACTGATCAATAAAAGAAACAGGACAAAAAAAATAACCAAACATAGTAATTAAACTGTCCATAATAGAATGCTTGATATTGAGGCCTACCGTGGACCAGTTAACAGGGCAACTCTTTAAGGTTTTGATGAATGATACACAGAGCTGCATGTGAGAAAACTGGTGTTGGACTCAGTTTTGGAGACAGGCATTCGAAAAGAGGAATGTGAAGAAAATGGGAAAAGAGAGGGGGCTGGAGAGGTGGCTCAGAGGTCAAGAGCACTTTTTGCTCTTTCAGTGCCCACATGGTAGCTCACTGTGTCTATAACACCAGTTCCAGAGGCTCCAGCACCTTCAGACATACATGCAAGCAATACCAATGCATCTATAATTAGAAATAAATATAATAATTAAGAATAAATTTAAAAAGAAAAGAAGAGAAAGATGAAAAGCTCAGAGGGTCAGGCTGGATGCACCTTAGGCAGAGAGTAGTTTTCCGCACTGGAAACAGTTTCATTGGCTGCCACTGTCTATAAGAAATGTCTTAGTGGAAATGTCTCTGGTCTGATACAATAGTAACAAAAACAATGTGAGACTTTCCTCTTAAGAAATTTTGTGTGCTTTTATAAAGACCCAGAGACAAATGAATGCTTCACAGACTAACCCAGCTCCTTGGCATTGTAAGTCTCTAATGAAAACCAGGTAAGAGGCAGGTGGGAAGCAGAAAAGGCCTGGGCTTGGAAACATAAAAGCCTGAGTCCATGATTTTCCAAAGGGTCTCCTCCAGGGAAAGCTAGTGGCACTTGGAGGATGCTGGATCCTATTAGGGAAGGTAAGGAGGGAAGAGCGAGAATCATTCAGACCTCTATTTTTGAGGAACCTGGCACACACAGGCAGGACAGTGATTCGAAAAGTGGGGAAAGTGAACTATAAACTTAGTTATATTATTACATATCCAACAAGTAAAGTTTGATATCAATATTAAAAAACTACCAATCTAATAGGCAGAGCCTATGGAGACCGAACTGAAGATATAGACTTCTAAATAAAGGTGTATGTGTAAAAAAGGGCAGATAATTTAGATCCTGTACCAAAGGGAAACAAAAAAAAAAAAAAAAAAAAAAAAAAAAAAACCTCCAATTAAAAAAAATTCTGTAAAGTGAAGGAACGGAAAGAAAGCTGTAGTGATGTGCTGTGGAAGCACGGTTTCCACAGTCTATGATGATACAGCTGGTTTCTGTGTAGTTTAAATGACGGTGTCCCACCCCATCTGTACTGAAACTTAATCCCCAGTGCATCACAAGCACAGCTTTGAGAGGCTAAGTCAGAAAGGCTCAGCATCCTCCCAGGAGGACTCAAGGTTGAGGGAGGACACTCCTTCTCCAATCCCTTCTACAAGTTAGAAGAGTGCCCCTGCCCCAGAGGGCACAGCAACAAGATACTAGTTTGAAAATGGAGAATGTGGGCTGGAGAGATGGCTCAGCGGTTAAGAGCACTGACTGCTCTTCCAGAGGTCCTGAGTTCAAATCCCAGCAACCACATGGTGGCTCACAACCATCGGTAATGGGATCAGATGCCCTCTTCTGGTGTGTCGGGGGACAGCAACAGTGTACTCAGACATAAAATAAATAAATCTTAAAAAAGAAAGAAAATGGAGAATGTGCCCTCATTAAACAGCAAACCTGCCCATGCCTTATCTCAAGTGTCTCAACGTCTGTGAAAAGGAAGTAGGTGTTTTCTATATAGTGTGGGAGCTCTGGTGCAGTAGTGCAAAGGAACTAAAGCAGTAACAGGAAGACCCCTACTACTGTGATGACAGTGTTATCCCAAAGCATTCAGAGGTGTGAAGAAAACCTCGTGACACTTACAACAAGCATAGCAGCTTATTGGAAGGAAAGTGGTTAGGTCTTGGAGAGATGGACAAGGTAGACACTGAATGGGGTGTAAGTGCAGGGCACTTAAAACTAATTTCATTGCCCTCCTTTCAAGAGTCATAGGATTACGTTTATGAAAACACAAAAGAACATTTTTGATGCTATGAAATCCAGCTTTTCTATCAAGTTTTGTATTAACAATTTTTTCAAAGTATTAGAAACCTATTCATGGTCTGGGTTAAGAAGGGTGAAATCTTCATTTCTGGAGAGAACCCTGCTTCAATTAAAACACATTTCAGCTGATAATTGATTCACTTTTATTTTAAAGCCAACATAAGGTTTTGTAAACTAATTGTGTCTAGCATTTAGAAATCATGATGAGTTTATGTCCTTAAAAGCCATATAAGGATGCGTTAGTGTTCGTGCAGAGTCGGTGAGGCAGAGAACACTGGATGAACAGCGTTTGCACTGCGTGTGACCCTGACACACTCAGTAACTGTGCAAGAGAGAATGAGAGCCCAAGCAGGCTACCCATTCTTAATTTCTAAACTTCCTAGCTTCGAGACAAATTCAATCTGCAAAACAGTAATAAATCTGTATAAATGATTAATTAATTCAGCATCCATGTTAAGAAGAAACAAGAGTCCCCGTAAGAACCTAGTTTCAAAAACGAGCAAGAGAAACTATGAACAGAGTTCACGGGAGCTTGGCAGCATGCCTTAGTGAAAAAAAAAAAAAATCTAACTTGGGATGAAATGCTTTTAATTCTTTAATAAAATTTGGGTCACCTTAAGAAGGGAACTTGTCCTGTTAGCATGCTAAACCTTATAGCTTATTGATTTGTATTTATACAAATAAAGAAATAATGATTCATAGTGAGAAAGGCAGACCTATAGATTTATAAATGACGAATATAAAAACGAAAACATACCAGGATATATTGTGATCTTTCAGTTTATGCCTTAGAAATATAAAGAAGGTTCTAGAAATTTAATAGAAACTTAGCAATGCAGCTGAATGAAAAATAAGTTTTGGCATTCATTTCTCTGGCCAACTGGCATACAGAATAGAAACATGCTGGCGAACAGGTTAAAGAGTCTAAAAGGATTTTAACCTTAAATTTGACAGAAGGTAAATGGCTGTGACACCGGGCTCCCTGCTTTATTCCGACTAGTAATCCACCCTCAAAGTTCCTGTCAGGTAAATGACCTTGTATTTCATTAACTGATAATTAAATGGATTTATTCCACTAACGGTTTTAATTAAAATGCTAGAAATATTGATTACCCCTCTCATCCTTATTCCCCCAGATGAAAAAAAGGTTTTAGGAATGTTTATTTAGAGAAGACAGAGAATTAAATTAGATTGAATCTCTATGAGACCCGAAGACTGCCTCTTTCATTTCTGCTGCTCAAGCAGAAAAAGGTTTCAATTTTTTGATGTTTGATTAATTATTTTGAAATCCATTTATGCTTACCTTGGTGTTTAATTAAAAATGTCATTTTTAGCATAATTAAATTGGCTATCTGTGGAAGACTAACTTCAAACTTATATTTTAAAAATTTGATGCCCCCCCCTTTTCTTTTGGTAAAAGAAACTTTTTAGTTATTTGCTTTCTCAGTGTCGCTGCCCCCTCATGAATGAAAAAGTGGAAATGCTGAGCCTACTCCGATTCCCACATTTGAACGTTAGGCCGAATATGCTCATGACTTTTAAGTCTGCGTGTCTGGTTTTTAAGCCATTAGTGAGTCATTCATTTTATCAAACACAGGGTATGCTCTTCTGAATGTGTGGAGCTACTTAATGTTTATGCTAAAAACGTATAGCTCAAAACTATCCTTAGCACCAGTTCAAGTAGGTTAAGATATAGTTTTTACCACCGGGTTTGTCAAAGCCCATTCAGGCAACTGGAAACCATTCTTGCTAAATAACCAGCCCAGGTAATGACAAAGCGGGAAGGGAGGTACATTGGAAAGAAGATGCCATGCTTTCGGCTTCTGGTTCCCCACAGAAGGCATGCCCTTCCAAGTGGCTCACCAAAGCTATTCTGAAAATGATCACTATCACTATTCTTAAGTAGTTCTGAGTTACTAACTTGCACATAAGGAAACAGGACAACTTCGGAGGCAAGTGATAGAAATATAGTCTTACTCGTGAGACAATTTGCTATCATTTAAAAACTCAAATCACCTAGACTTTAATATACTGCTCTAAAATGTCTGTTTGAAAATTAATACTTACTATGAGTCCCCCTTAGAAAAATCTGGCACGTGATAGTGTGGACGGACTGAAGTTACGGAAGTAGAAACATTTAATTCTCCCCCAATGTGACAGCTGCGCTGCAGTACCCCGCAGCAGAAGTCCGTGTTTTTGTAAATGGAAAAGGGGGAACGGCTAATCTGAAGGCTCTACAAAGACTCTGACTCAGGTACAATTCAGTATATCACAATTTGTCTGTTTAAAGCTTAAGTGTCTTATACGCACACATACCTTTTCTTGTCATGCTGGAATGTATAAGGACACCAACAACCTAAGTTTGAATTAGTTTTGGGAAGGGTTGGTTCTAGAGAGGTGTTTGATTAAAAACCAACATTTCACGCCACTTTGCACACTAGTGTTGCCATGGCACGATGGTCCACAAATATCAACGTAGCATTTTTAATTGCTGGGTGTTTAGAATCTCTATCATGTAAAGCCAACATTCACTAGTTAACACCTGAAAGTCTCATGTCAATATTGTAACTTTATCGAAAGGCTACTGTGAACCATTGCTGAGCTGCATACTGTATTTGTTAAGGTGAGAACATCCTGGCTGTGTTTCAGGATGCTGAGTTTAAAAGCTGGAAATGCTACTTAAAAACAGCTTAGTTGGGGGTTGGAGTCATGGTTAGGAGCACTGGCTGTTCTTCCAGAGGTTCTGAGTTCAATTCCCGGTGACCACATGATGGCTCACAACCACAGTAATGGGATCTAATGCCCTCTTCCGGTGTGTCTGAAGAGAGCTACAGTGTACTCACATAAATAAATAAATAAATAAATAAATAAATAAATGAACGAATGAATGAATGAATGAATGAATGAATAAATAAATAAATAAATAAATCTAAAAGATGAGGTGGAAAAGAACTATATATTTTCTTAGTTTGGAAAAAAAATGCAAACAGCATTCCAGGTCTGCATTTTTCTTACCAGTAGAAGGAGAGATATACATACAATGATATTCCTTAGTAAAAGGAGAGATATATACATACAATGATATTCCTTAGTAAAAGGAGAGATATATACATACAATGATATTTCTTAGTAAAAGGAGATATACATACAATAATGTTCCTTAGTAAAAGGACAGATATACATACAATGATGTTCCTTAGTTTTTTTCTCTATCAAATGGGAACAGAACAGAAAAAGAAGGCTGGAGCCTTTGTCAAAGTACTGGCCTTTATGGTCAGGAACACCATTTACCAAAGGATAATTATATCAGAGGTTCAAATTTGCATAGAACAAAGACTCATAGATAAGGACAGTCTGGACTATCCTACCTGCGCATGTCACAGTTCCTTTTCATAGCAAAGCCAACAGTTTGTCACGTCTACTGTTTCTGGTATTTAAACAACAGCTACTTCTCAGAATTACCTATCAATCTACTGCAATTACATACACTTATTTCTTTGATTATTGTTTTGAAAAGCAGTGTCACAGTATGCCCTCAGATAAAGATGCAAGTATTTCCAAGTCGCCAATGGAGTTTTATTGCTTTTTCCTATGGACTTTAAGAAACTAGCCAAGATGAATAACTTCATTTTTAACACTGATGTGTGACATATTTTAACCTGTCTACATACAAAAGTATGCTGTTAGCAATGGTAACTTTCTTCCAGCACACGATGAATCACCGTAGCCCTCCCCACCCCCTTCTCATGCACGGTTGCCACTACCTTACCTTCAGCGCTTTTGCTAGATTTCAATGAAGATGGAACTAGAGGGCACACATTAGAATTTTATATCAGTTCAAGAAGGGAAAAAAAGAAAGACATATGAAGCCAGAATGACATTCATTGAAGGTTCCCTAGGGAAGATAACACATGTTTTTGTCTCTCACCTGCTAGGCATGCTAAATCAGTGCAATGATAAGCTAATTTATGAAATATATTTCATTGAAACCTGGACATCTTTACTGTTGCTAGAGCAGCCATTAGAATTTCAGGAATAGCAGCAGCCTAATTTTTAAAACATAGGAGACGGGGGTTCTCTGATATCAGGAATGTGATAGATCATGTGTGCGACTTCAGCAGGTCAAGTAAGATAAGTGTTCCATGTAGTTAGTTACCTAGGCTCAGAATCTCCCTGCCTTCCTGAAACTTCTTATAACCATGTTGAATACTATTATTTGTATTCCAATGTCGAAGTATTTGGGTTTGGGTGAATCTGAAAACATAGAAATATATCTTGTGTACTATTAGATGCCCTCCACGTACAGCCGCCATCATGTCCTTACCTGACCCCTGACAGTGCTACAGGTCAATGTCCATACTTGCAGTTTTGACCTGTTTTTGTCACTGTGCAGCCTTGCTCACTTTTCTTCAGAGCTGTGGCCTTAACAAAGCTATACGGCAATTACAACTAGAAAAGCGGGCCCAGAGGACTCCAGAGATATGCGGTCCAACGTTTCCAGGTGGGCACCGTGAAAGCAGTGCTGTCATGACAGCCTCTGCAGCCGATCCTGTTCATTAGCAACTGAGCAGATAGTTTCTCATGGAATCAATGCCTTCTCCAAGGAATGACAAATTAAATGTGGATCAAATTAAAAGCATCTAAGCATAAAATTAGAGTCAAAAATAAGCATTTTTCCCATTAAAAACTGCTATTCAGCCTTGTGTGGTATTTTTCCCAGACTCCTTCTTGCCTTACCCTGATCTTCCTGACAGGTTCCCAAGGACCATATTCAAACAGCCTCTGACTCTCCTACCGTCCACAGACTCACTCAGCACAACCCTGTGTAAGTCAGGGAAGTTTATCAACACTGGAGTAAGTTCCCCTGTCACCCATGATAGACACTGTTATCAAGAAATATGTGGAGTCAGAGGAGGACAGTTATAAGAGAGCTGTCTGTTTACCCACAGTTATATTGCCAATCAGCAATGGCGGGGAAGAAAATGCACAAACATTTTTGATAGCTTGATGGCATTTAAATAAAATATTCAGGGTAGGAAATTTCCTCCGTGCCGCCTTGCTCTTTTAAGTGTGCTCTTTACAGAATGAAATATCTTTCCTCGATAAGTTAATAATTTGTCCAAATAATTGCTCATTTAACAACTCAATATCCCTTTGCGTAGAGTCAAATATTAAGTAGAATCTAAGCTTTAAGATCAGCTCCCTGTCAAAACTTAACCCTTTTCCTTTTAATTTGCTGGATGGCACAACATTCTAACCTCCGAGCAAAATGACACAAGACTTAGCTACCTTACAGAAATAAACCCATAACTGGGTGTGTCTGATTTCTCAATCTGTGTTTGAATGACTTGGTTTACATGAACACACTCTGTCGCAACAAAAACAGAAGGGCTTTTCATTAGATGGCCACACGGAGAATGACTGAGGGCAATGAGTGAGGTTCAGGAACTAGGAATGTTCCAGAGACAGCCAAAACATAATTTCCATGTGTCAAAAACACAGCCATTTTAAAATGCGAGGAGTTGAGAAGGAAAAGAATCAGGAGCGGGGTGGGAGGTGGGCTGGGGGGAAATCAAGAAGCTAAGGGATTCTTTTTTCAATGTTGATCCCCCAAATCAAGAGAACTGACGGGAGCCAAAGCCTGTTCCAGAGACTTTGTTCCACTTTATAGCAAGCTAGGAGAAAATTCAAGTACTTAAAACCTTTGTACTTCCTAGCCCAGCAGAGCTCACAGGAGCAGCCTAGAAACAAACCCCCCTGGGCAGTATTCACAAGGAGATCAAACGGATGTCTCAAGAAACCAGCAGTATGTGAGAGTTTCTTTGCTCCAAGGTCACCAGATATAACCCAGCCAGATTAGAAATTACTGACAGCTCTTCTCTCTGATGTTGCCTTGCAAACGCTTGACGGGGGAGGGACGAATGACCTTCACAGAGTCACTTCTCTGGACATTGTTAGACAATTTTGGAGTAGCAACTTCTCATCTCTAACACTTCTTTAGATTTTAAAGATTGCCCCTAAGTCCTGCTGGAGACGGAAGTGGGTGTGTGGGCATGGGACTGTTGATGCCTTTGTGTCACTGGGGCCAATAAAAGATCACCAAGCTAAAGAGGCCATTTGATACCAAATGATCTGTGGGAAATGGTCTAAACCAGCAGCCATTTCATCCCCAGGGATGAGCAGAGCAGTTTCCATATGTCAAGTTTATGTGCTCTGTATACATGTGTACACACAGGAGCCTTGCCGGATTCCTTAGTATTCCAGTCTCAGGTGAGTATGACACGAGAAAAGAAGGGGAAAGAGTCAGATAACTGCCACCAGCATTACTAATATCTTGAGCCCAAGGAAGAAGTCATAACCAATGTTGAAGAACTCTGAATTTGTAAGTCTTATTTCAGAGGGCTTTGCTGCGAATTGAGACTGTGAACCAAGCACCTTACAATTCAAATGTCCACTTAAAGGAAGGCCTGCTTTTTTTTTCTTTGTACACTTCTCCATGGTGGCGTAAGTTATGTAAGGAGAAGCAATGGTCCTTCTGGTATAGCCTGAACCTAAAGGATGTTCAAAAAAAAAAAGGATGAACAAAAGGAATCTATGAATAAAATGAAGAAGAAATCATAGGGAGATGAAGAGGAAAAACAAATCAGGCCTGTGGGGGAGTGGGGTGGAGAGCTGGCAGGGGTGACACCATTGTTCAGTGTCACAATGTTGCCTAGCTCAAAGCCCTGATTTCCAGATGAACAATCCCAGAGGAGAAGAGTGACTCCTGTTCTAGTGGATTCTTTCATTCAGGAACAAGAAGACGTCTAACATTTAAGACAACACAATGGCAGGAGGCCCTTTGAAGAACTTGAGGTGCTAATCTTTCTTATTCTACTTCTTTGGTAAGCATCATATTGAAATGGTATAGGTTTGTTCTAGCTGCCCCAGTACGTCTTGATTCGCCCTTTTATATTTTCATAACAAGTTCTTTATCCTAATGAAGGCATCCTGATACTATGTAGCACTTTTGTCTCCATGTGGCATTCCCTGGGCACAGTCTTAACACTGAAGCGCTTTAACTGGACCTCATAGAGGAGCTTCACGGAGCATGCGCACTTTGTGATGGAATTTACCTGAGTAACACCAACGGGGAGATGCACGTCTAAATCTTTGGGTATCAAAAGAAAAAAAAAAACTCTATATATTTAAAATAAGGTTCACTGGAGGTCTATTTAATGTTTACAAAGAATTCACTGATATCTGAAGCGACTCTAACCATCTGAAGGTCGATCATAGAAAGTGGAGTGTTTTTCACTCACCCCTCGTGGTGAGTGACCAGGATAGAGTTTGCATTTGTTGTTGACCGCCCCCATCTCCAGCTCCACTTAAAAATGAAATGCTTGGTTTTGAGGGCATTTCTTCCTACTTAAAAAAAAATGTACGTCTGCCAAGTATGTGTAAGTTCAAAAGTTTTCCTATTGCCTGAAATAGAGATGCAAGAAATTACATTAAAGTTTTAAACAGAAACAGAAGTTTTCAGACAATGTAGATCGAAATCTATTAGAGATAAAATTGTTTTGACAAAAACTGTGTAAATACAAAGCCACTGGCTACAAGCCTGCTATTGAATGCGAGTGGGAAATGAGAGCGGCGCTCCTGAAGGGGCATTGCTAAAGGGCCACAGAATAAACACGGGCGCTTTGGAATAATTTTTCACATTAATTATGTTCTCTTATCGTAGATGTATAACTAGCCAAGTATAACAGCATAACAGGATCGCACTGAAGCTATTTTACAAACAGGAAGAAGCAAATAAAATAATACTGATATGCTAGTTATTAGATTACTAGCCTTTTATCTTGTGAAATAGCTTCCCCGAACAGAAAGACTATATTAATCATTTCTGTTCCTCCAAGTAAATGATATTGCATTTCTGGAAAAAAAATAATGTGAACAGCCTCTTCCCTTAAAGATACCTTCATTTATTGGCTGCTTTGCCATCTTCAAATCTCCAGTCACTAAGAACATTTTCAAAGAAAATACTTAGAGCACAAGAAGACTGTTTGGTTTGGGTTTATTTGTTTGCTTCTTTCGCTAGATAAAAATGCAACCTCTGAAGAGCACATTCCCCATTTTTTCTTGCATAGAAACCTTATGCTCTTTAGCCCCCACAATAAAATATATAATTTTAAGCCTTACCCTATAATTCATAATTTTATTGAGGAAGAAAACATCCACAAATTTGGTCATATTTTTTTCTGATGAGCTGCCCCTTTCTCTAACTCCAAATGCTGTTCTCTATTGTTTCTTGCATTGTGGGGCACAGGGGCCTTACTGCAGCCAAGCCAACCATGCTGTGACTCTGGTTCCCCTTTACTCTTACATCCAAACCCACAGCTGGCATCCAGTAGACTTAGCACACTTCCTCCAATTTCTACTTACATGCCACTGGCATATTCTTTCTCTGTACCTGAAATCCTACCTAGCTTTCTGATTTTCTTCTTCATTGTATGTTATCGTATGCTCTGCTTCTTCCCCGTACACAATTTGTTTTCTTTTGTTTCAGTCCAGATGTAATCAAACGCATAACTGATTACTCGGGGCCAGAACAGACTGGGGATGAGAATGGTTTTCTTTATTAGTCCCTAAACCTTTTCAGCATATAAGAATTCAAGGACTTTCCAAGGAGTAGAGACAATTATTTCTTCCTTTCATGTTAAAAATAGTATATACCATGTGTGCACCTTGATAAAATCGGGTGAGTCACTGAGTAGTCCACACAGTGGCAGTGTTTCTGATAAGGTGACACCAAAGGCCATCACAGGAAAATTCCATCAGCCAATGGCTGTTTAGGATCTCAGGTTTCAAGCCTTTGTTTCTACAGCCTGGTTTCCATCCTTTTGATGAGCACCTTTTGTTTCTACACACCCAGAACAGAGCCCCAGAATCTACTGTCCTTGCAAGTAGAATTTCTAGGATATTATAAAGTCATATTTACTGAAATTTCATAAGGTTTAGAATATTGACTCCTTTGAGGGACAGTAGGATATTAAACTATGCAAGCAAAGTAAGAATCAATCAAATAAGCATTATCTGTTAGGGGTGATGTAAGCAGGGGCAAACAGAATGAAAGATTCCCTGTGTAAGATGTATTGAACAATAGACCTATTACACCACTAGTATGTGTTTGTAAAAAATGAATATCATAAAAATAAAATACAGAGCAGATATATTATGCAAATGTTAAGAACTGTTGCAAAAGAATTTATTCTCAGCTGCTTACATTTGCTATGAAGAAAATATGGAGGGCAGGAAAAGGAGATCAGAGGCCATGGATCCCAAAAGGGGTAAGAGAACTCAGTCCTCTCTAGGGCCTAAATCAAAGCTCTGGAGTGATTTTAAAATGTCTTTAAAATGATTTAATATAGTGAGTTGAGATACATTCCATTAGATATAATTAGACCTAGACAGGAAAGGTGGCTCTGGGAAGCTAATGAAATATCATTAAGGTTGAACACAAGATTGTTGATTAGGATAAAGCTAATCCTGATTAGGATAAACAAGATAGGAGCTAGAGATCTTATTTTTCTTCTTATTTATTTTGTGACTGAAGATGAGGTGTGCCCCCTTCCCTTTAGAGGAAAGAAAAATGTACATTCTATTAAAATATCAGATCACACTAATGTTTTTGCTACCGTGTTTGAGAGGCATTTACCTTGAGAACTGTGTGTATTAGTATAAAAGTCATGAGCAAAATTTGCATTGGCTTGGTTTTGCTTTTACAGCAATGTAGAACTGGAAGGTCTCTGTTCCCTTGCCCCTCCCTCCCTCGATTCCTAGTTTCCCTTGAGCCCCACTGTATCTGTGGAAAGATCAAGCTTTGCCCGGTGCTCTAGTCTGCTTCTTTGGTCAGTTCTTGCCAATTTACCGGGTAGATTGATTCAACCACAGGTTATATATCCCCTTAAATCATTCAAAGGTGTGATTTTTTATTTTACTTGTGATACTATTTCATTATGCTCTATCTTCTTTGGGATGTTGTGTAGACAAATGGTGTCTAGCTTTGTTTACGATTCCTGTCCCCAGAAGTGTGGTATGTAGTTCGCACTATATGGAAGGTACTCAGTAAACATTTGACAACTTAAGGATCGAATGGACAAACGCTGGAATGACTTTCACATTTCTGTAGTCTTGCAGATATGATCATTAGTTCCGGTCTTGAGAGAGAAGGAGATGGTTACAGCACTCTCCCCATGGAAACTCGATATGTATTTGAAAGCTCCAATAGTCAGTGTGTCTATTCTTCAAATATTTAACCTACAAATTGTAAGTTCAGATGCACTTATAAAGAAACAACTCAGCTCTGCTTGTGGATCGCCTGTGGTTCCTCTTGCTATCTCCAAGGCTTATTTGTAAGCATTGAATCATAACATTGAAATTCACCATTGACCAGCAGAAGCACATATTGATAGAAACAAACTAGTGTGCAAAGTTCACTAAAATTTGGAGTTTAGGGAATGTTACCAAGCCAAGCGACCAGAGGTCGGATGGAGACAGGTAAGTTCATAAAGCATTTCATTTTAGGGCATTGCTCTTCAAGCTATACTTCCATGTGCTAATTTTAGCCCATGTTTTTCTCCAGCATGATAACTATGATTACTCATATTTTCATCTACTTATTTATATGTAACAATATTAGGAATGTGGAACCAGTTCTATTTCTTGTATACCCCACCAGTGACCAAGCAAAAATGCTTTTTTAGTTCAAAACTTTGCTACTTCAGAACTCACACACCAAAAGAACATTTTCAAAATCAGCCATACACTTAAAGAAATGTGTTACACCATCATCCAAGTATAGCAACTTAGATTCTGATAGGATGACTTTCTGGATGAAGACCGTGTCCTTGACTATAGAATAGTATAGATACCATCTGTCCATTTTCACTCTAAGTGTGCTATATGTGCTACATAGAGATTTCAGCCCATGTGCCACTTGCTGTATTTCCAACTCTACCATTTTTGTCTACATAGATTTTTATCTAATCTCTCTTATTTTAAACAACTTCAAAACATAAGTGCAAAACATCACTGGGCAGAATATGAGGTCCTTCCAAACACTAGTCCCTACACGACTCAGACAGGAAAGCACTACTTGCATGGTGTGTTTCAGCTCCCTAGAGGACCAGCTAAGACAAAGCCATGGATAAACTGTATGGCGTATTGTCCTCACAAAAGCTAATAAGCATGGCTTCATAACACGCTGTTCTTTAAAGTAGCACCTTCGGCTATTATTTGTCTCACTTATGTACAACCTTCACATTTAACACAGACCTTCTAAAATTAGCCACCACATTTAATAATCGTTACTTTTACCTTCTTCACTTGTGTTTAGAAAACTACGCCCATTGAATATTATAATTTTTCAACAAGAATATTTTACATTCCTTCCCACGGCTTATAGGGCAATACCAAGAACATGTGCCTTGTCTGTTTTTACTAATGCTTTTCAATATGATGCTGTTCTAATTCATTCACCTAATCCAGCTTCAACTAGCTCCCAGCTCCAAGAAGGCTTCCAAGGCCAGAGATAAATTAATAATACTCTGTTCCACATAGTACTTTCTAAAATTACTTTCAATTTAATAATTACAGGAGTACTGGTGATGTATTTGTGTCATATGAAGCTTATTTTATTTCTAGTGAATGATACAAATTTAAATAGACAATAAAACAATCATATAGAGCCCTTGTTACTTGTTTTGTACATAATTCATATATACCTTAATTCCCAAAGCAAGCGCTTTTACTTTGACCATGACTTATACAGCAAGCTTCCCATAATTCCTTGCTCTTCACAGTTGCACAGAATTGCAAGCTGCACTCCCATGCCCCCATCCTCACTAAAATAAATTGATTCCCAGAGTTTCCCGGAAAGGCTGTAACTTCATTTTCCAGTCTGAAAACAATTAATAAAGTACTCAGCAGTGAGTCTCAAATAATACAAGGCAGCATGACCTTGGCAGAGCGCACACTTCATTTACCTAGGAATGGTATTCCCTTTTGAATTTCTCCTTATTAAAGTCAGAAATAATGTGATCACTCAAGCCTTATGCTGAAAACTAAAACCAGTACCTGGGACTCACTTCTTTAACTTCTAAATGATTCAAGTTTGGAATGCTTTACATAGAAAATCGGGAGCCACAAAACTGACTTGTTGTTAAGAACACTTAATGTTCTTGCTTAGTAACTGAGTTTGGTTCCCAGCACCCACATCAAATGACTCACAATCTCTTATAACTCCAGTTCCAGAGCATCCAACACCTTCTAGCCTTTAGAACTACCTACACACATTCAGTACACATAAATCCATATAGACTCACACACACATACTCATATGTATATACACACACATATATGTAAACATACACATAAATAATCAATAAGAAGATTAAATGACAGACAACCATTTCCAGAATGGTATAGAACTCATATTTTGTTAAAATCATGGTCAATTTTTTAAAAACAAAAATTTTTATCTCCAAGAATTAATAACCACAAGAGGGAAATTAAAATCTGTCAATTAGATTGAAATCTATGACATTAGCCTATAGAAGGACATAGAGTATTCTCAATTTACTGTTTATCTTCTAAAAGACTGGAGGCAAGAGCAAGTGCCTAGCTCATGGAAAGCAATAATAAATATTTTCTTTTTAATATATGGGAAGATAGAATTGAGAAAGTGGGCTTGGAAATCAGACTTGATGCTTAGTTAAAACCGAGATGAATCAGAAGGAATACAAACATTCCAGATGTAGTCCACAGCATAAGACCAGCTAGCCCTGAGCATTTGCTATGTAACAGATAATCGGCAAACATCCCCATGCCCAGTTAGTTATCGATGCAGCCCTGAGAACTGGGCGCTCAGTATCCCCACTTCGCTGATAAGCAGATCAAAGCTTAAACAGCTTGAGTAACTTGCCCAGGTTCACTCAGCCAAGTCTATGGTAAATGCAAGATTTAATGGCTGCTTAAGTCCAGACGAAAGTTACTTGTAAACTCTATATTTTACTGGACAAAATATTCTTTCTGAGTTTGTAGGACAGAAAAGGAACTTGCCCAACTATTGACAGAGGCTGAATAGGATGCATGGACATACAGGTTGTAGTACAGACAGCAATGGAAATACAAAATTTTCAAAACTGAAACCCAGGGCTGTGGAAGACTTATAAGTGTGAAACCCAAGGCTGGAGGAAGACTTGGAGGTGAGGAGGGCAGCAGAAGTCAAGCGTGGTGAGGTAAGCTTGGGAAATAGTTCTAAAGCTTTTGGCAACCGTGTGCTTGGGAAGCTTTGCTGCTGCAGCAAATATAAGCAACCGTTTGCTTCCCGGTTGTGCCTCATGCCTGGTAAGGATGGTGATGAGTAGGTCATCTCCATCGCCTGTCTTCTTCTTGGATTCAGGATCAGCCTTTGCTTGGACATGCTATTCTTATGGCAGAGACAAAATCTTCAGAAGATGAACTATGCCTTTTAAGGCCTCTGCTCACCTGCCATTATCTAAAGAAAAGTACAAACAGTGCTGACAGTCCAAGGGGCGTCTCCTCCCTGGGAACAATGAAGTAATCTGCCAGAGAAAGCCTGTGTGCTTTGCAGATACTGTCATTTCACATTGACAGAGCAAAATCCATACATTTCATAGGGAGGTGATTCTCTTGTTCTTCCCAAATAGGGAACTCCATCCTAATGAGAACAGCCGCTGTTCTACCTCTACATTTCCCATGCACTCTCCATGCTTGGATACAGGGTTATTGTCTTATAGGTAAAATTTGACAAAGACTGAAATGTGACTCCAAGACAACCTGCATGCATTGATGGAGAAAGTGCAAGTATGGTTTCTCACAGCTCAGATGAAATTAAATCAGGAAGATGTAAAGTCAGAAAGAAGCCAGTGAACGTGAGTTCACACTTTCTGCTTTCTGTCCAAGGAAACATTATGTTTAGGATAAGTTGATGCTCAGCCACTTTGAGGTCGTTGGCCTAGTAATTCTGGTCTCTTGTGAAATACATGTGATGAAAATGAGTGGAACGAATGCTTAAATTTTCTGTTAACACATCACCTCAAAACCACAAATGGTCATATCAAATGAGAAACGTGATGTGTTGCTACAACACCACTTCCGAGCCTTCTTCTAGAATACCACTTCCAAGGCTTTTCTAGAACACCATTTCTGAGCCTTCTTCTAGAACACCACTTCCTAGCCTTTTCTGGAATTCCAGTTCTGAGCCTTTTCTGGAATTCTACTTCTGAGCCTTTTCTGCAACACCTCTTCTGAGCCTTTTCTAGAACAGCACTTCTGAGCCTTTTCTGGAATTCCACTTCTGAGCCTTTTCTGCAACACCACTCTGAGCCTTCTTCTAGAACAGCACTTCTGAGCCTTTTCTGGAACACCACTTCTGAGCCTTCTTCTAGAACAGCACTTCTGAGCCTTTTCTGGAATACCACTTCTGAGTCTTTTCCTAGAATACCACTTCTGAGCCTTTTCTAGAACACCATTTCCAAGACTTTCCTAGAGCACCACTTCTGAGCCTTCTTCTAAATTTTGTTCTCTCTCTATGAGGTAAAAGTTTGAATGCTCTTTATGCTGCCCATGTGATTTTTGCTTCAGCCTTCTGTCCCTTCTAGTTATTTGTGACCCCCAAGACCTTTCCTTTAGGCCATTAGGTTCTTCTTGGTTCAAAGCCCATCCCTGTTGATTCCCTTCTCTGCTCCCAATCCTGCCCTCTGCTTAGATTCTTAGGTATTCTCTAGGTGTGTATCTGAAAATTTACCATCTCATCCGAGCGAAGATTAGTGGATACAAAAACATTGCCATACAAGGTCAATTTTTGCCTGGTATACTATTTGAAGACTGTCTTCACCATTTAAAGAGGAAACCCACGTCTTCTCAGAACACATCTGGAAAGTCCAGGGAAGACAGCATAATGGGACATGTGACAAATATAAGATATTTTGCATGTACTTGCTTAATAAATAAAAAGACAAATGCACTAATAAGCTAGCCGATCACTCCACAGGCAACTCCACTCTATGCAAGGCATTTTGTTTTTAAACTTAAAAAAAATCCAATAAATGCTATTTGCTCTTCATTAGGGCAAGTTAGAAAGGGTTGTTCACAGAAAAAGATTCCCCAGTAATAACATTACTCCCTGCTCTCCATGATTACTCTGTGAACTTAATGCACATATGTGTATATGTGTATGATCACTTTTACCACTGCCTGCTCTCACTCCCCTCCCACTTCGAGGATCCCCTCGCCTTTCTTCATTATTTTAAAAGCAAATGTTTATTACCCAACATTAGGGGAGTAAACTTAATGCTGAAACTCTACCTGAGGAAAAGAAATTTGTCTATCACTTTCTAAACTGCTCTTCTCTAACTACTAAAGAACATTATAAAACTGCCATTGAGATCTATAAAATCTCCCTTGGTTCTATCATGGTCTACCCATGTAATCATATTCCTGGGAGCACATTTGCAACTCACAGCAGAACCGCGCCCACCGTGTTCTGTATCAGCTTCCTAAACAGCTTAAACTAAATGGACAATTGATATGTTGCTCTAAACTTCTGAGTCATTTTCAAACATCTCACTTATGTGGCAACTTCAATGGCTTGTCCTAAGGTTGTTCAGCGGAGTAATTCAAGTGGTTTTACAGCCTGGATGTCATGGTGGAATGATAGTGTGGCGTTCAGCCGCAGCAATGGATTCAAAGGGTGGACATAGACTCTCATCATTTTATGTTGCCATCGCTGTTCTTGACCAGGAAAACTATTTATTGTGGTCTTGTATGTGCATGACAGTAATGTGCACTGTTTACTAACTCTGTTTTGCTATATTTGAAAAAAGCTATTTACAAGCTAACAAATCTAATCTTTAATAATGTATTTCAATTATAAAATTCAATCAAAAAATCATTAAGCTATTCAAGAAGGCATCCTGAAAAGGAAAAAATTGGTAAAGATAAAGCCTGTCATTTGAATATCATTAGTTTATTTGAATAACCAAAAGAGCGATGGTAATATTAATCTTATAGCAAATGTAAGGTGCTCAAGGAAAATTTTTCCAAAAATAGCAATAAATAGTAGATCATTTCAAGCACAATGTGAGAGTTTAGTAAAAGAAACATATGAATAAATCTCTCAAAACATGTAAGTATTATCTTTGAAAAACTAGATATAAAATACATCATTTTAAAATGATTTTTTTCATTTAATATGTGTATTTTGCTCATATGTGTACAAGTACACCATATGTGTGCAGTTCCTACAGGGATAGAAGAGGGTCTATCTATCCCTGAGACCCTGGGACTGGAGTTATAGACAGTTGTGAGCTGCTATGTTAGTGCTGGGAACTAAACCCTGGTCTTCTACAAGAACAGAAGTGCTCTTAAAGGTTTAGCCATCTCTCTAGCCCAGAAGGCATATTTCTTGGCATTAAGTATAAATTAATGCAATTCAAGTCTTTCTATATAATCTTTGAATTTTCAAAACTTCACATAAACTATTATGGGAAGAAATGAGACTAGAAGGACATATTTCACACTAGCATGTCAGCTGCCTTAGTCACCCAGTGGTGACACACTCCACTTAGCTTGTTTCATTACTGGGGACTGAGCCCAGGGTCCGCCATGTGCTAGGCAAGCACCTGCCACTGAGCCTCAGTCCATTTTCATACCGTCTTCTTTGAATATCTATTGTTTTTAATAACACAAAACAAATCATTTTACAATCCGGAAAGAATTAACTAACTCCTCTATATCAGAAAAGGGGTTCGTGGTTAAGCAGGTGTAACCACGCTGTGTGGGAAGAGCTTATCTTCTACTTCAGACTCCAAGTAACACTAAAGGCTCAACTATCAGGTAATATCACATCTATGGGAGTTATTACTGGTTCCTAGGTCCTAGTCAGTGATGGCTTTGATAGGAGATTTTTCTCCCTGGTGTGAAAATACCTTGTCTTTTTCCCTTATACCACTGTACAAATTATTACAAAAATGTCTCAGAAAACAAAACCTATGGTGATGCCCAACTCCATTGAATTATCAGGTTTTTCCATCAAATCCCACAAGTAATATATTATATTGCCTTTTCCCACCACAGCAACACGAGGTGATTCCCACTGTACTGCTCTTATATTGGAAAGATCATTCATTTTCTAAATATGAACAATGTGGTGAGTGGCATACACTCTAATCTGTAACTTTACTTCTAATTTTAGTTCAAAAAATGGCTAGGAGTAAGCTTAGTAGACTTATGAAAGAAAATCTTTTTGAAGCTTACATTTAAAATGAAATGAGACCTTCATTTAAAATTTTTGCACATTAAATTGTGACAAGCGTATATAACGGTGACAGGAAGAGGTCGCTGCCTGCAGCTTACATATAGCCTTGATACAATACATACAGCTTACATACACACATGACAGCTTATATATAGGAATTGAGATGTTCCGAGTAGTCACATGAACCTAGCTATTAGGAAACACCTTTACCCCCTAATGTCAAGTGATTATCCAGTGGATTATGGCAAAGAACCACCAGTCTTTTTTAAAGACATAATTTCAAGTCACATTTAAGAGCTGATTTGGGTTTAGAAATCTGAATCCTTCTTCCTTCCTGCTACGTAGATGCTTACATGCAATTCTTAGCAACGTTGCTTTTCTATGCTCAGCTCCTAAGAGAAGCCAAGCTACAATCACCTCTTACATCCAAAAAGAGGCCCCCCGATGGCTGCCCATAGAGAGACCCAGGAGAATAGTTTGTGGGCTCCTATGACAGGCTCCTTGGGGTTATTGTATCTTCTCATGCAATTGGAAGTGAAGGAAGAAGAAAGATGCTTATTGGTGAAGACACGGCAGGTGCACCCAAAGCTTGCTATTTACAATGGGTCTTCTGTCTTAACATAGAAGAACCTCTTTCCTTTTAAATTCTCCCCTCCCCCGCTTTTCCATGGTCCATGTTAAAATGATTTCCTGGAACCATTCACCCAGCTCTAATGGGAAGGAAGACTTCAAGAACAGTTTGCGTCTCCTAACAGCTCTGTGGAGACCCTTGTAATTTTAATAAGGACCCGTCAACCTATCAGAAGAACATGTAATTTTATGTTCATTACGTCCTGGTACCCAACTGTAGAGTTTGCATGGTTACACCTCAATTAAACATTGAATTGAAGTTAATATCATTTAAATAAGGAATTCAATAAAAAGTTGAAGTTCTATTTTTAATAGCATCTGTCCCCTCTAATGCCCGCTATGGTCATTACCGCCAGGTAACTGACAGACATGGCCCTTTCCTCACGGAGGAACCAGCCACACCATTAGTCATTAGCAGTGATGATCACTGGGTGGGAGGCTGTGTTGTACCTGGGCACCTTTACTTCCCACTCTGTTACCCCCCTTATAACACAGATGCTGAACATCTCTGCCGTGGCTTCTTACAGTTCTCAAAAGGAAGGCAGCGAGACTCTGCGCTCGCCACCTCTCTCCGCCCTGCCAAGTTCATCATACCTCTGGCGAAACCTCCAGATTAAAGTGACACACATGAGCTAAAACCACCATTTTAGGCAGTGATCCTGTCTACTAAACACCTGAATTTCTCTCCTTTGTGAATACTTGAGAGGAGGAAACAAACGATGTCTGCACAGGGACGTAAATGTGGCTTTAACATTTGAATTAGGCTTGGCACAGAGTATCACACATGGGCAGTGAGAACCAAAAGGAAGACTGTGATCCTGACACGCATATTCTTTAAAACCCTCAGTTCCCATTTCCCTTCCTGGGGATTGCCTTTGACAGGTACTGCCAGAGGAGAAAAACCAAAGGCCACTAATTCAGTTTCCTGATAATCAGCTCTGAGAACACTGAGAAATCCTATTCTACAGTGGTGTCTGTCTGTAACTACTTGAGCCAAGTAAGTTATCTTAGGAGCACTGTTTAAAGGAAAGAAATAATTTTTCTCGTGATGGTTGGCATCTTTTGTAGAGTAGTCTGTTGAACACATTGCAAGTTGTCAGCTGGCTGAGAAGTACCACCAACAGCCAGAGGTTCTGTGTATTAATGAAAGGAGTCAGGTTAATAAAAATAATTCAAATTCTGGTGGGAATCCCGGTCCAGTGAAGGCAGAAAGTCTTCATAGATGGCCATAACTCTGCCAAAGATTCTGCTTCCATTGTTATGTAAATAAAGTCACTCTCTACCTAAGCAAGGGGTGGCTTGGCATGGCAGGTTAGAGGTCGCCCTGCTTCAGACTGAGCTTGGTCTTGGTCTTTCCAGGTCTCTGTGCACTTCAGGCCGTATGCAGCCATGAGGACAGAACCCTGAACAACCCTGGAAAGCGGTCTCACGTGCCTTCGCTTGACTGAAATGGTCCCTAATCCATGTCTTTTTGAGACATGCCAGGCAGGAAGAGCAGTGTTGAACGTTTCACCAGATGTGACCTGGTCTGACCACACATTAGATTTCCATGAACCAAAAAAAAAAAAAAAAAAAAAAAAAAAAAAAAAAAAAAGGAGAGAGAGAGAAGTTGTCAACCGACAGTTTCTGACATCCTGAAACAATGCAGAAAGAAGGTTTATTTTTTTTATTTGTATAAAATATATTGTTCTTCCAGGATGCAGTGAAATAGTCTCTATTTAATTGCACAGAAATCCTAAGAAGGTTACAGCAGTGAAACATTAAAATTCTAAGGGCAACTAATAACATTAAAACTTTATAGCCCCAGATAGAATAATTTAGACAAAAACAACATGAACATATGTTTTGTGTAATAATAACAAACATTTATAGCTGTCAAGAGAGAAAAACACAGGTTTATGCACACCTTAATGGTGTGCATGGGTGAGCATGAGTATATTTAAAACATAATATATTACAAAAATGACAGCAGGCATGGCTCTTCTGGGTACTATGTTAAATCAATGAATAAATTACCAAAAGTGAGCTGTGGCTGTTTGGATGTGTAATTGAGCTGAACGTATGTAGTGTTATTTCAAAAGAAACTGTTCAAGGAGTCCCGAGTCCAATCCGCTCTGCACCGATCCCAGGCAGTTTACAAATAGTGAGAAATGCAACCATCACACAGTGGGAAGGAAGTTTAGTTATACCCATTACTTAAATTGAGGAAAAGTTAATTTTAATACGCTTTGCAGGAATTGAAAACAAACATAATAATTTGCTTATGTTCACCAAACTGGAAATTGAAATGATAATATTTGAATTTATTTTAATTATTCACTGTGTGACTCACAATGTCGCTGGAAATTATCCGTCTTACTTTAAGCAAATACATATACAAGCCCTTCGGAAATATATAGGTTTATTATTCTACTTTTTTAATTACACCATTCGAATGCCACACTTTTTCAAAAAAAATTATTAGGACTCCAGAAAGTGAAATAAATTTCAAGCTTGTTTGTGGCAACAACTTAATAGCAATTGGTAATAACTGAGCTGTAGCTAAAGCCATTAATGTGAATTTTAGTATAAAAATAACTTCTTATAACTTGCTTTATAATTACAAGGTTGTTTGTCTTACTTAGCACCCTACCACAGTTTTATGGAACAGGAAAGGGGGTATATTTTTTTTATTGTCCTAGGCTTATTTTTTCCTGGTCTTAATTGTCTCATATTTTTCTATATTATGAAAAGTCATGATTGTTTTACGTGGGAAATCTGAATCAAATTTCATCAGAATTAAGCCCTGCGTCTTTTAAATTACAGATCTCTCCAGCTAGCTCAAAGGCCTATTCAACAAGTGTAATTTCTTCCCCAAGAGGCTGCAACTTTAGGCAATTTAAAATGTTATGGTGGGCTTAGGCAGCAATCATGCTGACTTCTTATCTTCCATTTCTTTTCTGTTAATAGGGTCATTATATCATGGCAGACACAGGACGCAGGGATGTCATGTGCTTCATAGAAGCAGACTATTTTCCTGAACAGCATATTTTTATCTGTCTTATTAGCCCCATGCCTTGTCATCATTTGTGTTCATCTATTCCTGGTATCCTCAATGCTATGTGGAACTGTGCAGGGCCCTGGACTCATAAACCCAGCAGCTGGCTTTTATTCCTGTCCTTGTAGAGTGCCTTCTTCCTGGCCTTGCAAGTAACAAAGTTAAGTTTGTATTTATCAAGATCTTTTCATTTGGAATAGCAATGCAGTTAAATAAGAAGTCATTTGTCTGCATTGTTTTTTTTTTTTAGCACTTTAACTTATTTGGTCACTGTTAATTCACATTTGCACTCTACTCTTTTCTCCCTAATTGTGCACAAACTTACTAGATCCCAACACAGATTCCCTGGGGCCTTATATGCTTTTATGAGCACATGATGATTAACACAGAGAAGTCAGATGCACAGCAACCCGCTGACTGCTCTGTGTTTCTTAGGAGATCAAGGTGTGGGACTCTGCTTTACACGGAGAGTATAAGGCTCTAGCCAGAGATAGAGACATAGATAAATCTACTTAGAATAACAACTTTCTTCTTCCGTTCTCTTGTGAGTCTTCTCTGTCTATAGCATAGGTCATGCTTCTCTGTCTCTGGAGATTGACCCCACAGAAGCATCCTGGTTGTTAAGCAAAAAGTGTCAAATACAGGAAGAAGGAATTTCCTGAGGCATCTATAGACAAGACCGTGAGAGCCGGAGCCATTCCCTGACAACACTTATTTCCAGTGAACCATTCTCCTTCCCTGATTTGAGCCCTGTGGAATTAGGAGCAAAGAAACGGAGAGGTAAACAGTGGTGAGGGGTCAGCAACCGAGCTGATGTTAAATCAACTAGCCAAGTGTCGTGTTTCAGACATTACATTATGAATAACACTCCCAGCAAGAATAAATGACTCACCAAAAGTTATTGTAGATTCCTAAATTCATGTTAATGAAATCATAATATCAGCAACCCAGAACAAGGTACCACATTCTCAATAAACTTTCATATATTTCAAGAGCTTGGATCTGTTATCTCTTAAATCTCTAAAACACATCCCTTTAAAATTTATTCTGGAACTTAAAGACTGACTGTGTCATGCACAGAACCTGTAAGATCTATGTGGCCAGTATTCCTGCCCTGAAGAAGGAACCTCAAAACCCACAGGATGGTGTGTAAAAGTATGTCTGGGCTGATGTCCCCATGAACTACTGTCACTACCATTACTACCAATGCAACTACTGGAACGTATGTTGTGTTTGGCTCTGTATCAGTCATTTAACATGTCTGTCCAGAATCTACTTCTTGCTTTCTTCTCCATACTCCTTCCTTCTACGTTCTGTTCCAGATCTGTCTTTACCTCAAGATGTCCCTTTGGTTTTCATTTCTGACTTCACCCTGATCCTATGATGTTTCTTCATCTCATGACTCACCCAAAGGTCCTCCATATAGACCAGAAATGTCCCCAACTCCTCACCCAGCACTCCGGACTACTGACAATCATATATAAAACAGTCAGATCTTATATGATCACCTCAGGGAGGGAAAGAGATGTGCCATCACTTGCCATATGCAGATAATGTAGCCAAAGAATAGATTCTCTGACATTCCTGGGACACCACATTCCATCTGATTTGTGACGTGAGGATATATAAACCTGCTTTAGCACCTCATTGGCTTAGCTCTGCAAGTTTTCTATTTGTTTTATCGTTTTTTAGTCTCAACCTTGGTTCTTCCTCAATGAAAATAACTGATATTTAATTTAATTCTTAAGGGAAAATGAATTAAAAATTTAACCTGCAAAACAAGCCAATAATAATTATTATTGCCACATATTTTATTGTTGTTTTATGAAATATTAGTTTACAAAGTCACCTTTTCTCTGTTATCACAGCTAACTTAAAGAGATGAATGACCCATTAGGTTTATAGGTTTTTCATTGGTGAGGCAAAATACTGGATACAACTTAAAGGGAAGAATTATTCTGGTTCATGGTTTCAGAGGTCCAAGATCTATTGGCCCCATCATCTGGGACCTAGAGTGGGGAAGAACACCACAGTGGAGGAGCACATGTCAACCTAAAAGGTCTGCTCAGCTCAGCCAGAATGAAGGGGTAACGAATTATTAGGAGACAACTATACTGATTTCCCAAATATGTCCCCAGTTAGCTGAGTAGGCTCCACCTCACTATCTTTTAATAATGTGATAATATTATGGGTCCACCAAGAAATTAATCAACTGGATAGATCAGTGGGCTTCAAGGAGCTAGTCGATTCTGCAGAACCCACCAGCTAGAAATCAAGTACCTCAACACAATGATCCAATAAGAGACATGTCTGATGTAGTAAAGTTACAAAGTGAGAAGAAACTAATCAAAGAGTAGGAACAACAGTTGCACAGTGCCGTATTATCTCTCTTTCGCTAACATGTTGGCATTTCTATTAAGCTTAATGTAATTCTCACATTTCTGTTAAAGAATGACAATCTTACAGAGGCTCAGAAAACAAATGATAAATGCTAAAAAAAGATATATTTTATTGATATTATATAGTTCACTAACATCTTTTGGCATCCAGTACTAATTATTTAGATAGAAAGGTAACATTAAAAGTATGGTAACAGTACTAGCTATCCACACTGACTATTAAATCATAATTAGTTTGTCCAGAATCTCAGTCAGCTAATTCATAACGTGAGTCCATTTAAAATGGTTTTAGAAAGACAGATTTCCAAGTATATATGTTATAGGTTGCTTTTCTTTACTTTTATCATTTTAAATGTGAAATTTAGTGTTAGAGAATATTTAGCACTGAAATCTCCAGATTTTCATACAACTGGACTTTGTTCCACCATGTTAATTAAGTATAATCAGTCTTTTTTATTCTATATAACCTCAGAGAGCTTGCACATTTTATACAAGTACTTAAATAGCTAAAAATAAATTTAGAGGGCATGAATATAATTTACTCCTTTTTTGATTTTTGTTATGAAGTTTTTGTTTATTCAAACAAGCATTTTTAATATATTCCTTGAGAAATGTACTATGCTGAGCATTGCAGCAGATAGAATGGCAAACAAGAAATGGTCCCATGTTCAGGTACTGTGCAGGTAACAGGATGTTTCTTATATAACACTCAGAGGGCAGATGTGATGTGTAGAACTGACATATAAATGCTATGGGAACACCAAAAATAAACTGAGTCACATTGCCGTAGACATGAGCTGAGCAGGAACCCAGCACTGGCACAAGACAGCGAGGGGAGACTTAAGTAGCAAACTAAATGTGCGGAAAGATGCAGGAAGCTGAGTGAGCCCAAGGGGACGACCGGGCGGTTTGGAATGTGAGAGTAACCATAGAGGGCTTTAGTGAAGGAAGATGGGAGACCTAAAGCAGTCATGAAGCAGCGGGGCATAGAAAAGGATTCGGAGTGAGGGAATGGTGTTGCAAACAGGACAGCGACTGGGAAGGACCAGCAGGGAGGATGCACTCCGAGCTGCATCCTGTGGAAGCAGTGAGCTCTGTAGAGAAGCCCAGGGAGGAAAGAAGACAGTGTAGGGAGACACCTACGAATCCTTAGGTGGTTGTATTCCATACGCTGGACCTAGGAGTAAAATTTAGTTTAAAACTGGCAACTAAATGTGCACATTGAAACCATCGATCAGGATCAAACGTTTTATTTAGAAGTTAGTACATGGGGTCAGGGTCTACTTGATGAGAACTCCAATTTCAACCAATGGAAGGCTCAAGAAGAACGTTATGAAATTACCAAGGGCAGTTATTGACAAGCCTGGTTAATTAAGCTATGCAGTGACATTAGCCACCCTTAGCATGTGAGGGAAGCTTCTCAATCCAGCTCTGTTCATAGAAACAGCTATGGGGAGCAGTTATACGATGCAGGTTCACACCCCAGTGAAAGTACCTGGAGTTTGAAGGGGAACCCTTGCTTCTTATTTGCCTTCTATTAGAAAATAATCTTTTCTCAGCATCATAGAGACTTCTCTCTAAAGTTCACTGGCTAGTTGAGTGTATGTCGGTTGTGCTCAAACCAATGACAGTCCTGGCAAAGAAATGGTTTTGGTTACCTGGTAGACTGTGATTCACTGCCTGGCTGAGGACATCCACCTCCCCTGATGACACCCCATGAGAGAAGGTGGCTCTGAAGGCAGAGTAACTGGTTCTGTCAGGAAGAAGGAGGAATGTCACGCAGGCTACAGGGCCTGCTGTATTAAGTTTAATAAGGATTATTTGCTGTTGCTGTTGCTGATTAAATCATTAGTGCAACAAGCTCAACCCATTTCCCTTTTATGAGAACAAGTGTGCCTATACTTCCTATTAACCAATTTTACTATTTATGGAAAGAAAGAACTATTGATTGCCTTGGAAAAGTACATAAACCAAGAGCTTCTATTTCAAGACATTCATTGACAGGAGGCTGTAAGAGAACATCTGCTTAAAATGCAGGATCTCCAAAGAGATTCCTTCTTCAAACTCATTCGCCTCATTTCCATTTTGTATATGAGCCAATGGAGAATTGTCATTAAGCTTTTTTGTGCACAACTAAAGCTAAAATAATCTGCATGTAACAATTGAATATGCCATTTCTCAAAGGTCTGATTTAGGAATACAACTTGCAAACCACTCTGCACTTGGATAAAATACAAAAGTAACTCGGAAGGAAGACAAACACTTAAGATATTAGAGCTACCTTTACTCAGAATATCGTTGTTGTTCTCTTTGTCCTGTATTGAACAGTTAATAATTCTTAGCCATCAAATGAAAAAGAAAGGCAATTACCAATGACTGAATTACAGTAATAGTCATGAAGTTCTCCTATTAGAGAATGAAATGATTTCATTTCATTCTAAAGTACATAAAATATAACAATACTATACAACGATGACTTTGAAAACTACATCTGTTTTCTGTTCTTATTATTCTTGTCAACTTCAATTATAAAAAAACAGTGATATAGGACCATTATTGAGAATGAGCAACGAGAGCCAGAAAGCTTCCTTTAAAAGCATATACAGTTCTTAGACTATTGTGTACAATAGGTCGAGGTAGAAAATGCCCTAAGTCTTGAATAATGGAGAAATTGAAACATGCCAAGCAGGCTGGCACCGCCCTGCAACAGTCATGAATATCTCAGTAACAAAAAGGCACCAGTATAACACACTATAATCAGTTATTTTCATATTGCAAAAGAAGAGAGGAAGGGGAGGGGCCAGGGAGGAGGGAAGAAGGAAGGGATGGGGGGAGGGAGGGAAGAAGGAAAGGAGAAAGGGAAGGAAGGAAAGAGAGAGGGGGGGAGGCAAGTAGACAACCTAGCATGTATTGGGACTGAGGCTGAAAGCAAAAAGAGTTGATACACAGAAGTGTTTCAAAACTCCTCATAACTCAAAATGCACAGCCCTTTTATTTGGATAGCTAAAATAAACACTATAGGTTTGAGCATGTTGAAGAAACAACACTCCTTTCTTCCCTCATAATTGGGTCAGAAATTCCTGCTAGAAATGAACGGTTTTACAGGGTTTATCCACATTCAACTATTCAGTGGAATTTAGTATTCCTCACCTGGGGGTTCTATTGGTAGAATGAAGTCCGGGTGTATATAAGAGGTATGAAATCAAGAACAGCAAGGAAGTAAATGCTACAGAGTTGGCTTGGGAGAACACGTGAGTGCTTATGTGAGTGCACGTGATGCTCTACAAAGTGTGCTCCAGAGAAACCGTGCAGTCATCTTACAGGGCGGAGCTCTCCAGCTGTGTGCATTTCATCAAGGTCTAGAAGCATTCAAACTTTATTGTGTTAGCTAGGCCTCACATCCATCATTTACTACAAGGACGCATGTATGAACACAGACTACAGTGAACCAAATATAATATGTCAGAGATTAGACTTTGTTAGACATTCAAATACTGGTATGATCTAGTTCTGCCCTTTGAATTTATGTCAATTTAGAGACCTCTACCTTTCCAGGGTCAATCTTACCTAACCTTGTTACAGAGCTTTAAAGCAAAACCACAAATTTCATCAACTAGTGAGCTGGCCAGTTACGAATTCCTTTTAGATGCTTTTAGGTTTTTATTTTAAGGAAGTTGCCCAGAACATACCCATTTGAGCAAGCATTTTAAAAACAAAGATAAAAATAAACTAGGTATAAAATCTGAGTGACCAACTACAATAATTAACCAAAGGGGCTTGCCTTAAGTCAGCTTAGTACTAATAATAAAATTGTAGAAATTTTCTGTTATAGTATAAATTACCACTTATTGGAAAAAAAATAGGTAAAATGACCACTTAAAGGGTCACTTAAGATTGTTTTGTTTAGAATGAAAACCAACAGGAAAAAGAAGAATGGGAAAAGCATAGAAGAGCCAAGAGTGGGCCACTCCTGGCACAGCTAGTGTGAACGTCACACAGTGTCAGATGGGACAATAGTAAAGTTCCAGCCTCAGCAAAAAGAAGAAAATACATATTAAGCAGAAAAATATAAATAAACTATACTGTAACCTGAAGTATTATGCAAACTGAGTCAAACATAAATTTAAATGGACTTGATCTTCCAAGAAGTTTTCAGTCTTGGTGGACTCAGCTTCAAAGCTAAGTACAAAAGAGATAAGTGGAATTTCAAGATGAAGTTGACATCACAAGGCTGTGGGAGGTTAATCATTAAACTGCAGCACAGACAGTAGATGCAGTTCACCTTAGGCAGATGGATGCGGTAAGAACTCTCTCTTGAGAGGACGAGATTAGGACCCTACTTTGCACTCCCAGACCTGCCTCTCCCCTGCCACCCTCTAGGGCAATGATTTCCCCAGAGACTAGGCACTGAGTTTGACATCATCCTAAATCCATTGTCTTCATCTTTTTCATCAGTTTTCATTCACTCTTTCTCTTCAATTAGAAGAATACATATTCCTTCTCGAACTTCACCAATTTCCACCCCCAAGTAACTTCCTCTCCTGCGTTTGAATTGCTGTACAGTAGTTTCCTTTAAACATGGTGGGTATATTTCAAGACTCCAGAGTGGCTGTTTGAAACCACACATTTATTTTCAAATTCTATATATTCTACATATTCTCTAATACACATATAATAATAAAGCTTAATTTTAAAACTAAGGCAGTAAGAGATTACCAATTGCCATCAATACAGTACACATTAATAACGATGTATCATATATATAATATTTAATAATACAGCATAAAACTTATTGAATGTACTCTCAAAATTTTATTGTCTGTCCTTGTGCCTTCTTAAGACGGTGTGAGGTAATTGCAGGAGCATGTTAACGTTAACGTCATTCTTTTGCATATCTGAACACCGGTTCCCTGGAACCATATAGTCTGATAACCAATAAGATTGGATCTTATCATGTAGCTTAGGTTGGCATTTAACTTGTAATCCTCCAACCTTGGTCTCCTAACTTCCAGGACTACAAGTGTGTGCCACTAAGCCTATTTGTAATGACTTTTCATCCTTCCTCTGCCTCCTGACCTTGACCGTCTGTTTTCTATGGATACACTGAATCATTAGAAGCATTCTGATGAATAAGTTGGTTCTAGAGCAGTTTTTTCTTGTCTATAAAGTATTTAACTCCGTGTACACGACTCACTCCTTTTAAAGAAAAAAAACTGAAATGTAAGGCTATGTAATATTTGTTTATAAACTGTACAGTGTCTTTTTTGGTATTGTTAAGATACTACTGAATGTGTCTTTAGATAACCCAGTCCTGGTGGAATAGCCACTAACCTTGCCTGGTACAGTCTGGGGTTGTAAATTGGCACGAAAATTTAAAGCAGGTTCTTGTTGGTGCACAGCATAAATTAGTTATATATGGGGACAGTAGTTTGGTTGGGATTTTGTTATAGTTTTGGTTTTTAGTTTTTTTTCCTTTTGGTTTTATTCGGGTTGTTTTTTTTTTCATCTTCAGTCCTCTCTGATGCAGCTTATACAAAAATAAAGTTGTTCTGTTAACTTAATACCACTCTGTAATTGCAAAAACAAAAAAACAACAACAAAAAAAAACCATGCAGCTGTTTTTTTGACATTCTAAATGTTTCTAAGTAAAAACAGTTTTTTATTAAGAAAAAGGGGAAGAAGAGGAAGAAGTAGAAGAAGACAAAGAAGAAGAAGAAAAGAAGCATTCTCGGGAGTGTAACAACTCTTAGACCTACTATTTAAAGCTCTTTACAATTCAACTCAGTTTTAACTTCCATAAGGCCCCTCTACCTTTACATCAACACAGGAGGTATCTGTTTCAAAAAGAGCCAAACTATTCTTGTTCATCACTTCCTAGATGTCCTTCATATTTTCCCCTTTTTGTGTGTGTTTTGTTCGTTTTTTACCTAAAATGTCTGCTTTCCAATATCTTCTGACTTCTAACTTAGCTGAATATTAGATACTAATATAAAGCGTATGCTCTGTTAGTGGGGTAAATGTCTTCTCATATATAATCAGATTGGAATTAGGCTCACTCCCTTTAGAATTAAATTCATGGAGTTTAAAAGACTGCAGTCAATACTCATTGATTTTACAGATGAATAAGTGCATTATAGACAGGATCTGTGAGAGCCATGAACAAGGCAGAGAAAAAGGAGGGGAACACATTTTAAGTAAAGAAAAACTAGAAGGTATAGGAAATGAAATATTAGTATGAATCTTAATTATGACAGGGAAAAAGCTAAAGAGCTGAACACAAACCTGGAGTGTAGTAAGGCAGATATGAATGCTGACTATGACTGTTATAAAATACAGACATTTATGATGTCAAACATAAAGTTTTTTTTTTTACTTTTGTTTTCCATAGTGAAAGGGTAAAACTGAGAGAGTCTACACTCAAGAGTCAAGAAACCAGAGATACCTATAAGCCTCATGTGGGCAGTCTATGGAAAAGTGTGTGTACAGGAGAGCATGGGCAGTCTATGGAAAAGTGTGTTTACAGGACAGCATGGGCAGTCTATGGAAAAGTGTGTTTACAGGAGAGCATGGGCAGCCTATGGAAAAGTGTGTTTACAGGACAGCATGGGCAGCCTATGGAAAAGTGTGTTTACAGGACAGCATGGGCAGCCTATGGTAGGATCATCCACAGACTTGGGCAATGGCATTCAGGGTCTGCGGCATGTCCCTGGATTCATGGCTCCTGCTTTCACCCTCTGTTTCTTGTTTCATTTGAGTCTTTTCTTTGGGATTTTTTTTCTCTCCTTTTTCTTACTTACTGAGGTCCACAAGTTTACTTACTCTGGGAGACAATGTTCAACCAAGTCTAAATATGAGAATCTGTTGTCCAAGTTCAGTGAAAAGTGGTCTAAAAGTTGTGTTGAACTTGGCCTTGAGTTTGGCCTAGAGTGACTTCAATCTAGTTAATGTTTCCCTATAAGTGTGTGTGTGTGTGTGTGTGTGTGTGTGTGTGTCATGTTAATAAACTTCTACATACACACCCACATATAATATCTTTCGAGAAGTGTCACCTTTCATTTAAGGATAGTGAGAAATAAGACTGGAATAGTTCTGGAACCATCACAACTATCTAAGTGGATCTGACGAGCAGTATGTGGACACCTCAGTATGTCTTGACATCCTGGATAGAAGTGCTCTCCACTGTGTGAACAGCTAAACAGGAATATGGAGTGTTGAGGGTGTTGACTGCAGGGGTGGGTACTTGTAAGGCTGGGGTTTTATGTGCGGTCCTGTGTGACTCAATAAACACAAGAGCCAAAGCAGGGTGATCGCAGGCAAGGCTCTCGTTGGCCAAATACTCCCCTGCCAGAAATAACACGTTCCAGGAAAGAAGTGTAAATGACACACTGAGGTCGTTGTTTCACACTTTCAAAGAATCTACTTACTAATTTGAAAGCATTTATAGAAGTGATTTTATATCTTGCCTTTTTGTATATGTATTTATATACAACAGAGCTTCAAAAAATGGTGCATTATGCATTAAAATATCTCTAGTGTGTTTATTATGTATTATCTTTATAATGAACAGAAGGGTGGGGTGTGAGTTTGATAGTAGAAGACTGGCTTTTTGTGGACTCTAAGTTTGTATCTTTTAACTCCTGGGTGCTAGTAAACAGGGAAAAATCAAATGCCCACTTATTTCGGTGAAAGTTCTATGTGTTGATCAGAGACACCAAAGAATTTTACTCAAATTCTTGCTGAGCCAAACATTTCTACTCTCTAGTCAAGGCTGCCAGTGATGGAACCACAGTGGAAAGACAGACCATAAGCTGTGGTCATATCAACTACACTACACTGCACAGAACTACACTACACTATACTACACTGTACTACACTACACTGTACTACACTGTATTACACTACACTATACTACACTGTACTACACTACACTGTACTACACTACACTGTACTACACTGTATTACACTACACTACACTGTACTACATTACACTGTACTACACTACACTACACTGTACTACACTGCACTACCCTATACTACACTGTACTACCCTATACTACACTACATTGTACTAAACTACTCTACACTACACTACTCTACACTACACTACACTACACTACACTAACACACACTCAAGTATAAAGATGACCACTAGCTGGTCTTGACCAACAATTAGATGTGTTTATTTTCATCATCCTTTTCACCAGTCACCTCATCAGAGCCACAGACTGATAATATGAAAAATAGGAAATTGGAGAAGCCTTTGGTAAAACTGGACTGCATCAAAATGTAGTAGCCATACTGGTCGCCAACTAAGTAACTCACGCTTGTTTCTGACTTTCAAAAAGCATAAAGCATTTTCGAAATAAAGTTGCCCTTCTGAGAACAAAAGAGGGGTTGCCGACCAGAGAAGGAAGCTCTCCGCAGGTTCTTAAGGCAGAATTATGACTCCACACTTGAGCGGGGAAGGGCTCAGTTAGAGAGGACTAGATGCTGCATAGATTCTGTAGAAGTGCTAATGCACTTCCTGCTCGTTTGCTTTCATCAAGAACAGCATTCAGTCTGCCAACATCCTAATTAAGATGATCTGAATCTTAGGTGATCTATTATTCTAGATCTAAGATAGCCCAAAGCACATTAGACAAGCCATTACACTGCGTGCTTACATGAATGATAAGACCACTGAGCAGGAAAGCGTGTCTTCTCTCATGTACAGCTCAGCACTGGGAAGAGGTTCCTGTCAGCACTCAATAAATAAACAGTCAGGCCTTTGCCTGTTGTCTCTCTCTCCTTGTTAGATACAATTTAATCTTACTATCTCATTTCTACTTCCTTTTGACATTATGTACCTATGTTTTTCTTTACTCTAGGTCAAAAGGAGGGGTCTTGAGTAGATTTTAATGAGTGTCTAGCAGAACAGGAACTGACAATATATATATGTGATTCCCACTTATTTTTTTAATGTTCTTTATGCAGAACTTATATTAAAGAACATACTGGCTATGTGTCCCTCGGCTAGAGCAGAGCTTAATGCAGATGCAATGCTTCATCTCAGTGGTGCTTTGAACAATTCAGGATCAAACCATATTCCAGAACCCATAACCACTGCATGAGATTGCACTATTACCCCAAAGGCATCATCTAATGCAGAGAACACCTTAACATGCCCCCCTAGTTCACCCTTTTATTGTTCTTTAATTAAGCAGAATCATCCACAATACATTTGTCTGGGAACTGGGAAACACTTGGATGTTGGGTAGGCAAATATGCCAGGGTGCCTGTTAATACTGAACTTCCCTCACTTGACACCTGAAGATAGGCTGGGTAGTCACTGACTACCTGAGTAAAAGCTACACAATTTCCAATCCCAGTCAGACCTGAAATTCTTATCTGTAGGTCTGTGCAAATGTATTCTAAGACTTCTATGAGCTTGCTCTCAGATATCATTGAACTGATATTCTTGATGAGCCTCAGAGTCGGATCCTCATTTCAGAGGGTGATGACTTCAATCTAGGGACCTCAGAGATTAAGGATGAAGTAAGTGTCCCTGAATCCAGAGCATTCAGATGCCTGCATCCTTTAAGGAAATGAAGATACTGCTCGGGACCCAGGACAGGTCACTCTGTCAAAATCTGCAGGTGTTCTGTGTCCTAGAGACCTAGATCTGTTTCCTTTAAAAGGACAAAGAAGCTGTTGTGGCATACATTCAGTGATACAGAGTTGGGTTAGTCTCATGGGAAGATCCTGGCCCCTGATTCTATATCCTGAAGGATGCCAAGCTTTGGAAGGGAAAAGTAAAGAGAGGGCAGATGAGAGTATTTTAAAGGAGATGATGTCAACTAATTTTCTTTTCCTCGGGATATTCTGGCTTTTACCTTGAAAGGTCAAAAACAGGTAGCTTCTGTTAAAACTTTGGATAATCACAGCCTTTTGAAATCTTCCAGCTGCACATAACTAAAACAATTAAATACTAAGCCTCTAGTTTAAGTGATAAACTTTTATCAGTCTTTCTGAAAATACATAATTGCAAGCATATTTTAAATTCTTGGGTGCATATGCTAAAGCTGTATTTCTAGAACTGGCGAATTATGTCCTCTGTTTCCATGTTTAAAGATCGCACAGTCCTGGGAAAACACTTTTTTAAAAAACGAAATACAACAAAAAAGGTAAGCTGCCGGGTCCTGGGGGAGACTTTTCCTCCTATCCTCCTTCTTTACAAGATTTCTAAGACCAAGCCCTTTTCCGCTGTCTCTCAACCAAGGTAGAAAGGAAAAATACCCCCTAGATATATTCCTTAGATTTTCTATTACGCTTCTCAAGCTCCTGGTGGCTTCTGAAGTGAGCCTAAGATGAGTTCTGGAGTTCTTTTTATTGTGTTTTAATTTTCAGTCCTCTCTTAGGTCTCAGATAAAACAGATGACCGTAACTGCTATGTGTAGAGATGCATTTCGTGGCACAACTTGTGAGCGACCCAAGCAAGGTCACGTCATAGGAAGAGGACTCCTAGAAAGGACAGGGAGCAGGCTAGCTCTCAGTCCAGGGGAGCTCTAGTGTGGCCTATTTTGGCTTGCACTACTTGATGCTACATGACAGAAAATTCTTAAGCAGTTTGTGTGTGTGTCCTTCAGATCTGTAGTCTTACTGCTCACATCCCTAATTGGTAAGGATCTATCTTTTCGTCCCGGGAGCCACAGTGCAGATCCTGGCAAGCAGCATAACCACCTATGGCAATGGTCCTGGATTCCAGACTGACCAACCATCTCATGCTTCTGAGTCTTCAACACGCTAATCTCTCTGACCATCATTTTCACATTAGTGAATTTCCTCTCACCCTTATTGTAAAGAGTCTACTCCTTCCGTATCTTTCCTTGATGCTTCTCACCCAGCTACTTAGAGCATCGTGTTCCAGTTTCTATTGGAATTTTATCAAATCCGCTCACTGAGATGTGTCTTTTGTGTTGTTAGGCTGTGAAGGCTTCTGCATTACATTTTGCTTGTTTAGAATGTACACTGCGCAAGGCTCTGTTCTGCGCACTGCGTTGATGTCATTGCTGGCTTGAAGTTCATGGCCCCAATCTTCAATGATCCTAGTGCCTCTGCTAGAGTTGCACATATTCCACAAAACATCCACTCATTATAAACATTCTTTAGACTAAAATATCAGATATTTGAGGCAGAATTAGCTTTACCGCTTATAATTTTTTTAAAAATATCATTATGTTCTCTGAGGGTTGGAGAGATGACTTGGGTCTGTCACAGTACACATGTGGAGGGCAGAAAACAACCTAATGGGAGTTAGCTTTATTTTATCCCACCAAGTGGGTCTTCCAGAGATTAAGCCCAGGCCACAGGCTGGATACCACCGAGGGGCTCACACATTGAACATCTTGCTGGACCCCCTTACCTCTATTTTACTAATGAGAAATAGGAAACACAGAGAAGCTGAGTAACTGTCTCAAAGATACCTGAAGTAAGTGGTAGCCATTTAATTCAAATACCCTAAGTCTCCATTTCTCTGATATTTAGTTCGTCCCAAGTCTAAGAGAAACATAAAAACCACAGTAAGCTCAGCATAACCTTGATTTTCTGTGCATCCTGGAGCATGAACGTCTTCGTCAGGGAAGATCGCCTGGCTCTGCAGCTCCCGCGTTCCCCATGTGCAAACACCACACACAATCTCTTCTTCTAAGTGTTTTCATTTGTGACATTTGTTTGTGTGGTGGTGGGAAGGTACCATGGAGCAGAAATGCCTTAGTAAGGGCAGGTCTGTCCTCTGTAATCTGAGGAGATGCATGACATTGTCTCTTGTGCAATGACTCAAAAAGAGTTTGTTGTTTTTTTCTTGCTTTCCAGGGATCAGGGACAGGGATCATCATGGGTCAGGGTATTGGTTTCTACTCTCCTTCCCTAACTTCAGGCTACCCCTTCCCAATGCTCTGTGTCCCTCGTTTGGCCTTTTGAATGATTTTTAATTCTTACACATTACTCTTTTTCCCCTCCTTTTAATATTTTTCAGTCAAGGTAGAGATTTAGAAATTTAGAAATTTTTAAAAAGTTATTTTAAAATTCATAACTAAATACGGGTACCATCTACTTTTTCCAAAGTCATCTGAAATCCTGCTTTCTAATGGCCATGTAACATTTCATTAGAATAAGCTACAGCTCGGTTTAATCAGACAGTCTTAGTTTAAACATTCTAGCCGGTATTGTCTGCTACTTAAGGAACCACTCAGACAGCCTCCCATTCATTGGTTGTACACACGGGCACGCACACGTGTGTGTGTGTGTGTGTGTGTGTGTGTGTGTGTGTGTGTGTGTGTTACAGGAGTTCCTGTTAGAAGTAGGATGAGCCAGGGCTGTTGGCCCTGTGCTCAGAGGAGGCTTTCTGAGAATACTGATGTTGTCTCTTTTTCTTTTCTTTCTTTTTTATCTTTTATCTGCCTAAGTGGCTAATTTCTTTCCTTCTTGAATTTCATCTATTTTTTTATTGGATATTTTATTTATTTACATTTCAAATGTTATCCCCTTTCCTGGTTTCTCCTCTGGAATCGCCCTATCCCATTTTCCCTCCTCCTGCTTCTGTGAGGGTGATCCCCCACCTACCCACATTCTCCTGTCTCCCTGCCCTGGCATTCCCCTACACTGGATAAACAAGTCTTCACAGGACCAAAGGCCTCTCCTCCCACTGATGTCCCACAAGGCCATCCTCTGCTACATATGCAGCTGGAGCCATGGGACCCTCCCTATGTACCCTTTGGTTGGTGGTTTAGTCCCTGGGAGCTCTGGGGGATTTGGTTGGTTGATATTGTTGTTCTTCCTATGGGAATACAAACCTTTCCAGCTCCTTCGGTCCTTTCTCTAGCTCCTCCTTTGGGGTCCCCTGCTCAGTCCAGTGGTTAGATGTGAGCATCCGCCTTAGTATTTGTCAGGCTCCAGCAGAGCCTCCTAGGAAGCAGGCTTCTTTCTATCTAGGAAACAAACTGACTGAAACCCAGTCCCCTGAAAGAGCTTTACCTAACCACAGCACAACTCTCCCATCAGCCTGGGTGTGCACAGGAGATCCCTCTGGTGTATCACGGTCATTCTCACTCATGGAAGTCACCCATCCTTGCTGCATGCCTTATACACAGCTGAGAATGTCTCTACACAGAAATCCAGGCTTACTTCCCACTTAGTCACAGCCTTTCCTTCCTCCTTGCTGCCTACTCTTCTCAGACCACAACAGTCTATGGAACAACATCCCTCCCTTGACTTTCCCGAATCTCCTCTTCCCTTCAACCTGCTTCCCTTTGTTGATTTAGTAGTACAGTCTCAAGAGCATCCTGACCCTCCCCACTAACTCGGGGCCTCTCTAACTGCTCAGTGCTCACACTCAGCCCAGGCACTGGCAGCAGGGAGCAGAGGAGGACGAGAACCTGGGATCTAAGCCTGAAAGTGCAAACCCAAACCCTAGCTCAGAGACTTGGTGGCTGTGTGCCTTTAGGCAAACTGGCTAATCTCTCTGGGGCCGCTTTACTGTGTTAGTGCTTGCTTCGAAGTCAAATGAGAACGGGGCTGAAGGCAGAGCAGCCCGTGAATGGGAACTGCACGGGACAGAGAGCTTTTGTTGTTGGCCGTCTCACCCCGTCCGCAGGCATCCTAGGTGAGTACTCCACCACTAATCTACCTCTCAGCCCCTCATTTTGTTAAATGAAGAAAACACAACCCAGTTTTTAGTTGTGTGCTTTCTTACCATTCCGGCTCCACTTATGCAGTGAAGCCTTTGCCAATCAACTGCCTCCTCTGCAGAGGCACCTGCTGACTCCCTCCAGTCCTTGGTCCTGGCTGCAGCTTGGAACCCCCCTCAGGTCACTTCACGTGCCAAGTGTTTCCTGAAATGTGACCTCCTACACGGAGGTCCTGTGGGGATCATCTTGCCTTTCAATTCCGTTTCCAACAGATAAAGGGGCTCCCCTGAGATTTTCCCCAGCTGCATGCTTTCAGTGTCCTGGGGCTGGCTTGGGTTCCTGCTCTGCCTGTATTAAAGGTCTGAGTCTCAGAGAGCAGAGTGGGTGCTAGCTCGCTCTGAGCACAATGCTAATGCATATATGTGCTGAAGACATGTGGCTTGGTAGTGTGAACCGTCCTGTCGATACCAGGGACAAAAACTATGAACTTTTCAATCTGCCCCGCCCCACGCCCCAATATGTTCAGATCCCGAGTCTACCATGCAACTAATTTCTGGGGTCCCTTTCACAAACTGAGAAACTGTTAGGAAAATGTTGAATTAATAAAACTGTTTTCAGCATCGTAAATCCAAAGCATACCTGTCCAAAGGTAGTATTCAGAATTAGAAGGTGCTTCATTCAATGCTCGGTGGCATATGTTTCCCAGGCTATTTTGTAAATCCAAAAGGGATAGTCAAAACATGCCAATACTCGTCTTTAAAAACACTTGCTGTATTCGGTGCATGCACCATTATGGAGAACTTACACTCTGAGCAAAAAGATTTGTAGCAAAGCATATGACCTTCTTCGCACTACAATGACCATCCCCTAATTAGGCAATGCATCTGATAGTCATTAACAGGAATGAGATAATGAATCACTTTCTCTCTTCTTTGTTAATTTGCTGTAACCAAGCGGCTAATGGATGTCAGAGCTGAGTGATTGCACTGATTATAGTGATTTATAGTTGCAACAAAACAATTTAAAACCATTCTGATTATTCATGTTAAAGATGCTTTATGTTTTGTTTACTAAATGTTTTATGCCCCCCTCTTTCTCCCACCCCGAGAATCCTGTCCCCTTCTGCTCTGCTACTTTGCACAAAAAGGACCTCTTCCTGGAGAACTTGAAAGTTGTTGCCTTTCTTTTGTTTTCAGCCAAGATATATATACATACATATCTATATGGAAGGAGAGAGAGAGAGACAGAGAAGGAGTTACAAAGTTTACCCACTAGAAACGAAGAGCCTTAGGGGTGGAAAGAAAACTTCAGTGGTGCCTAGTTCAAAAGAAGACAGGAATAAGAGGGAATAAGGCAAACTTCAAGCCACTTACCTTGGGGCTTCCCGTCCCCTCCTCGTCCTCCACAGACACATCAGTAGCCAGGATCTCGGCTTTGATGGTGTCCAGAGCTCTGAGAATCCAGCTGTGTTGCCGTTTGATTTGCCTCTGCAGCTCCTTCCATTGACTGGCAATCATCTTCAGCATGTCCTTCAGCCCTTCTCCAAAGGAGAGGAAAGCACAAGCTGTGGGCCCGGCTGCATCTTTACTGCATATGGGTGGTGTCATGGAAACTTGGGTGGCTATTTCAAACCATGCACATGCTTTTAAATAACCTTCCCATTGTCTGCCACTTGCCACCCAGAGCTGAGCCATAACACAGAAAAAGGGGTGAGCATATGCAGAAACTGATTCAGACTCAGTTATTTGGTGGGAATAATATGAGTGGAACAGACCATGATGTGTAAATGTCATTAAAACTATAGCTTGGCACCTCCAGTATAACCCTGTGTTTATCTGTGTGGAGACTTCCCAATGATCAGAAAGAAAGGTATCTCAAAACAGATATAGGTAATTCAATTGGAAATACAGTAAATAGGCCAGAATCAAGATACTACTATTTGGCATTAACACATCCACTTAATGAGAACTTTCCTGTTTGTATAGTAAGTGGGGAGGTGGGTAGCTTCAACCCACCCTGTTTTGTGCTCTTCGACTATCAGGGTAAGTGGAGCCATACAAGAAAACTACTTTTTTCTCATTATGCATTTTTCATAAGTGCATCAGCATTGGTCTAAGAACTGGAGGCCTGAGCCTCTGCTAACGCAAAGACCTACAGAGAATATGACAAATGTCCGCATGTGTGAACTGGCAGAGAAATAATCAGATGTCTATGGGCAGCCTGCCTTATATCCACATCACCCTAGTGGATATGCATTGTGTCTATAAGAACTGTTCTCATTCATTATCGTAAATGTGACTTCCAGAGCTCCTACATCAAAAAGCATGTCAGTGTGAAGTTTTCAGGAGTGTGATTTCAATTGGAACTCAGGCGGATGGCAAGCCCCAAATAAAATGAACAGACCGTTTGGAGGCAGTATTTCATCTCATAAGTATCACAGCATTGTATGCAGTATATGAAACATTTATAAATCTTGAAGGTCAATCTGATAATGTAAATATTAATAATACATAAGGAAGTGAATATATGCAGTAATTTACAGCAATGCTTCTTCATTCTTAATAGTCTGGAGACATAAAGACCCGCAATATTTCAGGAGGATTTACCTGCTTTGTGAGATGCAACGAGCTCAAGAAGTTGGTGTCCTTCTTGCTCCACGGCTTCCTTGAGGGTACAGTGACTGTCTACGTTCAACTTAAAACTCTGAAAAGAAGAACAGGACCGTCAGGCTCTGGGCAGGTGGTTACACACAAAACACACGTGCAGAATCACTTGCTACTTTTTTATCCAGCACCACACAGCCCTATTTGCCCAACAGACAGACTCATTTGCAATACTAAAAGCTATTGATATTTGGGGTCTGGGCTTTCGATGTTTCTGTTAGGCTAGCAGAGTGCAGCTGTCTGGAAACAGCTCAACAAATCCAGAAATACATTATGGCTTTATGAAAAGTCGCATAGGGTATATGGAGAATAGCAATGTTTAATAAAATGCATTCCCACCTGTACATGGGAGCTTTTCATCACTTCTCAGAGCCATTAGTAATGCAAGTCTTTATGAAACCACAGAAGGTGGCAGCAGAAAAATGCAGTAGCTTTATGTCACCTAGATGCATCCACAAATACAGGGTCGTTTGATTCCTCTCTTTCCCTGAGCCATAGGACAGAGAGGGGCAGCTGACCGCTATAGTCTGGATTCCAATGCTCTCTAGATTTTTTTGTCCTTTAAAAGCTTATTTTGAGGTGGATCTCGTGAAGGCAGCTAGTGCGAGGCTTAGGAGTGCTGAGCCAAAAGTCGTGCCCTGCGCTGCCCAGACTAGCGAACAATACAGTCAGGGTGGCTAAAGGTGATCCCAAGAAACCAGAGGGCACGATGTCTGCTTACACCTTCTTTGTGCAGACATGCAGGGAAGAACTTAAGCGGAAAAACACAGAGGTTCCAGTCAATTTTGCAGAGTTTTCCAAGAAGTGCTCCATGAGGTGGAAGACAGTGTCTATCAAAGAGAAATCAAAGTTTGATGAAACGGCAAAGGCGGATAAAGTACACTATGATTGGGACATGAAAGATTATGGACCAGTTATAGGAGGTAGGAAGAAGAAGGACCCAAATGCTCCCAAAAGACCTCTGTCTGGATTTTTCTTATTCTGCTCTGAATTCCACCCCAAGATCAAACTCACAAACCCTGGCGTCTCCACTGGGATGTGGAGTAACTTAAGTGACAGCGAGACGCAGCCTTACGTTACCAAGGCAGCAACGCTGAAGGAGAAGATTGAGAAGGATATTGCTGACTATACATCTAAAGGGAAGTTTGATGGCACCAAGGGTCCTGTTAAAATTTCCCAGACGTAGAAGGAGAG
The DNA here is from genome assembly GCF_963924665.1 of Micromys minutus. NCBI lineage: Eukaryota > Metazoa > Chordata > Mammalia > Rodentia > Muridae > Micromys > Micromys minutus. The sequence goes on along the minus strand of NC_137969.1, from coordinate 198,392,109 downwards.
GAGAAGGAGGAAGAGAAAGAGGAGGAAGAGAAAGAGGAGGAAGAGGAAGAGGAGGAAGGGGAAGAAGTTGAAGAGGAATAAAAACTGTCTCCTTGTGAATACCTTAGAGTAGGAGAGCGCTGTGATTGAAACATCTCTGACTTGAGTCATGTCTATTGCCCCTGTTGGGTTTAATTACAAAATTTGATCATGATCACATTGTAGTTTCTCAAAGTGTCAGTGATTGACATGAAGTGGCTGTGGGTGTCTGGAGCTCCCTGAAACTGTATCAAAGTTGTACATAGCTCCAAACATTGTTAAAATGAAAGGCAATCTCAGTCCTCCTCACTCAGTGCACTTTGCTGTCAGTGGGACAAGGCATTTGGAGATGTTTCTGGCATCTTGTTCTCAACTCCTTAGATAATGTTAACTATATAGTTATTGGCTAGAAATCCTGAGTTGTCGACTGTACATATCAATAGTTTGTAAAGAGAACAAAACAACCCAGACAGATTCTCGATGCTCCTTGTTTGGCGTGGAGGCTGTGAGGGGAAGATGCCTTTTGGAGGGGGCATAGCTCAGGGCATGCACGGAGGCTGGACCTGTTGACGGCGGTGGATATCCATTTAGCTTCAGGTTGTCTTGCTTTTGTATATAGTGGCAGAGCATCCTGCTGACATTCACTGTTGTGGAGGGGGAGGGGTCAGCTGGCATGAGAAGTGTTTGGAGTTTTTTTCTTTAGTTAAGTGCAGTAGATTTTAAGCTTTTTAAAGAAACTGTAGAACTCATCGTCAGCAAAGCAAAGGACTACTGCATCAATGGAAGTTCAAGAACCCTCTGTACCTAAATGCAATCTGCAACATTCTGGGCTTTTTGTTTTGTTTGTTTGGTTGGTTTTTGTATATTTAGAATGCTGAATTGTTTTTGAAGTTAAATAAGCAGCATTGCATTTTTATAAAAAGCTTATTTCATAGGATGTAATGTTGTTTTATAAATAAACATACCAAATACATCATGAGGATTTCTTCTCATGACAGTCACAGACTTCTCTTGCGATTCATATCAAACTAGTCACTGCTTCCAGGAAGCCTCCTCAAATACACTTGACATTGGTTGTTTATTTCCTCCTCCTCCTCCTCCTCTTCCTCCTCCTCCTCCTCCTCTTGCTCCTCATCCTCATCTTCTTCCTCTTTCTCCTCCTCTTCCTCCTCTTCTTTCTCCTCTTTTTCCTCTTCTTCCTCCTCTTCCTTCTCATCTTCCTCCTCCTCTTCCTCCTCCTGTTCTTCCTCTTCCTCCTCCTCTTTTTACTCCTCTTCCTCCTCCTCCCCCCTTACATGCACTGCTACTATAGAATTTATCAGGGATCTGCTGCTATATTTCCATCTTTAGCTTGCAAATTATAAGCAGATTAAAGAGTTGCTAGTTTCACAGACATCATACCACACGTTAGGGTTCACTAGTTTGTGGTTATAGCCAACATTTGCTGAGTGTGTCCAGTGATGCTCTCTACTAGGAAGTTTATATATCTTAAGAAATTCAAATGGTTTCCAAAAACCTTTCCCAGCTCTGAAATGCTAAAGGAAAATCACAGTACCCATTAGCAACGAAATCATTCATTAGTCTTTGGGACAAGAATTCATTCGTCAGCTTCACTAATTGGAAATAGTGTGCTAAAAATTGGTTTCTCTTGATAAGATTCCAAAACATATAATGCGTTTTCTTGTGTTAAATGTCATAGGACAATACATAATTACAGTGTGCTGTGCTTGGTATTAAACATGTCTGACACGGGATTAGGTGACTCCACACCAGTTTAATTTTAATTGAAGAAGTCGAATTATTGTAAATTGTAAGATCGGGTCTTCATTTTGTGATTCATATATTGTGTGTGGTCTATGATTCCAAGCCAGACAATGGACACTTGAGGAACAAAACCTGTGGGCTCAGGCCTTAGTGGACAGCAGGAGTTGGGGAATGCAGGCTGGGTTGTCGTGGATGGCCAGTGGTGAGTCTGCCTTGTTTTTTTCTCCCAGGAGGAAAGGGAGGTTTTAGAGCACCGTGGACAGAGACAGGATGAGAAGAGGGAGGGTATGACACTAAGAGAGATGGCAGCACAGCGGAGAGATAAGGACTTCTGACGCAATTCAATACGATGACTTTTGTCAGAAGATACAGTAACATTCCAGCTCAATATTCTGGATAGAGGCAATATCGGGCTCCCTGCGTGCTGTTCGGCATTTCTTACATTCTTCCTTCTGCTACACTGTATGGTGCTCAGAAATCTATTTAAAAATATTATCAGATGTACTCGTTTTATGTGTATTTTACCTATACGTATATATGTTTCTTGTGTGCACGCAGTGCCTGTGGAGGCCTGAAGAGAGAACTGGGTACCCTGGAAATGAAAGTATGGCTGGTTGTGAGTCACTGTTTGGTTGTTAGGAACAGAACCTGAGTCCTCTGCAAAGACAGTAAATGCTCTTAACTGCAAAGCCATCAATTCGGAACCCTCAGTACTTCTGATCAATTAAGGCGGCACCTGTGGATATCTAAATGTTCACTACCTTATAGTTAATCATAACATCTTTGCTTTCTGCCCCTGCTGTGGGATTCCTCTACACACACCATTTAGAACACAGGTTTCAGAAATGGAAGCCAGGAGAAGAGAAACATCTCAGATGAATTCACTAAACTTTAGGGAGAAACCTGCTGTAAGAATTTTCTACATCACTATAAATTCTGCCTGGTGATGTCTTTGGCTCTCTATTTTACCTGTACCAAATGTCTGGTGATCACCAGGTTTCAAAGAGGCACACGGGCCTATGTCTAGGTGCCAGAGAGATTGGAGGAACCCAGGAGGATGGCTGGCAATTTGACATCACTGAAGCTGAGAGTGTAGAGCAGATGCCTCTGGAAATGGCTGTGTTTCAGGATGATGTGGAAACATTTGATTAGGAAATTAGAAAAGACGAGGTATTCATTATTAGGAATGAGATGATCTGATAAGCTCGATGTTGTATAAAAGAACCATTTAATACAACTATTACCCAAATGGTGCATTATTGCTTGATTTCAGGTGCACCCATTAACCATTAATAATATCAAGTAAGGAATTCATAACAGGCCCTGGAGTAGGCAGCCAAGCAGACACATTAACAGAATTGTCAGTGAGATCTGGGGCTCTTAAAGGATTCTTCATTACGTATCTCCTGGTCTTGCCTCCGTTTCTCCCTAAAGAAAGGTCTTATTTATTTTGTGAGTTTGTTCTTTCACTAACCTGATAGCTAAGCATGTCTCTGTCCTTAGCTGTTAGCGTATTGTCTCCAAAATGCCTATAGAGTGTACAGTCCCTCGGCAACACCCACACCACTTCTTGATGGTGCACAGAGAATTCTCGGGACTGAATTTATGCCAAGAACATGGGCATAGGCATGCCACCTGGTCTTATGTCACTGATCTGTGTGGCCTGGATCCTAGAGAACACTGAACCTTTCTTGAGGTCCTTAAAGGAGCAGGTAATTGAATTGACAAAGAAGAGAATGTGTTGTGAGCTGGGAGAGCTCGGGGCATGGCTGGGAGAGGGCTTGGGGGAAGGGACCTGGATACCTTCACTTCAGTCCTGCGGACCCTTGTGGTGGAGGAGAACTGACTCATGCAGCTCCTCCTCTGGCTTACATACTCATAGTCATACATACACAAGAGGAAGTCAATTGGTTAGTTATAAATAAAGTGCCTGGGCCAGCAAGATAGCTGTGAGGGTTATGGTGCCTGCCACCAAACCCAAAAGCCTGACTTTGGTCTCTAAAACCTGATCTCCAATATAAGAAGAGAAGCAGCCACCTCAACATGACCCACACACACACCCTCCTACCCACCCACACAGAGGTATACAATATAAATAGATGTTTATGACATTTTCAAAAAGATGATCTAATGATGGAAACAAATACTGATTATCAAAACAATTATTGTGATGACATTAGCCAAAATACTCAACAAAGGGGAAACAGAACCTGTAGAACCATATCCAGTGGAAAGGCTCAGCCCTGGTTGAGGGATGGGGCCACCTACCCAACTCACAAAATTTAACCTAGAATTTCTCCTGTCTAAAGAAAATGCAGGGACAAAGAATGGAGCAGAGACTGAAGGAAAGGCCACCCAGAGACCCATCCCACCTAGGGATCCATCCCATCTGCAGACATCAAAACCCAGACATTATTGTTGATGCTAAGAAGCGCTTGCCAACAAGAGCCTTGTATAGCTGTATCCTGAGAGACTGCCAGCGCCTGACCAATAAAGATGTGGATGCTCACAGCCAACCATCAGACTGAGCATGGAGACTCCAATGGAGGAGTTAAAGAAAGAACTAAAGGAACTGAAGGGGATTGCAACCCCATAGGAAGAACAACAATATCAACTACCTGGACCCTCCAGAGCTCCTAAGGACTAAACCACCAACCATAGAGGGACCCATGGACCCAGCTGCATACGTAGATCATGATGGCCTTTGTCCTGTAGAGGGTCAAAGCCCTGGCATAGGGGGATGCTAGGCAGTGAGGCAGGAGTAGGTAGGGGAGCACCCTTATAGGGGCAGGGGGAGGAGGGATGAGATAAGGGCCTGGTGGAGGGAAAACCAGGAAAAAGGACAACATTTAAAATGTAAATAAAATAACAAAAAGAAAGAGTTTTAAGACAACCAGAAAAAGAAAAGAAAAGAAAAAGACCCAATTATTGTAAGTTATCCAATAGGCAATGGGGCTATTACATCTGGCATGATCAGCTTGTATAGATATGAATGAGCTATAAATTCAGACACCTCGGATATATCCATGACAAGGTAGATTGTACATGCGGAATAAATGCAGGAAATGGGCTGGGGCACCTCCCAGGACCAGACACATGGGAATGGCCACATGGCTCAAATGTCCACAATGGCCCCATCCTTTGGTATCTTACAGTAAGGACAGATGCTCAGCTCCTTTGTGGGTACTGTCTGTATCTACCACATCCCCTAAGCACTGTGAGTCTCAGGATGATTGAGAAGCATCATGAATACTAGAAGGAGCCCCAGATTCTCTCTTGAGTGAATTTTGCTTTCTTCTAAGTACATACCATATATACCTACATATTATTGTATCTTCCAGGTGTATTTTTTAGGTGTATAGAATAGTTATATTTATTGTGTGGTTCCTACCAGATTTGCATATGTAAAAAGGAGCAATACATAAGCACAGTCTTTGGGCAGCTTATAGCCTAGTCCCTTGGGTCATAGAGATAAGAACGAGTGTATTCGTATGACCTAGCATAGAATACATGTGTAATTGGAATTTTATGTGGGATACCAAGAGGTAAAGCCTTTTTGCCTCCAGCAAAATGGAGCAATAGAAGCCTTGCCCAGTGGGATTCCAGTTTGTTTAAATTAAAACATACTACACCCGCCGCGTATGAAAAGAGCGGAGCTGGATAACAGCCATGGAAGCCCACACAGCCCGTGTCAGCAGGGCCTGCAGAGAGCTCTAGAGGCCCGTCAGAGACGCACAAGCAACCCTGGGTGCTCCATCCTGCCGGGACGGGCTGTGGGTGGAAGCCAACAACTATGACTACACAGGACTTGACGCCATGAATCGTGAGCGAGCCATGGTGACAAGCTAGTGACATGAGTGGCCGACGCAGACCCGTGAGCTAGGAAGATCCTGCTGCCTGCTGCATACAGACTTGATTCTTTTAAAGGATGAGCAGAAGGCAAGGGGGGCTGTTTTAGGAGGTTGCTGTGGTGATACGTGCCATATGTCTCTGTGCGTTCATACTCTCTTTAATCAGAGAAAGGTATGTATGCTTTTTCTTCTAAACGAATAGAAGAAAGAAAATCGGAGCAAACCTCCTGTCTTTTTAAGTTTTTCTCCATGCATGAGAGCAGCATGTGCCAGATTCTAGTTCTTTGGCTGCTCTGATGCTAAATACCAGAGGTTATTAGTCAGGAGTCTCCAAATGTGAAAGGCATGTTGAACTGATGAACTCTTTACTCCCACTGTCACATAAAGAGATGGTGTGCACGCTGATGAGTAAGACACTTGGTGACACTTCTTCACACAGAGATTCTCATTCCCTCGGAAAATGAGAACAAGGCTTTTCACGGGGCGGGGGTGGGGTGGGGGGGGGAGCAGAAATAAGTATTTAGTTAGAAAAGCCCAAGCTGAAGCCATTACTGTCTGCCTCAAACAGTCTCTGCTTGGGAGCCATTCCTCACGGGGCCAAACAAGAGCTATTTGCTCTGTCAGAGGGCCTGGGCAAGCAAGTCCTAACCAATCACGAGGCGCCCAGCAGCTCCTGCTCACTGTTCCACAGTGCCGTCCACACGAGATAGATGCCGGGGCTCACAGCGCAGAATGCGCCTTTCAGACACCACGGAGGTGAAGAACGAGAGCTTCAGTAAGTGTGGAAGTGCCTCTTAAAAGCTGGTAAGATATTCACTTTCATGACGAGAGGCAAACAAAAAATGAGGACAAAACTATGTCGATAAAATTATAGGTGTTAATATGTAAATAATCTCATTGCAAAGTCACAGACAACAACAAGAAAGCATACAGAGCACCAACATCACTTGGGGACAGTGGCGCCAGAAGTTAGCGTGGTTATGCTCTAGGGACTTTTTGAAACAAGGTGAAAACATTACTTCCTTATGGTTGTGAGAATTAAAGACAATGAGTAGAAACCATTAGCGTGGTCTGGCCATGAATACTGCTAAGAAAAATCCCTGTAGAGTGTGTGTGTGTGTGTGTGTGTGTGTGTGTGTGTGTACTTTATGTGTGTGTGCATGTGTGTGCTGTAGGTGTGTGCTGTGTGTGCATGTGCATGTTTGTGTGTATGTGTGTGCTGTGGGTGTGTGTTGTGTGTGTATGTGTGTGCATGTGAATGCACATGTGTGTGCTGTGGGTGTATGCTGTGTGTGCATGTGCACGAATGTGTGTGTATGTGTGCACGAGTTCATGTGCTTGTGTGTGTGCTGTGCATGTGTGGTACAGGTGTGTGATGTGCATTTGCCATTCAGTACACAGGCTCACACTTATTCTGTGGAGGCCTGAGCAGCACATCTTACTCTCTTGCTCTTCACTGCCACGAGAAAGGCTTTCTTGTTCGAACCGGCGGAAGGGCACCTTTGGGCCAGGCTGCCCGATCGGTGAGCTTTTGTCCCCCAGTGCTGAGCATGGATTCCTGCATAGCCATGGCTGGCTTGTTAGTGGGTACTAAATATTTGAACTCAGTTCCTTGTGCTTGTAGAGAAAATGGTCTTAACCAATGAGCCATCTCCCTAACCCCTCTAATAAATTTTTAAATTCACATTCTCAGTTTGATAGACGGCCTAGGTTGCCAGGTGGCAGGAAGCCCTTATTGTTAAAACTCTGTTCCCTAGAGACAAACATCCCGTCTCTGTTGCTTTTGTCTCACTACCTACCAGCAGCTTGCACACAGGGACACCAAAACCAAAAATGTTACTGAAGCATAAGGAAGAGAAACCAATGACCCTGTCTTCTTTTTTCTGGAGGGTGTGCTCTCGAATGAGTCATGTAACCCTCTGGGCTTCCGTTCCTTTATCTATAACCAAGGCATTCAGACTCGATATTTTCCAGCCCTTGAATACTTTGATTTTTATCTTTTTTTTTCATCCAGGCAGTTTAGGATGGGAAACAGGAGAAGTTTTATTTACTTTAAACTAGAGAATTTTCAAAGAGAGAAGAGTTCCGAAGGCTATCCAACTACTCATCATCTACCCCAGGGCGGTTCTGTCCCCAGACTGTCCCTTCTAATTTTAGCCATCTCTGAGGAAGTCTCTTTTAACTTTTATCCCGAGCCCACATAGTTCTTCCCAGGAATTTAAGAGCTCTGTGACAAGCACTGTGAACTCCCCTGTTCCTCCGATTCTTCTGCCAAGTCATCTGTCCAGCATCTTGATTGGAAATCAGAAGTGATACAAGAATATGCCAACAAGACCCACATGCTGGGTCAGTCACTCAGCCCAGCCTTTGTCCCCACCCACACCTCGGCACACTAGCGCTGCCCTAGCTCCAAGCCTCACCGTGTCCCTTCTTAGGTTGCCTGCAGAGACTATGGCCATGACTTCACTGCAGGCACCGTTATCTCAACCTTACCAATAGGGTGGTGAACAGAACAGCCACGCTCACCGCTCTCAGAGCCTAGTGAGTGCCTTGGGCATAAGATAGAGTTAGTCTAGGATTCCAGTGGACTGTGTTAAGGAAGCCAGAAGAATCCTGTGGGCTCGTGACAGTGCCAGGCTAGGGCTTCAGACCCAGACAGTGATGTTCAAAACCCAGCTCCTCTATCACTGTGTTCAATTCCGGCCACCCCTTTCTATTTAGTTTCCTCCTTTGGGAAAGGAATTTTACAGCCTATTTCCTAGGTGGTAATAAAGATGAAAATCCCTTGAAACACACACAGAACAGAGCCTAGTCCTTCATAATAGCACAGTGATTGTTACTATACAAAATGTTGTCTTCGAAACAGCTCAGAGAGAGGCCCACCTCTTGTGTTCTTGAATAGGTGGCTGGGGCTATGTATCAGGCTCAGCCCTTTTCTAGCTTCAGGTCCTATCAGCTCAGCTCTGAGGGTTCTCCACCCAGGAGTCTACTCCTTCCTCTAGGATTCTGTTCTTGCTGTGCCTCTGTCTGGCAAATGCTGTTTCAGCAAAGCCCCATCATCCTTTAAAATTCAGTTCAGCGTGCTCTCCAGCAAGGCTTCCCTGCTCTTCCACCCTGGAAGCTGATACCCACAGCAAGCTTCAAGCCTCCCCTTACCGACCTCTGTTCAAAACTATTGGCAGTTCTGCTTCCCAACCTTGAGCTCCTTGAGAAAAGAGCTGCAGTTTCTCACTTTGGAACGAAAATGCCTAGCACACCACTAACCCCTATAGAAGGGAACGTACGCCTCGAGACTCACCCCGAAAACCAGCTTCCAACAGCCTGCAACACGAGGTGATATCAATACGATCACTCCGCACTCAAGAGTGCTTGATAAATGTCCCCAAATTTTACTCAGTGAACACCATGTAAATGAGCTGTCATGTTCCTTCGCTTACAAAATTACTTGCCAATTACACTTAGATGACCCAGCATAATTGCCATGTAAACTGTACCCTGGCTGGGGTAACCTGAATCATCAATTTAACTTTACCCTCTCATCATATGGCACTTAGCACACAATTAAATAAATGGTCAGTCACTGTACATTGTCCCGCAGAATGAAGTGGTTACTTTTGTCATTGGTTTGCCGGTCACAACAATCTGTAACACACCTTCAGCTACAATATCAAAAGCTTTAGAAGAGAACTCTGTGCATTTAAGAAATAATTTCCAAGTTTTCTTTTTAAATTAAAAGCACATGTTTTAAAAGTCTTTGTTTTTTTTTTTTTCTTTTAAAACACACAGACAAAAAAGGCAAGAAAAACCTCATTCCTCCTAAGAGACTTTGCTCCCAAGACCTCAGTTCATAAAAATGGCTCCAAGCCTTTGAAAGTGAATAGCTCCTCAAGCAATTTATAATTTATTTCAGTGTGTGTGTGTGTGTGTGTGTGTGTGTGTGTGTGTGTGTGTAAATAGATGCAGCTCAGCAAGGTTGGTGCTCTTCCCTGATAGACTGGTTAATAACTTATGCACAATGGTGATAGAAAGGTGAGATCCTGGATGCTGGCGGTGACTCTGAGTGACGGGATTCTCATTGGCTTCTCTGGATGCTGCGTCCATGCCTCACACAGGTGAGCACACTGATGTCTCAGCATGGCAACAGCAGGCCAAACACATTCTCAAACAGAGGTTCTGTCTGAAGAGACGATTTGACTTCCAGAACGTACTGTTTGGAGGCCCTGATTGAAAAGGAGGTCAATGCTAGCCCAAATATCTCTCTACCCCCCGAGGTGGAATAATTGATGTGTGGCAGCCCTTAAGGATGTGGAGTCACCAGGGTGATGGATGGATGTACGTATATTATTCACACCTACATCTGCTGATACACAGGTCCCAGTGCAAACACCAGGACTTAAGAATATTGTGTGGATTTAGGACAGTCCCTGAAGGACTCTAGTTCCATTAAAAACTTGTTTTGGCAGCCTGGGGCGTATCTATTCCAACTCCCACACGATTTATGCATTTGAAAGGGGGAACCTAACCACTTTAAAAATAAATTTAATAAATTTCGTAATGTCAAGTCATTAACATCCTATCTAGTCATACAGCATTCATATTGCTAAGTAGTAATATTAAAGCTGCAGGATTTTTAACCCTTCTAATAACTGAATTATCATGCTTATTTTCATTGTGTGTATTTTTTAATTGCTTTATCTTGCCAAAAGAGATGAATCACACCCCTACAAACAAAAGGAAACCTTCAGGGTTCCCCCTTCTTCAGGAGTTCATCTTGTTACAAATGCACTTGACGACACACAGAATTTCAACTTCTTTAGGAATCGGTGACCCATTCCTGCCATATGCCCTTACATATTCGAGGGGGATGTGCAACGGCCGCCCAAATGGAAGAGTCTTCCTTGCCTACCGCTGCTGACGTCACCTTCACAACAGTCACATGACCGGGCATCTTTCTCCTGGTTAATATAAAACTCAGAAGCTTTTATTATTTGTACCGGATAAATTGATTCAAGGTTCCAAAATTCCATGTAATAAGATGTGAGTCCCTTGTCCACAATCAGTGTCCCCAGTCCCCATGTGCATGGCCCACATAAAGCAAGGCCTGTCTGCAAACCTTTCTCCACTGTCCCGTGTACCATACTTCCAGGCACACACTGTTTGACAAGCGTACCGAATCTCTGGTAATCTAGTTCAAAGCAGCCATTACTGTCTGAGAAAAAAGTAAGTGATAAGTTAGTGAACTGGGCACTAAGCATACTCAACATGGTGAGGATTGTTGACTATTTGGGCCTAAGAGCCTAAACCAAGTAGGAAGGAAGTAGTTCTTCCTGACTGAAAGGTAACACACAGAATGAACTATACGAACACTGGAATGTGGTTATGACTGCCACATGTCCAAAATGAGCCCCCCACTCTGCCCACTCCCCCTCCTTGCCACAAGCAATGACAGACTGCCTGAATGCCGTAATTCCTGACAGACCTCCACCCCCACACACCAGAGCAAAGGACTCAGGTTGGGAACTGAGTGTTTCAAATTCTCCAAAGAGAAAAATGGTGGCATATACTGCTAAACACTCAGCTACACTTTAAACTGATGGGAGTCAAGGGACAAGCAAATGGAACTTCAAAGCTCCTGGAAGGCTGTGGCCTGGCTCCTGAGGCTGAAGGGGGTGGCAGGCAACTGAGCCAAACCCACAGCTCTGGCTTTTGAAGTTTGGCTGACAGAGCCCTTAGCTGAGAAGCACAACCCCACGGCAGCCGTTGGTCTTGTGAAGCTCAACTTGCTTAGGCCATGGCTGCCCATCATCTCAGCAGAGAAAAGGAGGCAGGAGAGGTGGGCAGCAGGTAAAAAAAAAAAAAAAAAAAAAAAAAAACTCTGTGATCTCTTAACTTCAAGCAATGAAAAATGGAGTGAGGTAGATGCGAGAGGGCAAGCAAAAGACAGTCAGAAGTGTTTGGGGAAAACCATGAGCGGTACACTATTTTTACTTGTGGTAGAAATAAACTCGATTGAATCAGAAATGGAACACAAAGATCTAGGTGGTGATGGCAAACGTGAGCATCTGCTGATCATTCTCCTAAGCCGGCTTGCTCATTAAATCCAATTGTGGTTATGAAGATGGGCAAGAGCACAGTAAGGAAGGAGCCTCAAGAACAAATGGATTCTGGTGCTCCCCTGCCACCTTGTGGCCACCGCCTCAAATTGCAGGCACGAACACGGTGAACAAAAGGGCTCTCAGAAGGGTGTCCAACAAGGACTCTGATATCTCACACACAAACAGGGATCTGCCTCGGTTCTCACTGCCTCCAGTGAAAGCTGTTCCTAGAGTATGAGGGGGTATTTTTGTTTTGTTGCGTTTGTTTTTGTTTTATTTCATGGCGGCCCTCAGTTGCTGCTGCAGGTTGCTTAAATGCCCATCATGAGAATTTAATTAAATAAGCGGGGGTGGGGGGGCATGACCACCCGTGGCTGTGAAAATGAAAACACGTCTGCGGAAGCAGGTTACTGAATAGAATTCCAACGTGGACTTTCAAATGTCTTACGTAAAAGGACCCAGTGGAACCGAGCAGGCTGCTTGAGCTGGCTAGTTTGCGGGGTGGAAGGTTTTGCTTTTCATTTTATGCTGTTTCACACTGTTTGCTTTTCCAGCTGAATGGCCTAACATTTCTCTTTTTACTAGACACTGAGTGAAAGACGGGCTGAAGCACCCTTTCTCAGTCCACATTACACACTACTCCATCTGTGGAGTGATGACGTCACAGTGCCTTGGTATACACACACACACACACACATACACACACACACACACACACACACACACACGTGCCTGGCACTGCCTGGAGACCCAGTTCATGCCAAGAAATGCTTGGTAGTTTCCATGTCTCCCTGCACCTGAGTCTTACCCACATTCTGTTGGGTGTAGCGTAGAGCGCCATAGACCAAAACAAGGCAAACAAACAGATGTAGTCTGACATTTCTGACTAAACATGAGTGATCCTCAAAAGCAGCTTTTGGTATGAATCTTTGATTTGCCGCTTTAATCTACCCCGTTCTCCTCCCCCACCTCATCTCAGTTCTCATTGCTGAAATGTTCCTAATCTCCGCTTTCACCTACAAACTCTGATCTTAAACTCCACCCTCCATAGGTGAGATTTTAGTTTTGATTTTCATACCCTGGTTTTGCTAGGTGTAGACAGCCAGCATGGCTTCCCAGGTCTGCCTAAGTACAGGCACACATTGTTGAGATGTCTCTGTTCTTTTGGAAGAGATGTCTTGATGGTTTCTTTTCCAAATATTTTTTATTCGCAGTACAGACAAGGGATTGGTTCCTTTAATATTTAAGGTACTCTTGTAAATCCAGAGGTAAAGTAATAGTGACCCAACAGAAGAACAGGCAAAGGTAATGAACAGAAGACCCATGGAAAGAAATGCCAATGACTCCCCCAAACATGGAGAAAGGACAGCTCCGCCTGAAATGCTGTAGGCACAATGACCATCCTGTTAACCACCACGTGGACAAAGCAAGGTTTCAGCAGCAGACGACAGTGGACATGTTCAGCTCTGAGTACAAACAGCACCATCGCCACCAAAGACACTTTAGTAACGGATGGAAGCTTTGAATGTGTGTAACTTTTTAGCCAGAAAGTCTGAATGTAAGGACGCACTCGTAGTGAACAGGATGATTACGGTCTAAGCAAATGCACAGGAGCATCGTTTAAGATAGAAGGCCACACATAACCTAAATGTCTCACATAGAGGTTGCTTAAAATAAACCACGGCACCCTCAGAACGGAAATACTGTCAAGCTGTGCCAAGGGGATAAAGCTGTATTATAGGAACCACCTTTGACCTGTTGCTAGTCTAAGTTGGGCACAAAGCAAAACGTATGTGTGTGGCTGTTCTGAAATGCCTGGGCTAGTGCTGAGATGATAACCAGCGAGAGCAGGGCTGGTGTCTGAGAGAACAGGAGAGGTCCTCCTTGGGCCGTGTAACTGCCATTCCTTCATGAAGTCTCTGTCATTTCTACACCAGCCAGTCAACACCCACATTTGAAGAAGCTCGTCTGTGCTAGAGCATCGAATACTGTACTTCAAGCCCCTTCCCCACTGTGCTCATTCGGCTATCGACGGCAGCCTGGCTTACCCCCGTGGGATTTGTGACTGACTCCTGTCACTCTTCTGTTTGACACAAAGCCAAACCTTCAGTGCCCCAGAGAAATGTATGGTGATTTAAATCGTCACTCAGTGTTCCTTACTGTCCAGTAGCGCCCTTCGAGGCTCACGGGGAGACTCAGCCACACGTGACAGCTTTCCTCCCACGCTTTTCCTCAATTACCTCACCGTGAAAGCCCTGCCCGAGCTCTAAGAGAGTGAGATACGCCCTTCCAGTCCTGCAACTAAATTGTCTCTAAGAAAACAGTAAACCTTTCCTCTGAACTCCATCGTTTATTCTATAAAATTTTACTGATCAGGACTATGTCACGCAACCCATGATCATCGCTGTTCAATTGAAAGCCCCTAAGAGAAGCCAACTTCACTGTGTGCTAACGCCATGGTTCTCAACCTGTGGGTCGCGACCCCCTGGAAGATTAAGATGGCTGAAACACCAAGATTTACATTACAGTTCATAGCAGTAGCAAAGTTACAATTATGAGATAACAATGACAATAATTGTGTGGTTTAGGGTCACCGTAACATGAACTGCGTTAAAGGGTGGCAGCACTGGGAAGTCAAGAATCATTTGCTAACCACTGCCTTAGCATTTCACTATCTGCCTGGCTCCACCGGTGCTTCGTGGACCTGAAATTGAATCATGAACTTGAATCATGAACTCACAGTCGTCATTTTGTCACACAGCTCTCACGTAGCAAATTGAATTACAAGTGTTGCTTCTTAAGACCAGCATGGCTGTGCCTGCTCTTCCGGTACTCTGGATACGAAGGCAGGAGACTGCACGCTGGTGGCCAGCCTGAGCTATGTAGTAAGGTCCCTGGGCTACATAGTTAGCTAGTTCTTCTAACAACTTTAAAACCCTCAGACAATATGAAATTGGTCAATCTTTGCACCATACAGCATGTGACACCTACCCATTTTCCGAGTTTAAGACCGGCCCCGACTCAGATCAGCCATTCCTAACTTACACAGCTGTCTGCTCTGTCTGGACTACAGTAGCGCACTGACTGGCTCTTGATGAGTAAAGGTCTGGTTTGTTTGCCTGGCACTGATGCCGGTGGTGTGGTCCTCATTTGGTGAATTGGGCGTGTATTGCAAAGACTCTGGAGATGACAGCTCTTGTTCTAGAAGCACTTGGGCAGACTGTGAACCTAGCCAGGGTGGCGCCCTCTGCTGCCTCACTCCTGAACATTTCCTTAAAGGAAAGCAATCTAAACACTTGCGATGGCTATTTCCTAAGCGCGCAGTCTATCCCACGGTTATGTCCCCTGGCATGCGCTAGTTATTCCCAATGTTTGTGTTCACTGCGTTTCCACTCGGATATGCATGATTTGAAAGCCTGTGGTGGAAATGGATTAAAAGTTCATCAGGAACTTAGGCGTCAAGTGTGGTCCGTGCACATGTTGGATTAGCATTCAACAACACAGAGCAAACGTTGGTAGATGCGATGCCAATGCAGCTAACAGGAAACATGCTGAGGGAGAGAGAGATCAGGGCCATACCTCAGTGCTGGTTGGTCTTACCCCTATGAAGTAAGAGACAGAACACACTGGATAGTACAGAAACCAAATCAGCAGTTGCTCAGGGATGCAGTGCAGTCTGGGAAGGGCTGAAGGAAGGAATCTCAAAATGCCATGAGGAAGTTTGGGGTGGTGAATACACTCACTACCATGATGTTGGTGGAGTGAATATATCTTTCAGAATGTCAAAGCTCACGAACTAAGATATGCACTCTTGCAGGCCAGACACTTCAGTGGGGCTGTTTGTGAAGAGGGTGGGGTGGACAGCAGTGAAGGAGAGAGAGAAAGGGGAATCTTCCCGATAAGACATTCGTACAATGCCACTTCTGAAATTGGCTTCAGAAAAGAAGAACGGTCACTGCTCACCATACACCATGTCCAAATGACATTTCCTGAAAATGCCAGTTTCCAGAAAGATAGGAATTGTATTTTTGTAGGAGCAGCCAGATTGCAAGCAGATGATTAATTATCATGGAAAATCGCTGATGTACCATAACAATTTCACACTGTTTCCTACAGCTAAAATAAAATTCCTGTGTCTCTCTCAGAGAGGCTTTGTAAAGCTTTAATTGATTAGTATTGGTGACAAACCCTTGGCTGCCATCATGAAAAATAATTGAATTAAGTATCAAGATATAAACGTACAAACTGTTGTTTGGGTATTTGTTTTTCTTTACAAGTAAGTACTGGAAGATGCCAGCTATTCCAATGTATCATACTAGAAAAGACAATCGCTCTCGGGTCTCACACTCCTAAAGAGTCAGTCATGGCATCTAGAAAAGTGATTTAGCAAATATGTCTGACAACCACTACTACTGCGTGACACTGTAAAAACCCCTTTGCTCCTGCGTCAGGGGACAATAGTGGTTTGTATAGACTAAGCTAAGATATGAATCTCTAGGCTCACTTGAACAGTTTTTATAGAAAGATAGACTTTGCCTCTTCTTGAGACTAAAAGAATGTTAGTTCTGCACAATGATACTACAAGATATTAATGGTAAACAGGGATGGGGGATAAGGTGGAAGGAGAGAAGCTGAGTCTCCTCCTATGGTAACTGGCCTGGGAGAGTCCAGGGACTCTCAGTGATTTCTGTAGCACTTCCCAGCAAACCATACACAGGAGGCTAACGTGGCTATCACACATTGCTATTCATAGCATCAGAAGCAAAATGTGAGACTGACTTAACATTTGGTGGACTGGCCTGCAAACCATAGTTTCTCACCATTTGAAAAGCAGAGATAAGCAAACTGTACCTATATCACCTCTATTCTAGCCAGAATAGTCATAGAGGAAAAAAAAATAAGCATCCTCCCTCAAATGTTAACCCATTGACAGAAGCAGACTGTCTTAAAGAGAGGAATATCAGAAAGGACTCTTTGGTGATCCACAGCAAATAAGAAATGACGCCCATGTTTAGGATGAGGACAATGTCTTGAGGCACGGATGGATGCTTGAGCTTCTTTATAGCCACCTATGAAAAGTTCTGCAATTGTTAAGGCTACATAGAGTAAGGCCAGAGACACAGAAGCAAGTTAAACTGAATACTAATATAAAATGTTACTTCTGACACTGCATTAGCAACACTTTAAGTTAAAATAAATACATAAAGTTAGTTGCAACTGCATAAGACAGAATAATACAGAATATTCCCTCATAAAGGAAAATTCGAGCTCTGGGCTACCATGATGTTGAGGGTTAGTTGAGTGCTAGTTGAGGCCAGCACAGGGGTGTCAGCATGTTTTTGTAAGGGAGCTGACACAGAACAGTGCAGTGGGAGACAAGCTATGTAGAAAAGAAAAGGTCCTCGCCAGCCACTCCACAGAGCCATTCCGCCTGGCTTCCAATGAGCGGCCCACAGCTAAGAGACCCGCATGCCCTTGTGCCCTCTGGAACCTCAAAAGCTGGATGTGTGTTTTCCATAAAATATTAAATCAAGAAAATTAAGACAGCACACTTGATGTGAAATAAAGTTCATATAGTCCTGTTTAAACACAGATTAGAATTTCTGTCAGAACAATGCCAGGGCAACGTTGACATTCTAATTAATATAATTTACATCATAAAGCACTGAATATCTTTATCTCGCTATTATGAAATGCCCTCCAAAAAAAAAAAAAAAAAAAAAAAAGAATGAAAAGTGTGCTCTACAGGGAATTGAGTGCGAAGGGCAGTCTGTCCAAACCCAGTAGAAGAGAGACATTTATGGCCACTGGCATTCCCACAGACCATCCACCCAGACCATCCTTGAGCTTCTGCATGTAGCAACTGGCTTCTGAGGCTGTCTGGCTTGCAGTTACAGAAAACATGCTCAAAACACAACACTAGGTAAACTAAAATTCTCTCTTTCATTCCCATCTTTTGTCCTTCTGCAGTCTTTCCCGTAAACCTCCCCGCATGGAGCTCTCTGAGATGCTCACTTACTCCAAATTCTAAGCATGTAAGAGGGGCAGAAATCAACCCCACAGTTGGGCACCCAAGGACTCCTGTTCATTGCCTGTGTCAGTTTTATGCTATCTGTGAAAGGAATAAAGATGGCACCCTTACAGCGTGGGTTTTCATTTCCTATGACAACGTGCTTTTTTGTCACGCTTTGTCACACTCCGGTCCATGGTTTCCACCCCTTCATAATTGATATCGGCAATTTGAAGCATTCAGAACAAACCTCCTGAGGTTCATCAAATGTACCCTGCTATAATTCCTGCTATAAACAGACTCAAAGCATAGTCACCCAAGTGTTATTCACAGTGACTCCCTGGTTTTCTCTAAGCACAGGGCCCGACATGGTGACAGTTGTATTAATTATCTGCTGAAAAATCCACATGGCAGCAGAAATGATGGAGATCGTCATTTTAAATATTTTATTAAAATAGCCAAGTGTATAACAGATTAAATAGACCTTCTTGATAATGAGGGGCTCATTAATTTTACAAGAACTCTAGAAAGCTTCAGAATGGTCATCAGAATTTTCTCTTTGATTCATTTTTTTTTCCCCAAGAAGAGGGAACTCTTCAGTCATCACTTTAGAGAACACAGATCTAATAAGATTCTCTAAGGTGTTTTAAAAATCGTGGCCCCTTTGGAGAAAGCTTTGAAGCATCTGTCTGAAATGTGGAGCCTTAGGGGCCATGTTGCTTGAAATGCCTGAAACTGGTCACTAAAGCTTGGGATCATTGTAATGACTTTTGGTAACTAAAATTAATGCTGGACCTAAACAAACCGTGACCCTGAAGTTCTTGACGGAAAGAGAACAATAGGGTCTGCTTACCAAGTGTGTCTCCAGGTACAGCCGGAGGCTGTCTGTCTCTGCTTTAGGGGGGGTCCAGTTCTCGGTGGTCTCCATGGCTTCATTTAACCACTGAATGAACTCATCCAGCTTGTTCACAAACCCCTTTGAGAGAAGAGGAAGAAGAAAAGGAACAAAGGGAGCATTAGTTGTTTATTTTTTAAAGTCAACCTTAAAAATTCTAAACTTTGCCTCAAACTGTGGTAACTCCTCCTACTGTTCTGTTCTTCTGTTTGAGGAGGGGGGCATCATTGTTGGTTGTTGTGGTTGGTTGGTTGGTTTGACTTTGGTTTTGGTGATGACCACTGTTCCTGGCCCCAAATCCTTCCTAACAGGAAATCAGCGCTCCTCCTGGATTTTACCAAGGAGTAAGGAGTACTTTCCTAGAGAATAATTAGACCACGGGGTGCACTGCATAAGTTACCTCAGAACATCTCTAGTGCATGACAGACTTCTGCTTGCCCATGTCCAAACCACATCCTCATGTGGCATTCGGTACAGATGACCTTATCCACTCACAGAGCTGAGATACTAGAGCTAAATGTGTTTTAGATTTAACTATGTCTAAAGATAGCTGGATGTGTCCCATCAACAGCTCAAGTTTCTGTGACTGAGCTTGTGGGTACTCGGGAGGAGAGGAGGGCAAAAAAGTGGCACCAGGAACAAATGCAGACAGACACCCGACTGGCTGAGTATGTCTGGACGGGAAGAAATATTCTTGCCCAGGAAGCACAAATCACAATAATCTTGCGATTTTTCAAATAGTGGTTATAAAATTTTATTGACCATTTAAAAGAACACATCTGTGGAGACAGAAAATATTTTGAAAAAGTGAAAATCCAGCTATAAACCGAACCTGGCGCCTGCTTTCCATCTATAGGTCAACAGCGCCACCTGGAGGTCATGCGGAGCAAGGGCAGGCTTCCATGTTCATTCTGGTATGCCGTTTCCCTATTGTATCAATCATACCCTCTTTCTTTTTCGTCCTTTCTTTCTCCTTTTCCTTTCTTTCTTTCTTTCTTTCTTTCTTTCTTTCTTTCTTTCTTTCTTTCTTTCTTTCTTTCTTTCTTTCTTTCTTTCTTTCTTTCTTTCTTTCTCTTTTTACCTTTAATTAATTTTGATCGATACATTAATGCCTTATTGATGACATCCCAAGACAAAAATAAGCCAATAAGTAGGTGTTCACTTTCTGTGTCATGCTTCTCAGAAGATGGATTTTATTATTTAGTGCATCCAAGATAATTTTTTTAAATTCACAACCGGAAATTTGAGCAGTGTTCCCTTAGTGGACTATGAGGAAAAGGGAACTGAGATAGAATGTTAGAAAACAGAAAAGTAGAGGAACAAAGCCCAGAGACACACTCCTGTCCCGAAAGGGGAGATCAGACATGTTACAGAGGCCACAGTCTCTACTAGAGAGTGCTACCCTTGTCCCGGGTAGATCTGTCTGCCACACAGTGAAGTAATGCATCCGTGTTTTCCTGGGCTTTCCTGAGACGATGTCAACCCTTCACAAATGCCCACCTGTCGTATTTAAGACAGATGTCCTCAGATGTACCTGCTAGTCCCACAAGCATGGCAGATTCCAGTGGGAGCTCAAGACATCAGACAGTGCCCTGAAAGTGGAAGTTTTGAGGAGGAGTTAAGAGACCCTTCGGTGAGCATATAAACATATAGAGACATCCATTATCTGTCACCTGCAGGAGAGTGTAAATGGCTGACAACTGAGACAAAAATCATCATTTTAGTGCACACATCAGCTACTGCTTACTGTTAAGTTTGACTTGAGTTGTTGTATATAAATTGGTGTGTGGATAAAGTTAAGTCAGGAAGCAAACCATTTGGAAATGAGTTGAATCTGAAGGACAAATAGTTAAATATGCTATTTTAAATATAATCAATACTAGATGATTAATTATCCCCCCCTCAAAACAACCATGAAAGCATATGATAATGTTCGGGGTCCTCATCATAGATGCTGTTAGTCAAAGAGTTTTAGGCCATGCATGTCAGATTTATATATTTAAATATTTATAGCAAGATTCTACTATGTACTAAGCAAACTGTTAGACACGAATGGGCACCAGAATGATGAATATTGGTATTTTTAAAAAGCCAGCAGAACATAAAACATGTCTCAACTCTGATATATTGGATTCAAATGATATTGTACAAAAAAACAATCTAATGAGGAGTGAGGAAAATAGTCTGTTATAGTCAGAACTCTTACCTGTTCCAGAATTTATTTCTTCCCATGTTTAGTGCTGAGGGACATGAGTACGCTTCTCTTAGTGTCACAACTATCATAGTCAGGTTTCTTCCTACCCGGCCTGCCCTGCGCTGTGTGGAGAACGCACCTCCCACAACCCACAGCACTAACCCTGAAGTAAGTACCTCAGCTCCTCCACCTTCACACGGATCTCTTTCTACTCCCTTTTTGGAAACAGGCTCCCCAAGAACGTTTACTTCAGAGTTCACTCCTAGCACACTAAGGGGAAATTTACAGGAGGTTAAATGTTTGAACAAGATCATTCTACCTGTGCCTTAACAGACCGAGTGACTCGGTTTACTTAAGGAGGAAGTGGGCATCAGACAGCGTTAGCCACATCCTGGATGCCCAGTTTCTCTATGGTGTCTGTCATCTGGATGTGAGCCACATGTACCTGTGTGTCTTCACCTCAAAAGCATTCTGTCTCCTGGTAGAGACCTCAGATGTGATTTCTGAGCCAGACTAGATCGAATCAACTGCCTTCAAACAGGGCCATGCCAAAGAACCCCAGAATCGTGAACTACTTAACTTAATGGAGAAAACAGTGGTCAGCTTCTATTGGTGAGTATTTTTAATCGTTAAAACCTAATTGGCACTATCTCAGTATTCCACAGTTAAGGGCTCAGTGAACTCCTCCAGACAATTCTAGCTGAAGTAATAAGCACCCCTCTGTACATCTAGGATCTGTTGTGTAAAATAAAACACTTAGGACCTGTAATGATTACAGGAGGTGGGGACTGTTGTCACTCTCAGTATGCAGATGAGAAGAGTAAGTGCCCTGTCCTTGCCCTGTCCCTGCCCTGTCCCTGCCCTGTCCCTGCCCTGGAGCTAAAGGTGATGGACTCAGTACCCAAATACAGAGTCTCATTGGTACCACATGACATCATGGAAGACTTTACTGGCTTTCTTCACTGAAATTGAAAGTTGAAAATAAATGAAGATTGTGTAAAGATGACAGAAGATGGTATATGAAGAGAGAGAGAGAAAAAAACATTCATCGTGAGCCAGGGTGGACATTAAGGAACGGTGGTAGAGCCACTCAGACTGAATTTGGTCCCAGTAGTTACTACAGGAATTTTTTCCTGCCGTTGAAATAAGTCCCTTCACCTATAAAATTCAGACAATAATGTTCATTTTTGAGGTTCCATAAGATTACCGTGAAAATGCACTAAGTGAGACCTCTTTCCCAACACCCACTGCTGCCACCAAGGTTTGGGGAACATTGCAGAAGAGGAGGCAATGGAAAATGGAACGAATGGGAGGAGCACGGTGAGACACTCCCTTCTGGATTAATGTGGTACCCTCCAGACCTCCCAGCAGCTATGACGACAGAAAGACCCCTGGGACATAATCTAAGATGAGGCGTGAGCTCCAAGCTACACGAAAGACTGTCCCAAAGGCTAAGAAGTTGGGGAGGACTCAGTACAGTCACTCTGACCTCTACATGTACATGTGCATGAATTTACCCTTTCCTAGTGCAAACACATGTAGAACACACACACATGAACACACTTGATTATTCAACAAGTGCACAGCACTGTGCTAGGCACTGCTGGGAAGATGAATGAGGAAATTCTCACACAGTCACAGCCTGACAGGTGGCAGCCACTGCTCTGGGTACACAGAGACAACAAGTTTCTGCGGGTTAGCAAGGATGCCACCAACAAATGTTTCTATTAATAGCCAAACTCTGAAAAATAAAATTTGACACCTTAAAAAAATACCCAATCTTGGAAATAAGTCTTTAGCAGTGGGGCCACCAACAAGTAACACTTAAGGGACACCACAAACTCCCTGCTGTATAGTGTTATTTAGACTCTGAGAATTAGTAAGTTAGACCTCCATTTGGAAGTAAAATTATGCACCCAGATTGGATGTGAGCCTCCTGCAGGATGTAGATTCGTGCACTTCTAAACATAATTCTTTTACAAAATTCCTATCTGAAGATTCTAATTTAGGTTTTTATACAATCACTTTCAAATTCGGCTTATCTCTTCCTGACCACGAATCCACTTGCATGCTGCTGGGCCACCAGATCCAGAGGCTCTGGGTAAAAGTCCTGGAAATTACAGACATTTGTCTCCTCTGCTTCACTCGTTTGCCTCCTTCTTGTTCACAAAGCCCAGAGCAGGAGAGAAAGAGGGCTAAGACGGAAGAGAGGTGCCAATGGTGACAGGATGCTTCATGGAACATTTAAGTTATTTACTAGAGGTTCAATGGGTAGCTTTAGAATATAAAAGCATACTGGTACAATTGTCCCAGAGGGAACAAAAGCAAAGAGGGGGAAAGTCAAGAAATAGCTTTATCTAAAATGCAACAGAGAGAGACAGTCCATTCTGAGCTCAGGGTTATGCTAGAGGGAAACTGAGTTGAAATCTGCAGGCCCTGGCAATCCTTGTGACAGTGATCTCAACGAGGACTAGAGGAGCCCAGGAAGACACCTGTTCTACAGTGGGGAAGGATTCCTGGAAAGGGTCAGATGCAGATATTTACTCCCAAACAATGGACAGAAGCAGGGACCCCTGTGGTTGAATTGGGGAAAGGTTGGACTAAGCTGAGGAGGAGGGCGACCCCATAGAAGACCAGCAGTCTCAGCTAACCTGGACCCCTGAGGTCTCTCAGACACTGAGCCCCTAACCAGGCAGCACACACCAGCTGATATGAGGCCCCCAACACATACACGGTAGAGGACTGCCTGGTCTGGCCTCGATGAGAAAAGATGCACCTAACCCTTGAGAGACTTGAGGCCCCAGAGAGGTCTGTTGAGGTGAGGGTAGGGAGTAGGGTGGGGACATCTCTTGGAGATGGGGGGAGGAGAGATGGGATTAGGAACAGTTAGAGGGTGGACTAGGAGGGGGCTATTGACCAGACTGTTAAAAAAAAGATTAAAGAATAAAAATAATAATAATAATTGGGAAAAATAGATACTTTGAATTCAGTTGCTCCCGATTTGTGTATACAAAGAAATTATCAAAGATTCTGAGAGCAAAAGAAAACCAGCATACAAATTGTGAAAGCCTAATTTTAAAAGCTTAAAAATGCTCCAGAATAAACTGCAAGTAGTAATAAACAAGGCCAACTAATACATATTAGCTGAGCGCTTACTTGTCAAACTTTATTTTAATCCTCACAAGAGCCCTGTAAATTTCCCATACACGCTGCTCCGTAGGGAGGAAGTTGAGACACGGACAGTCTCGGATGTGAGGAGCTGGAGGTGCTCCCAAGCGAATCTGAGGGTGCTCCCAGTTAACCTCATCATGCCCAAAGATTTGTGGGCTTCCGCTAACTTTACCTCAGCACTTTGCATGGAGTGCCCCCAAACCTGCAGGAAAACTTGGGCAGATTAGTTGATTATTATTTGCCTATAAGCACAAAATATTTGACATATTTATACCTTTGAATTTAGGCTATTAATACTTTGAAAGTTTTTTTTTAAGACTAACTTTTATTGTATGTGTGTAGGTGGTGTGTCTGCATGAGTGACTGTTTGCCGTGTATATGCAGTGTCCCAAAAAGCCAGAACCCTGGAACTGGAGCTACCAAGAGTTGTGAGCTACCATGTGGGTGCTGGGAATCGAACCTGGGTCCTCCGGAAAAACAGCCAGTGCTCTTAAACACTGATCCATCTCTCTAGCTCTTTGGAAGGCTTAATTGTAGGTTTCCCGTGAGCATTTAAATTTTAAATGCTTAATATTTCAGTTCTTCATCCCGCCTATCTTAATAGTTAACAGTATTTCTGAATCACAACAGATTTCTCAATGCATAAACAAAGACAGTGGGGCACAGAGGTATTATGCATGTCACTTCCATCCTAAAGTTATGGAATGATTGTTTAGGACTCTTTTGCCAGGTGTGGACCACCACACCAGACTATGCAGACAGACTTACCTCATGGGTACAAAGAGAGAAAAAAGGGTGGTAACACTTCTGCTAGTGGCTCTGATTGCCACGCCCCTGCACCACACCACTCAGCCAGCCATTTCCCGGCTCGGATTTGATGCTTTCTTCCTGTTCTAATCCTTCTCTCACTTTTTTCTTGATTATTGTTTCTTTTTCTGTCTTTTTCTCCTCTTTCCTCCTTCTCCAAGCTCCATCCTGTCTTATTCTTCACTCCTTGGCACTCTTTTCTCTTTTTCTCCCTTTCTCCTCTTTTTTTTCTGGTGTCTTCTAGCGACAGCTGAAGTCCTTCCCACTATTTTGTTAGGGGTAGTCATATATCTTCAGTAAGCACCATTTCCTGGTAGTTCCATAAAATGTTCAGGGACAAAAAGAAGAGGCTGTTTCTTGACGCTGAAGAGCGGAGCTGAACTCCTTGGATTTGCACCAAGTGTTTTCCTCTTCAGTAAGACCTTACAAATCAAACATCTTCTACAGGAACACACGTGGATTAATGGAGTGTAAGGGTACCAAGGGTACTTAAAAGGTTATGTGTAAGGTTGAGTTCCTACCTAAGTAGTCTAACTTTTCTCTAGGGAACATGATTTAGGGTTATCATTCTTAGAACGGTGATAAAATTCCATGTGCAGAGATGATCGTGTAGGCAAGAAAATGCAACAAGCGGCAGTAGAGCTTCAGGGCAGCGAATCAGAAGAGGACACGGCTCGGTGGGTTCTCTCACTGCAGCAGAGAGCACACAGGCTCTCCAAACACCCCTTCAAATCTGCCTACCCAACCAAGGGAAATGAGGTTGAAAACATTACACACCGGGCTGGAGTGCGCATTCAGGGGATATTTGTGCCAGAAGAACTTAGGCATCACATCATCAAACATTAAAGTACCACTGTTAATTTTAAAGTTATCCTAGGCATCTTTTGGACAAGAGTTCTGGGTTCAAAGTAAAAAGATAGATGAAGGCTTTGGGAATAATGCAAAGTTTCCTAAAGATGATGTCATTACGCAGGAAGGTAGGTCCAGGATAAAGCGAAGCCTATTATTGGATGAGAAGGAAGGGTAGGCGGGGAAAAGTCTTGGAAGAAGGAAAAAGCGAGATTGAGGCAGAGAGAGGTAAGATGGAAGAAGACACAGAGGACCTGCCTGCCCATCTGTGTGCATAGAGACATGTTGTTATGAAAACAAGGAATGGATGTGTACAGGATTTTGTATTTTCTGGATGGGCAAATTACATATATCAGTTGGATCCGAGATATTGTGTGGCATGTTCTTTCATGTGGTGCCACGTTAGAGCGTCCTCTGGACCACTTGGGTCAGAGAGAGCCAAGGGCAGGGGCGAGCGAAGCGGAACACCAGGTCAGAGCGAGAGGAGTGGCAAACGGAAGCCTAACGTGGTAACAGGAGGGACGCGCCTTTATTTTTAATACTACCAAAACAGTTTACAGTGCTACTGATTAAAACTCACGTATATATTCTCTACACTGGGTAACACCAGGCCGGCGGAATTAAGTATTAAACTGCCCATTTTGTTAAACTCCACAAATGTACCAGTGTAGGTTGTCTTGTTTTCTAAACACTTCATTTATTAAGACTTCACAATAAATCAGAAACTGTACCAGGTTCCAGGATTCCCAGATGGGAGACATAGACCCTTAAACAGTACATCAAACACTGAATGTGAAAATTCCTCTATACTTAGAACTTACTGGGAAGTCAGATGAACATAGAAAATACAATGTTCATGAGGTCACCAAAACTCAAAAAGAAGCAAAGAAAGCACAGGACCTCTCACCTATGAGAATCCTAGGCTATAATGCATACATTCTTCTATGGAAGCGTGCACGTTGTATAACATTTAGAAAGGTGACTGAAAAAAAATGGTATATTAGGAAATGAAGAAGGCCAGAGCTCAGGCAGAAAGACACAGACTGTGAGAGAAAATATGAAGTTTACTGTTCTACTTTTCAACTCGTGGTGTTTTGTTTGTTTTTCCTCTTCTTTCTTCCTTGTCTTTTTTGGGTGTGTGGCGTGGTGGGGGTGGAGGGATAAGCCCTATGGAGGGATAAGCTTCATGCCTTCAGAATTGCATAAATGTCCACAGGATGCATGGCTTGAGACTGGGAAAGTTTGATGGTTAGCATAATCCAAGTGCATGGTATTTAATTTGTGAGCTCATTACAATAAAGTGAGTTCTTAAAAAGGAAACTCTGAAGAAATTTTGTCTTCTTTGAGTTTTGTTGATATTCATTATAGGAATTCATAAATATTTTTGATTAATTTTAAGATGGCAATACTGTGTTCTATGGTAATATAAATATTACCTTGTTATGGAAAATAAATATCTGTTTTTAAAATAGTGAAAATGAGGAGTTTGCTGTATGTAAATGTATGGCTGTCTGGCTTAAGATACAACTAGGTTTCTATTTCTCTTCTGTACTTAATCCACAGTGTTACTATAAAAAACTCTACTGCATACAGAGTAAGGGTGGAAATACTATTCTAGTATTACTGCGAGAATTGTCTGATCTTTGCAGACCCCTGAAATGGTCTTAGAAACCACTGAGATGTATCTGGATCACAGTCTGGGGACCTCTCATAAATATGCCCCTAAAGGGTCAGGAGCCACCAGGAAAGACGTTTACTTGGCAGCTTCTAATAGTAAACTAAAAGTCTGACCGTCATCAGACAAGAATAAATGATTTGGAAAAGGTAGTCGAGGGCATGAAAGGAACATAGAGCTCTGTGGCAAATAAAACCCAAAAGGGAACAGCTTGTTGTGAGAGTTCTGAGTAGTTGAACATAACACTGGAAAGGGGAACACAGCGAGAAAGATGCTGGGCCACATGAGATGTGTAAGTGTTTGGACTTCATCCTGAGGGCTGTAAGTGGTTACTAGATCATTGAAGCAGGAGAAAGAAAGATTTTTATTGATATCTTAAAAGACTCACTTTGTTGTGTGGGAAACAGTTTGCAAGGCCAAGAAGAGAGAAGCCATCCCAAAGGCTGTTGGGAAGGCATTGGTTAGGTTAGAGTAGGGCAGCTTTTAGCTTGCTATCAGTTGCTGGAATAAAGCACGGAATAAAACTAACTTGGGTACAAAGAGCTTCTCTGGCTTACTAGTTACAGTGTATCACTGAGGGAATCCGAAGCAGGAACTAAAGTAATGAATGCTGCTTACAGGCTTGCTCCCTCTGGCTTGACAAGTTGTTCCTCTTATATGGCCCAGGCCCATCTGCTCAGAGAAAAAACACCCACAGTGAGTTGAGTCTTCGATGTCAATGAACAGTTAATAAAATGTCTCACAGATATAACCACAGGACAGCTTAGTGGCAGTTCTTCAATGGAAAGTCTCTCTTCCCAGATGACCCTCGGATGGTGTTATGGTTTGAATATGCATGGCCCAGTGGATAAGTGGCACTATTAGAAGGTGTGACCCTGTTAGAGTAGGTGTGACTTTGTTGGAATAGGTGTGTCACTGTGAGTATGGGCTTTAAAACCCTCATCCTAGCTGCCTGGAAGTCAGTATTCTGCTAGCAGCTTTCAGAGAAGATGTAGAACTCTCAGCTCCTCCTGCACCATGCCTGCCTGGATGGATGCTGCCATGTTCCTGCCTTGATGATACTGGACTGAACCTCTGAACCTAGAAGCCAGCCTCAATTAAATGTTGTCTTTATAAGAGTCGCCTTTGTTATGGTGTCTGTTCACAGCAGTAAAATGCTAAGACAGATGGTGTCTTAGTCAGGGTTTGTATTCATCATGACCAAGAAGCAAGTTGGGGAGGAAAGGGTTTATTCAGTTTATGCTTTCACATTGCAGTTTGTCACAAAAACAAACAAACAAACAAAAACAGGACAGGAACTCAAACAGGGCAGGAACTTGGAGGCAGGAGCTGATGCAGAGGATGTTACTCACTGGCTTGCTTCCCTCCCCTGGCTTGCTCAGCCTGCTTTTTTATAGAACCTGAGGTCTACCAGCCCAGGGATGGCACCACCCACAATGGGCTGGACCCTCCCTCCTTGATCACTTATTGAGAAAATGCCTTACAGCTGGATGTCATGGAGGCATTTCCTCAAGGGATACTCCTCTCTCTGTGATAACTCCAGCTTGTGTCAAGTTGACACATAAAAGCAGCCAATACAGATGAGCCAATTTGATTAAAACTAACCAGTGGAGTAAATATGGACAGATATGCCAGCTTACCAAGAGTGCTGTAGGGCAAAATGAACAAGACCGATTAGTGACAACAAATGATGGAGACATTAGATTCTGAGACAACCGCCAACTTCCTCATTTGGCTAGAGGTATCTTTTCTTGACATAAGGAAGTTCTTAGGTGGGTTGTAGGAAGACTGAGAACATGCTAGCTGTCATAACTTCCATTTCTGAACTCACACATTTATGATGTCCAGTAAGGAAGATAGTTTGTGAGCTTGGAAATCTGTAAGATCTAGTCAGTGGTGCTAGGGACTGAGGCACAGATGAGATGACCCAGAAGCAGGGTGTTAACATCAGACCCACTGTGTGCTCTGTATAGTGATATTTAAAAACACACAGCACACTCACGTTTGTCCATACCAGCTTCTTGTGCTTCCCCTGTCTCAGTAGGTCTGTCTGTGCCTTAGAGTTGACAATGAGACTTCTGTACGTAAACCACAGAAGAGAAAGCTCTCTAAAGTCCATCAAGATCTTCAAACTAAAGTTTAGGCAGCTGTGCTGCACAGCATGTGGTTTTGCAGAGGGCTGGCTTGTCCCTTCGAGCTACATTTCAAGATGTAACATAACCAGGAGGTGACACTCTTGTAGGAAGCATTCCTGGACTTGGAGACAAAGGTTCTGCTGTAAAATGAGTGGCATTCATTTTTCACTGTGGTCTGTACCCTCTTGCTTGTAGTTTGACAAGGTGATCCTTGGTGTCTTTCCATACTCAATGTTTTGTGATTTATTCATGGTAATTTATTCATGGATATCTGTCCTTCAAGATCCACCTCAAATGTTCCTCTCCCAAAAATCATCCCAATTTTTGATACTTTTTTTTTTACTATCTTGTCCTAATCTTGTCATCTTGATCCATCAGGAGTTTGATCGACAATTCTTAATCTATTGGAGGCCTTTTCCCTTTCTCTCTATATAATATAATATAATCACCTTCCTTCTTGTGAAATTTACTGAGAGAATTATTTATAAGTATGTAATTATAAATATGTTATAAATATTCATATTTACAAATAAATAAGCACATATTATGTATAAGGTTGCTGGGTGGCAGTATCATAAACTAGAATGATGTTTATATTTGTCTGAACACATAGTCATTGCATAAATTTGTCTACACAAACTTCCTAAGATGACACAGAAATTCATTAACTAAAAGTATTAGACCAATTAGGAGAAAACTGACTCTAGTACAATATAAACAACCTCTATCATGTAAGGAGACCCAGAGTCTCCCAAAGAAGAGGTACAGGAAACTGAGGAAGCCATGGTAGGTCCCAAGATGTGGGAAGGCTATATTTGAACAATGTGGCAGGGAATCCTGCAGAAAGTTAGTTGACTTTGAAGTGACTTAGGCAACTAAAGGGTGGAAGAGAAAACAAGATAAAGGGTTCTAAGTAGTACTTGGGGCTCATTAGAAACTTAGGCACAGTTAACTGTCACAGCCTTTAGCCAGGCACCTATTCTGCCTGTGCCTTTCTAAGATGGTGTCTTTATATGTACGGGATGATTTTGAACTCCCTTTGTTGTCCAGGCTAGTCTTGAACTCATCAGACTTTTGCCTCCTTCTGTCATATGCTGGGATTAGCTGTATATTTTGCAGGAGACGCAACTGAAGTACCAAAAAGTCAAGTTATTTACTCAAAGTAATATGTATGGTAAGTTTAACACTAGAGGGAAAGATGGGTTTTGGTTTAGAAGACATTATGGTCCAGTGTTCACCTTATCAGCTGTCATGAGTTGCAAACATGCAGCACCAGGGAATCATTTTAGTCACTAACATATTGCTCAGAAATCTCTCCCTACCAAGAGTAACATCTCCTTTGCTATAAAGTCCTATCTACTGTGCTTCTGAATGCTCTTTTTTTATGTCTTAAGCAAGACTATTATAGGAGTTCTTTATCCTCTTATATCCCAGTAGAATGTGTCAGCAAAAGATCGGAGCACACACAGTATGATTTTTTATGGGTCCTACATCTCCTTAAGCACTCCGTGGTCAGTAATCTCTTAAACACAAGGGCATGCATCAAACAATATAAACTTGGAGACGGAGTGACGATAGGACAGGAAATATAGGTTTACTACAGTTTTACTTTGTGAATATACATTTTAAAATAAACATTAATTTTGTACACATGAACACAGATCTTCTCCATGCTACAGAGATTAAGGAAATCGTAGCAAAAAAAATGTTTCATCAACTCTTCCATATTTAATTTGGAGGTCAGAAAGGAAGAACAGGTAACATACTATCATGCTAACTATAATATATACCTTTGTTTCTGTCTCTCTGTCTCTGCCCCATTCCCCCCCCCAAATACACACACACACATCCATCCAGGGCGGGAGGATTGTCAGATTATCACCTCTAAGTGATACTTCACCAATATGATTTTCTTAAAACATTCAAGAAAGAAGAAAGCACAGTTACTTCCTGAAGTCAGCGGAAAGCAGAGCTAGTAGCTTCCTGGGAAGTAGGCCAGCATCCGCATTCTCCAGTCTGAAGAACAGAGAGCGCACGACCCTGACTTAGTAGCAGCATCCTTTTGCAGTTACATTTTTACTTACAAAGCAAGTCCCAAGCCGTCTGGTTTGGGCAGTGAGAGCCTCTGGCTCAGACACAGGCTGACGTCACTCACAACTGTGCCACAGAACCTACACTTTAGGAATGCTTTTTCCCCTTCCTTGTCTGAACAGAGGACAAACATCAGTACTGACAGACATCGCAAAGGCCAGTCTGCCAAGGGGAATGCTTCCAGTATGGTGTATTTACCTGACCTCATTTGACCTAAATTCATACTAGCCCATGTCTAAATCTTACTGGGTCACTCAGTGTCCTACTGTCTGTCACCTTTGGGTCCTTCTCTGGGCCTTACTCTTCCAGGATATCTGCTTCTTTCATCTCATGGTGCTGAGACTGCATCAGAAATAGTTTCACATCCAAGCGTGATGATGTCCAGACTCACTTTCACGTGCCATTAAGATTTTCTAAGAGAAACTCATCCAGAATCCCCTGTGACACAGAGTTAGCCATGTTGAAGTCAAAAGCCCCCAAGGATGCTTTCCACGGAACCAAAGGTTCGTATTGCAGTTTTGTTCAATAGAATTTATGTCAACTCTCCAGATTCATGAGGGAAACTTGTAATAAGATTAAGATTAGCATTCGTGTAGTCTTTACCCTTTGGGATTTCATAAAATACTCAATGCAATGATTTAATGAGATAATATCATATCTCAAAACTACAAAATGCACCTAAGCACAGTGGTTCTCACCAGAAATCTTGACACTCAGGAGGTCAAGTCAGGAGGGGTGCCACAGGTTTGAGATCAGCTCACACCACAGAATAAGTTCCAGACCAGCCTGGGCTACAGAGTTTGACTCTATCTAAAGAAATAGAATAGCCCCACTATCTTCCTTCACTTATAAAAGTGGTGTTATCTATACAGTTCATCAATCAAATATGATAAGGTATGAGAGGAATGACTATTTAGTATCTTTCCTGAAATGCTACAAGTAAGCAAGAGAGGATTTTGTTCAGATTTGTAATTGTCTCCTTACAAAACAGCACATGGTGATAAAAAGTTCTTGTTTCCTGCTTAAAGGAGAAGAGAATAATTCACTGGTGTCCTGAGCATTGCTCTAATTGTATTTTTAAAATGTGGGCCAGCAACATAAGAGCAGCCACTGAAGCCCAATGACCTGAAATTTTCCTCAGAAACCATGTCAAAAGCTGGGGATGCCATCAAGCCAGCAACTCCACTGCTTCTAATAGCTTCTAGGCCGGGACTAGGTCACACCCAGAAGCTCATGGGCTAGGTAGCCTGAAGCACACGAGAAAAAGCAACACCCTCCCTCTACTCCCTCTCCCTCTCTCTTTACCTCTTCCCTATACTCCTATCTTTCTCTCTTTTTCACCCTCATCTCAGAATTTAGAACTGTCTTTAAAATGTAAACCTGAATGTTAATTGCATTTTGCTGCTGTAATCTCAGGCTTTGTTGCCTAGTCATGGCCCTTCCATATCAAAAAAAAGTACACACACACACACTTTTTTGACATTTTCATTTTCACGTTGAAATTTGTGAACAGAATTTTTTTCTAAAAGAACCAGATGCAGTGCTTGGAATGGCCTCATGGTGGTGCTAAAGCATTACTAATCTGTCAAAGCCCATAGACAGTTTTGCAGAAACCACGGAAGGCACTGCTTGCTGAATTCCTCCTGGGAAACCAAGGAGGAATTTGTTTCTAGTCTGTGGTTCTTCCCAACCAACCTTGAACAACGACCTTGACATGCTCAGCAAATCTATCAGCAGGGTTAATTCGAGGCTGCTCTTCTCTCCTGGCATTCCTACAATACATTACACTGAAGACTTGTTATTATCCCTATAGAGAATTTTGTGGGCTTATCTTTAAAACCATTGTGATGATTTAGAATTCTCAACTTGGATTATGGCCACAGCGTTGGCATTTAAGATAACATTTATTGCGTAGCCTAACTTGATGTGGTCCCTGTGGACCGTTTCTTAGTGCTTTACTTCTCCCAGCCCCCAAATTTCAACTTGAAAACTGCAATTGGCTTTTTCTCCACTTTCTTATTTTAAGACAGACACAAAACCATAACAAATCATCTTTAAGGATCCACAGTTATGTAGTAACATAAGCAGCCTATTGCAAAACCCTTCACAATTAGCCCTAACAGATTATTGTTCAATTTAATTGAACACTGACTGCCAGTGCTTGAAGAACTTTAATAATCGGTATTATTGTGTGCACATGTGTGTGCCATGCCTCGTGTACAGCAGCAGCCAGAGGATAGTTTGTGGAGATGATGCTCTCCGTTCCCCTTTAGTAGGTCCCGGGGATCAAACTCGGGTCTCTTGGCTTGCATGGCAAGCGCCTTTGTGCACAGAGCCTTCTTCTTGCCAGACCTACTTGAAGAGTTTGTAAAGCAATAAACATGGATCCTGATTTAATTGCTCTGGGGTAACGTTTGAGATCCGGATGTTTGGAATGACCTCCAGCAGTTATCCTGAGCAGCCACAGCTAAAAATCACCGTAGTTTCAAGGCATGCTACTAATGAGGGTCAGATTAAAGTTTAGAAGCTACCGATCCTATGCGCTTAAAAATTCTAAGTAGTTTCCCATCGAAGATTGCAGATTAGTGACTTAGAACCAAATCTTTGCCATGAGTATGTTTGTTGGGTCTATTTAAAAACTGCTCAGATTCAAATTTTAAAATTGGAAGATGTCACATAAAATGTAGGTTTCCTGCTTTAAAAAAAAAAAAAAAAATCTCTTGCCATACAAAGCAACATTCCCATGCAAATATCATCTGAAGCTGAGAGGTGTTGTCCTTTAGACATGACTTGTAGGTTCCAATTGAATCAGCCCACAGACCCTCATTTCTACATCCTATACGACTCATGCACACCATCCATCTGGTCCCTTGGATCATCGGTTTACAACCCTGGTCTAGAAGAAGCTTATGCCTTAACAAAGTAGTCAGACACTCACTCGTGAATGCCTTCATTAAACAGATTCATTTTGTAGCTTTGCTGTACAGACATTTGGCATTCAAATTCCCTCTCTGGCCCCCCTTTCCTCTTCATCTCATAGTCCCCTCCTTTTACCAAGCTGTTCTAACAAGCAGCTACAGCCAGACATGGCTGTAGTGATAACACACCATTCATTTCCGAAGCTGCTCGTGACCCAGACTGGTATCGGGTGAGCAGAAGTAAGACAGACATCCATGTCATAGAAGAAAGCTGGCTGCCTTCCACTTATTCTTTCTCGGGAGCGGGGCTGCACGCAAGGTTCAGAAGAAGCAGGGATGTGGGGAAAGGTGGAGAGAGAGCAAACACGGAGACAAGGGGGCTGTGCGAGGAAAAGCGGTTCTCAGGCTCTCCCTAACAAGACCAGTGTGGGGGGTACTTTCACCATTTGCATGTGAAATGACCTCCATATGCTCACAAACATGGGGTCCCCAGCTATTTGCTGTTGTGGTCATGGAACGTTTAGGAGGTAATGTGCTGCAGGAAATGGGTTTCTGGGGGTGACCCTGAAGTTGACATAGCTTTACACATCAGACTCCCAGTCCAGCCTCTGCTTCCAGCTCTGCCGAGAAGTGGAGCGTCCCAGCCACGTGAGCCCGTCATGAAACTGTGTGGGCATGTCTTCCCTTCTCACAATGGACCGTGTCCCTTCTAACTGCACGCCAAACAAATCCCCTCCTTGAAGCTGCTTCCTCGGGTATCTGGTCTCAAAGACAATGAAACATGCCAACTCAAGGCAGAGGAATATCTGGATGTGAAACCTCCAGTGAGTGATTGTATATGTCACCATATTATATTACATTTATTATATTATGACATTATGACTAATTCTTGCTGTGAACAAGGAGATGCAACTGTGTTTCATACTATGGGGCTTATATGGGTAGACAATATGAACAAAACCTGGACTTGACTTGTGCTAAGTGAAATAAATCAGTCACAGGAAAGACATGGCACCCTTCCATGCCGACAATGCTAGCGGAGTACTTAGAGTCAGAGACAAGGGCTGAGAGTGAAGGAAGCTGTTTAAAGCCAGAGCCGCAGTTCCCAGACTGTGCATCACAGAGGGTCAAACAACCTTTTCACAGGGGTTGCCTATGACCATTGGAAAACACAAGTATTTACACTGTGATTCCCAACAGCAGCAAAAGTATAGTAATGAAGTAGCAACAAAAATAATTGTATGATTGGAGGTCACCCCAACGTGAGGAACTGTACTAAAAGGCATTAGGGAGGTTGAGAACCACTGACGAGAGTTTCAGACTTAGAAGGAAAGTATTCTGACAGGCTGTGTCGTGTGACTCCCGGACACTAATGAACTGTACACCTTGACTGGTTAAAATAGCAAATTTTGTTTTGCAAGTGTTAGCAAGCGCAAGGAAAGGGAAACAGAGTGATCACCTTACCATCACCACTGTCAGGGTGTGGTCATGGGTGTGTCAGCGCATAACCAAACTGAAGTCTGAAAAGACAGGGCCTGTCTGTACCCATTTCACTGTGGGAAAATTGTTGTTAAAACCTGTGCCGCTTTAATCCACTCCCCTCTCTCACCACACACTTCACCCACGCCTTCTCAGCTTCATCGCTGAGCACCGTGACAGCTGCCTTTGTACAAACAGGATGACGGTGTCATCCAACCCCGTCACAGAGAACAAGAACGAAACTAAGTTTGTGCTGCGCTGGATTCAGGATAATTTACGAGCAGTGGCATCCCCAGCTGGCAGCAAGTTCTTAAACGGGGTGTATATATGTCTCCAGGAACGAGAGAGCAACGGCTGAGGCACTCGACAATAGCTACAATGGGGCAATCCGGTGTTTGAAGACATTTGGATCTCTGTGGAGAAATGGGTCAACCTATGACCGGAGTCTATCAACTTAGTGCCACCGACTCCATCTGAACGGGGTCATTTTCCAGGACAGCGTTTACAGAAACCTAGAGTGTGAAAAGAAGACCTTGAACTGTATCAAACGAAGCTTATCTGCGTGTCTTCACTGACGCAACACCACCCAGTGCTGCATTCTGAAGCCCTCCTGGGCATCCATGACTCAGCATTTCCGATAGATCCAAGAATTTCCCACTTTAGACAAGTGGCTGTTTCCCACACAGTCATTATGAAGAGTTCCCACTGTCCATTTACTAAACCAGAAGCACTTTTGTGGGCTTGAAAAATTGATTTTTATCTATTTGTATGATTACTGTCTCCCCTTGGCATTGCACTATCTCTCACAGATAAGTCCTCCTGGTCTAGCATTGAAATTGGATTCTAGCCCTTAGAGTTAACAGCCATGTGACCTGCAGCCTATTTGACCCTCAGATACATCATCTGCAAAATGGGACAGGTCTTCTTTAGGGTGGTTGTATAAATTACAGGAGAGGGCCCACTGCAGAACCTGGCATATAATATATGCTACTCAGAAGTGAGTTTCCTTCTGTCGTCTGCAGTCAAGAGCAGAGGCCAGGAGCTTGGCTCCACCGACAGCCAGACAGGAAATACTTCATTCTTTGCAGGATACATATTTTCTGTCACAATTCGTCAGGTCTATCACTACAAAGCAGAAACATCCACGGGGGGGAAACGGATGACTGTGTTCCATGATACGATACGTTACTTTACAAGTAGCCTACGCAGGTAACTGAGTGGTAGATCACTAGCTTACTATGTAAGAGGTCCTGGGTTCGATCGCTTAGCCTAGCCTAGCATGTAAGAGGTCCTGGGTTTGGTTGATCAGCACTAGCCTAGCATGTAAGAGGCCCTGGGTATGATTACACAGTAATTCTAAGAAGAAATAGAACAAAATGAAGCAAACCAATAAACAGAAGAGCAATATGAATAAATGGGCACAGGCTAGGGTTGGCCTTTAGGATACAGCTCACGTACTTGTGTTAAATTATGTTAAATTTTAACCTATGTTAAAGTCCATTTGCTTTAGGCATGTCCTTCTCTAATTTCTCCTCATTATGTTTATTCTATTTCATGCATTTATCAGAAAAAAGTAAACTGCTTCAGTGGCTTGGCTTAATTGTTTCCTCATAATTTTATGTTAAAATCTCATGGAGCAGAGCAATGGGCACTCTAATTTGAAACTCTAATCAACTTACCTATCCCATAAGTTCTTGGTAAGAAAGACCCCCAAGCTTCCTAGAGATAACAGGAAATAATAATAACAAACAGACAGGAGCCTCTATTTATGAAGGACAGGTTGCAACTTGACTCTTGGTTTTTAAAGTATTACTTAACAAATATGTCTGCTCTTGCTTAAGTATGAATAGGAACTTATTAAAAGACCGAAACCTGTAATTAACAACAGGTATCCAAGGTCAGGACTCAAGACAGGGTCCAAGGATGGGAGGGATAGTTAATGGGCATTAAAGTCTATGTTCCTAAACCATGTGAATATGCTGTCTATTAAAAGAATGTGTTTCCAGATGGATGGAGAAAAGTCCATGATGGCTCAACCCCACACAAAGAGTTAAAGGCAACTAATCCTGGGAGTGGATGGTCCTTCCCAGACATGAGCACACCAATTGGTTGCCCAATGCCAGACATTCAGTCCTGAAAACATGGATACAAGTAACAGTACACAGACTCGACAGATTATATTTAGGAATATATATGTATACACACACACACATACACAAACACACATGCAAAAACAAGGCCATTGATTTGATAGAAAGTGGGAATGGGTATACAGAAGGGTTTGGGGGAAAAACAGAAAGCGAGAAGTGTAATTAAATTATAATCTCAAAAAATAAACACAAATGGGTTTCAGTGGGGCAAAAATAAAAGTACACTACAAAGAAATCTTTCCTATCTGTGAGTGTAAAGGCTAGTGACAAGGAAGCTGAGGATTCCCTGAAGTCTGAGATGCTAGGAACCATAGGCAGGTGTTGTCCTGGGAAATGGCATCACGGTCTCCTAGCCTATCCTGTTAACCGGGCATTAACATGTCTTCTACCTTCTGGGTTGTGAGCCTCAGAACGACCAGAACATTAGAGAGTGGCAATAGAAAAATGTCCCCAGAGCCTTTGGTGGCTAAGCAAGGACTAGAATCCTTTGTCAGGTTGCATTCACTTCTTTGATAGTATCCCCCTTCTTGCCCTGCATCACAGCCCCTAAATTTGACTCCATACTGGTCCATAGGCTGCCATAGTTTCTCTTATTGCCAGTCTGACAGTCATGGTGCACCCTTTTCAGGCATGGCTGGCTCTGCATTCAAGCTCTAACTTTGTACCTACAGCTCTGAGAATCTGATCAAGTCAGTTGTGTGGGCTCCAGAGAAGACTGCCTGGAGCCCCTCAGCCTCTGTCTCCTCTTCTATATTTTTATCCCCAATTAATTAACCCCATTTGGAATTAACACCAGGATTGTGATGAGGACCAGACACATGAATACTTGGTATATGGTAACTATTATATGTTTGTGCTAATTTTATTTTCTGCGCTTGACTTTCTTTCAAAGGTTCTTCTGTCCACATGCGCTGTACTGTGACACTGTCTCTCTGGAGAGTATTCAACAATGAGCGTACACAGCAGAGAACACCTGAGCAGACCCAGGGTTACAGTGGCTTTTCTCTACTAGACCTGGATGGCATGTAGAATTTCCTGCAGGAGACATCTTTCTCACACCAAAACAGTAAAAGCAAACAAAGAATCAAAAGGTATTGACTGGCATCTTAGCTTTCCAAGCAAAAGTGTCAGCAAGTTGGTATGTCTGTCAACCTGAGTAGTTTATCTTATAAAACTAACTTAGGCTCACCAAGCTTCTGTTCCCATCAGTATAGAAGAATAACCCATTTTTCAGATAACCCTCTTTACATACTGGCTGAATTACGCTTAAAGGTGCATCTGGAAGATTCTTACACATAGTGATGTGCTATACACATTCTACAAGGTGTGGACAATTTTATTCCAATTATCTAGATCTTTTTCCAACAGAATTCTAGAGAAAGTGAATCTTTGTCTGGATGCCTCTTGAAGAAGAAAAACATAAACTATGTTATGGAGTCCTGATGTCTATCTTCAAAGGTCCTATCACATCCAGTAATTCCTTCCAAAAGTACAGATTTACCCCAAATCGAGTCTCTTCTCCCAGACCCCCCAAGTAGTACCTGTGAGAGATGGTTTAGAAATAAGCCAGAGGTCTCCAAAAAGAAGGAGTTGGGGAGAAAACAGGGATGGTTAGTAAGTTGGACATGCGAGGTCTTTTCAACAGAAGGTGCCATAGAGTGAGAGTCACTCTAGGGTTAAGAAAGAGACTTAGAAGAGCTGAAGGGTAACTGTGATACCTCACCAGTGTACACCCTGGATGCACATCCCATGTGAGACCATTACTGTTGTAAGTAGTTTTCCATCAATGACTCATTCATCAGGTGAGCTGCTCGATCTGAGTAGTATCAACAGAATTCTACAAGGCAGTAACTACATTGGCAAGGCCCCCAGGGGAGAAACATCATGGATTTTTTTTCACCATGTTTTTCTTTGAAGAATTTAAAGTTTAATTTAAAACTTAACATATTTGATATTGCTAGGAGAGTCAGAAGGAGGTGACTACTATCCCAGCATTATTTCTAAAACTCAGACAGGAAATCACTGGGTTAAAACTAACCTTACCTCTATTCTTTCCCAGATGGCTTCATAGTTATCTTGGTGCTGAATATCTTGCATTAGCTTCTGAATTAAAGCTGACTTTGTGGCAGAATGGCTCTCATTCTTCTCAGAGGATGAAGGTCTGTCTGATCTCTCATCGGTGAACTTTTTCATGCTGGAGAGGGGCATACATAAGTCCTCATCGGAAAGAATGTCACTCAGGGGCCCAGATTCAATGCTCTCCCCGAGAGATGAAGCTATGTCGCTGGATGAACTTGGAGATGCTGTGCCTAGCCTTGTGTGTTTTCTCTTGATGTGGTGCGTTGGGTAGATTTCAGAGTCCGAGTTCATTTCAGACAGTTCCCAGTCATCGATATCCTGGATAGTCTCTCCTCTGGGTTTTGGGGGTAGGAGCTTGGTTAGATTCTCCAACTTCAGAGCTAGCACCTCGGTCTGTTTGAGGTGGGACGGCAGCGCTAGGTACTCATCAGAGCCGTACCAGGCGTCCACCATCTGACCGTCCTGTGTGGAATGGCACGGAGCAGGTGGAGAGCCTTTTAGGCTTTTGGCTTTTGAAAGAGGAGGAACGGGGGATTTGATGTTGTCTGAACCAAGAGAGGACTTGCTGCTGCGACTGCAAGGGGGTGAACTGGAAGCCTTCGACTGCGCTGGCAATTGTCCCCTCCGATTTCTCTGATGGCACAGGTCACCTGAGGCGGTAGACGCAGAATCTGCGTCTGGTCTCACTGAGGGTTTGAGGGCTCCGGGAGACACCAGGCTCTGCACTGCTGAGCTCCTGGTAGTCTCAGATTGCTTTCCTGAACCAGTTCCGCGTTTAGGGATTCTGCACAGAGGCACCTTGGCCAAGGTCTTGGGCGGCTTTTTCAGTCGCTGTTTCTCTTTATGGCAGTCAGTCAGCCTCCCCAAACTAGAAGAAATTTCTTTAATGTGACTTTTGACTATGTTTTCAAGATTGCCGATCCCCACCTTGTGCAAACATTCATAGGACTGGCTGGCGGCAGAAGGGCTGCTAGGGTAGGAAGACCTCAGGACTAGGCAGAGCTTTGATCTGTCCGGGGGGTCCACCAGGGAAGGGGTGCTTCTGCTCAGTTCAGGCTTCAGGTCAACCACCCACCCCTTCCCATCACTGCCTTTCCGCTCATTCTTCTGAGTTTCTTTTAGAAAGAGCCCTCTTTTGGGCAACGTGGGCTGCGTGGGAGAGTCCTCATTGTAATTAAAGCAATCGCGGATGGATCTCTTGGGAGTGGTCATTTCGCACGGGCCAGGCTGGGCTTTCTTCACACCGAGCTGTGGGGAGGACGGCGGGGAGGACAGAGAGTCTTGTTTTGCTGACTCCGCGGGGTGTTCGGCAGCATTTGTCAGTGTGTCCCCTAAGGAAGACATTACCAGTGTTGAGCCCAGCTGTTCTCCAGGTACGAGAGCACCGTTTTCCTCATGGCCGCCTCTGTGGTCATCTGAAAGTGACACTTGAGATGAGTCCTCACTGGCTGTTCCGCAGCTGGAAGGGACAGGCTCGGTGGCCACCGTGAGCAGCCCGACGCTTCTGATGAGCTCAGGGAACTCTTTTTCCATCTCACTGTAGCTCCAAGAGTCAAAAGATTTAGTTTTAGCCTGGCTAGTGGTCATGTCGCCCAAGCCACCAAGCAGATCTTCACTTGGACTGTAGTCAGAAAGTTCAAATGCGGTAATACCACAATCAAGAGACAAGTAATTCTGAGAGCATTTGATGGTTAACTGCCCTGAGTCGTCCACCTCTGTGAGGGAGTCAAGCCGGCCCTGAAACACACAACAGTAACAGTTTCAGTAAGTGTACCATTGAGTAGTCGTAACTGCACTGCCCATCAAATCTTTATTGCTTTCAGTCGCTCTGGCCTGACTTGGGATAGGCACATAACCAATTTCTTCTTTGCTTTATGCACATGGTATTCAAACTTGAAGGTGGGCATAAAGTCTTAGAGATGGTCGAGTCCAACCCCAAACTTCTGGTTCTATCTTTTCATTGAAAACAGGGTACATTAACAGTTTCAAAAGCACTTGCCATTTTGTTTGTCGAGTATAGCTCTGAAGACTGAACTAGGATGCTGAACATTCTAGAATGCAGACTTAACATTGGTACAGAGCCTACCATAGTGGCTAAGTCAAGAACTACTCTAAGTGGGATAATTAAGTGCATCAATTCGACCATGTTAAGTCTGTATTCACAGATCATGGGAGTGAGCTACTGAATTTTTAAAAACATAACAGAAACTGCTCGAGACTGGCTTTGTAGTAGCTGCACCTCTTAAAGGTATACCCAGTTATGTTAGAGAAAACGAATGAACGTTCAAACGTCATCACTCAGCCCTGGCTCTCCCTTCTGCCTCACCTCTCCTTCTTCTGCTCCCAATCGTGCATTAATCGCTAACTGTCCTTCTTCTTATTTATCTGTGATTCCAAGTGAGACAAGATGACCTGAAATTCTTCAATTAATAATAATAATAAAAGCACTCTAAGGTTTTGTTTTTAACTCTTTAATTGTGTAACTGAGGCTTTTGTCTCATTACTAATGTAGCTTCTATATCATATGACAAACCAGGAGATTTTTAATTGATGATGGGGGACAAAAACTGGATTCTTCTAAACAAGCTGAATGACAACCCAGTTGAGGCCATTGCACTTGAAGTAAGGGAGGGGACCGGGCTCCTGTTCTCATACGTACTTGGACTTGACATAAATGAGAATCACCACTGAGTTCCAGAGTCAGGCCCTTGCTCTGACACCCATCAGCTCCCTGACTACAGGTCAGCAGCTTGACGTTGTTAACTCTTAGTTTCTCCTTCTATACAGTGGAAATGCTGAGCAGCAAGGCTACTCAGTGTATACGTATGCTTGCCACCAAGGTGAGCCCCAAAACACATGTGAAGAAGGAGAAAGCCAAATCCTGAAAGTAGTCCTCTGACCTCTACATGCATGCTGTATTACATATGCAAACACACACACACACACACACACACACACACACACACGTTTAAAGGCAAAGAAGTGATAAGCCATGCCAGAAATATGTTGAAAGTCTAGGAGGGAATAAAATACACAAGACAAGCGTCTGGTACAAGGATATACGCTCACCCCTGTTGCTTGCTGCATTACCTTCTGGCAATGGCATATACTGATAAGGAAGGCATAAGCTGCCTCTGGCACCAGGGTGCCCTGAGCAGAGATAAAGACTAACCTCGAACCTCAGAGAAGATGAGCTAAATGTAATTGTGTGACTTCAAGGCTTCATGCCTGGAAAAGGCTCATTAAACAACAAAGTCAGAACCCAAAACCACCCAGGGATGACTCAGACAAGCTTGCAATTTTTAAGAGAATAATAGTGTGATTCCCAATCTAAAGGTAGATTTTTTTTAAGTGTTTGATTTATTTGGTCATTACTTAGGAGTTTCTCTTCTATAAAGATACTATTTATATGTTCCTATAAAAGAGTTTAACTGGAGTTACCCTACACAGGAAATAACACTCCTCCAAGAAACTATAGGATGCTAAATAAAAGGCTAGATATGGGATGCCTCTGTCTAAGTTGTTGGTCAGAGGAGTCCTGGAGACGCCAACACAATATAAATGGGACACAGATATCAACCCATTTCTGAGTTCTGGGGACAGTTGCTGGGGAGAAGGGCAGAAAGATTGTAAGAGCCAGCAGTCAGAAGGAAAATGTCACCTTATAGAGATGACAGGAACACTGCACACATGAGCTCACAGCAGCTGTGGAGGCAACACAGCATCTGCACACGATCAGGCACTGTTCCAGAGAGGCTCCCGTCAACTGAGATGCTACTGTCAGGTGATGGCTTCCGGGAGAGAAGAAAGTCACTTGTCTTTAAGGGTCTGATCCCCAGACTGAGCATGCTCAGGCAGATGGCCCCACATTTAGGAAGATTTATGCAGCACAAGTTGGACTTGGTGGGTTTCTTTTATAAAGGGGGAGGGGACATGCAGTTGAAGGGAGTAGGTATGGGATGTGACACCGGGTGGAGTTAGGGGACAAATGGAAGTGAAATATGACCAAAATGCACTATGTGAAATTATCAAAGAATTAACAAAATTAATCTTATTAGAAAGCTATTATAAATGATGGTTATATTCCTACGCCATCCCCTAAGACCTTTTATAGTAGCAATTTGTAGAAATTTACAATATTTTTATTGTTTTATCATAATATTGTTTTGTCATAATTACTGTGCTACTTCCATGATATTTAAAAAGTATTAAGGAAATATGTTTTAAAACGAATTAATTTCAGAGTTCAGACAATAACTAGATGTTGAAAGGGTTAGCTACCTACC
Organism: Micromys minutus; assembly: GCF_963924665.1. Lineage (NCBI taxonomy): Eukaryota > Metazoa > Chordata > Mammalia > Rodentia > Muridae > Micromys > Micromys minutus. Next base: position 198,347,642 of record NC_137969.1, on the reverse strand, counting down.
TTCGCACAATCGGGGGGGGGGGGGACAGAAGTATATTTATTCTTCAAACTCTTGAACAGTACATGCTCAATAAATGTTTGCTCAATAAATGTCTGCCCAATAAATATGCAAATAACATATTTTTTTAAAACTATATGTTAGACAAATAAATGACTTCATCTCAGAGAATAGCCTATGACTGATCTTTGTAAAGCTTTTGGGATCTATAGTTACAGTTTTGATTTTTTAAAAAGCCATACTCAAAAGCATTTACACTATAACTATTGAAATTTTAAAAATGCAACAACTTTTATCTCTTAGGAGAAAATAGATTCACCAAGCATAAACAATATAGTCTTAGGATGGGGAATATAGTTCAGTGGTACAGTATTAGCCCAAAATTCTCCACGCCTTGGATTTAATCCCTGCTGGAGGCAGAGGTGAGGGAGGTTGAATAACAGAAGAACAATAAAACCAATAAAGGTTTTCACCATGCAGTGGGTGGGAGAAGAGGGGCCATGTTGGGGAATGAACCAATGGTCTGGTACATGTTAGCTCATGGCTAGGTGTATACTGCTAACCCTGCAGAGACAATCTGAAGAAAAACAAACAAGTTCCTTGAAGTAATGAGTCTCACAGCTATGAGACCAAGGAGTGAGTATGTGGTGGTTTTCCCACCTTGAGATCACAGCGGTACACACATGACTGTTGGTACAGAGGGCCATTAGAGATGCCTCTCCTCAGGCACACCCTCTCATGAATGAAAGATGCATTGTATGTAGGAGGTAATTCACTTTCTCACCAACATCAGTTTTATTTTCTACTTCAAGGATGCTCCCTGGCTTCTTTGCTAATTTAAACAGAGACTGTGCTTTGTTCCTAACCCATAATTAAGTTAGCAAAAGCCCAAATGCTTTCTTACATCTTTTTGTAGTATTGCACTGTAGTTTGTCACCAGCTGGAGATGTAGCAGCTGTAACTCAGAAGCTCGTTCCCTATTAAAATGTCCTACAAGTGTATCTGCTTCCTCTGCTACTCAGTACCCGTTACTCTCGTCCCCAGTTTGGTGTTACCACCCCTCCCTTCCCTGGTTCCTACAATCCTGATCCATATGTGTGCAAAGTCGTGGTTCTCTTAACCAAGTGCCACCTACCTCCTCCCACCCCTGCCCTCTGACAGACGGACTGAACCCTTTCAGAGGCTTTGGCCTTTATTACTGGAGACTGATTCTGAGTACTATCCAGAGAGCAGCCATAGACCAGAAAGAGCAGCTAAGATAAGGGAGACTGAAGCAAACTTCATTCTGATGGATGATGGGAAAATCCACAAAAATCTTTCAGCATCATTTGACAGTCTAAGTCTTAAGAATTTTCATTGTCTGTAGGCTGAAAATATAAACCAAATAATCACTATGATTAACTCCCAGTTCACCAACCTAAAGCAATATCCCCTGATTCTACACCTAAAGCTATCTGCTCTGTTTTAAAATGTTTAATTTAGTTCTCCAGTTATTTAATTATGGTAAAATCTGTATATAAGAGTCAGGTAGAATCGTAGGGAATACAGAGTGATTACAGTGAGGCTGGTTCTTATGTGGCTTACAGTGTAGCACTGCTTTGTCCTCACAGACAGAAGGGCCAGTGCAGGGGAACACAACGTGTCATGTTGCGGATGTTCTAGAAAAATCCCCATACAGAAGGAAGTATCATTTATGTTACTTTTAGGTTATGCTCACGTATGTTAAGAACTATTAATTAGTACTCTTGTGAATTTACCTCTTCCAGCTTCAGTCTTATCACCCCTAAGATGGACATAATGTCAAGAGCTCTGAGATGAAGCTAGCAGCCCCCACCCTGCCTCCCACCTAAAACCATGTGATGATAACGAGACTGTGAGGGTGACCCATAATGGTTACTCATGTACCTTGTACCTGCCAGAAAACCAATAGAAATGCAGAGAATACAGAAGAGAAGGAACAAAGGGAGGGAAGAGAGAGGACTTATTCAACTAGCAACCAGCTGAAAGCTGGTTTGGTTTAATTTAGTTTAACTATTCCTGGGCTTGTATATTTAAGCATTCACTTAACTTTTCTTCAGTCGCATTCCTTATCTATAAAATAAAAGGATCTACCCTTTGTCTTCCCTGCTAAGTAAAACAACTGCTCAGAGTGCCTAGACTGCAGAACATTTTGGTGTGTCGTACATTTTGAGCTTTGCTTCAAGGTGCCTTTTTTTTCCCCCTAATGCATTTATTTGGTTGCTTGGTTTGCTTTAATTTAGTGATGTACCATTTTGTTTATTACATATGGTCTGCTCAATATTTTAATAAAGATGAAAACTTATGTTTTGTGTTGTCAAAGAGAGAAGCAATTAAAACTTGCCACTTTCTCATGCTTCAAACTCACTTCTTTGTGTGGCTCTGAAATGCAAATGAAATCTGAGCAAACAGAAACCAGAAAACAAACCCACTGGGTATTTCGTCTTATTTTGAAAAGTTTTCCTGTTTCATTCTCATCCTGCAAATCTTCCACCACCAAATGTGTTCTGAGAGTCTTATCTGAGTTTCCCAGCCTTCTCCCAGTTCTGGTGTGCAGGCAAACATAAAGCTACACCCCTGTCTGCTCTCCCTGAGCAGCAAGAGTCACAAACGAATGGAATCAGAAAGGGTTTGCAAAGGCAGAACCTGATTCACAGAAGACACCACAAGACGGCCACTGTTCCTCTACTCTCCTTCATGGTGTGTATTTTTGTCTCTCCAAAACAAGGCTAAAACTAACCTCAAAAGTCAAGATGTGCTGAACTGTTTCAAACTACATTTATAAATAAATGTTTAGCTCTTTTTGTAAGAATCAAAACAGATACTACATGATGTAAATTTATGATGTTGTCAGAGAAAAATTAGCCAACGGCCTTTCCTCACTTTTTTTTGTTTCTACTTTATGAATGTTATAAATTCAAATGTGAAATATAATCTATACAGCGGTAGGAATAGATCCCAGAACACTGCTATATCTTCCTATAACAAAGAACTGACAATCAACTAACTTAATTCTCATGTCCCTTCCAACAGCAGACAAGGGCAGATCAGAAGAAAGATCCCTTTAGAGTGTAGACGTCTCTGACCTCCATCAGCATGTATGCTCAGAGGTGACATTCACAGGGTTGATGGTCTTTGGGAACCTGTAGCCTCCAGTAACCACGAAAGGCACACCCGAGAGTCTCTGGGGCTTGGTGAGCAATGGCATCTGAAAGCCAACATGGCCCCCAGTCTCACCCCTCGGTCCCCGGTCACAACAGCAAGGAATGTAAACTGCAAGCAGAGACTGGCAAGCTTAGAGGGGAGCAAAGCAGATCTTGATTTCCATAGTCTTCTAAACCCCACCCAGATTTTCTACAATGCATCTTTATCTGGAATCAGTGCGAGCACATCATTTACAAAAATAGGCACAGATTTGTCTCACAGTGTTGATAGTTAAAGTCACTGAAACACTTGTAAATTAATAAGTCACTGAACTCTACAACACTTGTTTAGAAGCTTCTTAATATAACACGTACAAGAGCTTTATAAATTTGAAGAACATGTTTTTCAAATAATAATAATAGCAAAGTATTGAACTAAGTCAAATACCATGTTTTCAGTCCATGGCTTCTTTCTCTGACATCCTACTGCATTTGGTAGAAACATCACAGTTTGGCCTTAGGATCTCTTCATTTGTTTCGATCCCCTTCTAGATTTAAATCTCCTCACAACAGAAAAGATACCTTTTTGGGAGGTAGTGAGTATTTTATGTGAATGCATGCTTTGCCTGAGTGGATGTCTGTATACTAATGATTGCCTGGTATGTACTGGGGTCAGATGAGGAGTCCAGGAACTGGAGTTACAGGTAGTTGTGAGCTCCTATAAGAGGGCTGGAAATTGAACCTTCTTCTGGAAGAGCAGTTCAGAGTCAATTCTCTTAACTGTTCAGCAATCATTCCAGCCCTTAGAAATGTCATTTTGATCATATTCCTAGTGACTAGTACCCGGATATAGTAAGCATCAAACAAATGTGTATTTAATAATTGAGGAGGAGATAGGATGTCAGGAAGTGCTAACATATGTGGATGACATTCACACAATTCAATGCCAAAAGTCCCCTTCACACTATAAGTGTTTAGCTTCTACTCTGCCCAGATCCTAGATGCAGACCTGCCTGCTTCCCTACAAAAACCTCATCCTCGCATCTCTAAAACAAAAATGGATTTGAATGCAAACACTTGACAAAATTTGGCTTGCTGCCAAAGGCCACTCACCTCCGTTGTTTCTTCAGAGAATGCTTGCAGAATGTCAGTCTGCCTGGTGTAGTTGCCATTGGAGTCCTGCAGACCTTGTAGGATGCGCTCCCGGAGGACCAGCACAGATACGCGGAGCTGGTGCCAGAGCAGCTGAACTGCATGGATGTCTACGATGACGTTGACCGAGTAGGACAGCAGCTTTAGGGAGAACTCTGTCTCAAGGAGGGCATGGATCTGTTCCACATGGTCAGAAATATCCTCACAAATGTCCTGCAGCAAAGAAAACCAAGTATATGAGGGCAAATGTGGGGGCAGCCTAACCTTATGCTGGGGAGGAGGGGTTATGGAAGGTCACTCCCCAAACTCAAGGGCAGCCGCGGCATGTTTTAGACATCTGACCTCTGTTTCATTGCACAGTTGCAGTCATATTCCTTAACAATGGCCTGTTTACATACACAGGAACGGCGGGCTCTTTCAAACCACAAACATGTTCCTGTTTCTTGAGGTGTTCTAACCAAAGGCTCAGCTGAGAGGTCTGTTCTGACTCTGGTTTTTACTCATTTGGATTCTAGAAAAGGACCCAGAAGCTGTTCTATCTGACAGTGGTAAGCTATCTGAACACACAACGTTTCAGAATAGATGCATCAGTCAGACGTCTAGGAGCAGAGAAAGGCTAGAATGTATTTCACAGGGATCCCCAGCCATTCTAAGTCACCTATAGGATTGTCAGTATAAAGGGCAATGAGTACTTTCAAAAAAGAAAACTAAACTAAACTAAAATAAGAAACAAAACGAACCAAAAAACGGCACAATTTAAAACTTCAAAGTGAGAATCTAAATTTCCAACCTTCCATATCAAGCATAATTACTTTTGAGATGCAAAGGCAATAAAAGAACCAAAACTCTTATACAAAAACATCACTAACTCGAAATGTCAGTCAGCCTCACACACATGTATTATTAGGAGGGTGGCTTCCATACCTGATGTGACAGTTTGTCCATAGCTCTCAGAGAACAGACACATGAAGCCCATGAATGATCATTCCCTTGGTCACTTTAAGAAGTTATTAATCAAAATAATAGATATATGTCATGGCATGCAAGTGTTCCTTCTGTCTGTCAAGTTATTGTTATCACTGATTTATATTAAAACTGGGGAGTTTAGCTAAGTCAAAATTTTCAGAGAAGCATTTGTGGTCTGAGTCCTGTTATCAGTGTCAAAACAATCTTTCTTCACCAAGATTTCTGTATATGTTGAATTTCAGTTGAATTTTTTCAAAAGAACTTAACCGACAGCGACAGCTGCATCTGGTTCACGTTTTCCTCACTCCATACCAACCGCTGCCATCTTAGCCATACTCACGTTCTTCCTGATGTGCCTCAGACCCCCTTTATTCTGCAACATCCAGGTCTCCAGCCTATTCCACTGAGGCCTCTCTGCCGCAGCTCTGTTCCGGACCCTGTCTTCACTCTATCTGTGCAACATCAGTGGGTCTCTCAGGCCAGCACCTCCTCTTTTTCCAGATTGTTTTATTCCCATTTCAGAGATTCTGCCATGTCCCCCAACTCAAGCCCCTCCATCTCTTCTCTCCTAGCCCATCCTCTGTGGCTAACATCCCAGCCCCTCTCTTGACAGTGGTCCAAATTTCTCATACTCCTGGTTTTTATTTATTAGTCTCTCTCTGTCTCCTTGAGCCTACAGATGCATAACACTTCAAATATTCAGATGATAAAATGGCCTTGTTTCCAGCCTAGACAATAAAATGATTGTCCTCTCAATGTCCCCCCACTCTTCTCTCAGTACTGTTGCTTATCACCTGCTAAGGGAACTCTAAGCCAAATCTAGACAAAGTATCATGTAGACACGCCAAGGGACTTTGGTCTTGTTACAATATCATTAAAATCATATAAAGCACACACATCATGCAGATATCCAGCTGTGCCCACTCTGTTATTCCAAATATATATATACACACAACATATACTGGGACCATATAAGTACATGGGTATATTCAAATCATATCAGAAATAACAGACCAACGAAGATTATAACACCCTTCTCTGGAACCCTTTAAGAAGAGCCCCTAACAGTGAAGTGTTATGGTCTCCACCAACCTGTCTTCTGACTCCTCCCTGTGATCATGAAAGGATCAACAGTTAGAGAGCTCCTGAGCATCTGGTGCTTCAGTTTAGCTCAGTCCCTATTGCTGATGACCAGCTCAAAGTGCCACCATCAGTCAGCCCATGTGTTCCATGGATTCACCCCTGTGGGGTGCGTGTTCCTCACCTCGCATGGCATTCTGTTCTGCACCTCGCATGGTTTCCTGAACCTCATCTTGACTCAATCCTGAGTCCTGGCTTAACTCTGCTACCCTGGCTCGCCTCTGCAGTGTCATCCCACATCTGCCTGCACATGTCTCTTTGCATGTCTCTTCCTACTTTCTCCCTCTGCCTCCTCCCTCTGAAGGACTTGGTCGGCTGTAGCTTCTGCAATCCTTTTGTAGCCCTTCTGTAACTATGCGTAGATATAATTACCATGCCATGTGCACCATGTGATCTAAAAGTGAGTATTTGTAATTAAGATGGTGATAAAAGAGCCTAGGCTAGCCATCAAAGAAAACCAGGACTACATGGTAAATTTCAGCCAAGGAACTGGTGTAGCCGGTTTTTATTATTCAGTGAATTCTGAAATACACAAACATGTCTGTCTATGGTTTCTGATACAGTGTACCCATGACAAACCAGCACCATGACAGACCTGACCAAGTCCAAATTAGGTAAGAAAAGAGAGGGCACCCTGGCTCCTGTGGCCCTCCTCTCTTCGCGAGAGCACTCACGTCAGATATCACACCTCATAACTCACAACTCACTTCTACAAAACTCCAAACCCAGAAGAAGGAGTTTTTAAACCACCACCCCACTCTTCTGATTTGTTGGTCAGAAAATAGTCTTATGGCTTTTCCACAGCGTCTGGTTATTTGGAAATAGTATCTAGTAGGGGAAAAAAAAAGACCTACAGACTCATTCAGCAATAGTTTGAATAATTCTTGTGCTACTAGCTCAGAATAGACTAAAAGGAATTTCTCACTTCTTCCCAGCACCCAGCACAATAGGTTATGTGTAGCTATGGCTCCACATGCCGAGGCCCGTGTCACTCGCTCCTCTGACACATGACTCAACTCCTTCATAGAGAATGCAGGCATGCAGTCAGCCAGGTGATGGGTCAAGATTCCCAGGCAACTACCCAGGAGAAACAATTCTTAAAGGGACACCAAGCATTCCTGTCCTCCTGCATATCTAGAAAAGGAAAGGAAGTTGGTACTGTTCCCAAAGAAGCCGGATGAGCTCTGAAGGGGAAAAGAAATCAATCACCTTCCCCTCAAGTGCCCACCTCCCTCTGATGAATATTCCGGCAAGGTGCACATGTAACCCTTATTAAAATTCTAAAACTAAATAATGCATAGCATGATGCAACTTCCTGGAATCTACAAATTATTTCATGCCTTCTATTCTACCACCCGTTGCTTAGCCTGACCAAAACCATATGAGCACACAGACTATAGAATAAAAAACTGTGTGTGTGTGTGTATTTGCACACTCAAGTACATGGGCATATGTGCTTTGCATGTGTATGTGCATGTATTTGTATACAGCTACTTTCCCAAACTTGGACTTTGTTTTGAGCACCTGATCAAAGGTTTGATTAGAGAAAAATAACTAAGTGATTCTGAACTATGTTCTCTCTAGTGACAGAAAAAAAAAGTGCTTTCCTCTGCCATTCTACATAAATATTAGACAACTATTTACAGATTAATTAGTTTAAAGAACTAACACTTAGCTTCTTAACGCTTGCCTGTTTGCTGGACATTTGTATGAAAGAAGTTGAAGATTGTGGTTAACCTGCTAATTTAAAGCAATCGAATCTAGAGATTAGAGACTTCAAAACTTAATTAGCCGAATGACTGCCTCCCTGCAGGAACTGTCTGTGATTTAAAAGCTCCTGGAGAACTGACCTGTTGGAGGCCCTGTAGGTACTTCATTAAAAAGGTGACTTGGAAGCACAGTCTGGGGTGCTTGGCCAGCCCAGTCTGGACTCAACTGCTTATGTGACTTAAACAGATGGCAACTAGAACCTGGCTTCAGTTCTCAGGACTAAGACTCTTGGTAGACACACGTTTGATACTCAGAGATATAAACAATCCCTTCATGATCAAATTTTTTTCTATGCACTCAGAACTTAGGCCTTAAGAAATTGTACACAAAACATTTTTATTTGCCACCAAGAGTATTAATGAGAGACAATTAGCATGACAATAATTAATTAGACTCATAGAGGAGCTAAATTCATGGGGAATTACAATAACCCAACAAAGACTGTTTAATTTCAAGTTCTTTTCTGTTTTGAGAGAAAAAGATAGTGCTGGTTGGCAGGGAACTGAATTTAGAGGGGGAAAGGTCAGAAGATAGGTGAAGATACTGAAGAAGGTATGTATAAAAGGCACAGATTCCATCCCACCATACACACATGAGACCAAAGAGCACACCAGTCATTCTTCAGTAGGGAAGGCTAAATCTGCACATCCTCCTGGCCTTAGTCTGACATTACCCTGTGTCCCTGCTTGAGGCTGATTCTTACGTGTATTTCTGCTTGTTTCAGCCTCTTCCCTGGTGTAGACCTTTGTTATCTGACTTCCAGATACTCTCTTGTATTTCCAAGTAATTCATCTTGGAACAATGGGCCGTTGGCATGAATGATCTCCTGGAACCATGAGATAAAAATATGCACTAACCTACACAAGGTCAAGACTTCAGATTCAGACATTGCCTTTAAAGCACCTCCTACCCCTTGGTAGCCATGTCTAGGAACAGAGAGGACCTTGGGATTGTAAAGGTAGAAAAAATGCAGAAAAGAGGAACTTGTTGAAGAGATCAAGACAAGCTTTTGTTTGCCTGGACAGTTACTATATATGTAGAGATAAATGAGTTACTAGATCTGACTTCCTATACTATTGTTTGACAACAGGACACTATATCATAAATGTCTTAATGATTTTTATCACCAACAGAATGAAGCAAGCCAGCTACAATCCCAGAAGACTTATTTTTATCTGAGAATGTTTTTCCTAACTAGATGGTAGGTATGTCTCATGGTCATTTTAACAAACTGACAATTAAAAACTTAATTCTAATCAACAAAACAATTCAGGTTGAGTTTTCAATATTACCCATTGCTTTCTTGGTTTAAAATCTCCCATGGTTCTATGTTTTCATTCATTTAAACCTTCCCTCTGAGGAAAGTTGTCCAGCCAGCTCCCTTGGATGATTAGATTAACAGCTGTCTCTAAAAATAACAAACCGAGGATAGTTTAAAAATACCCTTTGAACAACAATGCTTTAAAAAGATACCCAAACTGTCCCCAGTTCAACTCATAATTATAAAAGACAGTTCAAAACTTACAGGACAATGAACCAAGGAAGTAAATTCTGCTATCTAATCAGTTAAAAATAGGAAAAGTTCATCCGCGCAGCATAAAAGAACATGGATGCTTTTTTTCCCTCTTTGTTCACACAAAGAAACAGAAACAGTTCTAGGCAGAAACAGAAAGCAAATCACTTAAGGTCATGGTGATGAGCGTACCAGCGCTTCTGTGCTAGCTGGTTCAGAGCTCCTACGCTATTTTCTGGACAGAAGAGGATAAACAGGGCCGTCTCAGAAGTGAGAGTCTTCAAACATATTGACACATAAGGGACTTCTCCTCAGAACTGGCTGTGCTGATAAGGGAAGGTTATACAGCCACCCCTGTGACCTTCCCAATCACCGGCGGGACAAAAGACATGGAGGAAGCAAGAAGAAGGTCATGTGTCTTCTTACACACTGGCAGGCAGGATGCTGGCCTTCTCCATACCACGCAGGAGAAAGCACAGAGCCAGAGATGGGTCACCGGTCATGGCTGACTGGTGCTGAAGCAGAAACTGTGTGAGCCTGCCGCTACGGCTGTAGAAGCAAAGACCCCAGTACCGGGGAAGATAACCCACCACAAACATCGCCCAGAGGTACCCAGAGAACTCTCGTTTTTTCTTTTAATGCTCCAAAAAAACAATGTGTCACTATCTGATTTGCCAGAACCAAGATGACTGTGATAATGTCTAGGAGAACATGCGGTTTGTAGGTGTTTCCGATAAACTTCCATTTATTTTCTTTTTTTACAGGTGTCGCTCAACAACAAAGATGTTGCTGTTGATGAACAATGTGTTGTTAGGCAATTTTATTGGAGTTTTGAGGTGAAATAACTTGCACTGTGGTGTTGCAGTTCACATAATCTAATAAGAATTTCAAGTGTCACAGGTTTCTTTACTAGCTTCAAAATCTTCCTTTTATTTTTTAAAGATTTATTTTATGTATGTAAATACACTGTCACTGTCTCCAGACACACCAGAAGAGGGCACCAGATCCCACTATAGATGGCTGTGAGACACCATGCAGTTGCTGGAAATTGAACTGAGGACCTCTGGAAGAGCAGTCATTGCTATTAACCTCTGAGCCACCTCTCCAGCCTCTCAATAATAATGATGATGATGATGATGATGATGATAATCCTTCAGTGAAATTTGACAAGAACCACACAATTAACAACCGTCCAGGAAAGAAAAAGTCGTGTGGTCCTGCCTTTGTGGCCGCTGAGCCCCATAGACTATCATAGAATAAGCAAAAGAACAAAGACAGTGATCAGCAACACAGAAGACCTGGCGCCCGAGGTTTGAGTGTCCCAGGTGAGGTGATCTATTTTACTCAACAATACAAGGCCGTGGGACTGTGGTTGTTTACAGCTTAGGGCTACCCAACAGTGAGCATGGTCTTCTCTGTAAGGAACATACTGTGATGGTCCCTCCAACCGCTCACACGGCAGGTAACAACACAGACTCAGAACAGCAGTTGGAGGGGAAGGATCGACAGTCCATGCAGAATAAGGACCAAAACTGCAATGCGTCACCCCAGACTTTCATCTCACTTGGGTTTGCCTTTGGCTGGCATGGTGGGGTCGAGCCATTACTCCTCCAGCCTCCAGTTCTTTGCATTAGCAACACAAATACACATATTCCTCTGAGGCCCATGTCTATCTGACTGTATTACTACCCTCACTGTAATCATTGCAGATTTCCCTTGTGGGGACAGAGGACTATCAATACTCATTAATTATTTATATTTGTCTTGCTTGACTTGGAAAGTTCCTATCAACTCTCTTAAGAGGCTCTCAGGAGCATTTCTGGTTATAAAGATTTATTTATAAATGCAATCTCTGGTCTTATGCAGAAACATTCCTCTCTAAAAATAAGAAATAAAAAAGATGAAAATTCTGTTTGGGATGTCTTTGCTGACTCAAGTCATAACCTTGGCCAAGCCAACCTCGTTTTAGATGTGCTTTATATATTTATACCAGTAAGACCATGGCACAGCTTCTAAAGATTCGTTTCTATGTCTTCCTCCTCCACACAGACATCCACAGCAACTAACTATGCAGTTGATTTTTATACACCCACGATATGCCTACTGGGAGCTGATACAATAAACACAGGCTTTTAAGAGATTTTTTTTTTTGAGAGCCCAGAATAGGAAATGATCCCTCGAAGGATTAGAGATCTATGAGGAGCTAATTTTAGAGGCCATGGTTAGGACCTTCCCAACAGTTACTCCAGATTGTCAGTTACTCCACAATGGTTCTCTTTCAATATAGGAATAAATGGAACGCAAGCCTCAGTTAGCCCTTTGGAAAATTCCTATTATCTCTAGTGATGTAGTAACTCATTCCTAGGAATTTCTTCTAAGGCAGCAGTTCTCAACCTGTGGCTCTATCAACAGGCGCGGTACGCCTCTCTGGTAATCCTTTAGTTGTTAATTTTTTCCTCTATCACTATAAACTGTGATAGCGTCTGTCTTAGTTGATAAATAGGATATTGCCTTAGAGCAATGGTTCTCAACCTTCCTAAATCTATGATCCTTTCATACAGTTTCTCAAGTGGTGGTGATCCCCCCAACCATAAAACTACTTCGCAGCTATAATTTTCCAGTGTTGTGAATCATATGTAGGCATCTGATATGGTATCATCTCAACCTAATGGGTTGAGAACCACTGATACAAACCCTACCACTGATAGACAATGTGCCGTCTGATGGTCAAGATGTATTTTAACGGGAAAAAGGGGGGGGGGCAGTTGCAGTTTTCTGAAAGGAGTGTTTCTACATACTCAAAGGCAACGTGCTGGAAAAGCTCTACAGCTACTCAGAAGGCTTTCTTGAAGTTGGCAGTCTACAAATGGTTTTTATTGTCAGTCAGTACGTTTTACATTTCTCTACTAAATTTCTTTTGTGAGAGGGGGAAAAGGAAGAGAACGAGAGAAGGAGAAGGGAGTTCACAACCAAGAAGTGAAGCCAGCTCCATACTAAGGGGATGCATGTAATATGCATGTGATATGTGGCAGAACCCTTCACTAACGAATAAAGATTACAAGGGACCAATCACTGGGCAAGAAGGAGGCAGGACTTCCTGGTTGGAGAGAGGAAGAGGGGAGGCAGGAGAAAGCCTTCCTTTTGGATGGGAGAAAGCACGGAGGCACGATGTAGGTAGAAGGAGGCCCCCAGTTCAGGTGTTGGATCTGCAGGGATCCGCTACCAGAGGATTTATAACATAGACTAGCTTACAAAATTAGGATGCTAGTTTCTGCACCCAGCGATTATGTTACCTGTAGATTCTAAACTAAGACTGTGGTGTTTTCCTTCACACAGCGACTCAGCTGGGTTCCAGAGAAAAGTAGGGTGGCAGGGCACCCCAGCCAGCCACGGGAATTTGGAAGCCTGGGGCATGTGTGGCAACAGCCCGCCACGGGAACTTAGCAAATTGAATGAGAGATTTCGGAGCTCTGAGTCAGACTGTCTGCTGGCCTGTCAGCTGGTGCCATGCCAGCAGTAGTGTGCAACAGTAATACATGTGCATGTGCGTGCAGAGGATGCATGTCATACATGTGCATGCAGAGGATGCATGTCATACATGCACATGCGGAGGAGGCTGAGGAATGTCGTGAAGCTGAGGTAGTTATTCTGTCCAGGTGAGGAGATGCTACTGACTTCACCTATGGACACCCTGCACCAGTCACTGAAGCTTCCATGTCATGTGACCAGGAATTCACCATCTGTTTCTAACATAAATAACATATCATTAAGACTCTTTCTGAAGACCTGTGTTTCCTTTTTTTTTTTTCTTTAAGAAGGAATGGAAAAGGCATATTCATCAGAAGTAACTGGGAATGCCCATTACTCACCCCCTTGAGTACAGCTGGATAGACAGCCAGCTTCTGTTGCCTTTTCAGATAAAACCCCAAGAGAGAACACTCATCTTCCAAGACTTGACAGAGTGATCATGACACTGCAGCATTCTAGTATTTCAATTCATCCCCTCTTGGGCTTTTGCGTGATCACAGGAAGGACAAAGGCATGTGAGAACTTAGTGTTCCTTCAGTGGTTCACTTTACATGGCTAAAATTTCAGTTTGTCATAATTTTTATGAATTAGTCCACTTATGCTTTATAATTGACTTACATAATTTGTATTCATTTGTAGTTTTGTAGTTGACATACATGATTTGTTATCTATCTTCATTAGCCTAAATAATCTGCATTGATAGACTTTTGTTCATTTCTTTACCCACGTAAAGCCAAATGATCAAAATACACAGACACATCTTTTCTGGAAATTTTAGTGTTGATCTTTGAAACCTAAATTAAATCCCAGAATCCGGCTGATATCTTACTTAAGAAAATGCATTTGGTATTCTGCCTGCCCCATGCTTGGCTGACTCTCCATGTTAGGACCACTCTTCGGCAAGCCCTAGACATACAAAACAAGATGAAAGGTATTGAATTCCAATAATGTGGTTTTAAATCTACCCTCTTTGCCCTTTTCCAGAGGCTCCTTTGGGAAATAAGAATGGATAAGAGTAACATATCTGACTGCCAAGCACAGCAGCCATTCATTATTAATACTCCAATCACCCGCCAAAACGGAGGATGAAGGGTCTATTTAAATAATCCTGTAACATCGACTCAACCTCCTCAAAGGACATTATACTTTGCTTTTGAAATCTGCTACAAGCCAAGTGACAAATTCAGTTTCAAGGTACTGCTTATACATCTAGATTAATTTTTATCTAAAATGTTGTTTCAAAACCCATTGCTTAATAAGATGGACTATATACCTAGTGAAGAACTTTCTTCTCCCTAATTATACAGAGAATTCTGCTCCTTTCAAACAATAGGTGGGGTTTTAGAATACAAACAAAAGAAATGGCAGGATCGATAGATGAGCTCTGAGCTAGCTCAGACAACTTCTGAACCTGGATTCATTCAATATTTCATTCATGATTAATGCCCTCTGCCCCGCATGCCCTAAACCATTTCTAATTCACTGTAGACAGAAACCGTCTTGTGATGGTCTGGTGAAAATTCAGATGTGTGCAAGTGTACTGACAGGAAACAGACATAATAAAATTAAAGACACAAAATGAAAAGGGCAAAAGAGCAGGGAATGCTGGGAATACAGGCCAAAAAAAAAAAAAAGCATGAGAGGGACAGAGCAGGGGATGCTGGGAATATGGGTAAGAAAAGTACGGATTACAAGGCAAAACAACTTCCATTATTTATCTGTAAGTTAGACTTCACCTACTTCTGAGGCCAAGTGGAATATTCCAGTTGACTTTCAAATAGGAGAGAGCACAACTAATGTTTTTTTAGGTGGAAGGAGCCTGAAGGCAAAGAGCAGAAAGGTGACTGTGCTGTCACTCGAAGCACACTTGCCCTCGGGGTTTGAAAGTTGAAAGAAAGGTTTGGTAAAGGATTTAGACACGAGGGACATCCATAATGGCAGGGAGACAGAACTGAAATAATTTCTGCACACAGAATGCAACCAAGGAAGATCCAGAAGACCCTCCAGAAAAGATCACATCTTCAGAACTGCATTACATCTTTGTGCAGACTACCAGAAAGGCAGAGGCAAAGGCCGAGAGAGAACTTGAGTGTAGGGCTCAGCAGGACCAGCCGACCAGAGACAGCAGTGACAACAGAAAGGCAAGCCTACAGAAAATCTCAGTGTTGTTGGTAAAGGAGGATTCTGTGTGTCAAGCTGCTTGTCCGTCTGCTTACAGTACATCAGGGCGGTTGCTTCTGTGAAGATCACACAAAGGTCAAAGGGCATCTCCTTCCCAGGCCGGGAGAGAGCGATAGGGCCCAGAGGCGACATTTTTCCTTCTTCTTCCTATAGGTCGCTAATGTCAAAGCCGTCAATGACCCCAAGAGTGCATGGTACTAAAATACCTCTTGGGATTTGCCCACTAATGATTGATTTTATTGGCCACTTGATCAGTAATTTCCTTGAACTGGGGCTGACCAATGCTTTCCTGAAACTGGCATTCTGATATTACATGATATTAGATAAGGTAAGGTAATTTTGACAGTATCCGTTCTTTATAGCTTAAAAGGATTAGCCCAGATAGAGTATGAGATTTATTAAGCAGGCTATATAAATGTTAGAACAAAAGCCAAGATAATCATCTGAGCCAAAAAGACAAACCAAAATACTGGTTTATTCATAGGGAAAGGGATAATATGTGGGTCATTTTGTTGTTCAGTTTGCCTTTATTTTTATATAATAATCTATAAGAAGCATGGAATATTTTTTTCAAAAGAATAGAAATTAATGGATTTTGCTTGCTTGTTTGTTCTTCAGCATAGATACAAAAACCCAGCATTTAAAGACCAGGAGAGGCTAATGAACACACTATACAGAGGCTGACCAAGGTCAGAAGAAGGTCAGAAGCTCAGAGACAGAAACCAGCACAGAAGCTTTGTGTAAGCCCCTCCCCTTTAATCTGTGGGAAAAGAACTAGTGCCAAATCCTTGGCAGGAACTCATCCCGAAACTTACTGAAAATGTAACCAGAATACATTCTGTTTTTCAGACTGCAGGAGGTCAGCTGCGCACAGAGGCGGAGCAGGGTTTATGGAATGACAGAGATTTCCGGGAGAGGCAGCTTTAAAGGGAATATAAAAGGCTTCAAGTAACATTCAGCAAGTGTAACCAGACGCCAGGCTTGGAATGACCCACCTCCTTGAAACGCTATAAACAGCCAGAGATACAAAGTCTCAGCAACAGGGCTCTACTTGCTTCCTAGCCAGGCAGAATCCGGTTCTGACCACTTTGGAAACTGGTGTCCTGGGGCCACCTCCTCCCCTGCATAAAACCTGGAGTGGATGGTGGAAAGGACTGCCATCTTAAACTGTGTCTCTCATTCCACATGTACAGTCGGTGACGGTGCCGAAAACAAATTTATACCACACAAATGGCCCCAGGGTGGATGGGATTTTTAAACTTCAATAAGTTGGTTTGATTTTCAATAGAAATAACATCAAAATCATTGCAAAAAAATGAAAAAGTCAGAATTTAATCGGGGGGGGGGGGCAGAGAACAGCTAGTGGCTAGAAGCAGTGGCTGTTCTCTTAAAGGATCCTGGTTCAATTCCCAACTCTGACATGGAAGCTAACAGGCACCTGTGACTCTATTTTCAGGGAATCCAGACTCCATTCCTGACATATGCCAGGTACATGTGTGTTGTACAGACATTACACGAAGGTAAAATGCTAATACACCTAAAATAAATTTAAGAAACCAATCAGAGATCATGTTTATCTAACACCAAACAAAACTGTCTGGTGCAGAAATGGCCACTGGCAGTCACTGAGTGAGAAGTCACTGTATAAGTCTCTGAGGTTTGCACTGCTTTTATTCAATAGCATGCCATCAATATTCCGTCATGCCAGTTAACATCATTCATAATTCCTAGGGCAGAATAACATGCATTATTTATGTAGCCATTTTTTTGTTGCTGGATATTTGGCCCTTCATTCTCTCTTTGAAAAATTTTAAGACTTTGTTATTACTATTGTGTGTGTATGGGGGCTGTGGCACATACAACATGTATGTAGGGTCAGAGGACAGACATGTGAAGTCAGTTCTCTCCTAACTTACGTGGGTTCCAGGAATTGAACTCAGGTCATCAGGTTTGCAAATCAAACCTCTTTACTCACTCAACTATCTTGCTGGTTCTCTCCCAGCACCCCCTAGTGTGTGTGTGTGTGTGTGTGTGTGTGTGTGTGTGTGTGTGTGTGCATGTGTATGTAGAAGTCAAAGGACAAACTCTGGTGTTGTGCCTCACACAGGTGCTATATATATATATAATTTTTTGAGGCAAGTCTATACCTTGTAAAGTGCCTCAGGGACCCACCTGCCTGTGCCTCCTGCCTCTGCCCCCTCAGCAGTAGGATTACAAGTGTACACTACCACATCAACTTTTTTACTGGGTTCTGGGGATTTAAATCAGGCGGTTGTATTCATGAAGCAGACACTTTACCAACTGAGCCTCCCCCCTCCCCCTCTTTCCATTTTCTTAAAGGTACAAATATAATGTTGGTAAATCAAGTTCTACTTTTTCCTTTTGTTCAAATATACATTTTCTAAGAATAGGAGTCTTGATTTTTATTAGATCCTAGAACCTAGAACAATTGCTGATGGTCGATAAAGAATTAACAAAAACACACTTTGAGTGTTTGTTCCGTTTAACTCCAGTGTCCTGTTCCCATCTGAAAGTGTGACAGTACCAGCGCTGGCTCCTTTTCCCAGTACGCCTGACCCCAGTGCCATGTGTCCTAGTCAGAGTCACTATTGCTGTGATGAGACTCCATAAATAAAGCAACTTGGGAAGGAAAGGGTTTATTTGGCTTATCTTCTAGGTGATAGTTCATCACTGAAGGTAGTCAGGGCAGAAACTGCTTTCCCTAAGTAATGTCATAAACTCCAACTCAAAAAAATACCAGTTTTTCCTTTAGGTAGACAGGAACGTAAAAATGGGGAAATGTCTGATTTAAATATAAAATGAACAATAAAACATAGCCATAGAAATCTGAAAGAGAAGAAGCCAGCTAGCAAAGAGGCCAGTAAGGCAGCTTCGCAAAGATTTAAGCTTCAGGAATCCAGGGTAAGTCTAGAAGTCTATTCAAACACACATGGGTTTGCAATGTGATATCTCAAGTCAGTGGGGGATACATGGCAACTGATAAATTAAGTTGGATTTAATATACACCTTACAATGTCCTAGTAGACCAAAAAATTTAAAATACAAAATAAAAGGTATGTGAATATGATTTAGAAAAAAAATACAGAGGAAAGACTAAACTAGACTCAGAATCTAGAGCCATTAAAAGAAAGCAATTGGGCTGGAGAGATGGCTCAGCTGTTAAAAGCTAGGCTCACAACTAAAAAAAAGCAATTTGGCTATTATGGAAATTATTGCCAAAGATATAGGAAATGGGCATGGATCTGCACTTATAGTTGGAAAGCAAATTAGTTTAACAAACGAGATAAAATTTGGCTGCTTCTGTTAAATTTCAAATGCATATATGTACTGAATACCTACTTCTGAGAACTTAACTGTTCAATATATTTATACTTTTCTGTGAAATTTCTTACATGCAAGTCCATTGTGGAAATATAGTTTATAATGTCCAAATATTGGTAATACACTAAATGTCCATTAATATGATATATTTATTTGAATAGCATATAGATAAAAATAATGATCATAAGAAAACTTTAATGCTATAAAATGGCAACCTTTTCAGAGTGTGTTATATGTAGGAATATCTATACATATATAAAATACATATCCATATGTAACAACAGTTCATAAAAAAGACCATGAATGGGGAAAAGAGCAAAGGGGTACATGGCATGATTTAGGAAGAGGAAAGGAGAGAGGAAATGATGTAATTATATTATAATTTCAAAATTATCTAAAAGCTCTCTTTCCTAATACATGTTTCTTAATTTGAAATTTCCTTTGTGTATTTATTTGTTTTATAAAATATTTCTATTTTATATAATATTACTTTTTTATCTCTTTGTAGAGTGTTTCTTAACCTGTGGGTCATGAAATCTTTGTGAGTTGCATATTAGACACTTATGTTACAATTCAGTACAATAGAAAATTACTCTTTTGAAGTAATAATAAAATAATGCTATGGTTGGGGGCCACCACAACATGAGAGACTGTGTGAAAGGGTTGCAGCATTAGGAAGGGTGAGAAGCACTGTTGTCTCAGTCAGGGTTTCTACTCCTGCACAGACATCATGACCAAGAAGCAAACTGGGGAGGAAGGAGTTTATTCAGCTTACACTTCCATATTGCTGTTCATCACCAAAGGAAGTCAGGACTGGAATTCAAGCAGGTCAGGAAGGAGGAGCTGATGCAGAGGCCATGGAGGGATGTTGCTTACTGGCTTGCTTCCCCTGGCTTGCTCAGCTTGCTTTCTTATAGAACCCAGGTCTACCAGTCCAGGGATGGCACCACTCACAATGGGCTGAACCCTCCCCCCTTGGTCACTAGTTGAAAAAAATGCCTTACAGCTGGATCTCAATGGAGGCATTTCCTCAACGAAGATTCCTTTCTCTGTGGTAACTCCAGCTTGTGTCAAGTTGACACAAAACCAGCCAGTACAACTGTCTTAGCCGGAGATATCAAAAGCAGCTCTCTCTAAACTAAAGCTGTTGAATTGCATTCCACAGGAAGCACACAACTATGGGCTCAACTTTGGAAATATATGTCCCTCTAGAAATACTTTAAACTTCTATTTTTATAATACAAGGCCATATTTTAAAATTATAACAAACCAGCATGCAATAGAAAAAGTAAAAAGCAAAGTGTGACACAATAGTTTAAAATAATATAACTTATGGTCATTAGATATAGGCTACTTTTAATTGTGGAAATATACTATGTTACTATATAATCAAAGGAGTGATTTAACTGTATGGATACTGCAAACACTTGGCAACCTCTTTGTGTAAAGACTGTAGCAGTTTGGTTTGGTGTTTAATAAAACCTGTTTAAGTGGAGAAAAGGAAGTTGTTGGTTTTAAAGCAATATATATAAAATAAAATGAGAGAAAAACAAGAATCCATATTACCACATAACAATACACACTCTAGAAGGATTCACAAGCAACAAGGATAGATACCACCTTATAGGCGTTTACTGGGCAAAGACATTAGCCAAAGGTGCAACTGGTACACCGGTCCTTTTATCTCTTTATATTCTAATTTTTCACACTCATGAATATATTTTAAATCTAAGAATATTAAGCAACAACCAAACTCCAAACCAATTTTGATATGGCCAAGTTACAGCTGAATAGTAGTGATGAAACTTTATTTTCTTCAGTGAAAGCAACTTGATGGTCACTAGTGTTCTAATCAGTAATCCACGAGGCACCAACACGTTTTGCCACACACTTCCTTTAAGGAACATGACTTCATTTCTCTGACTAAAACATCATCAACCAACGAAGCAGAGCAGTCTACCTAAGCACTTCAGTAATGCCACGGTTAAAAGCGCCCTTGTTAGTAGTCTTCCAAGAACTTTTAAGAAGCAAAACGTCAGTCGAACAGACTGATCATTAGAATGTAAGATGTGATTTATTCATTGGTTGAAACGGCTTGCTAGCAACCTTAATAGTCCTCATTCTGTGAATGAGGAGTTTCAGCACAGAGACAGAGGCCCACTCAGAATGATGATGTTTCCAGTGCTTCTGGTGGTTGGACCACTTACCATGAAGCACATTTGCTGCCTTATACTGGGCTGCCAGTCATCCGCTAAAACAGCAGTAAAGTGAGACAGTCATTAAGCGAGAGCCAGGGCAATAAAATATTGAACACATTGGCTTACTGCAGGAACTGCATCTGCAAAGCAGAATAAAGGGAGGGGCAAGGAAGACACAAAGAACAGAAGAGGGAGGCTGCCTCTTTGAAGAAACATCACCCCAGACAGTGAGGATATGCATTCTACATGATCCCATTAACTACCCCAACATTTGTTCTGCTGGGGCATACATAGTTTCCTAATGTGTAAAGTGTGGGAACTGTTGTGGTGGAGACTTTCCTATGTGTTCAACAAACCTACTTTTTTGGGGCTCATCTGCATTCCCCAAGTGCCCCAGATTGTTAGTTAGGGGGGGGGGCTATGGCTGCGTGAACAGGGCCAGCAGAATGTGCACAGTGATATAGGTCAGTATCAGATCTAATTCCTAAAGATCGTTTTGGGATGCTCAATGAACTGTCTTCCTGGTGTGCTGCCTACACTCAGAAAATCCATGGGGGGTGGGGGGAATCCTGAGGACGTACAAAGAGCCTCCAGATTGGCACTGTCCAATATGGGTGTACTTGAAAGGTACCTAGACCAGGGTGTGTAGAGTGTACATGTAAAACACAGACCATACTTAGGATTGCACATGAACAAATGTGCTTAAAATAGCTTAGTGAATGTAAAAATAAAAAATTTTATTTTATTTATTTTATATTTTATGTGTATGAGCCTGTTGCTTGCTATATAAGCCTGGTGCATGTGGAAGCCAGAAGAGGGCATCAGATCCCCTAGAACTAGAGTTACAGATGTTTATGAGACATCATGTGGGTGCTGGGATCAAACCCAGGTCTTCTAGAAAATCAGCAAGTGCCCATAACTTCCGAGCCATTTTTCCCAGTTCCCCTTAATTACATATTAAAATGACAATCATTTTAAAATATTATTAAAATTAATTTTTCTATTTATTTTTGCTTTTAAAATGTTGCTACTTGGAAGCTTAAAATCACACATTGGGTTTACTTTTGGGGGCTCATTATTACATTTTATCTGGGTTGCTCTGCGAAGCATGGAAATTCCAGTTCTTGAATCAGCATATAAAGCAGATTTGTTCAGTGCATGTCATAGCAGATACAGCAGGAGGACAATGGACACTTTCCGGGCCAGGCTGTTGGCTCAATCATTGCTCTTTTAGGGGTGCATTCAAAGTCCTCTGTGTATATGCCCACCCTTTAAAATAAAGAAAAGGGATTTTTTTTAATCCTAAATTGGGATAAAGGAGTTGAGGGGAAAGGGTATTATCACGGGATTGTGGCTACATGCTTTAGGCCTATAGTTTTCAGAAACATTAGACAAAACTAGCAAAGAAAAGGAGAAAAGATCAAGCGATGTAACAACCGGCCGAGAGTGCTGGGCCTTCCTGATGCACTATTCTCCCAGAATGCCTCAAAATCCTGCTCAGGGGAGATAAATGCCAGAATCCTCACCATTCTACCTAGTGCATGCTCTGACAATACCACACCAACCCTGTCCCCTCTGGCACTGATGCATCCAGACATCAAATGCTGAACTCTGGGGACGCGTGCTTAGTGTTAGAGTGCTGTAAGGAGCAGTTGGTGACTTCGGTGGGACTGTGGTATTTCCCTCTATCTTTGCAAAAAGAATCCTGCAGATACATTACAATATCCATTCTCATATAAATAACACCATCACCAACTATGTTCTGCATAGAAATCTGCCGAAGAACAAGGCATGAAGGGATTACGGGAGCCCACTTCTCCACGAAGCTCACTGGTGTCCTTTGCTAACTAGAGCACTACTCAGAATGCTTCTATTTCTTGTGAACAGTTCCATAGTCCACGCTAAATAAAGCAGGTCTGTTTTTCTTCCCTGTTCTCATTTCTTTTCTTGAAAATAAAAGCTTAGTCTAAGTGAGACAAACATATCTTTCGAAAAAGAAAAAAAAAAAGAAAACAAAATATGAGCATCTAATACTTTTTGTACATATTAACCAAACTTTTAAAAAATGATTATTAGCCAGGCTTGTTTATGCACACCTTTAATCTCATCAATCAGTAGGCAGAGGTAGGCAGATCGCTGAGTTCAAGGCCGGCTTATCTACAAAGCAAGTCCAGGACAACCAGGGCTCTGTTACACAGAGAAACTCTGTCTCAAAAACCCAACAAACAAACACCACAACCAACAACAACAACCAACTAAATAAATTATGTTTTGTAAAAAAATTTTGTTT
Organism: Micromys minutus; assembly: GCF_963924665.1. Taxonomy (NCBI): domain Eukaryota; kingdom Metazoa; phylum Chordata; class Mammalia; order Rodentia; family Muridae; genus Micromys; species Micromys minutus. Next base: position 198,324,404 of record NC_137969.1, on the reverse strand, counting down.
TTCTTACTCAGGTATACAGGTATTTACTAAACCAAGTTTACTTTCAATTATAGAAATTTGATCTGAGCCAAGTATTATGGTGAAAAAAATCACACATTAAAGACCATGAAACATGAATATTGTGTCCCATCTCTGTTTCTGCTGAGATGTGATTAATGCTTAAAAAATTAAACATGAGAGCTGGATAATAGTCAATGTTATTTTTAGTATGTATAATGATAACTAAATACAATATGATAAACTTGACAATAAATACCATCTAATGATATCTCAAAATGACAATACGTTAATAATTACACCCCATTCATATTAATAGCATGTCAATTTTGTTTATAAATGCTCTGTGAACATCAGTATCAAAGTTTTTATTATCCACCACATATGTCCATCTTCTGAGCAGGAGAAACTTATAGGAACTGACTATGTAAAGCTAAAATCAAATAAAAATGTAGTCATCTAAACATTGAAGTAAGAAATGGGACAGGAGCTCGGTGGTGCAGTGCTAACATTGCATTCACGAGGCCCTAGGTGATCCCCATCACCACAAAATAAACAGGACACAGGAGGCAACTTCCCTAACTATACAAACAGTGACAAGACAAACAGAGTGAATGCAAATCAGACTTACTTCTTTCACATTATGTTGTTCTAACTTTTTCTCATGAGTGCTGAAGTTTGGGTTTTAGAATATGGATTACACATCTAGAAGTTTATAAATCAGAAATTCATTCACAACACATAGTTGAAAAGTGAACAAGGTGGACCACCACTCTCATGAAGAACGTGAACACTGTTGATAGCCAACATATTCCCACAGGCCCCTTTGCCTGGAAGAGAGCAAGACTATTAACTAAAATAAACATGCCTGCCTTCCTGGTAGGCATTTTAGGTACTTGGTATCCACTTGTAAATAAAACAATACAACCTTTCCATCTTGGTCTTTGTGGAAATACAAGCATACAGAACAGACACTTCTGTACTGCTTCTTCCGCCAAGTATTGCTTCTGAAAAATCTTCTCATCCTGGGTTGTTCCGTATCCATACTTCTCTGTAACTTAATATACAGCCCAGTTGGTCTTGAACTTGCAGCAATCTTTCTGCCTCAGCCTTCTAAGTGTGGGGATACAAGAAGTACCACTATGCCCAAATGGACCACGCTCTAATATACAGATGAATATACAATCTACATGCAGAACACTAGGAATAAGGAAGAGAGCCGTTTTAGAAGTCTCTTTTCCTTCCAAGTTCTGTTGACTTAATATATTTCAAAATGCTTTGATAAGAGAAAGGAAAAAAAAAAAAGAAGGAACATGTATAAAGTGACTTAACCAGCAACTCCCTCCTATACAACATTAAGATTCCTACTAATGTGGGGCTTAGTGGTTGAGAACACCAGCTTCTCTTCTAAATGGACCGAGATTCAATTCCCAGCACCAACATGGCAGCTCACAACCATCTGGAACATTAGTTGTAGAGAATATGGCACCCCTACTCAGACATGCCTGCAGGCAAAACATAAACACACATGAAATGAAAATAAACTCTTTAAAAATGATTACTATTGGGCTGGAGAGATGACTCAGTAGTTGAGAGCACTAGCTGCTCTTTCAGTAATCCTGAGTTCAACTCCCAGCAACCACGTGGTGGCCCACAATCATCCGTAATAGGATCTGATGCCCTCTTCTGGCCTGCAGGTATACATACAGATAGAGCACTCATATACATAAAATAAATTAATAAATATTTTTTATTTTTTTTAAAAAAAAAACCCTCCTATTAATCACTGGCACAATAACAAAAGTCTGATCTCCCAAAATCTAGTTTCTTGTTGCTATCCTGGTCTCCATGGTAACCACAACCAATCGGCTCACGGCAGTGGTCACATTTCTGAGACTACTTATATGAGAAGAAATTGACTTGAGGTGCCGGTGTTGTTTTACTCTGAAGCACTTGTTCCATTATCAGTGGGCAGAAGTAAAAGCATTCTACTGCTGTAGCCTTGTAGCTATCTCCCCACAGCTAACTTCCGGAGCCTGAGAGAGCATCCCTGATGCCTGGTGGCACTCACTTCCTTTGATTAATAGCCAGCCTGAGATAGAGCTAAACACTGGTCCTCGGTTTTGCCTCCTTTTTCCACGTTAGCACAAAGGCAAACAAATATTCATCCATTCGATCAAGAAGTGTTGACTGGGCGTCAACAGTGAGTGAAGCATCCCTCTCTCCTCTAGGAAGTAAAGTATGTGCTAAATAGAGCACAAAGGCAGAGTTCCTGCTCTAATAAAACCCAGGTGTGTACTAACAAACACTGGATGTGGTGCTCTGGTTACGATGGAACTTAAATATCTGGAGTAAGAAACAAGGGGTATAATTACAGAATTTGCCACATTTTGGAGAGAAGTGAGCTAAACCCCCATCTCGTTTTCTGGCACCCTGGGAGATCCTGTAAGACACAAAATATCTTCTTATGCTCTGCCCCATCCCCCACATTCCTCTGCCCTACCACATCCCGGATGGCCTAAGAGTTCTCTCTCTTGTGCTTCAATAGCTTCTTAAGGACTCATGAGACCACACAGTGTCTCATACCAATGAGAATGCCAGTGGTCCAGAGACAGATAGGCCTCAATAACCCATTAGTAATAAATGAACGACCAAAATCTGAAATGAAGCTTTACAAATTGCTTACGGAAGGTTCCTTTAATGCAAAGCTGGCGTAAGACGCTGGCATGCCTGTTACCTGGATCACTGGGGAGCTCTACAACTTCTGAGTGGTGAGGTTCATTCCCTTCACGCTATCCACAGATGGAAGAACTATATATAAAAGACTGAAAACAGTGCTTGCGCCTAACCCAGAGGATGGCAGTTGTTACACATGCACCTGTTCTTAACAGCTGACAGTCATTCTGATTGGCCAATGCTCATGGCATGCTAAATGTTAAATATATGAATTTATGTGTCGTGTGTAAGGAAGGTTGCTATTGATAAAATGAATGAGAGAGAAGCCCAGTTATTAAGATTCTAGCATTGTAACGTGAGATTATAGGACATATGAAAGCTATCAGAGAGTTGTCCTTATACATTAATGATCAAATAAATATGTTAACAGATTTAACATATATACCATTTATTTCTTTATAAGTAGCCTTTATCAAACTTCTCAAAGGAGAAAAACTTGAAGAAAATGCAGGAATGGCTATACAATATCAGAAAAACATTCAAAGAAAAGAGTATTTTTGGAGATAAAAAGATTTATTTCATATTAATAAAAGGACAAATTCATCAAGAAGATATATTACTAAGCACTCATGTCCTGATATAGAGCTTCAAAATAAAACCACCATCAATGGAACTCCGAAGAGAAACAGACATTTACAGTTATAATCATCAACTTCAATGTACTTCTCTCCATAAGGCATGAGAAAAATACACATAAAGATATAGGTAAAGAAAATATTTGAACAGCACTATCAACTAATTTGGCATTTTAAGTCAATTAGGTAGTCACGTGGTCCTCCCAGACAACAGTACCGTGATGTAATTAAATTAGAATAGAACAACAGAAATAATAATGAAGACCTTTGGAAATTCCCAAAGATTTAGAAAGTAAATAACACATAAAAAAATAACCCATGTATCAAAGAAAATAGCTGAAATGTAAACAAGAAAGCATTTCTGCATGCAGTATTTCTGGACAGATGAATAAAACATTCTTCCATACTGCTGCTAAAAGTCTATTCTCGAATATTTATATCACATGAAACTTCTCAAAGGTACCCTATGCTCTACTAAACATCAACCCAGCCTTCGAGGACAGTTACTGCCACTGATAAACACCAGAGGCAGAAATAATGTCTTCCAAAGTCCAAACAAAGAGGCTGAAGCATGAAAGAAAGACATAACCCAGGGGCTGGAGAGAGGTAATCAGTGCTTGCTTCTCTTGCAGAGGCCCGGAGCAATCACTAATCTGGGACTAATAACTACCAGTCATTCTCACTCAGAGATACCACACCCTCTACTGATTTCTACAGGTACTGCACATGTGCATCCAACACACACACACACACACATACACATATACACATATGCATAAATAATAATTTTAAGTTAAAGCAAACAAAAGAGATGTCATCCCTCCAGAGGTGATACAGCTTACAGAAAATGACTGCAGATGAGCCCATTTTTAACTCTCACACATAGTTCCGAGAGTTCTCTTAATATAGCTGTCAGAATCTTATAACTAACCTTTCACTAACATGAATTATTATCTATGGAGCAGTTAAGTTGATCCACACAAGGGGATCAAGGGTTGAAGGTCATGGGTGTCTTCAGACACACTTTAAAGCCAGGTTGGGCTACAAGAAATTCTCTCTTACACAAAGTTTCGTCAAGCTAAGTGTTGGCTCCTCCCATTCACTTTGCACGGATTCTAGAAAAGTGATCAGCTGTCCAGGTACATGCTAAGTTAGACCAGTTTTAAAACCTGCTATTACGTGTTTTTAGTAATATATGTCATGTGATATAATTATATATATATACACATGCTGGATCAAAAGTTTCAAAGTCTCTTTGATAGTATTTATATACCTGTTTTTATGCCAGATACATGAGAGTTAAAGCAAACTTGAATTTGTAAGCCGGGTCAGCACACGTAGGGTAAGCAAAGTTAGGGTACATCACACTGCTGGGACAAACATCAGGGTGGGGGTGTGTGGAAAACACAATGGTCACTTTCATCAGGGAATACAACCAGGACCCCATTCTCAATGTGTAAAAGCCATTTGATCTGAAATGAAGGGCATTAACATTTTCCCATTGTCTCCCACAGATTCCAAGCCTTTCTTTTGCAACTGGAATAAGGGAAATAAAACACACGAGAGGTAGGCCAGCCTTCAAAAGACTTTGCTCACACACTGAACAAATGACTCAGCCTCCCTTACCTCCTAGAATCTGACATATGTTATTGACAACACTATGAAGACTTTTTTGTTATGAATGTTGTCCAGCTAGGGAGTGGAACACAGAGCCCAGCAACACTTATGCTGCATGTGGGAGAGACGCTTGGGACTCTGATGCTGTGGTCTGGATTGAATGGCTCAATGACCTCTGTCCATTATAAAGAGTTCCCCAAAGCCCACAGCCTACCTGAATGAAGAAGTCCGGTGTGTGGCAGTGTCCTAAAAGGGCTGCTGCAGTTTCGTGTCCTTTGGCCAAGGCATTTGCTCTGTCAGTACGACACCACACAAGCAAGAAGCAGCAGAGAGAAGGCCCAGATCAGGTAACTCAAGTCGATTTGGTTTTCAACCGGCTATCACTGGTTAACTAACTTTACAAACAGAGAATATAATATTCACACATGAACTTTTTTCCGTAGCTGGAAACGTCCAGAGTTGTGGCCTAACTGCTCAGAGGCTTGCAGTGAACAGTAGTGACAGTAAGGTTTCAAATGCTCAGTCACTTAGCTCCCAGTCTGCTAACTGGAATTTCATTCCACATGTGCCCCTCACAATTAGCAGGGTTATTTTAGGCACTGACCTAAGTTCCCTGAGAATGCTCGCCGATGGCAAAGGCTGTCTAATGTGTCAGTTGCTTGGTTACACTAGAAGCTTGTGTGTGAAGCTTACTGTTTGTGTGGTATTTCTTCTGCACAACACTACACTTTTCAGCTCAGAAGGAACGCCAGGATTACCCACATCTCTAAATACCCGCAGGGGGCTCAGTCCATGAGCTGAGTGTTCTGATAGTCCAGGCAGTTGACAATTTGGTAAATACCACAGTTACCAATTTGTCAACTGCCTGGACTATCAGAACACAGAAGCCAAGAAAAGCATGTGAGTGTCTTGGACAGCTGTTCGGAGAAATGGTTTTCTTCTGACTGGCAATGTACATTATACAGTGCTCTGCTGTGCAAGGAAACAGCCCAGAGTCCTATGTAGATTGTTCAGCCCCCTCCCCCAGAGACAGCTAGAAATACTACACTGTAAATAAGTTTCACAATTATGAAAGTTAGCTGCTATACTTTGACAGATAGCCACAAAGCATGCTATTTGTAATAAACTACAAACTACCCCACCCACTGGCTAGCACGGCTGTTTCATAAATGTGGGTCTTAGAAAAGAAGTGACCAAAGGAGCGTGGAAGAAAAGAGTGTGGAGATCCCCTTACCAATGCCTGTCCATGGCAGCTCTCAGACACAGGGCATGTGCTCACAAAGCTTCTAGATTCCACAGAGACACCCTACTCATGGCTTCTACAGACACTGGGCTCCGGGAGAGAGGGCGAATGCTCCAGAAGAAGAAGCAGAAGTTAGATTCTGACCAGAGGTCTGCTGAGAACCGGTCAGCTTCATTGTCAGAGAAGCTTAAATAAAAGGTACAACTGACTCACCCCGGGATTCCCTAGGAGAGAGAACTTTCTTTCCCTCCCCCTGGCTCTCTCAAGCACCCCAACAGACACCCCTTCTTGCCTGAAGAATGCTGTCTTCTATCTGCCCGCCTCTGCTTCTGCTGACATCTTGATGGTCTCTTCACCTGGTAGCCCACAGTCTGAACAGGTGACTGTAGTTGACTCTTGGTATGTCTCGTTCATTTCTGCAGGGCTGCTTTAAAGTGGCTCAGGGCCCTTAGTGGGTGATAATAAATGTTTGCCGAGGGGCTGAGCTCCAGAAAGCTCCAGAATCGCTGGGAAAGAAGACTACATTGGGGTGAAAAGCTAATTCCATCTAGCCTGCTATTAGTTCAGGTGACTAGTAGTCCTGAGGTGGGAAACAGATGCCACGTGTATCACAGCGTATGTTATAAAATGCATTTTACAGTCGAAGAATACCTCTGAAGAAGAAAGCCCCAAGCATGGCCAAGTTTTAGCACAAACGTGGCTCACTTAAAGCCCATTTCCACGTCATCGGTCTAGCGCTGTTCTAGCCTGACAGGCCTGAAGATCAGACTCTACCGACCCCGCCCGAGACCTCTTCACTTTATCCTCCTCCTGACACAGTCATTTCCCCTCCAATTTGATCCTTGCTCTCCTCCAGTTGGAATTCTCCCATTTTCGATGACCACACAGAAAGGTACAATCAGAGCCGCCTCTATTTGACCGCATATCAGGTAGACGTAGATAATATAGATATGGAATATAGGTACATCACGTCATCTCAATAGTTTCTTTACCTCCTGTCTATATATACTAGGCAACTAAGCTCTCACTGCAGAATGTACAAATGTTACTTGGCTGTTGGTTGTTACATCAGAAAAAAAAATCACATATTTTAACACACATAGTTGAATGTTTCTATGCATTAATTCTCTGTTTTGAAACAACTTGAAAAACACATAGACAACTTCCTGTCAAGAAGCACATTCAGGCTTGTGCAGACCGTATGGGAGATGAAGGAGAGTAAGAAGGGTCAGCCTGGGCTGACGAAAGGAGAGCACATTGGTCTCAGTCCTGAGAGTGTGTCCTCTGTCTGCTAAATACTAAACTGTGTCTATCACAGGGCAGTCTAAATTCAAATTAACACTGGGAGGGAGGGAGGGAGGGAGGGAGGGAGGGAGGGAGGGAGGGAGGGAGGGAGGAAGACAGAGATAGAGCACAATTTCAGTTCTGTGGTCATGGTCACTTAACATTCTGGCAGGAACAAACAGGACATGTACTATTTTTAATTTTTATTTAAATAGCTGTCAGCTCTTGCTAGCTCAAAAGAAGAAAGATGGCAAAATCAAGACAGGATTTTCTAACCAGAACCAAGTACTGACATCAGTCTGGAAAAAGTTATGCATAGTTGAGAAGTTACATATTCCTTATGGAATCTAAGAAACATCTAAATATAATTTTCTGTTAGTCTGCCATACCCAAAATATTTCTGTAGATTGGGTTTTCATTATCTAAAATGCATTAGACTAGAAGTGCAGATTCTTTTGGATTTTAGAATATTTATATGTGCCCAATAGGATATTTTGGGGATGAGACCTGAGTCTAAACATGAAATTCATCTGTTTCATGTATAGCTTGCATACACAGCTCAAAGGTAAACACATACACTATTTTATTGTTAGTATTGCAATAATCATGTGAGGTCACGTGTAGTGTAAGATTTTCACTTCTGACAAAATATTGGCAGTTAAAAAGTTTCACTCTTAGGAATATTTCATATTTAAAATTTTCAAGTTAGGGATGCTTGCTCTCTCTCTCTCTCTCTCTCTCTCTCTCTCTCTGTGTGTGTGTATGTGTGTGTATGTGTGTGTGTGTGTGTGTGTGTGTGTGTGTATGTGTGCACTCATGCATGTTCATGTGTATGTGTCTATGTGTAATAAGTATTTGGTGCTTTTGATACAAGGCTAATACATTTAAGATCGCTATAAGAAAATTCAATTTTTTGATTAGCATTCAATATAAAACATGCATATTTTTAAATTTAAGTTAATTAGCTCAATGTTTATTATATATTAAGCTCTACATTTCTGAGACATTTAAAAATGAAAAGGATATGTTTCAGTCCTCGAGGACCTTAGAGATAAACAGTTGAATTAAATGCAATACAGTTTGAGGAGCTAAGTGCTACCTGCTGAGACCCAAGGACAGGAAGGAGAAACCGCACCACCTAACTCAGAAGACAGAGAAGCTGGTTAACAGAAGTTCCAAAAAGTGAGTTGCCTGCTTAGCCAAGTAGACAGTGTGTCAGCCTCGTACAAAACAGGGCTGGTAGGAAAGCACCTGAGAGAGAAGCTGCAGACTGCAGGACCAGTGAGCTAGCTAGGCAGAGGAGCCAGCCAGAGCTAGGGAGGCAGAACAGCATCCCAGCCAGAGCTAGGGAGGGAGAGGAGCAGCCCAGCCCAGGGTTAGGAAGGCAGAGGAGCAGCCCAGCCAGAGCTAGGGAGGCAGAGGAGTAGCCCAGCCAGAGCTAGGGAGGCAGAGGAGCCAGCCAGAGCTAGGGAGGCAGAGGAGTAGCCTACTCCAGCAGGCAGAAATGTGTAAGAAGCTAGTAAAAGCTGCTTCTTTCTGTCTGCTTCTTTGCCTGTGAAATGAGTTTCTTGGTTGGAGATCAAGCTCTATGACTAGCAAGGACACCTGCTATGGACTTCCTGCCTCGGCTTCCTGCACGATGGACCCTAATCTGAGCTGTGAGTGTAAATAAATCCCCAAGCTACCTTTGGTCAGAGTGTTTTTGTCACAGCAAGGAAAAACAAAATCACTCTATGCCGGGCTCACAACCTAGTACGGGAACCGCTGAAGACACAGCTTGGTTCTTACAAGGATCCGTACTACATTTTAAGCCAATGGCTCACAGTCACAGTCCCCTGAACTGGAAGTCCTCTTACTGACTCAACGTCCTTTTACTGTAGAGGAGACAAATCTAAAAAGGTCATCCTTTGTCCGACTCACATGCCAGAAACGGGGAGCCCCTGAGCAAAGACAGAGATCTCTTGGCGCCCATGACACGGCCTGGCTGCAGTGTACGCTGCAAGGGCACGTGTGCAATGCGTGTGGCACTATGCAGAGGACTGCAGAGGGCTGCAGCCGGATTTAAACGCAGTGCTGAAAGCAAAGGCCTGGCTCACATTTTAGAAAGACCTTTCCTTGTTTTGACAGGACATGGGGGTGGAGTCTTTTCAATGATGCAAACAGCTACCACAGTTGGGCCCAAGCAAAGGTGGGGCTGAAACAAAGTGAAAAAAAATGTATTAAAGCCAAACAAGATGAAACCGCCAGGGAACTACAGAAGGCATGCGTGACTCAGCGGCCATGGGCTCTAGTGTGGGAGCAGACAGAGACGCTGTGAATACAGTTCCTCATTTCCTGTCCTGACCCCAGAAGAAAGGATCTGGCCTGAGACACCAAGCAATTGAGGAAAGACACTTTCTCGTTACATCCCCAAAAGAGGGCTTGTAGGATTTGAGGTCCTCTGCTCCTCCTAGAGGCATGGGCTTAATGAGGACAAGACTATGGCACTCTTAACAGTGTACTAACTTTCCATTGTATGTTCTTTTTACTTCTGGTTGTGGGTACCAAGTACACACTAAGGAAACTAGAAAGCTAGTAAAGAAAGATCAGTCTGGAGGCATCTGAGAGTCGCTTCGAGAGCGGAGGGGAATCAGGATCTAAGATCCCACACAGAACGGAGCTCAGAGGGAAGACACTGACACCATCTTCTCATACAGGTTCATACGCATAACGGAGAGGACGCCATATTGAGACAAAGTTCAAACAGACTCCAGTGCTAGAGGGAGAAAGATAAACAAGCTTGGAGCCCACCAGGAAGGAGGGATAGTGGAGAAAATCCAGGCTTTCAGAGAGAAAGGAGCAGAGGTATCGGGATAGATCAGAAATAGATTGTTTTTTACTAAAGGAATCCAGTACACACACAGACACACACACACACACACACACACACAAATTAGATACATTCATTCTGGGAAACAAAGTTGGCTTAACATTTTAAATAATAATAAATCATATGTTCAGGGGAAAACGCATTTTTATAAACTTTATAAATCATAAACATTGGAATGAAAGAATCAAAGTACACAAAGAAACATCCTATATGACTACAGTTATCTTAAGCGCCCTAACAGGGAGACTGAAGTATGCTGTAACCTTCTAAGATGGTAAGTCTTTCTTTATGCGGTAGACACTGAGTAGTTAGAGGCCCCTTGGCCGGGAGACTTGCTGTAAGGGGACAGAGATTACGAAACTGGGAGACCTGCTCTTCCTACAGGCTCAGAGATGCTCCTGCTTGCTTCTGTGCTGAGGGGCATAGGTAGATACATTCACAGTAGGAGAAACTTGTCAGCAATCGTTACCCCAGACAGTGTCAGGAGAAATGGGCAAGGCAACCTTTCCATGGGAAGCTATTCTGCTGGCCACCTTGAGAATTTCAACTCCTTGAATGTATTATTGAATCACCAATCAACCAGAAACACTGTATATAAAAACCGAATCCTTTAACTCTGAGATATTCTGTGACGTGAGCTGACTGTCTGTAGTAGTCAGCATCTTTAAAAGCTGTTTCAATAAGAATGTGAATATAGACCAAAAGCCTATCTAAATAACTAAACACTAAACAGTCAATAGATCTTCTCACGACAGAACACGGGGAAAATGTTATTTGACTTGATTTTGGACAGCACCTTTATAAGCGCTTCATTGGTTCCTTGTGAGGTTCACATCATGCTCCCTAATCCTGTTCATCCCCTCATCCCCACCCCTGCAACCTCCCCCGAAGCTGTACTGTGTCACAGTGTGTCCCACGGTGTACCCCTCTGTCCACACATCTTCACTTGCGAATGTTTGTGGCAATGAGTCATCAGTCCCGTCTGAGATCCCTGGTTTCTGTGATAGCATCAGTTTTGTCCCCTCACCAGGGCTGCTCCGGGTCATTGCTGTTGCTGCCTTGTGCCATGAAGATCCTGCAGCTTTGGAATAGCAGGATGAACCACTCGTGGATGATAGACATTTGGGGTTATGCTAATTCGGAGCCCTGGATCTGGGCCTGGGTGGCAGCCAAGCTGGTCAGCACACCACTGCTCTGACTAGGCCACCCCGTGCTGCCATCTGCAGGAGGCAGGGTCAGCTCTCCTGCCCTCAGGTCCTTACATCTGTACTCTTAGTCTGCAGAGAGAGCTCCACTGTGCTGCCCAGTCAAGGTGTGGGGGGCCGGGGGGGGGAGGGGTAGAGAAGAGGAGAGGAAGGGGGTCCCACTCTCCCGGGTGCTGCAGTCTTTGTGAAGCTGGCTCAGCGCTTCCACTCACATTCCTCGGGCTGGTTCATCTGTGACTTTGCCCAGGGGAGGTTCAGGGTCTGCTCTCCCAAGTGCCACAGCCAGTGAGGGGGCAGGGCTAGCTCTCCCAGCTACTGGAGCTAGTGAGGGAGAAAGGGGGAGGGCATCACCCATGCATCCACCCCACCTCACACCAGCTCCCCCACATGTTTGCCCTCCAGGGTGGCTCACCTGCACCTCCTCCACCAGGGCCAGCTCTGCCCAAAGGTCAGGGCTCACTCCCCTGAATGCTGGCAAAAGGCAGGGCTGGCTCTCCCAGGTTCAGAATTCACAACCTGGAGGTGGCAAATCACCCCTGTGCCCGTGCTATCCCCTGACGGACAAGTGGAAGTGGTAGGGTTAGCTCTCCTACACTCGTACCGTCTGGGCAGTTCAACCATACCCACGCCGCAAGGGCTAGCGCTGCCTGCGCAAGGTGCAGGCCCCGCTTCCGCCAGTGCTGCCAGCTCTCCAGAGCGCTGCATCCAGTGAGTAGCAGGGCCAGCTATGCTAAGTCCACGTGGGCATATCCACGTGGGCATATCCACGTAGGCATATCCACGTGATCCCCAGGGACTGCCGCACCCAGGAAATCCCCATGTTCTCTAGTGAGCCACAGACATTGACACTGACCGCTAATGCTACATAGCCACAGACCCAGACATAGCCCTCAGTGGCAGCTTAAGTTGGGACTTCACCATGGCCCCAGGTGGCAGGGCTGCCTCACAACTGGCTCCTCCTCTCCACCCTCACGTCTCCAGTTCCCTCTTTTTTTCATAATGTTCAAGTTTCTCTACTTTCTCTTTCATCTGACCATACACTGTAGTGGCTCCTGATGCGGGCTGGGCACATGGTTGGCGAGCCCCTAGGTGGCATCTTCTATCTGTGCTGTACGGAGTGGCAGCAAGCAGGTGTCTGTGGCCCACATGTGCTGTGCACTGAAGGGCAGGTCTCTGGGTGGCATCGCAGTCTCTGTCTTCCTCCTCCTGCGCTGTGTCGCCTGCGTTTGATTTTGATATATGTGAGTCCAAGGCATAAGACAGCTTTGGCCACTAAGCCAGGCATCAAGCTAGTATGAAAAAAGGACTATCATCTGCTGTGTCCCTGCTATAAGAAAAACACTACCAACAAAGTGTCTCTTTGCCCATTGCCAGGCATACAACCATCTTTATATCAGAAAGAAATATAGCATAATTTAAGATACCTTTATCATAGTGAATCTTTATGTCCACTAATTCTCTCTGCTGAGACAACTGGAAAATCACATAGACAACTTCCTGTCCAGAAGCACATTCAGGCTTGTGCAGACAATACTTGGAGATGAAGAAGAGTAAGAAGGGTCAAACTGAGCTGCCGGAGGGAGAATACACTGGGCTCAGTTCCTGAGAGCGTGTCCCCTATTTGTTAAATACTAAACCATGTCTATCCCAGTAAAATCTAAATTCAAACTAATAAGCTAAAACCATTTTTAAGTCTTTGCTTGGCATCTACAAATCTGTTGGCTCTACAAAACTGCTTTCTTTCCTCAGAATAGCTGGATGAGTCAATTTACAGTGTTGTCATCAAACCGCAGAAGGACACTTCAGACAGCATAACTGTGAATGGGCAATGATGCTGAAGAAAATAAACCCGTGAGTTTATATTGTGCTGCTATTTCAGTAAATCTCCAGGGCTGAGCATAGATCTTTTATTAGTGCAAGACCCCATACAGAAGAGTCTGTTGTTTATATCAGTCACAAGCTTTTTCCTCTTCAACTGTAACCAAGACCTTCTCTTATTTGGAGCAATGATATTCAGTCTCCACTGAAGGATAATTTGCTTTGTCTCTTTAGGTATCTGACATTGCACAGATAGTTCTCCTATGAATAAGAATTTTCTTGTTATTGTATAACTCAGAAAATACCTAAAAAGTGAGGCTAGAAATAGGGCTCAATTGTTAAGAGCACTCGTTGCCTGCTCTCCCGGAGGACTTGGGTTGGATTCCCAGCACCACATGATGGCTAAGTGGTCTGTAAGTCCAATTGCAGGGGATGGATTGTCTTCTAGCGGTCTCTGGGGCACCAGGTACACACATGAACACACACACACACACACACACACACACACACACACACACACACACATACAGGCAAACACTCATACCCATAAAACATAAATAAATACATCTCTAGAAATAAAAAAGAAAAGAGACTAAAATATTTTTCAGATATCCCCAAAGCAAAATTTATAAGAGCAATAGCCCCAATTCCAAGATTCACTCCCTTGAATTTTCAGAAATACTGTTTCATCTCATAATTCAGGGTGCTTTACATATCCTCCACATTCCTCAAAGGCCTAAGTCATTGCAACTCCAGTGTGAGGAAGATAAAGACTTCAGCAACTTTGGTCTGGGTGAGCTACTACAACAAGACATCATCACTGAATAACTTCTAAGTGATAGAAATGTGTTTCTCTCAAATTTGTAGGCCACAGATCCTGGGTTGGATGGCTTATATCCAGCTTTCTTGTCCTTGTCAAATGACTATGTCACCACCCTTGGTCACTCACAAAATTGGTGTATTTCTCATTTTTTATACCAAAGAGCATAGAAATTTAACACAGAGTCAGAATCAGAACCATTTTGAAATATGAGGGAAGGAGAATGTCTAAAAAGAATTTCTAAAGTAAATGCAAGATCCAATGAGCTTGAAGTGACGTACAAAGAGGGGCTTATATCCTGGTGCTCTGCAAGATGCTGCCTGTTTGTATACCTGAAGGTAATATACCCCTGCACTTAGCTTTCTTGCAAAACAACCTACCATTCTAGTTACCTTAAAGCCTTAAGCCAGTGGTTCTTAACCCTTGGGTTTCCCTTTCACCACGGCCATATATCAGATATTCTGCATAGCAGATATTTTCATTACAATTCACAACATTAACAAAATTATAACTATTAAGATAGCAACAAAATAATTTTATGGTTGAGGGTCACCACAACATGAGGGCCTGCATTAAAGGGCCATAGTATAGGGAAGGTTGAGATGCCTGCTGAGACCTTCTCTTCTGTGAGAATTTTAATGGTAGTGTTGGCAATCCTACAGTGTTTTCATATTGGAGGACTTGTGTGTCTGTACCGCTTGTCTGTGCTATGAGTAACCAACCAATGTGACATTGTTTCTAACCTATAAAAACAGTGATTTTGTAGAATTGAGCTTCTTGTGTTGTAAGCTGACTTGGATATGGGCATTGGAGGGCTGGGGAGACAAGGAAGTGGATATATAAGAAGAGATTTACTTTTTGTTAATAAATATTTTACTTCATCTCATTGAATTTGGGTCACAAAATTTAAAACGCCAAACCTCTTCACATGGAAGGGATTTAAGAGTCTTAGTGCTGTTGAAAAAGCTCGGAGTGCTCCGCTATCTGAACTAGATCCATGACTCAACTGTATCCAAGTGTGCCAAGGAAGTCTAACCACTAACCGAGACAAGGAAAGTAGGGCATCTGCCCACTGGGCCAGCATGAAAGCCACGTGTGTAGTAGGTGCAGTGGGTGAACAAGCTATCCTGAGAACAAGAACAGGCAGTTATCTGTCATGCCAAACACTGGATTTTCCAGCCCTCTTGGCTGTACCCTACGCTCCCTGCAAATGCATCCTGTCCAGACAGGCTAACTAAACAGCTGGATGAGTCTACAGGAATGCAAAGAGAATGGGGAACTGCCATGGCTGGCTTCCCCCTCCCTCTCTTTCTCTCTCCCTTTCTGTTTTGGAATTTTGATTAGATTATGACATTTTGGCTCATTCCAGGAACAAACACTGCATTTCCTGGCTTTTCTAGTTTGAAAAGCAGATGGCCTCTTGACTGCCCCCCCCCCCGGGAGGGGGGTGGAGGAAAACAACTTGTTATCAAGAATTTCCTTTGGCTTCTACTATCCAGTTTCTAGTTTCCCAACATGCAATTCCTTGATGCACTGGTGTGCATGTAGGCTAGAGGCAGTGTGAGCATCCAGGAAACAGATCTCTAAGATCCATCCTTGCCAGCACTCCCCTGCCCCATTTCAAAAGTCAGAACAATATAATCCTACCCTGTTATTTATGTTACTCTAAAATCACTGTCTCAAAACTTGATGTAAATAAAGCTATGAGTCAACCTCAGAGAAAATTAATGCAGAATAAACTATTTTCTATACTGCTGTTCAAAAGCCCCAGGGAGGTTTTATATTTGAGCAAAGATATACTTGTTTAAAGGAGCTTCTTGGCCCAACTTTAATCACTCCGGGTGAGACAGAGTCCAGTTTGAACTGGATTTTCCTTTGTAATCTCTGTGGCATTCCAAACATTTTTACGCATTAGGATTACATCATTTTCCCCCTTCCTACCCCTTCAACACAAACAGCCATTATATCCCATTTTCTTGACCTTCCAGTTCCCAGTATCAAATCACCCAGCTGGTAATTTCTATCTCCCTTGGTTGCTAAGAGATGACGATGGTCCAGACCAGACCAATA
Organism: Micromys minutus; assembly: GCF_963924665.1. NCBI lineage: Eukaryota > Metazoa > Chordata > Mammalia > Rodentia > Muridae > Micromys > Micromys minutus. Next base: position 198,308,170 of record NC_137969.1, on the reverse strand, counting down.
TTCCTGAACGCTGAGTCTCAAGTTGCCATAGGAGTGAACTAAATTCCACCAAAGCACAAAAGAGCCCAACATTTGGCAGCCAGGCTGTGTGTCTTTCACAGCTGCAGGAGACAGTTGTCCAGAGAACCTAGCTGCCATCTCCCTGCCAAGTCACTGCCATGTTCTCATGCGTTTGTCACAATGGCTCTCAGCACAGAGCTGTCATTTGCATTACAGAGATCAGTCTGCTGTCACAGGGCCTCTTCTGAATTAAGTTACATGGTTCCATAGCTAAAGGCCCTTTTCCCCCTCCTGATACAAGCCCCTTTTAATAACAACAGGAACAGAGGAACTACAGGAAACGCTAGTGTATTTATCCTCCGTGGGACCTGCCTGTCTACTCAGGCACTTATTCCCCAGCTGCTGCTCTGGGCGCTGCTCAGATGAGCCCTTCCTAGGGATTGTCCCTCCATGGCCACTTCTTCCCTGGGAGCTCTTCACACCCACTGGCTGCTCTCTGGAGAGGATCCAAAGCTGGAGGGATACACATCACGGCTCCTGATTAAGAGCCTCAGCCTCTACTGTAGATGCTTTAGGATAATTTGGCTCCTTCGTCAGCTTGACCTGGTTTCTGGACCCTCAAAGAAATTTTTTCTCATCCCCAACAAAACTTCACAATGCAGAAGTCAGAACCCCAGGCCCAGAGTGGGCTGCCTCCCTGTGACAAATGACAAATCTCCAATGTCACATTTCTTGTAAGAACAAAGACTAGGTTTTATACACTGAAGGATTATTTTTCAAGTTAGAGCTCATAATTTGTTAGCCCAGGTCATATCCCAGGATTCTGATCACTCTGCAGTGTCTGTGCTTCCAAATAGGGTCCTGTAGCAGCATGCCCAGTGCTTTAACTTTAGTGAGTCCAGTCCGGTAACAATGTCAGCAGACTTCTATGAAGTGGAGAGGAAAGAAACAGATAGCGAAACAAACTATGAAGACACTTTACCCTTGGACAGAGGTGCCTGTGCTAATTCACACTAATTATTCAGTGAAGACATTTGCCCTAGCAGGAGGCACAGACTCCATTCACCCCAATTAAGCAAGTGGATGTTGAAAGGATTTCCAGGAAAAGCAAAGGAAGGTAGAATATACTCAGAAGACAAGAGACGTCAGGATGTGACTCAGTATTTCTCTGTTGACACGTGAGACAATCCAAGAGACGTTCGATATGATAATCTGCAGTTTAGGAAGCCCGAGTTCTGCAGCTGCGTGTGTCACGATCCACCCTCACCAGCAGATCTCAGGGCCAGTCATGGGTCAAATAATGTCTGCTTTCTTTAAGCCGTGGAATAATTAGAAATACAGAGATAATGGGATTAGCCTGGCTAGTGGAACTATGTGCTAATTATAGTGATAATTTCCGTGACTATGGAACAATCCATTTATTACTTTTAACTTTTGAAATTTTTAAAAGAACCAACAATATATTACCTTGGAGTTTTAATTTGAAATGTTTAATAGCTATTAACCCAGATTTTAGAAAAGGGAAAAGTTTTGTAATATGCAAGAACCTGGCTTATCATAATTGTGCACTTAAAATACTTTCCAAACTAGCCTCAGACTGTAAAGAGATTACATTGCACTTTGAAGTCTATTCTCTTATCTGAAATGGTTAGATAACTGTCTCAGGGAATTTGAGTAGATTTGGAATGGTATTAGATTATGAACCAATTGGACATTAGCCAAAAAGAAACAAATGGCTGTAAATACTCTGTTTTTCATGTGTGTGTGTGTGTGTGTGTGTGTGTGTGTGTGTGAGAGAGAGAGAGAGAGAGAGAAAGAGAGAGAGAGAGAGAGAGAGAGAGAATATTAAGACTCAAGAAAAGCCATAATTTAAAATTTCTCCTTTTAATTCTAAGTGTTTTTTTGAGATTCGACTGTGAGGAGGAATTAGCCTCACCTCCTGTGGGTTCAAATCATGATCCTGTCATAGCAGACTTAAATGTTTTTAGTAGTGAATGGATGCCCTAAATTCACAGTTGGCAATTCCTCTTGGCTTCTGGTTCTGCGGAGATGAAGATGACAGATCGGACAGGGAAGGAAGGTTCTCTCTTTGTTCAGCTGCTGTGAGAGTCTCAGCAACAACCATGATATGGTGAAATAAGCCATGATCAGACAGAAAAATTATGTAACGTTCTCCAAGAATAAAATATTGCAAATCTGAAATTGTAATGAAAGTCTTCAGTCTTGGCTGACTACTGTCCAATGAACACACAGGGGAGGCATTTCTAAAACAGCTCCCCTCAGATTTTATGTGCATCTGAAACCCTGGGGTATCTTAAGTGAGAAGTGTGGTTTTGAACCAGGGTGGAGTGCAGACATTCTGTGACCCTAACATCTGCCAAGGGGCTGCCTAGGCTGCCAGTACAGGAACCTCACTTAGGGGAGCAAGGATCTGAATATCAGGGCCTTGCTGATGTTTTGAGGCTTTTTCTAGTAAAGAATATATTGGAAATTTCAGAAAGGGAACAATATTATGTAAGACAATCTATCTCTGAACCTAATAAGACATTGGTACTATGGTATATTTATAATATATAGTAAATTTTATAATATTCGTGATAATTAATGTTTTGCCATTTAAAGATGTTTGCTGTAGTGGTAATCAAAGTTAAAGTAAAGTAGTAAATCCTAGCATCTATGGGCTAATTTATTTGGAAATAAAGATAGCAGTCTTGAGATAAAATATGTCACATGCATATTAATACGTACAGTTCTCCTTAGTGGGTGATTGAATGCATAATCCTTCACCGTGGAAATCAATATAAGGTGATGTAAGTTGGAAGCATCTCTAAGCAGCACTGGCCGGTAGGTAGAGGTAGGAATCTGCTCAGATACTCTTAGCAGCAAGATTCTCTTGGCCAGCAAGGCCGATGCTTAAAAGCACTTTTCTCCATGAACACTAGATGGTGCTGCAGAACAAGTGAATGGCAGTTGTCCAGCTGTTTCCTTTTTCTGGGAGTCACTAAATCTTGCCACATTATTATAGATAAAGATCCAAATGATCTTGGGTTTATATTAGACTTTTGGACACGTTTTAAAGGCATGTTACTGCAAACACCATTAATCTATTGGGAATTTAACCATCACATAATCTGTTAGTGTTTTTAATGTCTACATATATGCTTTTAATTCTTCATAAATTACTTGGATAATATTGGTCACAAAGTTCATTAAGCACAGCTATACAAAGGATGTTGTAAAAATCACCGTTGGAGATTGAGAGCAACACAAAGGCTTTCAAGGGCCTAGTTCAAACAAGCTGGTGAACTTTATCAGACAATGCCTAGAAATTATTTTCTGGTACAAGATCTTGTGGCAAAACAGTACAACACTTTCCCCAAGTTGCATTGGTTCTCCCAGGAAAACCCCTGAGACAGGGAGGATTAACCAACAGAGGAGGGATCAGCAAGTTTGCCAGTGGAATGCCTACTTAATAACACCACCGCAGAGTTGGAAACAATCTTCACACATTCTCCTGAGCATAGGATAATCTAAACTGATTCTGCTCTGTGTGTGTGTGTGTGTGTGTGTGTGTGTGTGTGTGTGCACGCATGCGAGCATTCATGTATGTACATGCCACAAGTGTGCGATCAGAGGAGTTAGTTCTCCTACTCAGTCTTGTTTCTCTGTTGTTGTGAGTTGTTTGGGTTTTGAATCAGGGTCTTTCTGATGCTTCCGCCATTGCTTCAGGTACATAAGTTCTTACACAATCTTTTTCTCTATTCAATCTTGCCATAGTTCTCTGGTATTACAGAGATGCAGCACGTTTTCTGACTTGGCTTCTGGGAATGGACCTCCAATTATAAGGCTCACGGGACAAGCCATCTCCCTCGCCCCTATTCCCATCATTTCTCTCTTTATAAGACTTGTTATTTTTATTTATGTGCATGTGTGTGTCAGCTCATGCATATGGGCATGTAAGGGTCAGTGCCCAAGAAGATCTAGGCTTTGGGTCCTCCTGGAGCTGTGAGCTGCCTTGTGTGCATGTTGAGAACAAAACTCAGGTCCTCTGCAAGGACCTTTCTCTAAAAAGCCGAGCCAGCCCTCCAGCCCTCCTCCCCATCCCTATTTAATGAAGAGCCACTCACTACCAATGGTCTGGGATGAATATCTAGAAATATTAGTGTTGATGAAAGCAATGTGAAAATTTTCCAGCAAAGAATTTTGCCCAACAATAGCATGGGACATTGGGGGGCAGGGGAGTCTTTCAAGGTTCCTGTGTTGTTGATGGGACTTTGATAAGGAGGGAACAACCTCGGAACGCACACGAGGTACTTTGGAAAGACAATATGAGAAGCGGGAAGACGGCAAAGTACAGCAAAGGTAAGAAGCACAGCTTCAGACCACGCTCTCTCACGGCAACTTTGTAGCTGGGTGAGCCAGCAAAGACCTTTGTCCCCTGGACCTTAGTAAAAGTGTTAATATCCCCTAAAGGCTGGCAACCACACCATATCTATACATGGAGGCCTAAGCTTGGATCAGCAAGGCCCCTGTCCACAGTGATCGTCCAGTCTAAGCTGTGTGTCTGGGAAGACACGGAAGACCCTTCACTGCACTAAACACTATTACCCAAGTGTCGCCTCTGAAGGCTTCAATATACTTGTCTCCTGAGTAGGAAGCAGGGTGTGTAGAAATGAAGATTAAAACTCCTCCAGGTGTATGGTGTATGGAATACTTGGCATATAAGACTAGCCCTTCTGACGTCATTTCTTCTTGATGTCCTTAGCATTCAAGATGCCAGCATCTCCCCTCCCCAACAACTCTGAAGTAGAAAAAGCACATTATGAGTGCTTTGATCTAGGCTCCTGCTCTGCACACGCTCAGTGAAAGGTTCCTTCACCTGGAAAGGTACATAGGCCATCCCTGGAGTGGGGGGGACAGAGGGGTGGTGTCTAGAGCTCAGCCAGCAGGTGACAAGTCTCTTGGTAAGTTGAAGGAGCTGGACCAAGGAGAAATGGCAACAGGACAGAAAGAAGAAAGTAAAAAATGAAAGGGAGAAATCGAAGCAAATAAAAGCGGAGATGGATGGACAGAGCTGAGTGGTGTGGGCTGAGGGAGGGTCGGGCTCTGGCTAAAAGCAGTGTCACTACTTCAGGGCTCACAGCTGGCAGTGGGACCCCTGGGAAGAGAAAACCAACCCATGAAACACCCATCTCTGTCTTGAAGGTAAAACGTGGTATCAGGATGGGTCTCCACTCTTGATTCCAGCACCCTACTTACACGCTCTGCGGCAAATGATCTCCTCTAGCACGCGATTCCTGTCTATGTGGATGATAACACCTTTGTTACAGGTTTGTAAGAAATCATATATAAGTGGTATTTTTTTTAAAAAAGTGTTTATTTTGGAAAATTTCAAAGATACAAAAGCAGGGTGAGAAAGAGTACCAAGCTTCCATGAGTCCATCACTGAGCAAGACAGATGGGGGGTCTTCAGCCAGTCTCACTTTATCTGAGTTCCCCCAGTTATAGTTAAGCCTTCCGGTATACAAAGCGGGGACACACTGGGATTGCAGCTCAGACTGCTAGAATGCAAGACTTCTTTGTAACGACAACCACAATGCCGCGGTAGATTCCATTTGAAGTTAAATCCTTAATGTTACCAAATATAAATCACCGCCTGCATTGCCTCAGCTTTCCTCCACATGCCACATGCTTACCCTATATTTGTAATCATTGCCCAAGAAAAGGTGCAGACACTTGAATGGGACGCTGGACGGTAATGCGTTTCTTATGCCCCGTATCGTCAGCTTTGCTCTCTCCTGAATTCTCTTTCCTGCAGTTTTGCTGAAATAGGCTTGTGGGCTCTGCAGCGGTCCGCAGCCTCCATTTTGCTCGCTGTATGCCTACTGTGTTGTAGCGCAATCCCCTCTCCTGAAAACCAGCAGATCTGGAGGCTTGCTCATTCATGGCTAGGCTTCTCTTTCTTCATTCCTCTCTCTCCTCACCCTTCTCAGAACGATTGATATATGGCGGTGGGTGGTTTGGGCCAGAGGGTTGCATTTGATGTCCTCCTGTTCCTGATTTTATTAGCCAGAAGAATTCACCGAGAGCTTCATGCTTCACGCTTCACGGATGTGGATGTTTCTTTAGTCATTTTGATTGCAAAAGATCCCACCAGAGCCACTCAGGGGAACGACATATCCCCATTTCTTTCAAGTGTGACTGTGGTCTTCTCCGGAACAGCTGAATCATTGGCTTGCATTAAATCACTTACAGTCTTTGAGGAACCTCTCATGCAGCTGAGAGAAAGCCTGTTAGTGACCAGCCTGCTGTAGCTTCTTCTCCAAGGCGCCTAAGATGTATGTTCAACCTTCCTGGCACTAACCCAGTGGCGATCACTTTTGCTCAAATCCTTTTATCTTTTTTTTTTTAAAAAAAAACTAAGATATAGTTTACATACAATATTGTTTTATCTTCTTAAGTGTAGAGTTTGGCAAACATTATTGAAGACAAACAGCAGTAAGACCAAGACACATGTCACAGTTTTCAGCCGCTAGATTTTTGCCACTTTTAGAATGTCATTAAAATAAGAGTCACACAACATGCAGTTTTTATTGTACTTAATGTAATTCATGCAACATAATTCTTTGGGCTGTGTCATTGTTATTGTACACGTAAGTAATTAATTTGTTATGTTTTCAGTAGATCCTCTTGTCCCTTTATGGGTGACATGCTCCCTTCCCCCCAGTGAATAGGTATTTCGGTTGTTTCTAGGTGAAGCTGTTGAGTCTGCCAGTCAGTATTCACATTATGACCTGCTGTGCTTGTGTACACTGTGTTCTTTCTTCTAGCTTGGTCTCCCTTCCTAAGATTTTCATTCTTCCTTCCTTCTTTTCTCTTCCTTCTTTTACTTTGTCTTCAGCTTGTCTGGAATTGTTGCGTAAACCAGGCTAACCCTGAGTTGTCTAAATTCAAGTACGTGTGTACGTGTGTGTGCATGTACATGTCTGTGAATAAACTGACTGAAGCCAGAAGCTGGCCCTAGGTAACTTCCTTTATCATTTTTTATTTTACTTTCTGAGGCTCTTTCACTAATCCTAGGGTTCACTGATCGGCTAATCGGGCTGTCCGGGGAGGCCCCGGGGTTCTCCGGCCTCTGGTTTATGTGCTGGGATTATAGGCTTGCACTTGGCTTTTATCAGAAGCTAAGAATCTGAAGTTGGGTCATCATACTTTACACAACAAGCAGTTTACCCACTGAGCTATCCTTTCATCCTGAGTGTTTCTGATTCTTATTCATGTTTGCATTTCACAATTTAAACCATTTTCTTAGTAGCTGTTGTCTCCATCAGAGGAATTACATATCATTTCCATGACTGTGGACGTATCTTTCTGATATACTTTCTTTATCTGCAGATGCATTAGTAGGTTGCTTCTCTTTTTAAAATATAACCTTGATAATTGACATCTTCTCTCTCCCATGTTCTTTACTATTATTGTAGTTACTAATAACACTTTAAAAAGCAGTTGCAATTACAAATCATATTTTCTAAAAGCTTTTCTCAGAAAATTAGCACATAAGGGTCTGGAAAGGTAGATTAACAGGTTAAAGCATCTGTTGCTCTTCCAGAGAACCAGACTTGGCTCCCAGCTCCCATGTCAGAGAGCTCACAGGTGCCTGTAACTCCAGCTCTCAGGCATTAGATGCCTCTGGCCTCTGTGGGCATCTGCACTCATGTGCGTTTGTCTCTCTCTCTCTCTCTCTCTCTCTCTCTCTCTCTCTCTCACACACACACACACACACACACCCGTGAACACATACAAATAGTTTAAATGATAGAAATAAGTTCTTTAGAAAATAATACATAAAGTATTAGAAATAATACATAAAGAACAACAGCAGTCAAGGACGGTGTCCTATGTAGACATTTTTCCTGTCTGAGAATTTTACAGTCCGATTTATCCTTGTTTTCTGAAAAAGAAACCAGTGCACCAAAGTTTGAGTTTCTTTGAGTTTACAGCAAGGCAATGTTACGTCTCTGAGTTCCAATGAGCACACACAGACCATGGCTCAACCCAAGGCACAGTCTTTTAAAAATGGGTTTTCTCTCTACATTTAGTTTTATTTATTTATTTTTATTTATTCATTTATTTGGGGGGCGTGTTTGTGCACTCTCGGGTGTGCATGCCTGTGTGCATGTGCACATCATAGTATGTATAGAAGTCAGAGGACAGTTTGTGGGAAACAATTCTTCCCTTTCACTATATGGGACTCAGGACTCAAATTCAGGTTACCAGGCTTGCCAGTATACTATCTTTATCACAGAGCTTTCTCCCAGCCTTAGTTACTTTTATTTAATCTGTCTGTCTGCCTGTTTGTCTAATCTATCTATCATCTATCTATCTATCTATCTATCTGTCTGTCTGTCTGTCTGTCTGTCTATCTATCTATCTATCTATCTATCTTCTATCTATTTATCTGTTTATCTGTCTATCTATCTTCTATCTTTCCATCTATTTATCTATCATCTATCTTCTATCTTCTATCAATCTATTTTCTATCAATCTTCTATTTATTTATCAATCAATCTATCTTCTATCAATTTATCTATCTATCTATCTATCTATCTATCTATCTATCTATCTATCTATCTATCTTGTCTCATTGTGTAACTCGTTCTGCTCTTGAATTCCCTTGCTATACAAACCAGGCTGGTCTTGAACTCATAAAAGTTCACCTGATCCTTCTTTCTGGGTGCTGGAATTAATAACATGGGCCACCATACCTGGCTCCTAGTTTTTTGCTTTTCTTGAGGATGCAGGGAAAAGAAAGAGGAAGAAGGGAAGGAAGAATGGAGGGAGGAAGGGCAGGAAGGAGGGAAGGCAGGAGGGAGGGAGGACAGGAAGGAGGGGAGATGCAAAGCTAGGATGGAAACAGTCCTGGGGAAGAGTGCTTGCCTGAAGCATACAATCACTAGGAGTGCGCGAACCACCAAGAAGAGAGTGGGCCAGAGTGGGAACATTTCTGAAAAATAATACTACTTTTGTGGCTTTAAAAATGTCATCCCGGGCAAATTAATTTTATATATTTACTGTTAATTTCCATGATTTTCATTTACAGCAATGAATTCTCAATCAGGCAGATAAGGTGAAATGTAACTTTTGGTCACTAGAAGATAACTGTAGCAAAGCTGACAGCTCCCCTGACTTACAAACAAGTAACTAAGTGGCCGAGATGACAATTCAGACTTGCCAGGTTGGGAAAAGGTCTCAAGAGGTCTCCAGTAGCAAGTGAAGAGATGGGTATGCTCTCTGTCTGGGATGATGACAGTTGAATCCTAGTTCTATCATTAGAGTTCATGGCTTCTGAACAGAGATGAAAATGTTGGCAGAAACACTTCACAAATGCTGCCATTATAACACACGAAAGGCATGTGGTCCAGAGACCACAGACCCTGTGTGTGCAGTGTCAGCAGGTGTCTGTTAGCCCTGAAGCAGGTCTAGTGTGCTCACCACACAGGCATTTGTCAAGGTAAAGCTACTTCCTCTTCCACACTGTATGGAAGTCCTGAGGCTGGTCCTATTTCATAGAAAGCTTGAGGGTGCCTTGCAGAATGCACTTCCAGAGAAAATGCTTCTATCAGATTGACTGTATTAAGAACTTCCATAGAGGGCTAGTATCCAACATATACAAAGAACTCAAGAAGTTAGACTTCAGAGAATCAAATAACCCTATTTAAAAATGGGGGATAGCGCTAAACAAATAACTGTCAATGAAGGAATATTGAATGGCTGAGAAATACCTAAAGAAATGCTCAATGTCCTTGGTCATCAGGGAAATGCAAATCAAAACAATCCGGGATTCCACCTCACACCAGTCAGAATGGCTAAGATCAAAAACTCAGGTTACAGAAGATGCTGGTGAGGATGTGGAGAAAGAGAAACACTCCTACATTGATGGTGGGATTGCAAACTGGTACAACCACTCTGGAAATCAGTTTGGCAGTTCCTCAGAAAGCTGGACATTGTACTACCTGAAGATCCAACTATACTGCCCCTGGGCATATATCCAAAAGATGCTCCAACATATAACAAGGATGCATGTTCCACTATGTTCATGGAAGCCTTATTTATAATAACCAGAAGCTGGAAATAATCCAGATGTCCTTCAACACAGAAATGGATACAGAAAAATGTACATTTGCACAATTAAGTACTATTCAGCTATTAAAAAATAATGACTTCATGGCATCCTTAAGCAAATGGAAGGGAAAAAACACACACCTGGTATGCATTCAGCCGAATATTAACCCAAAAGCTCAGATTATCCAAGATAAAATTCACAGACCACATGAAGATCAAGAAGGAAGACCAAAGTGCAGATCCTTCTTAAAAGGGAGAACAAACACATATCCATAGGAGGGAATACAGAAACAAAGTTTGAAGCAGAGACTGAAGCAAAAACGATCCAGAGACTGTCCCACTTGAAGATCCAGCTCATATACAGCCACTAAACCCAGACAATATTGCTGATGCCAAGAAGAACATGCTGACAGGTGCCTCATATAGCTGTCTCCTGAGAGGCTCTGCCAGAGCATGACAAATACAGAGGCAGTAGCTCCCAGCCAACCATTGAACTGAGAATGGAGTCCCTAATGGAGGAGTTAGAGAAAGGATTGAAGGAGTTGAAGGAATTTGCAACCCCATAAGAATAATAATACCAACCAACCAGAGCTCCCAGGGACTAAACCACTATCCAAAGAGTACAAATGGATGAACCTATGGCTCTAGCTAGATATGTAGCAGAGAATGGCCTGGTTGGGTATCAATGGGAGGAGAAGTCGTTGGTCCTGCCAAGGCTTGATGCCCCAGTGGAGGGGAATGTCAGAGCGAGGAGGCATGAGGGGGTTGGGAGGGCACCCTTATAGAAGCAGGAAGATGGGAGTGGGGATGGGGGACTTATAAAGGGAAAACCAGGAAAGGGGATAACATTTAAAAGGGAAATAAAATATATCCAATAAAAAATAAAAATAAAAGATGTGATAAAAATAAAAATAATAAAAATAAATCTAAAAAAAAAGAAAAGAAAAGAACTTCCAGGTACTCAAAAGGAGTTGATTGTGAGCTACAGCAGAGCCAGCTAGGTCAAACAGTGGAATAGCTAAGGTAGACGTTGAAATCCCTATGGTCTATCTCAACAGTGCTAAAAATGGCATTACCAGCAAAGCTTCATGCCCTTAGCTCCCCAAACTGTATTGAAGCACCACACTTTCTAGATTTCCTGAGCCACTCTTAGATGATAATGTTCTGTTAATGGCACCGTTTCAGTGGTTCTGCAATATGGTGTTCATGGAGACACCTCATTGGCTAGCTTTCCCATGATAGCCAACCTTTTCCTCCAATAAAACAATTGGTTTAAAAAACTGCGCCTGATGCATAAACTCAATCAATTTGAAAACTATCATAGTTTTCCATTTAATTTATGAAAATTATGTAATGCAGCTCAGAGTTTCCTGACCAATAGAAAAAGTGTTAACTATTTCATCAATGACATAGGTCCAGAGAACAAGAAGAATTCAGCCTGTGAAACTATAGCAAAGATAAATAAACAGTTTTCATTAGCCATCAAAAACTTTGAAAAGTAGTTTGAAAGCTATTATTTATTTGAGCACCTCAAATTGAAAATCATTATTTTTATATTCAATTATTTTTATTAGTACATGTTATTTCCCTCTCTTGGGTAAGATAATTATTTGATTAAGATGTTTATAATTATTAGCATCAAAGAAGTTGTGAGTCCATTAAGAGTTATTTTGAAGTCTATGGATGTGATCCAATTCTCCTGCTCTGGTCAAGACCGGTCCTGCTTTCCTCCCACAGATGAATTAAAACACCTAATTTGAGATGGAAATTTTATTCCAGCTATCAGAAAAAAAAGATTTTTTTGGAAATATTATTTTAGTTGACATGAGTCTCACAGGACATCACACATCTATCTTACTTTTCTGCTGTGAAGAGATCCCATGTCCAAGGGAACTTATAAAAGAAAGCATTTAATTTGGGGCTCAGAGTTCCAGAGGGTAGTAGAGACTGTGGTGTCATACCCATGAGGCATTCTAGAAGCTTATCTCATGGGATGAACAGTCTCTTGGTAGTCTGCCCTCTGCTCTGCAGTTTTGTTCGCTGGATGAAGCGTTCTAGCTTGATGTAATCCTGTTTGTCAGTTCGCCACTATCTCCTGAGTTATCAGAAAGGTCTTGCTGGCACCTGTATCTTGGCATGTTCTCTCTAATGTGAAATTTTATACTTTATTAAGGATTTTGGCTTCTATTGAGTTAATTTTCCCCAGAGTGTAAAGTGGTGAGTGAGTTTGTTTACTCCTGTGGATTTCTAGGGTTCCCAACATCCCCTGCAACAGAGATCCTCTTTCCTCCAACACGACTGTCACCTTTGTTGAAAATCAGGTGTCGATGACAATAGTGGCAGGTTTACTTTCACATCCTCTACGATTCCTATTTCTGTTGTTTTTGAAGTTATGATTGTGCTACATTTCTCTGTGGTATAAAGACAATACTTTTACTTAAACCTTCTTTGGAAGATTTGCCAAATAAATAAGATAGTACTAACAATATTAAAAGCACCATAGGGACATTAAAATTGAACTATGCCAAATATGGTCTTTTCATCTAAGGCCCCAGAACCATATTCTGACAAATCTCCATGGGTCTACTGATAGCAACCCTGTGTACTAAATAAACTCATGCACTTATCGAATCAAAATTTCCATGATTCTTAAATGAGTGTGGATCTGCCCTTCTCCGTGTGTAATCTATCCCATAAAACAAAATAAAACGGGGTGGGGGGAACTAAATGTAACTACCTCAACAAATCCCTTCTTCTGTCACTCCCTCTTATCATGGAGCCTTATGAAGTCAGGGACCTTCCCCACCAACCCAGCAGACACAAGGTCACCAGTGTTGTTATAGAATTGCATCTCATCCAGACAGACCACACCAGGCCAATGTGGTCCCACATGGAAGAGCTTTATTGAGGAAGATGGAGACAAAAAGAGGGAGAAAGAGAAAGAAGAGAAAAAAAGGGGGGACAGGAGGATTTGCCTTTTATATAAACTGAGACATAACTGCTCCCAGGTAAAGGTGAGAACCAAATGTATGCTGGGAATGTATGGCCATTGCCATGGCAACAGTTGCACAGATCCCTGTTGCCTGTGGCGAAAGCAGTTCCTGATACCAACAAACAGTGCCATTTGTTTGGGGTTTACATTGTATATATTTTAAAAGTGAGCTTGGGACAATTTGCAAGTGCTATACAGCTTGAAAATAGAGCAGAAGTGTTAAATCAGAGCAGATCAGAGGAGATAAAAGGGGCAAAGACCGTAAGGTCTTACTGTATCCCTCTCCCAAGTCCATAAAGAAAAAAAATTGAGGTGAACTAGTTTTTATTAAGAGAGAGAGATGATGGAGAGAGCAGGTGAGCTAATTTTCTAATTAATTTCAAGGGGAAATTTCAGGGTTTGGGAACAAGCCACAGACTTTGTATCTCAGCCAGCCTTCTCTCCAAACCATCAATCTGTACAATGGATGAATGTTCTGGAAAACACTCTATTTTTTAATGAATAGGAAAAAGCAATTTAACACAAAGGAAGCACTAATATTCTCTCTCTCTCTCTCTCTCTCTCTCTCTCTCTCTTTCTCTCTCTCTCTCTGTCTCTCTCTCTCTCTCTCTGTGTGTGTGTGTGTGTGTGTGTGTGTGTGTGTGTGTGTGGTTGTGCCACACACCACACACCTATATGAAAGCCACAAGAAACCCTGTAGGAGTTTTCTCTCCTTCTACCATGTCAGCCTTGACAGTCATTGCCTTTACTGAGCCATCACACCAACTCTAATTATGTGTTTCTAAAACTGCATAGAAAAAGATAAATGCTCCCCAAAATGTGTTATTTTCATCTTTTTTACTTCATATAAAAACCAACATTTCACTGTGACATATTTTCAGCTTGGTCTGGTGGAACAAAACAGTCTGTTACTTCATTTCCTACCTCTTTATAGTTGAAACTATCGGCAAGTATAAGACCAAGTATTGCTCTGCATGTAAAGCCTCCCACTGCAGAGGCCATAAAAGGCTGCTCTCCATCCAGAAACCTGAGAAGCCTTTGGCTTCCTGCAGAAAAGCAGGCATTCTCCCTCTGCTTTTCAGCACAGTGTTCACTGCAGGAGTTCTGACAACTTTAGAGTTAAGAGCTCAGCTACAACTTAGGAGCCCTGGATGCTAAATAAATGAATAAATAAGATTGGAGAGATCAATTTCCAGTAGCTACTGGACCTTTAAATCAATTCACAGCTGGTAAAGGTACGTGTCTGTGCCATACACAGCCACATGTAGCACATCTGTATCATGCTCCAACTTCCCTCAAGGCTCAGGGACCACCATGAAAGTAATGTAAAAAGACCCTACAGGCCAGAGGTCAAAGAAGACGGAAGTGAAATCATGTCTTCTGAACAGGACCGGACCATTGCACTCATGAACTCACAGTAGCTTCAGCTGCCTACATAAGACCTGCACAAGATCTAGCCAGTACGCATTCTAGCACAGAGTGAATGTGCATTGTTAACATGGCCACAGACAAGGATCCCCAGTGGACCTAGGAGTGGCAAAGCCTTCCGTGGGCAAGGAAGGCCCAGCCGGATAGCAGAACGTTCCTCTGGTCTCAGTGTGGTTGTTTATAATATATACAGAAAATGCCCACCTGGCGCTCCCCATTCCATGAATATGACCTTAAGACTGTTCTTCTACAGAAACTCTCCCTACCAAGATTAGCCAAACTGCCTCCGTTCCACTGTACACCATGAAGCCCTGCTTCCTTGTTCAGCCGTGCGCAATCCCTGCCTCTCTATTTAATGCCTGCCTCCCTTATATGAAAAGGCACGCTGCAGCTTCTCCATCAGAAAGGACAGACCACCCCACCTCCAGTTTCCTGTGTCTAAGTATCTGAGTGTTTGTGATTTCTTCATCCTTTGCCCCTCCAGTTAAGTCAGTCCCTGGAGATGAACAGAGTGTGGTACCCACCTCTAGCTGAGGTACTGTTGACGGATGAGAGCTTCTGTGGGGAAGAGACTCCGTTTTCTTTAAGGCTATGGCTCCTGGTCATATCAGCAGAAGGCCCCGTACCCATGAGTATATGGGCAGCACAAAATTAGACCAGGGTTATTAAAAAAGAAAAGAAAAAGATACCAGTTGGGATGGGCGAGGCAGGAATCGTACGAAATGAGACTATCCAACACATCGTGTGCATGTGTGAAATTCTCACAGAACAAATAGAAAATATTTTTAAAGTCAAACATTCCAATGGAGAGAGAGAGAGATGTGGATAGCACTTACAGCCGCTCAGGAAGAGTTTCCGAGGCCCATTCAGACAGAGCCTGGAGGGCCAGCCATCGGCCTGGTTTTATAGGCTATTCCCAATCTCCTGCATAACTTGAGGCTGCCTATTCATTTGATTTCCTACTTTTAAAGGGAACTAAAATACAGAGATGAGCTAAAAAACAGAGCATCTCAGGGCATCACCAAATTGTGTTCCTAAGGAAGGTGGCACAACATGGCTGCCATTTGTAAGAAACAGATTCAATGTGGCATTTGGTCCAGAGAGTCAGCATGGACAACTCTAAAATTTGTGCAGCCATTTCAAGTGTCCAGTAAGAACTGGGAGGTCTGACTCCAAGTGCCTAGCTAGCCTTCATAATGTATTTATTTCAAGAATAAATTAAGTAAATGTCAGTTACCAAACACCAGCATAACATTTATGTTCAAGACAATAAAATCGGCTCCTGGCTATACCCTTCAAAATGGGGGTGGGAGGTGGGAAGGGATGACCCTAAAGGAGACCCT
The DNA here is from genome assembly GCF_963924665.1 of Micromys minutus. Lineage (NCBI taxonomy): Eukaryota > Metazoa > Chordata > Mammalia > Rodentia > Muridae > Micromys > Micromys minutus. The sequence continues at coordinate 198,292,285 of NC_137969.1, read as the reverse complement.
GAGTAGACAGTAAGAACTGGGGGCATTGGATTCCACCACGTGCCAGGAATGAGCCCCAGTAGTTCATTTCACATCTCTAAAGTCTTACCTTATTTATAGAAAGAACCAAATAATTGAATGGTCTGTCACCCCATTTTTCCAATCATTCTAACACCAAAACCACAGTCCCCTCACTTCTCTCAGTGCCCTTGGAAAGTTGTGCCTTCGCATTAGTGTGCCTGTGCCTACAATCACAAACATTCTGAAGCCATGGGCTCTGCCACATAAGGGAGTCTCAAAGGCTGCACCCTTAGCCCGACCTCCACAATCATTCTTTCCTTTGTGTTAAACTAGATACCGACATATTCATGATTTCAACTCCATCCTTACAACTGTCATACAAATTCCTAGAAATATCATACCTGGCGCAGTGTTTGATTTTTATTTTTAAAGTATGAAAAGTGTTATATTACTTGTATCTCTTAATTACCTAGTAAGGGACATGGTAAGTACTCTGATTGCTCTGGTTGAAGTTGAAAAGTCCAGTGACTCGCAGCAGGCCAGAGAGGAATGCACTGTCATTTGATACACTTGCTAAAGGGGAGCCTGGCAATATGGACCGAAATGGGACCACTTAAACCAATTCCGATTTTCAACATGTAGAAAAGTATACCAAGGCAAATATACAAAAGGAATCGAATTATTTTTATAACAGAGAAACAGAAACAAGCTATGTATTTATCAGTAGATAGGCAAATCAAGGACTATCCAAAGGAGACAGTGGAGCACTTACAGTAAGAGCACAGGACCCTCTGTGTTACAGTAGAACTAGGCCAGAACTTTTTATCCAGGAGCAAAGCTATGGAGAGAAGTTAAGACATTTGCTTGAACACAGTGAGGCTCTTCGCCCACACAGAAGTGGTTCTCTGTGCTTTCCGGTCCAGACCGACACTCTCTACCCATAAACTGTGTGAGGAAATGACTTTTTGTTAGTTTAAGTTCACTTTAATTAATTTATATTTAAATAATCCCATGTGACCAGAGGCTACCACTCTGAACAGGATGTCGAGGTAGACATAGATATGTCATCTGTTACTTTATAATCAGAAAACTATATAAAAATCAACACAAACACCATGGACAACAAAGAGCAATCAGCCCACATCTAGAGGACAGCCTGAAGAGACAGAAGAGATTTAGTCAACAGAAACTTTACCACAGACGCTGCTGTGCAGAGAGGGTGTGGTTTAGGCATGTGGTTTCCATACCAAGCATGACTGTGCTCCTTGGAAAGTTTCCTAGATACCAGAACACACGCCCACAAAGAAATGGATACATGCCAAAACGCAGTGTCTTCTCTTGCAGCTCCCCAGAACATGGAGAAGAGAGAGGATCATGGGAAGGAGCCTGAGGAGAAGCTGGAACACTGAAAGCAGGGTCTTTTGTCCTGAAAGGGTAATAAATTATTCAGCTCCCAGAATGGATTTGTAGTAATTAGGAAGCTTGTGTTTTCTACTTACCAGCTCTGATTATAACAAAATGAATGGAGTAACAACATACCACATTTTTCCATGTAGGAGCCAGCCTAAAAGATAGTTTTGAGAAGTCATGCAAACCAGCTAACAGACAATGTGATTTTAGACCTACACAAAGCATGGGGTGGCGGTTGAGTTTTCTGTTACAGTGTTTCCCAAGTCCGATCTGTTTGCAGATATGAAGCCTTTCTCTGCCAAATGAGGTTTTCATTGCCATATTGTTAGACAGCTGAGAAAAAATTATAATCAACCTCTCTCTTTCTCATTTACAGTTTTCTCAGCTTGGGCTATTAATTATGAAACATAGCAATACTTTATTAGAATTTGGGAACCAAAGAAGCTTCCTAGTGCTGGGGAGTGTACCTCTGTTAATATAGCCTTTGTCTGGTATGAACAAGGTTCCAAATTTAGTCCCCAGTACCTGGGCCAGCAAGTCCTAATGACCTCCCTCCCGACCCCACATAGACTGCTGAAAATACAAGTATACATGAATGATGAATGACCATATATAGCTTTTTACATAGGTTCTGGCAAATTGAACTTAGGTCCTCAATATTTGTATAGCTAAGGTCTTACTGATCTATCTCCCTACTTCAAACTATATCATTCGTACTAAAATGAAACAAACAAATATGAAAACTGTAAAGGAATGTCTTGATTTCACTTCTTAGAGGAAAAAAAATATTTCATGGAGATATAAGGAAAGAGAAAAACATCTGGTATAGATCCATTTTGTTCTATGGAATGATGTTTCAGGTGCTAACATTAAAAGCTGCTTTACGATTAGTAATAAGGAAGACTTAGAGACAACCAGTACTATGTACAGGAATCTCAGTGTGAACATACACTGATGTAGAACACAGTGTTTTGTGGTTTTTGTTTTTTATCTTGATGAGAAATCAAGTTTATTTTTATCATAATTCCAATCAACAAGTAGCCTGCTTCTTTTAAGCACGGCTGAGAATAATTTTGTTGTGTTTTTTAGTATCTAACGGTAAATTATATAAGATTCTAGCTATGGCTGGTAGTATAGATACTAGCACACATATCCATGTGCTCACTTATTAACTACAGTCACGGGAACAGCATCAGTGTTTTGGTTGGGAAACTGTCATTAGATTTACTAAGATTTCTGTGATCTTTAAGAAATTTCAGAGTTCTGACAATGGTCCTATACTCAGTTTTAACAACAGCCTTCTGAGGAAGGTATTTACAAAACTAAGGAAATTAAGACTCACGGAAGTTATGTACTGTCTGGTGTTACCAAATAAAGACAGGACCAGGAGAACCAGGCCCGCATCTGCATATGTAGGTGCTTCCACTCAGCCTTGCTCTTGGTCACCTGACACGAGGGATGACCAGAGACCAGGCATCGCAACCCACGGGTTGAAGGATCCCCATTTCAGCATGTGAGCTGTTGAGATTGACTGGTGAGTCTTATGCTCTTGGGGGTTTCTGAAATCTCTGAGGCAGCTTGCACTAAATGAGTCATCATCTAAGAAACAGGCGGGCCATCTCCTGGCAGTGGCTAGAACACAGACCCTCAACTGGTCAACATGCTGACAACAAGATTCTGCATGCTAAGCCCTGAGTGAGATATTCATATTATGTCCCCCACACCACCCAGGGCTGAGGGATTTTAGCAGAAGAGGAGGCCATGATGGTGGAAGACAGAAAACCATGTTTTCTGGTTTCAACAGGGCAGTTGCACACCTGAGCTCACAAGAATTGTGATAACCTGCATAAAACCCACAAGCTCCACCAAATTTCAGTGGATTCCAATATTAGCTGAAGAGCTATTGGTATTCTAGAGCTTCTGCGAGGGGGAATTCATTTCTTTAACAATAATTTAACAATTAGAAATCAGATTAATTGTAAATACAATTTAATAATTTTAAGTCAACCACACAGTATGTCAGGTCCCACTCCCAAGACTATATCTGGACTTAAAAAGAAGAAATCTCAAAGTGGGAAGGCATGAATATATTCACAATACAGTGTATGAAATGCTCAAATAATTAATAAAAACTGTTTTTAAAACCACCTGTTTTCTAATCCTAGCTCTGTCGCCTTCCCACTGTGTAATTTTAGGTAAGTCGCTAATCCTTACTGTGCTCCAATTCTCTCACCTCAGCTAGAAATTATCATACAGATTCTTAAAATCCATAATTGAAAAGTGTTTTGTGGTAAACAAGGTCAATAGCTGATTATATCATTCCTTGAATGGCAAAAAACCTTGAGAGATCCTGAGAGGAAGGTCCTCAAACAGACAAAGAAAGAAGAAAACAAACTAAAGTTACAAAATCACCAAAATGGATGTCTTGCTCAGGGTGTGTTTAGTTGTCTCCACAAATATCCTAGTGGAAGGCACCAAGCACTTTCCTCAGGTGATGAGCAGCTAGGCCAAAATCTAAAAAATGGTGGCTTTGCCATACAGCAAGTTAGCGGCAAAATTTGGACACCAGATTTTGGTTTCAGTTCAGGCGCCTAGAAGAAGAGAAGGAAGAGGAAGAGGAAGAAGAGGAAGAGGAGGGAGAAGAGGGTGGAAGACGAGGAGGAAGGGGAGGGGGAAGAGGAGGAGGAACAGGAGGGGGAAGAGGAGGAAGATGTTCTCTCTTGAAAGATGGCCTTTGGTCCTGGACCTCATTAATCAAACTGACAGTGCATTTGCATTCCGTTCCTGCTTCTCCTCAGAGCTCCCCATTTTACAGTGGGCACAGTGGGCACTTATTTCAGTGTCTCGTGGTATCTGCTGTAACCTTTGAAGCCACTGTGCAGCTGCCGGGGAATAATATGTCTTAGCATCCTCTCACATCTTGGTGTCCAGAGCATACATATATGAATGGTAAGGCTGCTGGCTGGTTTAGAGCAGTGTTAGAGTCAGAAACCTATTTCCTTTCCAACAGTGAGGTCTCGAGCTCATGAGCTGAACTGATAGAGACTTTCAGGGAGCTTTAAGATTTCACTGGGCCCAAACTTTGGGTTACATTAACTGGGATCTAGTCCTAAGAACATAGCTCTATGGTAGAAAACTTAGCTGGCATGTTTGAGGCCCTGGATTTGAATCCTAGGACTGTAAAAATGTTATAACAAAATTTAACCAAAACAACAAGGAGAAACTCTGAACTCTGTTGACTATGATAAAACTTGCTAATTTAATGGTGCTTATAAATAGATTTTATTATTTCTCTGAAATATGATTTAGAAGTTATGGTTACCATAGTATGCTAATGTCATTTATAGGAAGGGAAGAAGGAAAATTTTAAGATGATTATATAGAAATGCAGTCATTTAGGGTACAGAAAGCAGTATTTGTAACTTTATACAAAGAAATAAGAGTACTTACTTGACCCTAAAGAGCCTTAAGAGTTGCATGGGAAGGTTAGAAAATGATACAAGAAAAATCAAATAGGGATACCAGGTCTAAAGGCCCATGAGCAGTATGGACAGAGGCAGAGAGGCTTTCTGGTGGAACTTCAGTCTCTGTGTGACTGCTGGCTTAGAGACGGATGTGAGGAGTGTCTCCATGCCTGCACGATCTGCTCTGCAGTGTCTGCTTACTGTCATTATGTAAGGAAAAGAACATGAACATCTTAAACATGTTTCTGTTGCAAGGAGGAGCCCTTTGGGCCATCTCTTGGCTGCTCAATAACAATGCTAAAAAAATGACATAGGACATGAAAGAATTTAGGTTCAATGAAGAATAGAATATACCACATTGACTTTTTAAATAAAGGCAGAAGCCATAACATTCTGTCCCATAAACATACAGTAAATGCACAGTCTTACACATTTTTACGTTCTGAGCTTTATTAAATTTGTTCTAGTGACCTGGAAAAACATCCATGGACTTGCACTTTAGCAGATGTAGTGATTTTTAGGAAAACCACATTAAATAGTTATGAAATATTTGTCCCTACTTATGGTCTTGTGACAGACACAAATATATAGCTACTCAGAGAACTGTAAGAAACCAGCTCCTCCTCCACTGCCACAGAAAACGACAAAGCAGATGTCTATTGGTTCAAGGGGAAACTCTGCTGGGTGTATGAAACTTTGCATTTGTCTATACAAAGCACGATAAAGGAGACCCCAGTTTCAATACCTCACCATATTCTTGTATCTTTTGAGGTAAACCATTCTTTAGTGATAACAAAATGATTTACCATTAAATATTTGCAATTTTAAAACTGCGAACAGAGCTTTTATGGTTAGGACTTCTACAAGTCATTTCCTTGAAGTGCAATGTTTTGCAGGGGCTGGGTCTAGAAGAAAGTGGAGGAAATACTAACAGTCGGATGTCCAGACGTGAGAATTACTCCCGCTCAGGAAGTCCTCTCAGCCATAACAAGGATGAGTATTGGTTTGTTTTCATTCAAGGAAATAGTCAGAGGAAATGAGCAGAAAGCTGATTGTTTTCCCCCAATCCTCTTTTAAAAACCTAAGTATCAAGGAAAAATAAAGCTACTGTGATAAAATACCACCACAATCAAAAGCAAGTTGGAGGAAAAGGGGGTTATTTGGCTTACACTTCCACATCACTGTTCATCATCTAAGGAAGTCAGGACAGAGCCTCAAACATAGCAAGGATGTGGAGGAAGAAGCTTATGTGGAGGCCATGGAGGGATGCTGCTTATTGGCTCGCTCCTCATTGCTTGCTCAGCCTACTTTCTTATAGAACCCAGGACCCCCAGCCCAGGGATGGCACCAGTCATGATAGAATAGGCTCTCCTCATCAATCACTAATTAAGAAAATTTCCTAAATCTGTGTCTTACAGAAGCATTTTCTCAGTTGAGGTTCCCTTCCTTCAGATGCAGATAGTTTGTGTCAAGTTGAGATAAGACTCGTCAGGTCACCTAAAAAACCTGAAAAATAAATAATAAATGAGTCATATGGACTCATTTCTCCTAAAAATATTGATTATAAATCCACAGCTGTGTTCCTGGGAGAAGGGAGGAAGCACCAAAAAGTAAGCGGTACACGAACTGGCTCTTCAAACATTTCCTAGGGTCATCAGCTCTGGGTGTGTACTGGAATCACATAGTTCTATGAAAATGGATGCCCTGGTAACTAACAACCAAGTTCTATGGCAGCTGATCTGAACATATCCGGGACAAGAGCTTTGAAAGTTTCCTGAAATATTCTGCTGTGCAGCCAAAGGCAAGAAGCAAAGACAAGAGCCAAAAAGGCTTTCATGGGCACTATCTGGAAGCCAATGGAGTTGCTAATGTTTCTCATTGAATTTTCTCGTCTCCAGTTCCAGCTACCTCCAGTGAGGAGTCAGGAAATCACATGCTACCAGAATTTTAGTTTAATTTGACCAAATGCCCCCTTCCTTTAGGATATGAACTTTTAAAGAGTGTAGAATGGTTCAAGTAGTGGCAAACAGTGAGCTGAGTAGAGGGAGCAAGTTGCTTTTTATTCAAGGCGGCCATAGACTAATACTCAGGGAGAATCTAGGGCTTCATTTACACCTCTGTTTCAAGCTGTTCATCCTGTCTGTGTTAAATTATAATACACATAGGTTTTACCTTTAATTTAAAATTTAATTAAAAATTTTAAATTTAAAATAGTGACATCCCCTCCCTCGGTAGGTTAATGTCAAGGCGATATATGATTGGACAGTAGAGAATGGGACAGGGACAAAGTGGGAAAAGTGAAAGAGGAGGAGAGAGGTTGGTGATTCAATTCACAATGGAGGAGGCAGAGGAAGATGTTTCAGATCAAGTTGAATCAGATCAGTTTTGTTTTGTTTAGGTGGGCAATTTATATCTTTATTAATTGGCAGTGAATTTATTGTTTAGATATATTGTGGATTGAGAATTTAACATATAAACCTGTTTGATAAGCTAATGATTGTGGAGTCATGTTTTTACCAGGCAGTGGAGGACAGTGTGTGAAAGCTGTTGGTTGTGGATCACCAAGGAAAGAGGCAGATAGGGCGGGTGGAGTGGACTGCACCTGGGTCAGAAGAAGCCAGTGCCTGTGAGTACTTAGAGGCGGTGTGGAGCCGCTAAGATACAGATGCTCCACAGTGCCATGTGGTCTCATGGGAGCCAGCACTAGTGCAGTTAAAAGGTTTTCCACTATTTGACATTTACCACAACATCACCTCCCTACCATCATATCCATTCAGGTTAAGTGTCCAGTATGAAAGTACCAGGCTCACACATTCACAGCCATTCTGTTTCTTCTACCTCAGCATGTGAGGGGTAGGAGGCCAATGCACTAACACAGAAGGATTATTGGACTTAATGAACAAAAAACATGGTAAGACTGTGTCAAAGTGATCAAGACACTTTCAAGATCTACTTTCCTCATCTGTAAAAGCAAGTTGTTTTGAAGAATAAAAGATAACTCCTGAACAAATTAAGAATTCAGTGAATGCTACTGAACCAAAAAGCTCTCTAGGCAAATAAAAAAAAAAAGAGGGGGTTATTTCATATCCCATTTCCAATGGCTGCCTGTCTTAGCTACGGTCTATATTGCTATGAAAAGACACCATAACCATGGCAACTGTTACAAAGAAAAACATTTAAGTGGGGCTCCCTTAAAGTTTCAGAGGTTTGGCCCATTATTATCATGGTTGGTAGCATGGCAGCATCTAGGCAGAACAGTGCTGGAGAAAGAGCTAAAAAAGTCTCTGCATCAGGCAGCTGAACTGACTGTGAGCCACACTGGCATATAAAACCTCAAAGCCTTTCTCCATAAGGTCATACCTGCTCCAGCAAGACCACACTTCCTAATGGTGCTACTACCTGTGGGCCATGCAAACACTTAAGTCTATGGGGGCCATTTCTATCCTAACCAGCATTTCCCTCTCTAGACCATATAAATTGATGGCTGTTGTTGCTCAGTTATAATTAAGCCAACATTTGAAAGGAACAACCCCCAGAAACAGTCCCTAATTAAACTAGTGCCAGTGTCAGGCTTTCCCCTTGGTCTCAGCTTCAAATATCTCTATGATATTAATTTTCTTTAATGTGTTTTAATGATTTATTTCAAGTTTCATAGTCTGTGATTCTATTCATTTTCAGTATTCCTTTTGTTATTTAATGGTACACAGATCAACCATATGGTAGGTTTCTGGAACCACCTGATAATTAACATTCTCATTCTGAGTCTAAATACATCAGTCCATGTGGTTAAAGTTTATACACAAACAATTCCATATGGACTCAAACCTAGAAGAATTGTTTTCCATATTGTCTTGCCCAAGATTTTATTAAAGATTTATGTATTTTTATTTTATATGTATGGAAGTTTTGCCTGAATGTATGTATGTGTTCCATGTATACACCTGGCTCTCAGAGAGGCCAGCTGAAGGTACTGATTCTTCTGGAACTGAGATTATAGACAGTTGGGAGTTGCCATGTAGATGCTAGAAATGGAACCACAATCCTCTGCATCTCTCCTAGCCATCTCTCCATCCCAGTCTTGCCCAAGTCTTAACCAAGAAATTTACATGTAGTTTGGAAAAAAATATGCTGTGTCTGGGACTTAGGTCATATTTCCAAATCATACTGAAACACATTAACCAGTTCATCAATGTCTTCCAGCTCTGTCCATGAAGTGAGGACGGAGGAGATCATTACTCAAGATGGAGTTTTCCACAAAGCTGAGCCTCTTGAGTACCAATAACCCTCAACCCTGCCTTCTTTAGGCTAGCGTTTAAACCTAAGACTTCGTGTGTGCTAGGTGAGCAACTACCCTTGTGTATCTGGTCCCTTTCTCTTCATTTCTTTATATATATATATATATATATATATATATATATATATATATATATATATATATAATTTTGAGATGAAGTCTGTTAAGTTGTACAAACTGTATACAAACTCACTTTACCACACAGGTTTATTGGTCAATATATAATCACATTTTATCACATGACCTATAAACTAGCCATTGTGAGGTTAACTATCTCACTCAGGGGCCTTCTAAAGCCATGTTTCTTAAGGAATGACACACATGAATTTGGGGGAGATATATTTAGACCATATTACATATCAATCAAAAAATGAGAATCTAGGTTGGGGAAACATAAGATTGAGGAAAAATTTAAAAATTCATCTTCATTTCTGCCAATCATGTTCTGTAGATTCAAACTCCTGAGACCTGGAATAAACCTTTAATGGAGGAAATTTAATGAACATCCATGTAAGCTTGAACTCAAAATAAAGGACAATGGCCATAATGCACAAAACAGTACCTGACTAAGTCTGTGTGCAGTATATCTTCTAAAATTTGAGTATATATCAAAGTTATAGAGGAAATTTGAGAATGGTCTAAATTAATAACTGTTAAACCACCCAAATATTGGCTCAGAAAAAGACATAAACGTACACCATGATCAATTATGTCTACATGAAAATATTTATAATCAAACTTTACAAAATATTTCATCTCTACAATTCTGTTCAGCTGCATTGTTTCAATTATCTGACTAAATCTATTTCACATCATGCCAAATGGACTGAGATTTTGTTCTGGAAAAATAATATTCAAAAGAGAAAAAGAACAATGTATTTTTCACAGAAAAAAATTCTCTTCCATCTCATTATAATCCATATATTCTGTTTACTCAGAGGTGGCAGGAATTGAATGTTTCAGACTACGGTGTGAGGTCACAGAGATGTTAAGATCAGAATCCTCCAAACCCCCAAATGATGATGCTAGCTGTTCAGAGGTGTGTATGTCAAGAATTGGAGGTGCTGAATAGAAGCCCTCAGTAATCAACCGAGGCTGTTGCTCACAATCACAGACAGTGGGCCCTGGACTCTGTAGTTGTCCTCTGGGCAAACACTGTGTCTGTGGTCAGACCTCACTCGTTATTCTATAGTAATAAGAGATCCCAAGTCAGGGGAAAGTCTACCCCAGTCAAGCAGGAGGTATCATGCGCTCAGCCTTTCTTCTCCCTAGTTATTACCCACAGTGCTTTGCTCCAGGGCTGGAACACTGGACCAAACCCATCATTGCTCTCCCTCTCTGTCATATTGCCACAGCCTCTTGGATCCGTGATGACCATGAATCCTCAGCTAACAGTAACTTGTCTCTAAATTTCCACCATCTTTAGATCATCAGGCATATCTTATGTGCAAATTCCCAGCTGTGAAGAGGACACAAACCTTTCCCCAGCAGGCCCTCTAGCCTCCATGTGAGTTAGTGGGTGTCCGGATGAACTCCCAGATGTTGCAGGCATCTGAGTCAAAAGGTCATATAAACATATTTTATCCAGTGTTCTAACTTTGAAAATCAGGCCTATATCAAAATATGCAGGCACAAATTTTATGTGGTGGGAGTTTACAATAGAATTTAAAGTCGGGAACAGATTAGAACTGGTTCCAGTGAAGTCAGACACTTCCAGACATCGGTTTATTTACAGGCTACATTTCTTCTTCCAGCTAGTCTGTGCCTTGCTTCATCTCTACTGTTGTATCTTCAGGGATTTGAGCACCATTCTCCCTGAGAAGGTGCCTGCTTAGCTCCCAAGCATGTTCCTGCAGCTGAGCTCTCAGCAAAGATAAAAATGCTTAAGGTTCTTGGCCAGCTTTTCTTGAGTAGCACAACTTCCAAACCTGGGCCTGTAGATGGGTGTGTGGCTGCTTCAGGTGCTTCTCACACCTCTAACTGGGGAATGTCTGGAAAGTAGGAAGTAAAATGTGCAGACTGTGTGTTCAGTTAAAATCGTAACACAATAATGGGGAAAGGATTTAGTGTAAGTCAGTTTTCCTATGACTTTTTTTATGTTAAAGTTAGATTTTTTTCACTTTCAGTAGCAATCACTTCCCTGTGAAAACTTTGTATTATTAACTCAACTTGGAAGTTACAGTGAAATTTCCCCCTGAGAACTTAGAACTAAGGGAGATCAAAGAGTGATGTGTTGGTTTGAATAAGAATGGCCCCTATAGGCTCCTATATTTAAAGGCTTGGACATTAGAGAGTACTACTTGACATGGATTAAGAGGTGTGGCCTTGCTGGAGGAAGTGTGTCACTGGGGGTGGGCTTTGGGATTTCAAGTGCTCAAACCAGGCCCAGACCCCCTCCTTCTGCCTGTGGATCTGGATGTAGAGCCCTCAGCTACCTCTTCAGCACCATGTCTGCCTGCATGCCACCAAGCTTCCCGCCATAACGACAGTGGACTCTGAACTGTAAGCCAGCCCCAAACAAATGTCTTTTCTTACCAGAGTTGTCATAGTCACGGCCCCCTTGGACTCATACTTAGACTTAGCTATCTAGCCCTATGTATGAACTGATCTCACAATTAGTGCCCTGTTTCTCTTCACAGCAATAGAATATGGCCTAAGACAAGTAGTGTATGAGAGAAACTTTAAGACCAACACAATGACCATAAAGTCACCTTTAGAGAAAAAGGCTGGGGATGCAAAGTGTTAGTGTTTGGTCGGATACGACAAGGGCCAGGGCCAGGGGCAGGGGCAGTGGCAGGGCCAGGGGCAGGGCCAGGGGAAGGGGTAGGATCAGGGGCAGGGCCAGGGGCAGGGACAGGGGTAGAGGCAGGGGCAGAGGCAGGGGCAGGGGCAGGGGCCAGGGGTAGGACCAGGGGCAGGGCCAAGGGAAGGGGTAGGATCAGGGGCAGGGCCAGGGTCAGGGGCAGGGGTAGGACCAGGGGCAGGGGCAGGGCCAGGGCCAGGGCCAGGGGCAGGGCCAGGGGTAGAGGCAGGGACAGGGCCAGGGCAGGGCCAGAGCCAGGGCCAGGGGTGGGGCCAGAGGCAGGTGGGAGGAAATGAGCATCTGGATAAAAGATCTGAACATAAACTTTTTGAGTATGTATCTACTCATATGTGTGGTCATGTTCACATATATACACATATACTTCATGGATGCTGAAGTTCATCCTTGGGTGTTGTTCTTCAGCAGCCTCCTACCTTGTTTTTAGAGACAGAGTATCTAAGACCTGGAGCTCCAGATTGGGCTACACTGTCTGACCAGCAAGACCCAGGGATCCCTCTGTGGGTGTCTGGTGTCCTGGCCTTGGGATTGCAAGTACACACTTCTGTGCTAAGGTTCACATGGCTCCTGGTGACTGAACTCAGGTCCTTGTGTTTTCCAGCCAACACTTTACTAAGTTACCCTCTATGCCCCTGAAAATATATTTACTGATCAAAATTACTGCCAATTCATGAATCAAACAAAAAAGATTACAAGGGTTTGGGCAAGCACATCCATCTACAAAATGTATAGCATCTCTGGGCAAATTCCCCAGGCAATCTGGGGAATGGGTTCCCTGTTGATAGAAATGTATGTGTGCCTGGGCAAAGAGTGGTCCCTCTACCATGACTGGGACATGTCAGGAAGGACTCAGAGAAATCAAATGAACATCCCCAGCTTGAGGTCTGCTAAGATAAGGGCAGAGTAGCCAGATAAGAAACTTGGCTTTGGACTGTTAGGGAAACATTGGAATAGATGCACAAAATTGGTCTTTAAGGTCATGGGCATTCCCAGCCCTGATGACTACTTCTCGCTGTAAATTAATATACCAAGTAACGCACCAAAGCAGTGATGTGAACCTGAGACCACTCACCCAAGCTGGATATGCCCCCTGCTTTGCCACACTCTCATCTTTGAGCTGTCTTACAAGGTTGTCCTGTCAAATCTCCACTAAAGCACTGTGTTACATTCTTTATCATTTTGAATGTACGAAGAATGCAAAAGGGTGACGCGTAGGGCACCTGTACCACACCTCCAGAGAAACTGTCATGGAACAAGTGAGGCTGAGTATGTCCAGACCCTGGAAATCTGAAGCACTGAGATTAGATCCTCATCCCGAGACCAGCAGGAGTAGGGTTAATTCCCTCCCTGTTTCCATACCTGCCTCAGAGCACTCAAGTAGGCAACTACTGACCAGCTTGTCAAGGTGAATCAGTCACTGCATGGCACCTGGAATACCTCGCCATGCTAATGAGGCATCTCAGTGGCCGTATCCTTCAGGGAATGAATGCCCTCCCTGGATACTCTCAGGCCCTTCTTCAGAAACTATAAAACCCCTGGTTCACCTGAATAAAGTGTATGCATTCAGACCCATCCCTACATCCCCAGTAAAGAAATACAAACAAGCTAGGATCATCTCAGCGAGCTGCTTCATACTCTCTCTCCCACCCCACTCTGCTTCACCCCCTCCTGGAGCAGAGTCTGACTTAGGAAGACTGTGAACCCCCAGTTTACAGGCAGCATCCTGAGAAAAGAGGCTGAACCCGGTACCACAGTGACATATTCAAATATTTAAACGTACCACTATTTCACCGAATAAAGACATATTATATAATGAAGGAGAAACTTATGTAAGCATATTAGGATTCCAAACTAAGCCCTTCATGAAGATCATAGTAGAGGCCACACACACTGGAGCTTGCTGACTTTAGGCTCAGTGAGGAAGGGCTCCATTATTACACACATTTGAGAACATTACAGAGAATTTAGTTAAGTAACTTGATGAGACAAATATACGGGAAGGTGCTAACAGGAGCCCTAGAATAAAACAAAGGTAGGTAATTCCAATTCATCACTCAACAGTCATTGGCTGACATCTTAGGACCACCGTCTTGACCTTACACCTCCTGAAGTTCCTTTATCAGTGGAGAAGATAACACACACCCTGACACAGAGCAATGGCAGATTCAAGAAGCCTTCCAAAAATTACAGTGCCAGCTACAATGAGAAAGCAGATCTCCCTGAGGTGATGTTTCAAATGCTCAGTACAACTATACAATGGCACAAATAAATTTACATTCCTATTCTGAGTTAAAGTTTCCATAGGTATGTTATTGATCTAAATAAATGAAGTTAATGGCAAGTTAGTATGTTTAAGACCATTTGAACTTTAGTGTTTTTAGCTGTGTCTTCTAATGGCATGTCCACCCCCTTACTTCCTCTTACTAACGTCCCATGAACATGTGAAAGGTCTGTAGGGGAGCAACTGATTTGCCTTACAAATTCAAACCTGTATCAACTTACGGGAGCCGCACACAAGATCAGCACTGGAGGGAGTGGTAGGAAGGAGTGTTCTCAAACTTCTACCACCCCAAGATGCCCAGGAACTTGCATCTTTATCTTCTGAATAAATTATTTCTGGGGCCCAGTCACAATACTCCCTACTGCCATAGGAGGGCATTGTCAGGGGCTGTCATTCTGCTGACGCTAATTCCAGCCATAGCTCTGCCTTCATTCTGAGTTCTTCCCATTCTGAGAGCAGTTACCAGTAACATCTGGCTCTCTGGCTTACACTGTACTTTTGCTCATGTGCTCCCCTCTCTCCCTTTCTTATTCCTTCCTGCCTCCCTTCTCTCCTCTGTGTCTTCTTTCCCTCCCTGTCTTAAACACTAATGTAGTAACCTAGTGAGGTTTTGTCAACTCGACATAAGCTGGAGTTCTCTGAAAAGAGGGAATCACAATTGAGAAAAATGTCTCATAAGATCGGGCTGTAGACAAGCCTGCAGGGCATCTTCTTAATTATGGACTGACCAGGAAGGGCCCAGACTATTGTGGATGGTACCATCCCTGAGCTGGTGGTCCTGGGTGCTATAAGAAAACAGGCTGAATAAGCCAGATGGAGCAAGCCAGTAAGAAGCATTCCTCTCTGGCTTCTACATTAGCTCTGCCTCCAGGTTCCCGCCTTAGGTATTGTCCTGACTTCCTTCAGTGATAGACTGAGACCTGAGAGGTGTAAGCTGAATAAACCATTTTCTTTCCAAGGCATGTTTGGTTACAGTGCTTTATTACAACAGTGGTAATGTAACTAAGATATCTGGCACATGATCTGTCGCACTAATGTGAAAGGTTAAACCAGATAAAAGCCTAAGCCAGATCTACTCCGAACATTTAGAAACATGCTATCTCTTGACTGCTCATCTTTCTTCCATGGTGGTGATAGGCTGTAACTCACATCAGTGTTAAGATCTACAAATTTGCCTAGCCTTTTATTTTATGTCATTTAAGATGAACTAGCTTAGGTAAAATATTATCTTGAAATTTGTATAAGGCCTACATGTTATATATTTTCCCCTCAAGGACCTGGAGAGAGAAGAGGTTATAACAGGGTCGAAGTCACAGTGTATATTTCTAAAGCCCTCATTTAATTGTATTCCCCGCAGCACCTCTATCTCTCTGGGCCATGACACTTACAAAAGGTCTTCAGAAGCCATAGACGTTTGAAAAAGTCTGACATTAGCTCAGTTGTTATAAAAAGCTCCTTTCTTCTGCATAATGCATTGACTTCAGACGAAATGTGCTCTACAAGGAGAACATTGCCCTTCCCACCAGGGTAGAAACCACTGTTTGCTTCAAAGGCAGTTTCAGCTTCTGCAGAAGGTACTAATCACATGACCTGTTCACCATTCCAGCTCAGTATTCTACCACGAGTTCTTTGTTAAGTTTTTTAAAATTGTTTGTGAAACCCTTTCATTTCCCACAACTGAATTCTATAACATGGAACAAAAATACTCTTCCTGTTTCTTGTATCTCTGCTCTATTCTCAAAGGCCAGTTTTACACTAGATAACTGGCAATGTAGTAAAACTTATAAAAAGAAAATGATCTGTTTACCATCAAGAGTAATGTTTTCACATGTTACTAGATTTTCACCTTGGGTTCTTTCTCATCAGCATTTATAAAACTGAGACTGGCTCAAGGTACCAGAGGCAATTTTAGACTTCTTTCCAGAGAGCCTGCCTTACCTTCAGCTGAACTAGATGCACATCCACGTGCTTGCTGTCTGCATCCTGCTGGACGGAATAGGTGAGGTCACGGACCCGCTCTGAGGTCATCCGGAGCCAGGTCTCAATCTCAGGTAAATGAAGAACGATCTTCCAGTCGGCTGCTGTGTGGAGTGGAGGTGGCTTTCCATACTGCTGCTCAGCATCGATGTCCTTCACGGCTTCTTCTCCCTCTCCTTCCTCCTGCTCTACAGTAGGTGTCATGTTGATGGCCATGGGTGAGGCATCAGTCGCCATGGGATCTGGGTCCTGTGACCTCAGTGGGGAAAGTGTCACGCTCATGGTTAACATGGAGAAATCTAAGCCTTACTTCTTTCCAAAACAGCTGAAAGGCAAAAGGAAATAGGAAAGCAAAGTCAGACTAGATTTCCAAATAAAGCAACGATACTTCACTTCGTAGAAGAAACAGGGCTTCTAAATAAAGCCAGATTCTAAATTTAGAAACCATTGCTCATAACAAAAACAGAAAGAGGGGTTTTGATTTTAAATATTATAGCCACAAGAACCAGTATGTAACACAAGAGCATGGTGATACTGTCTCTTCAAATCTATTTTCCCATTTCCTTAGTAACAAATGCTGAGATTTAGCTGTGAATATCCTTGTGTGGATTTAGATCTAGAGTCCCCCATTTCCCTTGCAGCCAGCTGTGGCCCCATAGCCAAGTACCAGCCAATGAGAAATGGAACAGCTAGGCAGAAATTCTAAGAGCTGTTTCAAGGGACTGTTGAGCTAGAATAAGCCACCTGTCAGCCCATCTGCTTTCTACCACTAGTCCAGTCTCTGTGGTGAACTCCATGACTAGAGCTCTGGCTCCATGTCAGGCCAGAAGACGCTCTGGGGTGTTCTTAGAAGAAGATGGTGAAGCATAGAGCTATGAACATGCATTAAATGAGATACCAAGAGGCCTCTCTGCCAGTATTGCTGACATGTAAAAGGAAAGGACAAATTTCTATTGTGTTCAAAGCAATGATTAAAAGGGGCTTTCCTATCTCCCATGCTCATGGATTGGCTGGATAAATAGAATAAAAATGGCCATCTTACCAAAAGCAATCTACAGATTCAATGCAATCCCCATCAAAATTCCAACTCAATTCTTCATAGAGTGAGAAAGAGCAATTTCCAAATTCATTTGGAATCACAAAAAATCCAGGATGGTGAAAATTATTCTCCAAATAAAAGAACTTCAGAAGGAATCACTATTCCTGACCTCAAGCTTTATTTCAGAGCAATTGTGATAAAAACTTCATGGTATTGGTACAGAGATAGGCAGGTAGATCAATGGAATAGAATTGAAGACCCAGAAATAAACCTACACACCGATGGTCACTTGATCATTGAGCTATAACTATCCAGTGGAAAAAAGATAACATTTTCAAAAATGGTTCTAGTTCAACTGGAGGTCAGCATGTAGAAGAATGCAAATCAACCCATTCTTATTTTGTTGTACAATGCTCAAGTCCAAGTGGATCAAGGACCTCCACATAAAACCAAATACACTGAAACTAATAGAAAAAAAAGTTGGTAAGAGCCTGGAACACGTAGGCACAGGGGAGATTTTTCTGAACAGAACACCAATGCCTTATTCTCTAAGATCAAGAATCGACTAATGGGACCTCATAAAATTGCAAAACTTCTGTAAGGCAAAAGACAGTGTCATTAAGACTAAACAGCAGCCAACAGATTTGGAAAAGATCTTTACCAGTCCTACATCTGATAGAGGGCTAATATCTAATATATAGAAAGAACTCAAGAAGTTAGACTTCAGAGAATCAAATAATCCTATTTTAAAATGTGGTACAGAGATAAGCAAAAAGTTCTCAGCTGAGGAATATTGAATAGCTGAGAAGCACCTAAAGAAATGTTCAACATTCTTAGTCATCAAGGAAATGAAAATCAAAACAACCCTAAGATTTCACTTCACACCAGTCAGAAAGGCTAAGATCAAAAACTCATGTGACAGCAGATGCTAGTGAGGATGTGGAGAAAGAGGAACACTTCTCCATTGATGGTGGGATTGCAAGCTGGTACAACCACGCTGGAAATCAATCAGGAGGTTTCTCAGAAAATTGGACATAGTACATACCACTGCTGGCTATGTACACAAAAGATGCTCCAACATATAATAAGGACACATGCTACACCATGTTCATAGCAGCCTTATTTATAACAGCCAGAAGCTGGAAATAACCCAAATGTCCTTCAACACAGGAATGGATGCAGAAAATGTGGTGCATTTATACAATGGAGTACTACTAAGCTAGTAAAAACAATGACTTCATGAAATTCTTAGGCAACTGGGTGGAACTAGAGAATATCATCCTTAGTGAGGTAACACAATCACAAAAGAACACACACAGTATGCACTCACTGATAAGTGGATATTAATCCAAAAGCTCGGAGTACCCAAGATACAATCCACAGACCACAAGAAGCAGGAAGTCCAAATGTGGATGCTTCATCCTTCTTAGAAAGGGAAAGAAAATACCCATGGGAAGAAATACAGGACAAAAAGCGGATCAGAGACTGAAGGAAAAGGTCATCTAGAGACCACCTCACCTGGTGATCCACCCCATATGCAGATACCAAACCCAGTCACTACTGCTGATACCAAGAAGTGCTTGCTGACAGGAGCCTGATATGGATGTCTCCTGAGAGGCTCTGCCAGAGTCTTACTGATACAGATGAGGATGCTTGCAGCTAACCATTGAACTGAGCACAGGGCCCCAACAGAGGAGTTAGAGAAAGGACTGAAGGAGCTTAAGGGGATTGCAACCCCACAGGAAGAACAACAATATCAACCAATCAGACCCCCCCCCAGAGCTCCCAGGGACTAAACCACCAACCAAAGAGTACACATGAAAGGACCCGTGGCTCCAGACACATATATAAAAGAGGATGGCATTTTCTGGCATCAATAGGAGGAGAGGCCCTTGGTTCTGTGAAGGTTCAATGCCCCAGTGTAGGGAAATGCCAGGATGTTGAGGTGGGTGTGGGTGGGTGAGGGGAGAGCATCCTCATAGAAGCAGGAGGAGGGATGGGAGAGGGAGGAACCAGAAAAGGGAATAACATTTGAAATGTAAATAGATAAAATACCCAATTTAAAAAAGAAAAAAATATAACAAAAGGGGGGCTTTCCTAATGTATGCATCCAAATATCATTTTGAATAAAACCAACATATTCAACACACCATAAAAAAAGAGGGTGTCTTAATTATGAAACACGCCATGTTGGTCTCAGATATTGTCTATTTTGAAGATTTGAAAAGATGAAAGATATAAATAAATGATAAATAGGTAGATAGATAGATAGATAGATAGATAGATAATAGATATAAATAACATGTAGCAATTCCAAAATGTTAGTTTCTTTAAAAAATAGAGTATATCAAAAATGTCTAATTAATGCTGGTTAATTAATGCCATACCCAGGTTAAATTAATATAATATGCAGTTATGTTGAAATGGGTAGAGATGTTTGAAAATTTAAGAGTAATAATCTGTTCTGATATATGCTAGTAAAAGGGTTACCAGACAGGTGAGATTAGAAACTGCATATCATGGAGAACTAAGTTTGCTTTTGAGGATAATGGTTAGTTCCTAGAAATGATCCTGCTCTTCTGGAAGTGGTCTAGCATAAAATACCCTTTGGCTCTTATGTTATATAATAAATGAGGTTATTTTGGTCCTGAGAACAGCTTATTTTCAAGGCTAATGGATTTCTTAGTATTTTACAAAGTTGTGTTTTGTTGTGGTGGTGGTTGTTTCGTTTGTTTGTTGAGCACATTCAAGTTGTACTTTTGTTACTGAAAGTAGCTGACCAAAAGTTCAGGAAGTTAATGTGGTTATCAGAAAGCAGCTCACACATTTTTGTCAGATTCTTAATATTCACTTAGCAACTGTGTTTGGGGGAAAAAGTACAGGAAAGAGCTATTTCACCTCAGATGTCAGTCTATCGTGACAGGAAGTCAGGCCAGGTACTCAGCCAAGGCACCAGAGGCAGGAGCTGAAGCAGGGGCCATGGAGGAGCACTACTAACAGGTTTGCATGCCATCAGCCTGCTTTCTTACATAACCCAGGACGACCAGTGTAGGGGTGGAACTGCCCACAGGCCGCTGAGACCTCACAGTGTCAATCATTAACCAAGAAAAAGACTACCACCAACTAAAGAGTATACATGAGTGTGTCCATGGCTCCCTATTGAAGAGTAAAAGGTTGTCAAAGGACACTGATTCCTTGCCCTAGGGATTTCCTCTGCCGCTCCCAGGAAATCCCACCCAGGAAATCCCACTTTCTTGAGATTTGAGTTCCCAAAATACCACAGAAGGTCCGGATGACCTCTGTGGAATGTTCCAACGCCCTAGGTGTGCCTGGGGGTGTACTGATAAAAAATGTATGATTCTTCCCCTTATGAATTTCCTCATTCCCCCTGTCCTCCCCCTCCTTTGTGATTTTTGCCTTTATAAGCCTGTTACAAGTTCAGGCCGGGGTCGAACTCCTCTACCCCTGTGTGGTGTATGAGTCTCGACCCCAGCATGCTGGCCTGAGATCTCACTCTTTCACTTTCAATAAACTTCCTCATGCGATTGCAGCAAGTCTGGTCTCGGTGCCTCGCTGGGTGCGCGCCTCTCCTGAGATTTGAGTGAGGGTCTCCCTTCGGAGATCTTTCATTTGGGGGCTCGTCCGGGATTTGCGCGACCACCCAGGGGCCCTAGACCTACTTGGAGGTAAGGATTTTCTTTCCTTTCTTTCCTTGTTGTCCTGTTGTGACTCTGTGTTTGTGGATTGTCCAGATTGTGATTCTGTGTTTGTGGATTGTCCAGATTGTGATTCTGTGTTTGTGATTTGTTCAGAGGTCTGGTGCGATCGCAGTTCGGTATTCGCAAACGCTCTAACCGAGTCTGCTCTTCCAAGGGAGGAGTGGAGTGGACGGGGATAGACGTGTCCAGGGTCCACCGTTTGCTCGCCCTGGGAGATGTCCCAGGAGGACAGGGGGAGGACCAGGGACGCCTGGTGGACCCCCACGGGAAAAGTCGGGAGATCAGTTTTTCTCCTTGACGATCTGTGTCAGAGGGCCAATTGTGGGCCATCTGGCTCTTTTCGGGATTTCGGGTCGACTCGAGGTCGGCGACTGACTTTGTCTCTCTGTTTTGTAGTATCTGCGAGTGTTTTGTGTGTGTGTGTCAGAACTAGAAATGGGCCAGACTGTGACAACCCCACTAACACTGACTTTGAACCATTGGACGGATGTTAAGACAAGGGCCCATAATCTTTCTGTTGAAGTCAGGAAAGGACCGTGGCAAACTTTCTGCTCCTCCGAATGGCTGAGTTTTGGCGTAGGATGGCCTTCGGAGGGAACTTTTAATCTATCTCTTATCTTCGCTGTTAAGCGAATTGTTTTTCAGGCTTCAGGGGGACACCCGGATCAGGTTCCATACATCATCGTGTGGGAGGACCTGGTCCAAAACCCGACATCCTGGGTGAGACCCTGGACAGCGGGGGCAGAAACGGCAATGGTGGCCGTGGCCTCGAACAAGCTGGCACCTGCTCCATCGGCCCCCACGCAGATCTATCCTGAAATTGATGATGGTTTTCTTCTCCTTGACAACCCTCCACCCCCATACCCTCAACTGGCTTCTCATGCAAGTCCCCCACAGGCGCCGACTCCCACTGACTCCCAGACGGCCTCTGAAACAGGACCAGCGGCCGGGACCCGAAGCCCCCGGGTTCGAAGCCCAGGGGGAAATGGCGCGGGGCTTGGCTCTGCTATTGCCCTACCATTACAGGCTTATGGACCCGCCCCAGCTCCGGGAGAACTAGTCCCGCTACAGTATTGGCCATTTTCATCAGCCGATATGTATAACTGGAAAACTAACCACCCCTCTTTTTCAGAGGACCCCTCGGGCCTGACGGGACTCCTTGAGTCCCTGATGTTTTCTCATCAGCCCACTTGGGACAACTGCCAGCAGCTTTTGCAGGTCCTCTTTACTACGGAAGAGAGGGAGAGGATCCTCCTGGAAGCTAGAAAAAATGTTCCAGGACCAGATGGGACCCCCACCAATCTCCCTAATCTTATAGATGCAGCTTTTCCCTTGATCCGCCCTGACTAGGATTACAACTCTGCAGAAGGTAAGGAGCGTCTCAAGGTCTACCGCCGGGCTCTAGTGGCAGGTCTCAAGGGAGCCGCAAGGCGACCCACAAATTTGGCTAAGGTAAGAGAGGTTCTTCAGGGACCTGTTGAACCGCCGTCTGTGTTTCTTGAACGTTTAATGGAAGCTTACAGGGGTTATACCTTGACCCAACCTCTGAGGGTTAGCAAGCAGAGGTGGCTATGGCCTTTATACAGCAGTCAGCATCAGATATTAAGAGAAAGTTACAATGGCTAGAAGGGTTCCAAAACTATACCTTGCAGGATTTGGTGAAGGAATCAGAGAAAGTGTTTCATAAGGAGGAGACTGAGGAAGAGAAGCAAGAAAGAAAGAAGCAGAAGGCAGAGGAAAGAGAGGACTGGAGGGTAGTAGACAAAAAAGGAATTTGTAGGATTTTGGCCACAGTAGTGAAGGGCCAGGGAGTTAGGAATCAAGTCTGGCACTAGGAAGGAGCCTCTTGACAAAGGTCAATGTGCTTACTATAAAGAAGAAGGCCACTGAGACAAAAATTGCCCCAACAAGAAAAAAAGGGGACACCAGCAACAGAAGCCCCGGACATGTGGCTCCAAAGTTTTAAATATTTATGGACTACCCGAAGATCTGTGGATCTCGGAGTGGGCCGGGTATCCCACTTATTCATTGTAATGCCAGACTGTCCCTGCACCCTGTTGGGGAGAGACCTCCTGACTAAGATGGGGCACAGATTCACTTCCACTCTGGTGGACCACAGGTTAGAGGTCCAGAAGGGGAGCCTGTGCAGGTTCTAACCATCCAGTTGAAGGACGAGTACCAACTCTAAACAGCCTGCCTCAGATCAGACGGGCTGGTGGCTGCAGGCATATCCACAGGCCTGGGCGGAGACTGCAGGAATGAGGAAGGCTAAGAACCAGCCCCTGCCCATATGGAGCTGAAAGTACAGGCTAGTGGTGCGTTAGTACCCCATATCAAAGGAGGCATGAGACGGGATCAAGACACTCATCATTCAGTTACTCCAACAACTTCGTATGTGTCCATCATCCTGAGGTGTGCCTCTCCTACTGGTGCGGAAACATGGAACCAACGACTGCTGGACAGTTTAAGATCTCTGAGAGGTAAACAAATTGGTGGCAGAACTCCACCTTACAGTACTTAACCCCTATAACCTGTTGAGCTCATTGCCCTATCCAGGACCTGGTGTACAGCACTGGACTTGAAGAAAATGCATCAATGGACTCATCTAGAGGTAGACAAACTTGTAAAGACTGTCTTGAGGTCAAATTCTTTTGTGCCAGATTTGACTAGATAACTGTGTGCCATGTTAGAAAGCAAATGTATGTAGAAGGCTGGGAGGAGAGAAGATAGACCTGAGGTTTACTGAGAAGTGGATTTTACAGAACTGAGCCAAGAAGGTATAGATATATAAGTATCTATTAGTCTTTATAGATACATTTTCTGGGTGGGTAAAAGCCTCCCCACAAAGAGAGAAATGGCAGCAGCGGTCATAGCTAAGAAGATTCTAGAAGAGATCTTCCCTAGGTTTGGCACCCCTAAGGTAATTGGATCAGACAATGGGCCATCTGTGTTGCCCAGGTAAGTTAGATATTAGCTTGTTTATTGGGGACTAATTGAAAATTACATTGTGCTTACAGACCCCAGAGCTCAGGACAGGTAGAAAGAATGAATAGAACTCTAAAAGAGACCCTTACTAAATTAGCTATTGAGACCGGCGGTAAAGACTGGGTGACCCTCCTCCCCTTTGCGCTTCTTAGAGTCCGAAACTCACCGGGGCGTTTCGGCCTTACCCCTTATGAAATCCTACATGGGGGACTGCCTCCCTTAACGGAGTCGTGCGGGATATTGGATCCTGGCACTAACTCCCCCTCCTCCTCTGCTCTATTTGCCCACTTAAAGGCCTTAGAAGTTATTAAAACACAGATCTGGAGTCAAATCAAAGAAGCCTACACTCCAGGAACCACCGCGGTGCCCCACAGGTTCCAGGTCAGAGACTCAGTCCTGGTCAGACGACATCGCGCTGGCACGCTTGAGCCCCGGTGGAAGGGACACTACCTGGTGCTGTTGACTACCCTCTTGGCAGTCAAGGTCAACAGGATTGCTGCTTGGGTACAGTGGCTGCTGGTGACAATTCTCTTAAGCTGCACCTTCGTCGTAGCCCCAACCTTGGGTAATAACCCCCATGCCCCTCAAAAATTAACCTGGGAAGTGCTTAATGAAGTGGGCGACGTCGTGTGGTCAACAACCGCAGTGCACCCCCCTTGGACTTGGTGGCCTGATCTTGCACCCAATGTCTGTAAGTTAGCAGCCGGCTCTATGGCCTGGGATCTTTCCAGTTATACCAATTTAGAAAAGCCACCCCCAGAAGAACAGTGTGTCCCTCATGGCATAGGGATCACATTGGGGTGTTCAGGACAGTTTTACCGAGCCAACCTTCAGGCAGCAGACTTCTATGTCTGCCCCGGACAGGGACACACCAGGGAAATGAAGAGAGGGGCCTCAGACTATTTTTGTAGTAAATGGGGATGTGAGACCACGGGAGAAGCCTACTGGAACCCTTCCTCCGCTTGGGATCTAATTATAGTTAAAAAGGGTTGTAGGCCAGGGAGCCAGAGAAAGGGTAAAGAGATCCATCCAAATACCTGGCTTATAGGACTGGGTGTGCCTCTGAAAGCTCCGCTAGCCCTCAGGGACCGTGCAAAGACAGTTATTGTAACCCTCTAAATATCAGCTTCACCCCATAGGGAAAACAAGATCGTCAGTGGGTAAGAGGAAACTGTTGGGGATGGAGAGTCTATACTGGCAGAGGGGACCCTAGATTCATTTTTGTTATTAAGATAAAGATAGAGAGTCCACCCACACGACCCGTAGGCCCCAATTCGGTGCTTGATAACCCTGCACCCAGGCCTGAGAGTCCTCCTTGTCTCACTCTGTCACCAAAGGAGGACTCGTATCCCCTTTTGACCACACCCTCCTATCTCCCTATGAGAACTGAGGACCGCCTGTTCAATCTGCTTGATAGTGCATTTGTTGTTTTAAACCGCCACTATTTTGACCTTAGCTGTCTTGTTAGGACTTGGAGTGGCAGCAGGAATTGGAACAGGGGCAGCTGCCCTCATCCAACAACCTTACTACTATAATGAACTCAGAGCAGCTATGGACACGGACCTGGGAGCATTAGAACAGTCCATAACCAAACTAGAAGAGTCATTGACTTCATTATCAGAGGTAGTGCTACAGAACAGGAGGGGATTAGATCTGCTTTTTCTAAAGGAAGGAGGGCTCTGTGCTGCCCTAAAAGAAGAATGTTGCTTTTACGTAGATCATTCTGGTGTCATAAGAGATTCTATGGCAAAGCTTAGAGAAAGACTAGAAAACAGAAAAAAAGAAAGAGAAACATACCAAGGATGGTATGAAAATTGGTTTAACTGGTCACCCTGGTTCTCTATGCTAGTCTTGGCTTTGGTTGGGCCTTTACTCATTTTAATGCTAATCCTAACCTTTGGGCCATGCATCCTCAATAGACTGGTGACTTTTATAAAAGAAAGGGTGAGTGCTGTACAGGTAATGGTCCTAAGACAACAATACCAGATATTACAAGAAGCTGAGGGATCGCTCTAAGATTAGAGCTTTTTACAAAAAGAAAAACGGGGGAATGAAGAGTAAAAGGTTGTCAAAGGACACTGATTCCTTGCCCTAGGGATTTCCTCTGCCGCTCCCAGGAAATCCCACCCAGGAAATCCCACTTTCTTGAGATTTGAGTTCCCAAAATACCACAGAAGGTCCGGATGACCTCTGTGGAATGTTCCAACGCCCTAGGTGTGCCTGGGGGTGTACTGATAAAAAATGTATGATTCTTCCCCTTATGAATTTCCTCATTCCCCCTGTCCTCCCCCTCCTTTGTGATTTTTGCCTTTATAAGCCTGTTACAAGTTCAGGCCGGGGTCGAACTCCTCTACCCCTGTGTGGTGTATGAGTCTCGACCCCAGCATGCTGGCCTGAGATCTCACTCTTTCACTTTCAATAAACTTCCTCATGCGATTGCAGCAAGTCTGGTCTCGGTGCCTCGCTGGGTGCGCGCCTCTCCTGAGATTTGAGTGAGGGTCTCCCTTCGGAGATCTTTTATCACAGATGCAGCAGAGTACTGCCTTATATGGCATCAGTGGGAAGGGAGATGCTGGGTCCTGTGGAGGCTTGTTACCCCATCAAAGGGGGAAAGTTAGAGGGGTGAGGCAGGAGTGGGTGGGAAGGGGAGTACCCTCTTAGAGGCAAAGGGTAAGTGGAGAGCAGGAGGTTGAGGATGGGAGACTGAAGAGAGGGACAACATTTACATATAAATAAATCAAATAATCAATTTTTTTAAAAAAAAGAAAACATACATTCACACAAGGCAAAAAAGAAAAAGATAAAAGATAAAAGAAAGAAGGAAGGAAGGAAGGAAGGAAGAAAAGAAAGGAAGGAAGAAAGGAAGGAAGGAAGGAAGAAAGAAAGAAAGAAAGGAAGGAAGGAAGGAAGGAAGGAAGGAAGAAAGAAAGGAGACTTGCCCACAGAACAATCTGATGGAGGCATTTTCTCAACTGAGGTTCTCATTAAGTTGTCTGACCCCCTTTGGTGCCTGCCTTAGGAAACTGCCTGGTGGTAGGAGGGAGAAATGCATCCCTCGTGTTTGTAACCATCTTGTGTTTAATTTATTAAATGATACTGACCCTAGCCTTGGCTAATAAAAAAAAATCTCAAATATAACAAAATTTCTGGAATGCATCCAGTCGCAGGAAGTGTGAGCTACCCCAGTACTTACTGACCACACCCACTGTTACACAGGTGCTGACTCTTCCTTCCCCCAAACACATCTAAATTATTAATCCCTTCACTGCTTTCTAAGGGACAAATATCAAGTCTCAGTCTCAGAAAAGAAACCTGATAACAAAGGTTAATAAAGCCTTCTTGTTCAAGGACGTAGAACTGGCACAAGTGGGGAACACACTGATGTAACAATGATCATCTCAAAACCTCGACTGCGCCAAAGTCAACTAAAATCCAGCTGGTGTGCACTGAAGTCCTCAGATGCACAGATAGTCGCCTACTGCCCAAGACCCTGTATAACTAAGGCGTGGCACTATAACTAGTGACAGGCAGTTTTGTCCAGTTCCTAAACCACATGATAAACATCCTACCTTAAAGAAGAGATCTATCAATGAGTCAGCTCACCCACATGTCTTAACCCACATTTCCACATATGTCGTCAGGCTACATACAAGTCAGTACGGGCATTGGTTGTCTCTCAGACTTAGTTTCCTCGGCTGCAGAATGAAGGGACAGAACTAGATAAGATGTTATCTGGGCAGAAGAGTGTGAGACTGCTTACTGTTAGAGATCCAGGGATTTCACAGCCACTAGTATTTCTTATCATGTGTAACTACTGCACAGAGGCAGAATCAACTGGCTTGTCCTAGTTCATAGGAAAAAAACATTACTAAGAAAAATAATTTTCAAAACATAGTGAGGGGCTGGAGAGATGGTTCAGTGGTTAAGAGCGCTGACTGCTCTTCCAGAGGTCCTGAGTTCAAATCCCAGAACCCATGGGGTGGCTCACAACCATCTGATGCCCTTCCTCTTCTGGTGTATCTGAAGATAGCTATAGTGTATTATATATAAATATGATAAATAAATAAATCTTCATAAAAATAGAAATAAAACATAGTGTTAATAATTTTTCCCAGAAGAGCAAACACAAAAAGGACTCCCCTCCAGGAATCTTTTCCTCAAGACTAATGATGAAGACGTGGTTCTGTGTGTACAGCACAGAAAAACAGGAAAACTAAACAGGAAGGTGTCTGGGGAGGACCAAATGTGCTTTACTCCGGAGAGGGCTTAGAAGTCCTGAAAGGCAAACTTCAAAGCGAGATTTTCCTGTGACAAATGATCAACTCATCAAATGGCAAGCAGGGCAGTTTCTTGTGTAGCCCAGGGACGAAGACAAATTCATTTTACCGAGCTCACACTTGACTTTCTGCTGTGCCTTTTCCTTTACATACACTTTGCCACTGAGAAATGAATGCATGTGTCATACACGTTGCAAGCGTGGGATGTGGTGTGAGTAAATCAAGCACACGGTTCACGAGAAGCAATTAATATGAACATGTGATTTTCAACTCTGACAGTTCACATTTCGACATAGCAGCATCGACGGCTACGCTCCCTGGTTTGTACAAAAATCTCATTCAATGCAAAAGATAAACTCGTGTAATTCAAGGCGACAGCTTCAACATGCAGACTACGGCAATGATCTTTGTGTGTAGCATGTCTGGTTCTCATTCTTGCTTTTCAAGCACATTAATTGCTTCACTTAAATGCAAACAGTAGCAGCAAGTTCAGCGCTTTTCCTTCGTGAGTCCCTTCATAAAGGAAAAGAGGCTTTCTAGTCACAGAGACGTTAGAAAAGAAAATGCCACTAGACGGCAGGTCACAGCAGTGCAAGTGAGGGCGTCAGGCCAGCAGCACACAAGTACCCACCGAATTGCAACTGACTCCAAGAAGACAGAAGAGCGATCAATCCGCGTTTGAAATCCAAGGTCCTCTCCCTCCCTCCCATCACCAAATCTTTGTCTGTGGTCACCTTCCCGGCATTAGAAATAATACCCCCTTTTATCCCAGCTCCTGTTAAAAATAGCATCCATCAAATCCTCTCCTTTACCGGCAACTGTGCGCAAGGGCCGAGAGAAGTGATAACCTTAAATCTTTCCTTTTTAATTGGGGCGAGAGTTTTCCCTACCTTACTCTACTTGCTATCCCATGGAGACAGAAGAAAATGTACCACGGACTGCTTAATAAGGACTCGTATCTTTCTAGAAGCCCAAAAAAACTTGAGTTGAAGCCTGAGGTTCCCAGGATGCATTTGTGTATGTTTAGATGAGGGCAGCCTTCTTAGGGAAAATCACAAAGCAAAGACCCTAGCTGTCCAGCCCTCAGACTGCCCATCTCTCCTTTCTCCTGTAATTTCCCTCTGTTAAGTAAGAAGCAGAGAAGTGGGGACCTCCCAACTGTACTCACTGTAAATGCTCCGTTCCTAAGGTCCCTGCAGGATTAAGCTTCTGGCTCCTCCTCCTCTCCCCACCCTGGCTTTCTGCTTGAGGCTAAACAAGATAAAGGCCAGTGTCAGCTGCTTGGGGCTGGCAGCGCTGCGCTGCAGTACCCATGGTTTTAGTGACCGTAAGTGAGGGCTGCTACCCAGTCCCTATTTGGAAACCATTGTGTATGTTATGACCTGCAGTCATTGGCAGGCTTTTTGGAAACAGGCAGTGACAAGTGTGAGCTGGGAAAAGGAGATAATTGCCAAAACAAGGACGCCTAAGGAAATGGGTGCTCTGTGGACAGAACACAGGCAGCCACCGCTCAGAAGAACCAGGATGAGACTCCCCACAAACCAAGCATGCCTGAGGCCAGATAAAGTAAGGGTGGCAGGCTAGCTGTCTGACGTAAGTGGGCTTGTGTGTTCCCTCTTTCCTCAAGAAACTGTTTCTCTCATGTAGGTAGCCCATGGATGTGAGAAACAGTCTCTCCATCACATGAATCAACCGTAAGTTTGAGCACAGCCTTCCACACTCTGCTGGCTCGACGGGACTAATTTTAGCCACATTAACAGATCTGCATGCTGCTTGTCACATCTCACAAAACAGAGGTGCATGTGATCTCTTAGGCATGGTTCCATCAACTGTCCCTTGTTTTCCTTCCCTTCCATTTTCTTTCTTTTTATTCTGACAACCACCTGTCATGGAGCCCATTCGTACCAGCATTTAGAAAGGAAAAACACATCTTCTAGACTATTCCAATTTTTGTCCCGTGATTTGACTGCATTGAGGAAAAACAAAGGACCTCAAGCAGTACACCCGAAAGCTGAGCCCAGGTTAGCAGAATTGCTCTGTGCAAAGAGATCAGAAAAACGTGTTGATAAGACACTTGGTTAAATGCCACGCCCACCTAGATGGTTGAGGATCGAACTCATCTCCTCGCCTTAACTTCTGCTGCCTGCCCACCTCCCTGGATCTGATGGGGTCCACAGATAAGAAACTGAACGATTTTAAGTCAAAGAGATGCTGGCGAGTTAGAAGTGCACACAGAACAGAGGGAACAGACAGTGTGGCTCTAGCTCCTGACGAAACCTCTGGAGCCGTGATCTGTGTCTCTTTCTGTGCCTTCTCACCCACCGCCCCATTTTTTCTGGGAATCCTGAGAGTGTCTCTGTTCTAACCTTCTTGCATGAACGGGCTATCTCAGGGTAATGAGGATATCAAGTGTACCTGGGAAGGGGCCATGCTAACAAGCAGGCTGGGACAGAACACAATTTAAAGGATCACGCTGGAGCTAATGGCATCTTTCCCTTTCCACAATTTAATGTCCTTCCTCTGCACATGACTGATTACACCCACCCCTCACTGACACAGCCTGTGTTTTCTGGAAATTGGATACCCAACCTGACCTGGCTAGTCCTCATGTCTCCTGTTTTCTTTCTTCCAGAAATAAGTCCCTGTCCCAGAAATTCATTTGGCTGCTTGAGGCAGTCACCCACAAAGCACACATAATCATGCGTGAGTACGTGGGCTACAATGAGATGGTTGCTCACCACTTTTGCTCTCATTCCAAGCTGACAAAGTCACCTTTAAGTAGTAGGCAGGCACTTTTCTCTTTTTTTGAGAAAATGTCTTGAGGAAGACTGTATTTGTAAAACCCTGATCTTAAGATTGCCACAGTGGCAGGCAAATCTCTGGTCTATCTGACGATCTGCCCAGCCAGGGCTACCAACAGGACTATATATCTTGTCTGGAAATCACAAAGTAAGATATCAGTATTGTTACTTAGTCACTGTTATTGATGTGAATAAAGTGAAGTAAGATTCATTTCAAATCAGCTGCTATGACTGAGAAGCAACTGTGTGTAAAAATCTTATGTTTATATGACACATTGCATTTAGCCTCAAGAATTATAGTTTCATAGGGACAATCTCTGCCTCTCCTACCCCTGGCACTTCTACATACTACATGGGCAAGAAACAGTCAAATACACATAATCAAACTAAAAGCCCTAAACAAATGCCAGTAATCATTCAACATGTAAAAAGCACCATTTGCTGGAAAGTGTGATATTTGAGATAAACTGAGTTTGACTTAGCTAGGAAGGTTCAGAAGGACATTGATGGGATTCTAGGCAGGGGAAGGGGGTAAACAGAAACACCCGTATACCATGGAGTAAGAAAAATCAGGAGAGACTGGTTGAGAAGACTGAAAATTCAGTGTGGCACAGAAATAGGACCAGGAGAAACCGCAGCCACATTCCGATGGCTTTGGGTGCGCTATACATGAGCTTTGAAATGAATCTCATGGGGCTGCGGGCTCTGAGAAGACGACTTCAAAAGAGAA
Organism: Micromys minutus; assembly: GCF_963924665.1. Lineage (NCBI taxonomy): Eukaryota > Metazoa > Chordata > Mammalia > Rodentia > Muridae > Micromys > Micromys minutus. The sequence goes on along the minus strand of NC_137969.1, from coordinate 198,260,487 downwards.
AGCAGGTAAAATGAGACAACGCACAACGCACAGAAGCTTATTGATCAAGAAAGGTAATGAAAAATAAAAATTAAGAAACTCGAAACTCCTTTTTTTAGGTAAATCTTCCTCAACACAGAACATAACCTTAAAACTTCCTGTAGTACAGAGAAAGAAAGAAAGGGGGAAAGAAGAGAGGGAGGGAGAGAGAAATTGAGAGAGGGGGGTGGGAGGGAGAGGGGGAGAGAGAGAGAGAGAGAGAGAGAGAGAGAGAGAGAGAGAGAGAGAGTGGGAGGGAGAAGGGGAGAGAGAGAGAGAGAGAGAGAGAGACAGACAGACAGACTTTATATCAGTGTGATTAAGGGGACTGTGTTCTGTCCTACCTACCCCATTAAATATAAAAAGAAGTCTCCATTTTTAGTTTTCCATTAGCACTGGTTCACAATCATATTACAGAGTTGAAGTGGAAAATTTTTAAATATCATTTTATATAATTATTTGACTTTTTCCTTGTTCTAAATTTTCTTTCAATTTAATTTCACAGTTAAAAACATATTCAATCGAACACTGTCAGGATGGAAGCACTAAGGTTAAAAGACCCTCCCTGTCTCCCTGCTCTTAACTCCTGACAATAAAAGACGACTCTATACCTCAGTAGGCACAGGAAGAAGGAAGATAAACCAGTTCAATCCTGAATTCTAAAATTCACTAGTCATCTGTATTAATACAGTGTTTGTTCACTCCATGTTCATTCCCAGATGCTGACAGGTTTCTGTAAAGAGATTGCTAAGGAAATATCTAGGTAGACAGCCCACTGTACAAAGCTACCTAATTTTACTCCCTTCTAAATGCCTACAATCATTACCAAAAAGAGGGGGAGGGTTCTTCTAGTAAAGTAAACACCAATAAATAAATAAATAAATAAGAGGAAAAAACAATGTTTTGAAAGCTACAAACTAGATAAAGAAGTAATAAATGGCTTTCACAACTCACAAAAGCTAAATTCTAGGCCAGCAATTCAGGGATCACAGAAGCAACATGCCTTTTCTTCCAAGTACTTTGCAACTGATGGACCTCGACATCTCTGCAGACAGACAGGGAGGTGCCTGGAGGAGATAATGTTACCCAAAAGAGGTGTGGTCTCCGTCCAATCTCCCAGGAGGAAGCCCCGATTCCACGGGTTTTCTAAGTGATCGAAGGGTCTGAGGATGGAGCCTGGAGGACAGACAGACCAACCAGCTGTGCAGTCAATACATGTGTAACACACTAATGGAGGCCAGAGGTCAGCGCGGGATGTTCTCTCAGTTACTTTCCACCTTAGTTTTTGAAACAAGGTCTCTCTTAGAGTGCAGTAACTCGATCACCACGCTGCTATGAAGGGCTTTCTGCCTCCATCCTAGATCTTCATGTGAATGACAGGTCTGGGCTTAGGTGCTCACATTTGGGTGGCAAGTTGACTGAATGAGCCAACTCCTAATCTTTGGATGTCTTAACATGGAAATCAAAAAAAAAAAAAAAAAAAAAAAAGAGAGAGAGAGAGAGACACCCAACTATTTTTCTTAAGAAGGAAAAACAAGTCTTCTCTATTATGTGTACAAATAAACCGTTGATTCTAACCACACATGGGGAAGTGAAAATCAACCCCAATAGAATGGCAAAAGCTAACACAGTTTGGCAGGGGTTTAGAGAACAAAGATCTCTTAGAGACTGTTGGGGCAATGCAATCAGTACAGCCACATGGAAAACAGTAGCCACACAATTGAAAATCAAACTGCCACACAATCTAGCAAATGCACTACTGAGTACAACATCGAAAACGAGATGAAACACATCAAACTCGGACTTGCACTCCTGTTTATTTAATCCCAACTCAGAACCACTAAAATGTGGGAACAACGCAGATGCCTTCCAATAAATGAGTAGATGTAGTTTGTGCAGCATAGGTAAACAATGCCATACTGTTCAGCCATTAAAGAGAATGGCATCCTGTCATTTACACACATATGCGTGGAAGTAGGGGTCATTTGTTAATTGAAATAAGCCAGACAAAGAAGAACAGAATTCTATGTGTTCTTGCTCCTCTTCAGAAATAAATATACCAATCTCAAAGAATAGGGGTAGCGGTCAGGAGACACGATGCAGTTCAGAGGGAATGGAGACAGAATGAAATCTCATCACACACCGAAACACAGAATAGAGAAGTTTCTTCTGCATCTTCAGCATAGCAGGGTACTTATCAGTTACAATAATCTATGAGAGATTTTTTTAAATGAGTAGAATATGAAATTCCCAATAAATAAAAATGATTAACCAGGGGATGGGAATGCTTATTATCCTAATTATACATCATACACATTGTACTACATTATCATAAAGTATCTCAGGAAGTTGTATAAATATTATGTCTTTTTCAAAAGAAAGGGAAAAGAGAAAGAAAGGAAGGAGAAAGGAAGGAGGGAAGGTAGAGGGAAGAGAAGCAGAAGGGCTCTGGAGAAGGAAGTAAATAAGTCAATCAAATATTCATTGCAATGAGTCAGCGGTCTGGTTCAAGGCATCTGGCTTTTGTGACACCATCAGTCTTGGATCCGCACCGGGACTCCTCCCAGTTATCCTGTTGTTGCTCAGTGTCATGGAGATCCTGCAGCTTTGGATCAGCTGGACCAGCCCTTTAACGAGTTCCAACAGTTCACAGATGATGTAGATTTTGGAGTGGGCCAACTCAAAGCCCTGCATCAGCTTTGGGTGACCGGTCCGCTGACCACGTTATTGCACCACTGGGGTTCGTGCTCCTGCACCGTTCAGGCGAGTCCACCTTATTCTGCCACTGCCAGGAGGCAGAGTCAACTCTCACCCTCACACCCTGTGCCCCACGGCCTAACTCTACTCTGCAGAACCTGCAGCTAGCCAGGGACAGAACTATCTCAGCAGCACTCATGACCCCAGAGCAGCACCCCTGAGCTCAAACCACCTCAGGACAGATGAGTAGCCAGACCGGCTAGCTCTCCCAGGCTCACACCCTCTGGGCGGGTCACCCTCACCCCTTCCACCAGGGTCAGCTCTACTGCGCTGCCCAGACCAGGGATCACCATTCTTTTAAACACGAAATGTTCGCTTTGACTCAGTTTAGTAATACCCATGAGTTCATTTCACTAAAATAATCTTTTAGAAAGAACTTTAAGAATTCTCTAACCAAGAAAACATTTATAATTGATAACCACTAGCCCAATGGGGACTCACTGGGTATACAAAGCACACTTAATAACAGCCCCGTGGCCATCAGTAAATGACAACACAAAACAAACTCAAGGATATTTTTGGAGATTTTCTTTTTGTTTCAAATTTCTCTGTTTGGGCTTTTTTTTTTTTTTTTAACTGACTGGTCTTTTGTATATATATTATGATTTCTGATTTTGTGTTTTTATGGGTTTGTGTGTCTGTGTTTCTTCTGTTTTCCTCTTTTCTTTTTAATTTTTGCTTTTCGTTGTGGTTTGTTTTATTTGCCTGTTTGTTTTCCAAAGAAAGAGTGAAAGGGGTAGAGTTTGAATGGGTGGGGTGTGGGAAGGCTCTGGGAGGGGATGAGGGAGAAGAAACCACTATTGAACACTAGTGTATGAAAAGATATTTTCCACTGAAACATGTAAGAAAGGAAGGAAGGAAGGAAGGAAGGAAGGAAGAGGAGGGAGGAGGGAGGGAAAAAGGAAAAGACAGAAGGGGAGGGAGGGAAGGAGGGAGGGAGGGAGGGAGGGAGGGAGAGAGAGAGAGAGAGAGAAAGAGAGAGAGAGAGAGAGAGAGAGGGTGAAAGCAAGGGAGAAAGAGTGCTGCCTCCTACAATAGACCTGTTGTAATGATGAGACACAGGGAGGGAGGGATCACGGTGAACCTAAGGTATTTCATTGTTCGCTCTGACGAATACTTACACTGTAGAGAGGATACTATTTATTTTAGAAGACAAGTGAATCAGGGTACAAAATCAAATAATGAATTGAGCCAGATCTTTCTATTGATATTAATTTGCCTTCTCTGCTCATGCTGCGGTGTGAGAATACCTCGGATTACTGATATGCTCTCTCTCAGAAACAGAAGGCTGTGGGGATGAAGTCTCAGTAAGACTGGGATTTCCAAACTCATTTTCCTAGTCACAATATTCCTTCACCGTAGCTTCTCAGACACTAGATGCCTCTAATATCAACCTAAAATATAACAACAAAAGGTGCCCCAGCCACAAAGGTCTCCCGTGAGCAGGAGTCCTCCTTCTGTGTTCCTTACTGCAGAAGCCTTTTCCACGGCCTGCTGCTTTGCCTTCTTTCCTGGAGTGACTTCAGGAAGACAAAACCTGTTTGTCTCAAACAGCATACAGTGATCGTGCTCTACATTTACCAAGTTCATAAAACTTAATAAAAAAAAATAAAAGTCAAGCATTTCAACCTGAGCAAGCATCTAAATCAAAAGTCAATGTCCGATTGAATCAGACTTTGCTCCAAAATGATTGGTGTTTTGAAAAATACCCATAGAGCAATAAGGACCTTATACAACAGACCTTCAAAGAAAATCACCACACACATTTTAAGTACTAGGTAGACAGTAGAAGCTCAAGGATGTTGAATTTATATTGGAAGATATCAAACCATAATCCATGGACTAGTTCAGCCTACATTCTCCTCCACTGGGTTCTTGTGTCTTAATAAATTAATTATCTGATCATTTCATAAAAACACACAGCTGCAATAGGACTTCTTATTAGGAGCTAATGACTTCAAATCTCTGCAGAGTCCAGTAGCTCTTGCATCAACCTTAGAAGACTATGATTTGAATTCCACCAGACACTTTGGCAGCTCTTCCATTCATCTAAGGCAACAGAAAGATTTATATCTGGAATTTAAGGCTTCTCTAAATGTCAGGAACATAGAGGACAACATGCCGGGTGTATTCAAAGGCTGACTCACAGTCTCTCACGTATTCCATCAGCACACTACGGTCTGAAAGCAAAGTCCAGTGCAGCTCACCGTGGTCTGCTCACACCACTCCCCACCACCCAAGCTGAGTCACAGACAGAAGCTGCAGTGTCCACAAGAGGTCACAATCTGAGCAGCTCACTCCCTCCGCACCTCAGCTAAGCCTGCAGTCACGCCCCACACAGGGGAGAGACTCAGTGACATCCAGCAGTAGTTTGGTGACAGGGAAGATGACTGTGCATTCAACGCTTTAATTTTTCATGTATTTCCCTTGTAGGCAGTAGTTTCTCCTAATTGACGTGGCTTTCAGAAACAGCAGGGCCTTCTCAATAACCTCTGTCTGTGTCTTTTTGACTCACACACCGCAGTCAGATCCATCACATGACAGACACTTGTGTTCCACTTAGTCATTTTCAGCAGCTACAAAAGACTCTCAGATAAAGTCTGCTTGCTGCGGCTTCTGTTTATCGCACACTTTTCTGCGATCCTGACATCGCTAACAGTTCTGTGTGATTCAGGCACTGACGTATCTCCTGGAGGTCCTTTCCATTTCTTCAGTGAGAAATGCTATTTTTCCTGTCAGAAAAATGAGTGATACAGAATATTTCTAATAGTCAGCTGCTTTGGGTCTTAAAAAAATTCGAGGCTGATCTCTGATAAGCTGGTTCTATATGGTAAGGGTTTTATTTTGTTCTTTTAACATATAATGAAACATAGGTAGCTGGAAGACTAGTATTCCCCCCTTCATGTGATTATTTCTGAAATTAGAATGCAATTAAATCATCTGCCTTCCATTTCCTTTCTTGTATTTGCCCTATGTACTCTGCCTTGCTCCTTCTCAAATTGACTACCTCTTTTAACTGGAGTTGTGGTGTGTGTGTGTGTGTTTGTGTGTGTGTGTGTGTGAATACACAAATGCAATCTAAACATTCCATAGAATATTATTGGTACATATATGTTTTCAGAACTGGCCACTTGGTATTAGATAATCAATTGGACTTTCTTCCCTGGGGAATTATTTCTCCTGCCCTCAAAATTCCTTAGTCACCTGCAGTTTTTATACAGAGTTGGGGCTTCATGAGCCTTCCCCCTTCTTCTTAACACGACTACTGATACTGTTCTTGTTTAAGTCTTGTTTAGACAGCTGTGTTGATGAGATTTCATGAGTATAGCCTGACATTTCTGGGAGATGCAGTCTCTCAGCAACCTTCCTGTTCTTCTAACTCCTACAACCTTTCTGCTTCCTCTTCTGTATGATCCCTGAGACTTAGGTACAGGAGTTGTATTGTAGATCTCTCATTTGGGAATGGGCCCCATATGATGACTTATTATCTGCATTTGTGTTCATTGTAGTTTCATGTAATGGTCTCCATCTGTTGCAAAGTGGTTTCTCTCTTGAAGGTGAAATACACTACTTATCTGTGGGTATAAAGATAAATATTTAAAATTTAGTTTATGGATAATGCTGGTTGAGTAAAGTGGCAGTTATAGGTTCTTCTCCAAAAATTCATTATTTTATTAGTCTGAGGTAGTTGGCTAGGTTTCTAGTACTGGACTTGACTTTCCTCTTGTTGAGCAGATCTCATATCCAGTTAAGTATCTGAAGGTTGCTAAGTACCCACTATTGTACCCTGTGGAATACTGTGGCATTCTGGTTCACCCTGTGGTTCATGGTCGTCAGTGCTGGGTGGGATTATTGGTTGCTTCCCTCCCTCAGAGGAAAGATAGTGGTTCTGGTATCGTGAAGGATAGATTACAGGAAGGAGATTTTCAGTTCGGATCCCAGAATCCTGTGTCCAAAGTGTATAGTGTCTCCAGCAATAGGAGTTTACTTTCATCCTCTGGGAGGTAATCAAGAGCAACAGAAATAACTCGTGTTTATGATGTGAGATGTTTAAAGAATTAAAACAATTAGTCATATCTACAATAAACAGAGGAATATGCTAGCTGACAGTTTAAGGGGAAAGGGGGATTATTGGCTCCTTTAGGTTTGGCATTGTCCTAGATATTCTGGCAAAAAGTAAGCCAGGTGCTCATCCCTTCCCCTGGGAACAGCTGCAGCTTCTAAGCTCAGTTGCTTCTCAGCTGAATCCTAAGGGGAACAAGCTGGGAAGCCACCGAGAGCTCTGGATGAAAGAGCAAACCTCAGCACTTTTTCAGTCAAGTTTCCCAAAGGATACTTTAAGGGAGGAAATACCTCTCACTTAACAAACTTTGTTAAAATGTGGCAAGTGTCTAAGTGTAGCAAGGTCTCTGTTACAACAGAAAGAACTTTGTCTGAGCTGAGATTATGAAGCCCTTGCTTGAGTCAAATAGCACTGGGTTTTATTCTTCCTGGGCTTATAAAGAAAAAATAGACAAACTGGGCTTCACGAAAACTTAAAACATTTGTCTAAAATTTTAAAAATCATCATAGTGGCAGGGTTGGAGATAAATACCAATAAATCATGCATTTAAAAAAGGATCAACAAATAGAATATACAGAAACATCAGGACAAAGAAACAAAACACAAACAACCCAATTTTTTAAATGAGCAAAGAACTAAAATACATATTTTTTCCAAAAAAGATATACAAATGGCTGATAAATCCACAAAGCATTATCAAACATCAGCAACATTTAGGGAAATGTTCATTAATGCTAGAAGAGACTACCTCACCAACAAACAAGGAAACAAAAGCATGAGGGTGTAGAAATATTGAAACCTTTATCTTAACAGAAGTATGAAGCAACACAGCCTTGTAGGAAACAGCATAGCAGTTCTGGAAGAAATTAAAAATAGAATCAGCAGCCAGAAAAGATGCAAGAAAAATATTCCCTTTTGGATACTGAGCCAAAAAGGAATGAAAACATCCTCAGAAAGAGAAAGTCATGTATTCAAATATTCAATAGCAGCAGTGTTCACATCAGCCAAAACATGGAAGCAACCAAGGGCTCATCCATCATCTGATGATTGGATGAACAAAACGGAGTAAGTACATACAATAGAATCTTATTCAGGCTTAAATGGGGAAGGCTTTCTAATGCTAAGTGGAACAAGCCAATCACAACAAGACAAATACTGGCTGATTCCAATTTAGTAGTTAAAGCCACAAAGACTGGAAGTAAAGTGTGGGTAGCCAGAGGGTGAGGAGAAGGTGAGTTAGGAGATACTGCTTGGTAAAGTTTCTAAGATGGGGAGTAAGGTGTCTGCGGGAATGACTATGCAACAATATGAATATCTTCATTTCACTGAATGATTAACATAAAAATGATTCTTATCAAAATTTCTTAAAAGAAACATAAAGCCCATAAAAATTCCATTGAGTTCCTTTTTAATTTTAACATTTTTAAAAACAAGAAAAATGTATGTTGTACACATATGAAATTCTCAACATATAAATATATCTAAATAAAAGTGATCCTTATAGTAAATTCATATCATGTGTCCCTTAAAGGAATTGTTAATGAATAAGAACTAGTAGTAAAATTAAAGGAGTGTCAAAAGTCATGAGAGTGTTTGAGCGAGTTCAGAATCTATAGAAAAGTTCAGCTAAATTAATACAGGATCTCATATCGATACATGAATTGATTTCAAACACAATTCAGGACACAACCTAAAAACACAAATCAATATTGCAATGGTTCATGTTAATTATCAACTAGACAGAATCTGGAATCACCTGGAACCACCTGGGTCTGGAAATACCTGTAAGGGGTTATCTTGATTAACTTAAGGTGGGAATCGTCATCTTAACTGTGGGCAGCTCCATTCCCTAGGCTGGTATCCTGAACTGGGCAATGGTGAGACTAGCATTCACTGTTCTCTGTACCTCATCATTGACTTACTGTGAACAGTTGCTTCAAGCTCCTACTGCCTCGACGTCTCTGACTGTACCACTGTGAGCAGGAACCAACCCTTTCTCCTTTGAGTTGCTTTTGTCAGACTATTTTTGTCACAAACAGGAAAAGAAACTTAGATAACAACCAATGAAATTTCTAAATGTTACCTGAGTGTTGGCATCATTTCAACATCCGCCCAAACATAGAAAACCCCAGGGAAATGTGTGCGTTGGTAGAGAAAGACTGGAGGGTTGCATTATCTCAGAGCTTTTGTGGGTCCCTCTCTGTAAGGCATTAGATCTCCTAAAGACTACATAACTGTGCAAACTTAACCGAACTTCTTAGGTATTAATTCTTGCTGGGTACTAATAATATCTAAGTCTCTAAAATATTGGAGGGACATATATAATCATTCTGGATTAACCCTTTTCTCTCCAAGTTAGTTTTGGTCATGGTGTTTTATCACAGCAGTAGAAAACAAAGCAAAGTCATATACTGTCACCAACCACTACCAACTCCTAGGACAAAACTAAACAAATACAAAAACTACCCAAAACTTTCAGTGGACCATACTCTCTTTCTCAACTTGGCTATAAAATGTAAATGTTTTAAATATTTCTTTATATTTTGTTTTACCTCAAAATATTCTCTTAATAGCAGAAATAACATATATTAATATATACATTCATGAAAAAAATGTCTACTTTGGCATAGGGTCAGCCTTTTTTTTCTCTCTATCAAAATGCAAATAAGCAGGTCAGTTAATTCTGCTGCAAAGTTTCATGAGGGGAGCTCTGTCAACCAGGAGAGTAAAAGTCCTCGGAGGGTGAACATTCACAGAGTGGAATAAGCAGGACATCACACCCTCAGAAGGGACCTGTTTGATGTACCACTTACATCATCAGTACTTACAAACGGGTATGTCTGGGAACTCTATCTCCAGCCACCATTTTCTGAACTGAGCTACTCACATTAGCTTCCGATAAGAGCTAATTTTGTAGAATTCAGTGTTACATAGCATTTTTTAATCTATGATGAGCCAGCACTGATACATAGGCAATTTTAAAAAATTAAAAAAAACCAAAACCAACCAAACAAGAAAACCAATATTTCTACTCTTAAAGACCTTTGGGAGGGGGCACAGAACAGGGCTCAGCCCATCTGCCACCTGGACCAGCAGTTCCCAGAGATAAAGGCCTGGTGAGAAAGGGATCCGAATAGCCAGGGGGCAGAGAGATCTCTGCCGAGTGCGCACGAAAAGCTCGCCCCTGCCCTGCCTGATCCAGGGACCAGGAACCCAGAATTGGGACTTCTGTTCCCACCCGGCAGCTTTGGGGCACAGAACAGGGCTCAGACCATCTGCCACCTGGACCAGCGGAGATCCAGGGACACAGACCAGGTACAAGGGAAAGGCAAGAACATATCACTGACAACAAGATGGCAAGAGGAAAGTGAAAGAGCACATCCCAAGGAAACCAAGACAACCTGGCAACACCAGTATCCAGCTCTCCCATCACAGCAAACAGCAGAAGGCCAAACACTCTAGAAAAAGAAGACACAGACCTGAAATCATACCTCAAGAGGATGATGGAGATCCTTAAACAAGAATGGGAGGAAAAGCAAAGAGAATCAGAAGCTTTAAAAGAGGAAACAACAAAAACACTCAAAGAACTCAAAGAACTAGAGGAAAACAGAACCAAAGAGATGAAGGAATGGAAGAAGGAATTTAAAATGGAAATTGACACAATAATGAAAACACTAAAAGAGATAACCCTAGAGGTAGAACACCTAAAAAAGAAATCAGGAGTCACAGAAGCAAGCATTTCCAATAGACTAGAAGAGATGGAAGAGAGAATCTCGGGGGCCGAAGACAACATTGAAAACATAGACAAAACAGTCAGAGAAGATGCAAAAACGAAAAAGCTCCTAACCCAAAATATCCAGGAGACCCAGGACACAATGAGAAGACCACACCTAAGGATAATAGGAATAGAAGAGGGAGAAGAATATCACCTAAGAGGCACAGTAAATATCTTCAACAAAATTGAAGAAGAAAACTTCCCTACCCTTAAGAATGAGATGACTACGAGCATAAAAGAAGCCTTCAGAACTCCAAATAGGTTAGGCCAGAATAGAAATTCTTCCTGACACATAATAGTCAAAACACCAAGTGCCCAAAGCAAAGAAAGAATACTCAAAGCAGTAAGGAAAAAAGGTCAGGTAACATATAAAGGCAGAAAAATCAGAATCACACCCGATTTCTCAACAGAGACTACAAAAGCTAGAAGAGCCTGGACAGACATCATGCATACCCTAAGAAAGCACTAGTGCCAGCCCAAGCTGATATACCCAGCAAAACTATCAATCACCATAGATGGAGAGATAAAGATATTTCAAGACAAATCTAAATTTACACAATATCTGACCACAAACCCAGCACTACAACAAATTATAGGTGGAAAACCCAATAAAATGAGGGGAACTACATCCTAGTAAAAACAAGAAAACTCCTAAGCAAGAAAACCAAAAGAAGAAAGAGACACAGACACAACTCAACCTACAAAACCAATAATAGCAGGAAGCAGCAATGACTATTCCTTGATATCTATTAACATAAATGGACTCAATTCCCCAATAAAGAGACATAGGCTATCAGACTGGATACATAAACAAAATCCAGCATTTTGCTGCATACAGGAAACTCATCTCAGAGACAAAGAAAGACACCATCTCAGAGTAAAAAGCTCAAAAATTACATTTCACCCCAGACAATAATAGTGGAAGACTTTAATACCCCACTCTCGCCAATGGACAGATCATGGAAACAGAAACTGAACAAGGACACTGTAAAACTAGCAGAGACTATGAACCAACTAGAATTAATAGATATCTACAGAACATATCATCCGAAAGTAAAAGAATATACCTTCTTCTCATCACCCTATGACACCTTCTCAAAACTTGACCACATAATTGGACACAGAATGAGCCTCAATCGATATAAGAAGATTGAAATACTCCCATGCATCCTCTCAGATCACCATGATCTAAGGCTGGTCTTTTTTTTTTTTTTTTTTTTTTTTTTTTTTAAGGTTTGATAGTGTGCATTAAGGTCTTACTAGTTACAATGAGCAAAAAGTACATGTAAAACAGGATGTAACCCGGAATTAGTCAACGTTTTCTTGGTGTGTAAGGATTGAGCATAATGATTTTTTTCCTTTCTTTCTTTTCTTTCTTTCTTTTTTTTTTTTTTTCTTTCTTGAGCTTCACACAGTCTGTGAGTTGTTTCTGGAGTGTTCAGTGCTTTCTGTGGTTAGTATCCCATTATCAGTGACTGCATATTATGTCTGTTCTTTTGTGACTGGGTTATCTCACTCAGGATGATATTCTCTAGATGCACCCATTTTCTTAAGAATTTCGTTAAGTCATTGTTTCTCATAGCTGAGTAACTTACTCCATTGTGTAAATGTACCACAATTTTTGTATCCATTCACCTTCTGAAGGACATCTGGGTTCTTTCCAACTTCTGGCTATTATAAAGAGAGCTGTTATGAACATTGTGGTGCATATATCTTTGTTGTGTACTAAAGTGTCTCTGGGGTATATGCCCAGAAGTGAAATAGCTGGGTCTTCAGGTAGTACTATGTCCAATTTTCTGAGGTATCCTCTAAGGCTGGTCTTTAACAACAACAAAGTCAACAAAAAGCCCACATACACATGGAAACTAAACAACACTCTGTTAAATGATAGCAGGGTCAAAGAAGAAATAAAGAAAGAAATTAAGGATTTTCTAGAATTTAATGAAAACAAAAACACAACAAACCCAAACCTATGGGATGCAATGAAAGCAGTACTGAGTGGAAAACTCATAGCTCTGAGAGCTTCCAAAAAGAAACTAAAGAGAGCATACATCAGCAACTTGACAGCAAAGCTAAAAGCTCTAGAACAAAAGGAAGCAGATACACCCAAGAGGAATAGATGGCAAGAAATAATCAAACTTAGAGCAGAAATGAACCAAATAGAAACAAAAAGAACCATCAAAAGAATCAACAAAACCAAGAGCTGGTTCTTTGAGAAAACCAACAAGATGGATAAACCCCTAGCCAGACTAACTAGAGGGTAAAGAGAGAGTATCCAAATTAACAAAATCAGAAAGGAAAGTGGAGACATAACAACTAAAACTGAGAAAATTCAAGAAATCATCAGATCCTACTACAAAAGCTATACTCCACAAAGTTGGAAAATCTGGAGGAAATGGATGAATTCCTAGAGAGATACAAGATCCTAAAGTTAAACAAGGACCAGGTAAACCATCTAAATAATCCCATAACACCTAAAGAAATAGAAGAAGTCATCAAAAGATCAAAAGCCTCCCAACCAAAAAAAAAAAAAAAAAAAAAAAAAAAAAAAAAAAAAAAGCCCAGGTCCACACATATTCAGTGCAGAATTTTATCAGACATTTATTGTGGACATGACACCAATACTCTCAAAACTATTCCACATGATAGAATCAGATGGAATACTACCTAACTCATTTATTGAGGCTAAAATAACCTTCATCCCTAAACGACACAAAGACCCTACAAGGAAAGAGAACTTCAGACCAATCTCACTTATGAACATCGATGCAAAAATACTCAACGAAATCCTTGCAAACCGAATCCAAGAACACATCAAAACAATCATTCACCATGACCAAGTAGGCTTCATCCCTGGGATGCAGGGATGGTTTAATATAAGGAAATCCATCAATGTAATCCACCATATAAACAAACTCAAAGAACTAAATCACATGGTCATCTCACTAGATGCTGAGAAAGCATTTGACAAAATTCAACACCCCTTCATGTTAAAAGTCCTGGAAAGAACAGGAATCCAAGGTCCATACCTAAACATAATAAAAGCAATATACAGCAAACCAACTGCCAACATCAAACTTAATGGTGGGAAACTTGAAGCAATCCCACTAAAATCAGGGACTCGACAAGGCTGCCCACTCTCCTTCTACCTATTCAACATAGTACTGGAAGTCCTGGCTGGAGCAATTAGACAGCAAAGGGAGATCAAGGGGATACAAATCGAAAAGGAAGAAGTAAAAACATCACTCTTTGCAGATGACATGATAGTGTACTTAAGTGATTCTACAAATTCCACCAGAGAACTCCTACAGCTGATAAACAAGTTCAGCAAAGTGGCTGGATACAAAATTAACTCAAACAAATCAGTAGCCTTCCTATACTCAAAGAACAAACATGTGGAGAAAGAAATTATGGAAAAGATACCTTTCACAATAGTCACAAAAACTATGAAATACCTTGGTGTGACTCTAACTAAGCAAGTGAAGGACCTGTATGACAAGAACTTCAAACCTCTAAAGAAAGAAATTGAGGAGGATCTCAGAAAATGGAAAGATCTCCCAGGCTCATGGATTGGAAGGATCAACATTTTAAAAATGGCCATCCTACCAAAAGCAATCCTCAGATTCATTGCAATCCCCATTATAATTCCAACCTAGTTCTACACTGAGTTGGAAAGATAAATGTGCAATTTCATCTGGAATTACAAAAGACCTAGAATAGCAAAATCCATCTTCAACAACAAGAAAACATCTGTGGGAATCACTATCCCTGACCTCAAGCTATATTAAAAGGCAATTGTGCTGACCACTGCATGGTACTGGTACAGAGATAGGCACGTGGATCAATGGAATAGAATAGAAGATCCAGATATGAGCCCTCATGTATATGGTCACCTGCTTTTTGACAAAGGAGCTGTAAACATTCAACGGAAAAAAAACAGCCTATTCAACAAATGGTATTGGTCCAACTGGCACTCAGTACGCAGAAGAAGGAAAATAGACCCTTTCTTATCTCCTTGTACAAAGCTCAAGTATAAGTGGATCAAAGATCTCCACATTAAACCAGATACACTGAAACTATTAGATGAGAAAGTAGGGAAAACTTAGAACACATAGGCACAGGAGAAAATTTTCTGAACAAAACACCAATAGCTCAAGCTCTAAGGTCAAAGATTAACAAATGGGACTTAATGAGATTGCAAAGTTTCTGTAAGGCTAAGGACATTGTCAAGAAAACAAAAGGCAGCCAACAGAATGGGAAAAGATCTTTACCAACACCACGTCAGATAGAGGCCTAATATCCAAGGTGTACAAGGAACTCAAATAGCTAGACACCAGAGAATCAAACAACCCTATTAAAAAATGGGGTACAGAGCTAAACAAAACGTTCTCAATTGAGGAATATCGAATGGCTGAGTAACATCTAAGGAAGTGCTCCACATCCTTAGCCATCAGGGAAATGCAAATCAAAACAACCCTGAGATTCCACCTCACACCAGTCAGATTGGCCAAGATCCAAAACTCAGATGACAGCAGATGCTGGCGAGGTTGTGGAGAAAGAGGAACACTTCTCCACTGTTGGTGGAGTTGTAAACTGATACAACCACTCTGGAAATCAGTCTGGCAATTCCTCAGAAAATTGGACATAGTACTACCTGAAGATCCAACTATTCCACTTTTGGGCATATACCCCAGAGACACTCCAATATACAACAAAGATACTTGTACCACAATGTTCATAGCAGCTCTATTTATAATAGCCAGAAGCTGGAAAGAACACAGATGTCCTTCAGTAGATGAATGGATACAAAAATTGTGGTACATTTACACAATGGAGTACTACTCAGCTATCAGAAACAATGACTTTTTGAAATTCTTAAGAAAATGGATGCATCTAGAGAATATCATTCTGAGTGAGATAACCCAGTCACAAAAGAACAGACATAATATGCAGTCACTGATCGTGGGATGCTAACCCCAGAGGCTTGGACTGCCCCAGAAACAACTCACAGACTGTGGGAAGTTCAAGAAAAAAAGAAAACAAAACAAAACAAAAAAAAACCATTATGCTCAATCCTTACACACCAAGAAAACGTTGACTATTTCTGGGTTACATCCTGTTTTACATGTACTTTTTGCTCATTGTAACTAGTAAGACCTTAATGCAGAGTATCAAACCTTAAAAAAAAAAAAAGAAAAAAAAAAGCCAAGCACTAACAATAATGCATTTGTATACATTTATGCAAAAATATTTAAAATTTTTTCTTTTATTTTTGTTTTTTAAAATAAAGTTTAAAAAAATCTTTAGGTACCTGGCAAAGTCAGAAATGAGGAAATATGTTACACGGAATAACAAACAAGAAGATGTGTAATCTAGCAAAGGTGAAAATAACAGGCACATTTATAGAAAGGAAGACTACTACCCAAATTCTCAGAACCAGTGACATCTTTTCACTCAAGGTATGAGGTGGGCATGGTCAAAAATATAAACTCTCCTGGAAGCCAATTTGTTTATTTATGTATTTGGGTAAATTGTTTTCATTACTAGAAAGTCATTTTATTAAAACTACTAACATAACAGTGGTGCCCATGAGTGAGACTCACTTTACCATTTCCGGATGTGCATGTAACATGAACTAATCATGTCATGCCCCTGCCCCCCCCCCCCAGTCTGCCCTTTCCCCTCTCTCTTCCAGCCCCTACACAGTTTCTAAAGTTCCTCCTTGACTTTCAGATCCTCTTCTTGATTTTGTTTTTTGGTTGGTTGGTCGTTGTTGTTTTGTGGTTTTGGTTTGTTTGTTCATTTGTTTTTGATTCTTTATGTTTGAAAATAAAGGAACTAATATTTGTATTTTTGGCTTGTTTCACTTAATATTATATTCTCTAATTTATCCACTTTCTTGAAATAAGGGTTTTCTTTACATTTCTAGAGCTCAGAACATTTTGTAAGCCTCAGATACAATGCTGCCTTTCTTCTTTAGTCCTGCCATGCGCTAACATGAAGCATGTAAGTTAGTGTGAGGTCTAACTTTGCAGAAAGTCACACATTTAAATGAACAATTATAGAAGCTGGTTCCAGGAGGCCAGGGCTACTCTTGATAGCCTAGCTATAAAGAGAGAGGAGAGAGGGGAGAGAGGATGAAGACCCTGTCAGCATCTGTTTTCCTGTCTCTGCGCTTTCTTTCTTTCCTTGTGTAAGCCCTTTCATGTATTTGGGTTCCCAAAGACAGTCTTATTTAGGGAGACAATAGCGCTGCCTGTTCTCAGGAACTAGCTCTTGAAGAAGCCGGATTTTCTCCAGGCTGCTGGTTTCTGAGCATTGACTTCCCAGCAGCGAACAGATGGACTTGGGCGCATTAACGACGGTGGATAGTCACTGGTTCTGCCAAATGCTCAAGTATATAGTGGTGCTGTTGTTGTTGTTGTTGTTTTTAAGAAAATAGTTGAATTGTTGACCATTCCTGAACATGAAGAGATTCTTTGACTACCAAGTTACAATTAAAAGAGCCTACCATATATAAAATTAGTATCCCAATCCATCCTATTACTCTAAACACTGAAGATTATTTAGTACAAATATTCTTTAATCTGGAACCTCTTCCTTTCTTGAAGGCTATAGACCAATTTAAATCAATTGGTTGAAGCTTAACAGGCAAATGATACAATGGTGACTTTTACAAGACAATGTAACATTTGAAGGCTCCTTAAAATTTTAATTATGTCTTCCAAATAGACTTTTGTTTTTCCCCCTCCTTCCCTGTTCATTTCCACTTGCATAATCCTGGCTCATATCCAGGCAGTCTTAAAGAAAAATTCTGTTCAGTCTCCTACTCCCAAGAGTGCTCACCATGGTGTGTCAAACAATAATTTTATTTATGCCATGACAGCTTCTGTCTTCTTCTGTATTACAGTGCTATGAAGTTATAGAGCTGATAATTTGTGCATAATAAGTGAATTCCTGCACACATACACATAAAATGCACTCACATGCACACACATGTACATGCATACACACATTCATACACAGATACACACACACACACACATACACACACACACACACACGGAGAGACACAATACCCACACATACACATATACACATTTACACACCGAGAGACATACAAATATACAAACACACCACATGTACACACATACACACACACAGAAGCATGCACACACACATCCCCAAAAAAAGCCCAGTGTGGTCCTGTTCTATGCACTATTTAGCAAGGAGGCCCTGTGGAATGCTAGATATTTTTGGTGCCTGAGTTTCTGTTTGACATTAAAAATGAGTACTTCATCCAGATTCAGCCTACCTCCTCTTTATTCTAATATTATGCCTCCTAATGCACAATCTTGGGGATTGTGCTATTGTATGTGGGTGTGCGCTGTTAGAAGTTGGCTAAGACAGGTGGGCTCTATGCCGTTGCTCCTGGCGTCATTTGTTAGGAACGTTTAACATCTACAACTTCCAGTTTTCACGTAATTGTTAAAAAATGCAAGAATGACAGCAAGAAAATGAGCTATCAGAAGGGGGAATGCAGGACAGAGCAAAGAGAGAATCTCAGATCTTACCAACACGCATTTATTGCCGGTTTTAGGAGCTCTGTAAGCATGCCAGCCCCTGTTCCAGCCAGTCTCCTAGGTGTCTCTGCAGGCCTGACCAGGTAGAATCAACTTTCCTTCCTTGCTCTGCAGAAGCTGGGCTCCTTTCTGTGCCCATTTGGAGTGTTGCTTGGACATAGCTGATCTACAAAGCTGATGCTGCCCAGGCCTGAGAACAGTGGGGGGTGAAATCGTTTGTTTAACTCTGAACATAAACTTGGCAGAAGGCAAAGTTACCAAGCAACTGCATTTCTGACATAAAGCCTTTTAACAACCTTTTCCATAGATTACTAAAAGTTCCCAGAGCAAATTCATTCCTAGTCTAGTAAAGAAAACAGAAGTGGCCAGGAATGGGGGCCAAGAGAAGACAGCCGAAAGGATGCAAGCAAATAAAACAGGAAGAAACTTCAATGGAGGCTCTTGAGTAAGGGGTGCAGTCATCCAGAGGAAGCAAGTACCAACAAAAGATGGCACACACTGGTCCCAGCGTAGCATTTGCTGCAAGACTTCAGAATGCTGTGACTTTCACTTAGTGTGTAGAATTATAGAGACTTTCTCTGGTTATAGTTACTCACACTCACTTCAGATATACGGTCTGTCAGGACATAATCTGTGGGAGTCCGAGCCTAGTTGACTTGACAGTTTCACACAAATAAACAAGGAAGAACTTGGAACACTCAACATCCCGGGTAACCAGCCCCCTTTCCTTACTCTGGCTTTGTGTCTGTCATGAATACAATGAAAATATCATTTGTGGCGAATTAAAAAAAAAAAAACAATAACTCAATCAAAACACAACTTGTCCAACACCATGGCCAAGACTCCAAAGCCAGAGTTGCCAGGATTTTCGTATGTACAGCAACTTCCAACTGCCCTGACCATGCTCCCTCTGCTCTCCGTGCTCCCTCTCTGTGCTCCCTCTGCTCTCCTTAAATTTACTTCTTAAAACATTGTATTCTGTAGATGAGTCAACTCAGACTGCCTCCAGTTCCAGTGTGAATCCCAACACTTCTCTGACTTGGCGACAAGATCCACTGTAGGGTCCTGACAGATGGAAGTCCTTCCTTCCTCAGAGCATTCAGAATTCCATTCTAACAGTCGTTTGCAAACAACACGGGAAGAACGTAAACAGGAGCTCTGTCAACTATGTCATTGTGTATGGATACTTGGAATCTGAAGCTCGTGTTTAAAATTTAAGACCATGGCACACAGTGAAAGCTGTAAAGTTAGAAAAAAAAATGCTTGGCAAATGCAAACTTATAGATGAAATGTGACATATTTCACTGAATTTAAGAAGTGTTACCTTTGGAATTTAATCTTTATAAAATGGTAAATGTATTTGCTGTAGAATGTAAAGATAAATAAAAGGAGCAAATGCCAGGGCTGACCATTTATGAGATTATCATACAAAATAATTGCAAGCAGGGGGAAGACGTTCAAAATGGTTTGTTCTAGACCAGCCATGCAGTTCAGAGACCAAGGAGTCTGCCACTAAGCCTTATGTCCTGAGCCAACTCTGGAACCCACAATGGAAAGACCGAACTGAGTCCCACAAATTGCCCACTGACCTCCACATGCACACAGTGGCACACACATCCCTGTAGACATGTACATACACATGTGTACACACACACACACACACACACACAACTTATTAACTAATTAATAACACGCACTGGATGTGCAGATCCAGTACCTGTAGAGTCTCTGAACAGACTCCTCTGGCTTGTGACTGAGACACAGAGAAACACAGCCAGAAGTGTCCAAGGAGGCTGATGGGAAACTCCCACCTCCACTCGCAGAGGATGGGCAACATCCTGTGCTTTGATAAGACTTCACAACTCCTATTGAAATGCTCTCCACGTTGTTCTTCCTTTCCCTCTGTTCTAAATTACGGGATGAGGTAGAATAAGGTAGAAAGGAGCAAGTATCAGTCACTGCTTTATCGGTTTATTCAGTGACTTACTTCAAGCACTGCTTATGCTGCCTGTTTGCTAAGCCCGACCTCAATGGTTGTCTAGAACAAAATGCCTAGAAATAGCCATTTCCCTTAAAGCCTTACTGACTGCCAGGTGGGCTGGTGTGAGTCGCTCGCCTGCCCACCCCACATTGTGTTTTCAGAGTATCAATGAGAACATGGACTAGGCGTAGCAGCCTTTCAGCTGTCCTGGCTTCTGGTGACATCTCCCTTCTGTACTAAGAGGTGTTGGAGTGCACATTCCAGAAAGATTCCACCAAAGTAGTTGTACACACCACACGCCAGTTTATCCCCAGGGGGTAAAAGAAACTGCCCTTAACCCTCAAGAGTCTCAGGATCCTTCAAAACCTTTTACATTTTCTATATGTCTTGCCTATACCTTTAAAGACTTAATGCAACTCTGAAAAATCACCCAGTTTTATACATAACTATTTTTCCTGAGATCTTCTGTACATATACACATACAATCATATATACATATGTGATTGTATGTACACATAGTAAGGACATATATCCTTATAAGGACATTTGGGTATATATGGATATCCTTTCTGTTCTTAGATTCAGTTTTCATAACTCTTTATTACCCTGGATCTCTCAATGGAAATTTCCATATGTCATTTTAAGTCCACAGCCACTTTAGCTCTGTGGAGCAGTTGGTACTAGTTGCTTAGCTTTGATTAACTATTTAAGTACGTGTAGATCAGTATCACATGATTGGTTTCTACGTAAGTCTGCTACAGCACAGCCTCCAAAACTCACCCTTCCTTTTTAAAGCCTTGCCAGTCCAGTCAGAAAGATAGAATCTGAAAGACTGCTTCATTTAACACAACCCCTCCCCTATCAAGTGCCAGTAGTACTTTTCTACTTCTAGCAAAAGTGGAGCTAATGAATACACCAGCCAAACTACCTCGACAAATTAAACTTAGACACTCTTAGATTAATCAAAATCTCTGATGGTTTTCAGAGGCTGAGTCTGAAAGCTAATGAAAGCATTCATTCTTCATTATGAACTTGATTCTGCTCTAATCCTCAGAATGTCACTCCATCCTTCTCCACGGCAACTATCTCTTCAGTGACAATTAGAATGTTTAAATAAAAGGTATTCGTGATTAATGCTTTAAAATATAAGGCAGGTTCATTGAAATTCAAAGAATCTTGATCTCCTGACCTCACATTTTAAAATGACCTGAATATCTTCATCGTGTGAGAACTTGACCTCTGACTGCCAAGCAAAGTCGACCAAGAAAAACCAAAGAAAAAAACAGCATAATTTTTCACAAACAATTTGTCAGTCTGGCCTGAGCCTGATGCGGTCGCACAGAAGAGAATTCAGTGGTGAAGGGGGCACTGAAGGAAGGTACAATCACCATGACTAATCTCTACGGATGAAAACTGGAGCTACAGCTGAACAATCACAAAAGCAAGCGCAGCGATCGCCAATATTCCATGCTCATGCTGTGTGCTAGGGAGTGATAAATGTTTTCCACACATGTATTCATCTAATTTTAGGACAATGTCAAGAGTTAGATCCTTATTGCAATCCTTGATCTACAAGTGAAAAAACTAGTCTGGGAGTTTAAGTAATTTGCTCAAGGTTACACAGCTAGTAAAAGCCAGAAGTGAAATATCATCTGGCTCTGAGCCTGCCTCTCCAACCACCATAGCATCACTGCTGGAACTTGGGAATACTGCACTTTTAATGATCTACAATACAATCATCTTAATCCTAGTGCATTAATTCCATTGAATATCTAAGTCTCTTTCATAAATAACAGAACAGAAATGTCCAAAGGAAACTCTTATTGACATAACATTTGTGAGGTCAGGACAGCTGCACCAACAACTTGGGAAACTGCAATATCAGGAAGAAAAGTCAATTAATAAGCCATCTCATTAATTCTGAGCATTTGGAAGGCAACCAAGAATCCCTTTATGACTCTGTTGACAATTTTCATTCCTCTCTGCAGAAAAAGACCAACTTTGCATTTAATTTCAGGGAGTTATGAGAACTTTGATGCCTACCCTCAGTTTCACCTAATGCCAGAAAACACTGTTTTAGATGAGATTTTTGAGTCTACAGTGCTATATACATCTGGGGGGGGGGAAATTACCCAAATTAAATAAAACTGTTTGTCACTCAAGCAAAACGACCTGAGTTCTAGTCTCTAAACTGACGCAAAAGATGTATGTGATAACACATACCTACTCTCAGTGCTCCAACAGCAAGATGGGAGTAAAGAAAAGAGAATGCCCAGAAGCTTGTGGGTAAGGAAGAAGGCAAGGATTGATACCTGACTGCAGAGCTGAATACACACACACACACACACACACACATATACACACACAAACACACAAACACACACACACACACACAAACACACAAACACACACACACACACACACACACACACAAACACACGGGGGCGATGAGGGGAGGAGCCGAGGCACTGACTTCTCTATACACTTTATGTATTATTTCTAGTGTGGATTGTCAGGCAAAGTTTCAAAATAGGATTTAAAATGGACACTGGTCTAAGGGATGACTATAATTAAAATGTAGTGAGAAGAGCCGTTTACATCAAGAAGTGATGGAATCCTCATTTTAGCATTTACCTGAGCTTAAAGGCTGAAAACCTTAACTGTGTGAGGCTAGGATTGTAGCACATGTGGTTAAGTACTTGCCTAGCACGCTCTAGGCTCTAGGTTCAATCCCCAGCACTGAATAAGCCAACATGGTGGCACATCCCTGTAATCCCAGCACTCTGGAGGAAGAGGAAAGGTACTAAAAGACCAGTGTCAGAAACCCAATATCATCATATATCATCATCATGCATTGCATGATGACACAGGAGGTAATCCTGGCCTGGGTGAGACTATAAAACACCAAAATAAAACTATACATTTACTACTATTTATTAAGAGCCTTATTTCCAAGTGGTGGTGGTGCACACCTTTAATCCCAGCACTTGGGAGGCAGAAGTGGGAGGAACTCTATGAGTCTGAGGCCAGCCTGGTCTACAGAGCTAGTTCCAGCATAGCCAGCATGATGCAATCCTGTCTTGAAAAAACAAAAATCAAAAAAAAAAAAAAAAAAAAAAATTAAAAAGGAGGAGGAGGAAGAAGAAGAAGGAGCAGGGGCAGCAGGTGGAGGAGGAGGAGCAGCAGCTTATTTCCTATCAGATAGCAATGTTCATGTCACATCAATACCTCCTTGCTCACTTCAGCCAAGGATCGGCAGGGAAAATACCATGCAACAGGAAGATCCTGCCCATCATCACTCTCATAAGCCAACTAAATTGAACAAAATACTGTTGACCATGGTAAGGACACCAGTCAATAGAAATTGGCTTGAGGCTATTAACTCATCTTCCCATGACCAGAGAAGTCAACACATAGATATTTATTTTGATTCCAAGATAGTTTTGAATCTCCTTAGAAATGCCATGGGAGTTTATACTTTTCATTAACCTGTCAAGGTCCTTAGTGTTCTAAATAACAACAACAACAGCAATAACAACAACAACAAAAAGTTCAATTTGGGATTAAAAAGGAGGCAGGGGTGGGGGTGGGTAGGATCTGTTCTCTTCTCAAACTCCATGTTTAAGCTGAGCTGGTTGAAATCTCTAGAAAGGAAGCACCTTTTCCTTCCAATTCTGGTCATGATTCAGGATTTGGAAATTTACATTCAGCAGACTTGATTCCTACCTGCTGCAACCCTTTCCAACAAACACACAACACAGAAGGACAGGGTATATTTGAAAGTCTGATCGAATCAATGTTGACTTGATTGAGGGATTCTGAAAACCAGAATTAAAGTCTGAAGGGAGATAGATTAAGCTACTAATTAACTATGGTTTCCAAAAACACAGTAATGTGTGAAAATAGAATATGTGGAAGAAAACACCCAGGAAACCCGTCACCATGCATTCAACTAGATGCTACAGTTTTGCAGGTGCAAATGAGACACGGGTTTAGCATAGTTGTCTCCTTTTGGGGTTCCAAACTTGGTAATGTTACAGCATATTCCCAGAGACTGGATAAGACTGGGGGTTGAGAAAAGTTAAGGAGAGAAAATGTTGATGGAAATTAGAAGTTCAAAAAAAAGGGGGGGGGGGAGGACAAAAGAAGGAAATAGGAAATGAAATACACTTAAGAGTGTGGGTACTTTACAGCTGGGAACAGACCAGGGAACAAGACTAAAGATACAATGACAATTGTATCATATACAATATTTTGGACCTAATAGAAAACCTGTCTCCTATTGTATATAGTTTTTTTTTTCTATTTATATAGTACCTCATACAATGAAATGATCAGATAGAGCAGAACCAAGCTAAAGAACAGCTAATAAGATTCAAGTTCTACACCCTTGGATTCTTTGGGTTTCATCCTCAGGATGAAGGCAGGATGCTGTGGTAGTCCTAGCCGTCACACCTCAACAAGACAACTTCTAGAGGAAAGCTAGAAGTACTTGGTTCTCTGTTACTTCCAGGAATTGAGAAAACCTTTCTTGGAGGCCAAGAGCAGACTTACCTTCAGATCTCTCTGGCTTATTTCTGTCACATGTTCATTTATAAAAGTAACCACAGTGGAAGACCCAGCATTATCATGACAGATTCAAATGTAGACCTGGAGCACTCAGCACTCACTGAGACTCACTGAAAGAGAATCTCCAGAGTTCATCTTTAATCTATGCTTTCACAAAATTTCCAGGAAATTCAGAAACACTTAAGTTTATAAATTATAGGTGTCAAGTAGAGTGAGATAGTTTTTTTTAGATTCTGGAACATTGGTCAAGAAACTGGCCACCAAGACATGCGTTAACCATTAAGATGGCCAAAGAACTCTAAGTAAGCACTTTCCAGTGCCCACTTAATCTTCCTATTGTTCTTCAAATTTCTTTCTGAAACTATTTGTGTATCCCTAAATATCCCTGCTACCAAGCACTTGAAACTAGCTCAGATTTAGATCCGGTGGTTACTTCCTCAAGTCAAAGACCTACCTGAAAAATGCTGTAAAAGACATAACCAACAATCTCAGTAAATGCATAACCAAATTCTCAGGAATGAAACTTTTCAAAGGAGTAATACAAAATGAAAATTTAAAAACAGCTCCTCAAAGTTGTATTAATCTTGAGCTCACCCCCCACACACATACACACACTGTCAGAAACAAAAGATCTTATCTATAAAAGGATCATAGTGTAGGACCATAAATCTGAGATTCTTAAGTTGGGCAAGGACTCTTGAGAGCTACCCTCTAGAGCAAAATCCATTCATATGAAGCAGCAACAAGAATTTAGTCTCTTAACTGGGGGATGGTTGAGTGAGGGGTGGGGGAATTGATTGGTTATTTCTATTCCCTATCAGCTGAGGGCCAAATTTTTAACACAGGCAGTGGCCTTTATAGTGGACATAGTATAACCATAGCAGAGATCCCCTAGGCCAGGGAGACACTCTGGCAATTGTAGATTCCTTGCCTTTAGAGACAGATTGCCGTATCTGGGACTGCTGTTTGCTGTTCAGAAAGAAAACATGGAAGTACTCATTGCCCTTGTATATAAATACTAATTATGTGTCTTGTTTAAGAAACAGCTATTTGTCTGAATGTAAACTAGATAAAGGAAAGGAGGTTCTCTTCCCCTAAAAAGGGATAGCTTCTTATTTACATAAAACATGGGTGGTCTCCTTGATTATTAACTTGGATTGATGGGGGAGGAAGGGGAGTTCTTGAAGACAAATAACGTTGCCAAGCCTGTAAAACACTGGCAGAGTTTTGCTGTAGTCTTTGTGTACTATGAAAAACAGGAAGTGTGCACACTACAGTTTTCCTATTCAGAATTCCAAGACTCATAAGAGGACTCCAATGCTCCATTTTTTTCTCAACAGAGAGGTTGATGGAGTTTCTTAGGTAACTGTTATTGTTACTGTGGCTGAGATAAAATAACCTGAAGAACCATTTAAGGAAGGGTTTACTGGCTCCCAGTTCAACAATATAGTCTATCTGTTGGCAATTGCATAAGATATCTGGACACATTGCAAGAATGAATCCAACGTGAGCAATGAATGCTTACCCAATGCCCTTTCGTTTTATTCAGTCTAGGACATCAACCCTGGAATAGGGTTGCTCTCGATGGGGTCTCCACTTCGGTTAACAGCTAGAGCCTAACCTCATGTATCTCAGTCTGTCATGGTATGACCAGAGTTTGTGTCCTAGGTGACTCTAGAGTCTGCAAGTTGATAATCTGTATTAACCTCACACCTGCCTAACCCCTTTTAAAGGGCTCTGCTAGAAAACAGCTAGAGCCCGTTTCTTGGCTCCAGCCTTGATGTCAAGATAAAGCTGCATGTATCAGCTGACCGGGACAGGAACTAACGGCCATTCCAGCAAGAACAGCCTCCCGTAGCAAAGAAGCAAGGCACAGCTGTTCAGGGCTGGCTGTCCATCTATGTGCATGCATTTGTAGAGAGAAACAAGAGGAAAAATAACTCTTAGGTGGTGTAAACTAAGTTTCTTTAAAATGCCCTATAATCTCAGTACTGGGGAGGCTGAGGAGGAAGATCACAAGTTTGGGGCTAGCCTAAGCTATATGTAGAGAGACACCATAGTATAAAAAAATTCAAGACTGATGAATTTTTGCTTTGATGGTGACTTTGATGGTGATTTTGTTCTATTTGCTTTATCGATGACCTATCATCTCCTGAACTCTAGCACTTATAATTCTATGATTTTTGATATTCTACTCTATGCTATGGACCTTACTTTGGGCCTTTAACATAAACACATGGTAATCACTCTCCTTGGGGATCCTAAGACATTTGCCCCCAAACAGGTCCAGACTACATCCCTTGTGGGGTAAGACTCAGGACATCGTGGTTAGACTGTAAATTTTATGAACAGAGATGATCTTTCAAGATGACCTTAAAATAGAGCGCGAGAAAAACTCCTCCTCAAAATCCCACCAAACTGCTTTCAGTTTCAGGTGCGACATTCATGTCTACTTTTGTGAACACTATAGGACCCATCTCAAGTTCACACTGAGAAGGCAGAGTCCCTGCACTCTGATTAGTAATTTAACACAGTTGGTCCACACCAGCATTTGATGACCACTGTGGACTTTCAGTATGTAGTAAGTGAAGCCCAGGAAGGTGACCACTGCCTACAGGATCCCTGTTCTCCAAAAGGTGCCGTTTCTTTGTGCTTAGTTTCTGTGCCTTGACCTTTCATTGACATATATATATATTCCACTCACATAGTTTGAATTAAAATAATAATTTCAAGGGCATGGCAAATCAAACAATTCGTGGCTATTTCTTTAGAGAAATATTCCTATTTGAAAAAAAAATTGATCATGTCCAGAATAACCATAGCTAATAAGAGAACTAAACTTGTCCTTAAATCTCTCTGCTGTGTTCTCTGTTCTTAATTTTCTCTTTTAAAAAATTACTACATTTAATTTATTTTTACGTGCAGTTGTGTGGGTCCTGAGATCAAGGGCAAATCCTCAGGCCTGGAGGCCAGTACCTGTCTCTGCTGGGCCATCTCTGGGCACTCTGAATATTAACTTTCTAGTTTTCCCAACAGTTGTACAACAGTACAAAGAAGCCCAGGAAAATTTTCATCTAGCTTCTCCTGATGTTAACATTTTACACTTCTATAATACAGTTGCCAAACCAGGAAATGAATGTTGGGAAAGGTTCTCTGTGTTTCTCATTGTTCACACCGAGTCTTTTGTCTGTCTAGGGCCCCTTCCCTGGCTCAGGCCTGCAATAGTCACTCCAGCCATGGAGCCTTAGTTCCTCCTCATCTTGAAAAGGACTTTCATAGTCTGTTATTTTAGATAATGACTTCCAATTTTGTTTTGTCTGGTTTGTTTTGTCAACCTTACTATTGAATTAAGGTTATAAGTTCTTGTAAGGACATCAGAGAAGTGATAGTACATCTTCTTCAGGTAATGCCAAAAGATGCACAAAATCAACACATTTTGTTCTGAACTTATTTGTGCCTACCTACCCTAATGACACTTATAATCACCATGGCATGTCAAAATGATGATCTATCGTTTATCTACATTAATTAACTAGATTTCTATTATAGAAGGAGGTTTTCTTTCTCTCCGTGTATTTGTAGATTTTAATTCTATATCCTCATGGATATTTATAGGAATTGTAACCCGTTGCTGCCATATTTGTCTATCAAGATTTTCAACTAGGCTAGTGATGTGGTAGGCATATAGCTTCTATATTCTCATTTATTAAAACATTATTAAAAACATTTTAGGTGTATTGGTGTTTTATCTCCAGGAATATACACATATCACATGCAAGTCTGGTACCCATGTAGGCCAGAAGAGGGCAACCGATCCCCTGGAAATGGGGTTACAGATGGTTGTGAGCTGCCAGATGGGTGCTGGGAATTGAGCCTGGGTCCCCTGAAAGAGCAGTCAGTGCTCTTAATCACTGAGCCATCTCTCGAGCTCCATTCAATGTTCTTATGTCCCCTCAATTACCTTGTCAGCACACCCTTTTGTCTGGCATAACAAGATGGTTCAATTCATCGTGTGTGTGTGTGTGTGTGTGTGTGTGTGTGTGTGTGTGTGTGTGTGTATGTGTGTGTGTGTGCATATGTATTTGGGAAAGGTATAGGAACCAAATCTGGGCTGGACATGGGTGTGCACATATATTATCTTACCCATCTCTGAGGCAAGAGAGAATTATGAGTTTGAGAATAGAGCAGGTTGATACAATAAGAACCAGTTTCAAAATATGTAAGGGAGAATAAAAGAGATGGGGAAGGGGGAAGAAGAATGGAAGGAAAAAGAGATAGAAATGGACTGGTAATGGCAACTGGATGCCCCCTGATCCTAGGCCTCCTCAAGGGTCAAAACTAGGTATGTGCATGTCGGCCTCTTAGTCTGTGATATATCATCAGTAAAGAGGCAGTCCCAAACTTTCTCAGGTTCATTTCCACTTCCTTTGTTTATTAATCACCGCTATGATCAGGAATAATAGACTCCTGTTGCTATTATACCCGTCTGGGGCTTCTTCTCATCCTGGATCTTTTTCAGTAAGTAAAACACTGCATGTGTGGTTCTAGAAAACAGATTTTACGAAGTCACTTAGGTACTCTTATGTACATCAGAGGACCTCATTCCCTCCCTCCCTTTCTATGACTCCCATCTACTTCTTCCCTCCCTCCCTCTCTATGACTCCCGTCCACTTCTTCCCTCCATCCCATGCGTCAAACTCATCCATCCTGAGCCAGGCATCAGCATTTTGTGAATGTGTACTTGTTATTTGCATGAAAGATATCCAATGCAGTCATTTCACTTTGTTTGTTTGAAACAGGGAAGCATCATATTAGCTCACAAAGATTATAATTTATTTTTAAGTCTTTTGATGGGGAGAAAAAAAATTCCCCGAGAAAGGTAAAGAAAAGGCATATTGCGCAGCCGGAAAGGTGGCTCGGAGAGGCTGAGCATCTGTGACCAGGAACAGATCTTAGGAACGTCGGTTCCCACCCGGAGGCGACTTCAGGATGCAGAGCGGAGCCTGGCCCAGCTGCCACCCGGAACCTGGGCTGCCGGGGAGTAGAGAGATCTCTGCGGAGTGCACACAGAAAGCGTACCAGGGACACAGACCAGATACAAGGGAAAGGCAAGAACATATCACTGACAACAAAATGGCAAGAGGAAAGAAAAAGAGTATATCCCAAGGAAACCAAGACAATCTAGCAACACCAGAACCCAGCTCTCCGATAGTAGCAAACATCAGAATTCCAAACACTCCAGAGAAAGAAGACACAGACCTGAAATCATGCCTCAAGATGCTGATAGAGTTACTTAAACAAGAAAGGGAGGAAAAGCAAAAAGATTCAGAAGCTTTTAAAGAAGAAACAAGAAAAACACTCAAAGAACTCAAAGAACAAGAGGAAAACAGAACCAAAGAAATAAAGGAATGGAAGAGGGAAATTAAAACAGAAATTGACACAATAAAGAAAGCGCTAAAAGAGATAACCCTAGAGTCAGAACACCAAAAAAAGAAATCAGGAGTCACAGAAGCAAGCATTTCCAACAGATTACAAGAGATCGAGGAGAGAATCTCGGGGGCAGAAGACAACATTGCACGAATAGACAAAACAGCCAGAGAAGATGCAAAAAACAAAAAGCTCCTAACACAAAATGTCCAGGAAATACAAGACACAATGAGAAGACCGAACCTAAGGATAATAGGAATAGAAGAGGGAGAAGAGTATCAACTAAGAGGCACAGTAAATATCTTCAACAAAATCATAGAAGAAAACTTCCCTACCCTCAAGAATGAGATGACCACGAGCATAAAAGAAGCCTTCAGAACTCCAAATAGGTTAGACCAGAAAAGAAATACCTCTCGACACATAATAGTAAAAACATCAAGTGCCCAAAGTAAAGAAAAAATACTAAAAGCAGTAAGGGAAAAAGGTCAGGTAACATATAAAGGCAGGCCAATCAGACTTACACCTGACTTCTCAACAGAGACTATGAAAGTTAGAAGAGCCTGGACAGACATCATGCACTCCTTAAGAGAGCACAAGTGCCAGCCCAAGCTACTATACCCAGCAAAACTATCAATCACCATCGATGGAGAGACAAAGATATTTCAAGACAAATCAAAATTCACACAATATCTGACCACAAACCCAGCACTACAATGAATTATAGGTGAAAAACGCAATACAAGAAGGGAAAATACAGCCTAGTAAAAACAAGAAAACTCCTAAACAAGAAAACTAAAAGAAGAAAAAAACACAGACACAACTCAACCCAAAAAAGCAAAAATGGCAGGAAACAGAAACAATTATTCCTTGATATCTATTAACATAAATGGTCTCAACTCCCCAATAAAGAGACATAGACTATCAGACTGGATACATAAACAAAATCCAGCCCTTTGCTGCATACAGGAAACTCATCTCAGAGACAGAGACAGACACTATCTCAGAGTAAAGGGGTGGGAAAAAAACTTCCAAGCAAACAGCTCCAAGAAGCAAGCTGGAGTGGCTATTCTAATATCGAATAAAGTAAATTTCCAACCAAAACTTATCAAAAAAGATAAAGAAGGACACTTTTTACTCATTACCGGGGAAATCTGTCAGGAGGAACTCTCAATCCTTAACATATATGCTCCAAATAAAAAATCACCCACATTCATAAAAGAAACTCTACTAAAGCTCAAAAAATACATTTCACCCCACACAATAATAGTGGGAGACTTTAATACCCCACTCTCACCAATGGACAGATCAGGGAAACAGAAACTGAACAAGGACACTGCAAAACTAGCAGAGACTTTGAACCAACTAGAATTAATAGATATATACAGAACATACTATCCTAAAGCAAAAGAATACACCTTCTTCTCACCACCCCATGGCACCATCTCGAAAATTGACCACATAATTGGACACAGAACAAGCCTTCATCGATATAAGAAGATTGAAATACTCCCATGCATCCTCTCAGATCACCATGGTCTACGGCTGGTCTTTAACAACAACAAAGACAACAAAATGCCCACATACATATGGAAACTAAACAACGCTCTGTTAAAGGATAGCAGGGTCAAAGAAGAAATAAAGAAAGAAATTAAGGACTTTCTAGAATTCAACGAAAACGATAACACAACATACCCAAACCTATGGGATGCAATGAAAGCAGTATTGAGAGGAAAACTCATAGCCCTAAGTGCTTCCAAAAAGAAACTGAAGAGAGCTCACATCAGCAACCTGACAGCACAGCTAAAAGCCCTAGAACAAAAGGAAGCAGATATACCCAAAAAGAGTAGACGGCAAGAAATAATCAAAATTAGGGCAGAAATAGACCAAATAGAAACAAAAAGAACCATTGAAAAAATCAACAAAACAAAGAGTTGGTTCTTTAAGAAAATCAACAAGATTGATAAACCCCTAGCCAGACTAACTAGAGGGCAAAGAGAGAGTATCCAAATTAACAAAATCAGAAAGGAAAGTGGTGACATAACAACTGAAACTAAGGAAATTCAAGAAATCATCAGATCCTACTACAAAAACTTATACTCCACAAAATTGGAAAATCTGGAGGAAATGGACGAATTCCTAGACAGATACAAGGTCTCAAAGTTTAACCAGGACCAAGTAAACCATCTAAATAACCCTATAACACCTAAAGAAATAGAAGAAGTCATCAAAAGCCTCCCAACCAAAAAAAGCCCAGGTCCAGACGGGTTCAGTGCAGAATTTTATCAGACATTTATTGGGGATATAACACCAATATTCGCCAAACTATTCCAAAAGATAGAATCAGATAGAATATTACCCAACTCATTTTTTGAGGCTACAATAACCCTCCTTCCTAAGCCACACAAAGACCCTACAAGGAAAGAGAACTTCAGACCAATCTCACTTATGAACATTGATGCAAAAATACTCAACAAAATCCTTGCAAACCGAATCCAAGAACACATCAAAACCATCATTCATCATGACCAAGTAGGCTTCATCCCTGGGATGCAGGGATAGTTTAACATAAGAAAATCCATCAATGTAATCCACCATATAAACAAACTTAAAGACCAAAATCACATGGTCATCTCACTAGACGCTGAGAAAGCATTTGACAAAATCCAACACCCCTTCATGTTAAAAGTCCTGGAAAGAACAGGAATCCAAGGCCCATATTTAAACATAATAAAAGCAATATACAGCAAACCAACAGCCAACATCAAACTTAATGGCGAGAAACTTGAAGCAATCCCACTAAAATCAGGGACTCGACAAGGCTGCCCACTCTCTCCCTACCTATTCAACATAGTACTGGAAGTCCTGGCTGGAGCAATTAGACAGCAAAAGGAGATCAAGGGGATACAAATCGGAAAGGAAGAGATAAAAACATCACTCTTTCCCGATGACATGATAGTGTACTTGAGTGACCCCAAAAATTCCACCAGAGAACTCCTACAGCTGATAAACAAGTTCAGCAAAGTGGCCGGATACAAGTTAACTCAAACAAATCAGTAGCCTTCCTATACTCAAAGGACAAACATGTGGAGAAAGAAATTAGGAAAAAGGTACCCTTCACAATCGTTACAAAAACTATGAAATACCTTGGTGTGACTCTAAGAAAGTGAAGGACCTGTATGACAAGAACTTCAAACCTCTAAAGAAAGAAATTGAGGAGGATCTCAGAAAATGGAAAGATCTCCCATGCTCATGGATTGGAAAGATCAACATCTTAAAAATGGCCATCCTACCAAAAGCAATCTACAGATTCAATGCAATCCCCATCAAAATTCCAACCCAGTTCTTCATGGAATTGGAAAGATCAATGTGCAATTTCATATGGAATAACAAAAGACCTAGAATTGCGAAATCCATCCTCAACAACAAAAAAACATCTGCGGGAATCACTATCCCTGACCTCAAGCTATATTACAAGGCAATTGTGCTGAAAACTGCATGGTACTGGTACAGAAATAGGCAAGTGGATCAATGGAATAGAATAGAAGATCCAGAAATGAGCCCTCATGTATATGGTCACCTGATTTTTGACAAAGTAGCAGTAAACATTCAATGGAAAAAGGACAGCCTATTCAACAAATGGTGCTGGTCCAACTGGCACTCAACATGCAAAAGAATGAAAATAGACCCGTTCTTATCTCCTTGTACAAAGCTCAAGTGTAAGTGGATCAAAGATCTCCACATTAAACCAGATACACTGAAACTATTAGATGAGAAAGTAGGGAAAACCTTAGAACACATAGGCACAGGAGAAAATTTCCTGAACAAAACATCAATGGCTCAAGCTCTAAGGTCAAAGATTAACAAATGGGACTTAATGAGATTGCAAAGTTTCTGTAAGGCTAAGGACATCGTCAAGAAAACAAAACGGCAACCAACAGAATGCGAAAAGATCTTTACCAACACCACATCAGATAGAGGCCTAATATCCAAGGTGTACAAGGAACTCAAAAAGCTAGACACCAGAGAATCAAATAACCCTATTAAAAAATGGGGTACAGAGCTAAACAAATCATTTTCAGTTGAGGAACACCGAATGGCCGAGAAACATCTGAGGAAGTGCTCGACATCCTTAGCCATCAGGGAAATGCAAATCAAAACAACCCTAAGATTCCACCTCACACCAGTCAGATTGGCCAAGATCCAAAACTCAGATGACAGCAGATGCTGGCGAGGCTGCGGAGAAAGAGGAACACTTCTCCACTGTTGGTGGGGTTGCAAGCTAATACAACCACTCTGGAAATCTGTCTGGCGATACCTCAGAAAATTGGATATAGTACTACCTGAAGACCCAGCTATTCCACTTCTGGGCATATACCCCAGAGACACTTTAATACACAACAAAGATATATGCACCACAATGTTCATAGCGGCTCTATTTATAATAGCCAGAAGCTGGAAGGAACCCAGATGTCCTTCAGAAGACGAATGGATACAAAAATTGTGGTACATATACACAATGGAATACTACTCAGCCACCAGAAACAATGACTTAACCAAATTCTTAAGAAAATGGCTGCATCTAGAGAAGATCATCCTGAGTGAGATAACCCAGTCACAAAAGAACAGACATAATATGCAGTCACTGATAGTGGGATGCTAACCCCAGAGGCTTGCACTCCCCCAGAAACAACTCACAGACTGTATGAAGTCCAAGAAATAAAGAAAACAAAAAATATACATATATTCACAAAACAAGAAGACTTTGACTATTTCCATGTTGCGTTTTGTTTTGCATGTACTTTACGCTTATTGCAACTAGTAGGTTTTCAATGCATACTGTCAAGCCCTTGAAAAAAATCAAGTACTGACTAAAAAATATATTCACATGGTTTTATGTAAAATTTATTTTAATGTCTGAAAAAACAGTACTGACAAAAATGTATATTTTTAACAAAAAATGTTTAAAATCTGTACATTTATCTTTGTTTTGCAAAATAAAGTCGTTTTTAAAAAAAAAGAAAAGGCATATTGCCATTTATTCAAATTCTAGACTATTTCAACTGTTTCCCAAGAAGAACGTGTTTCTTCAAAATGCCAGTACCATAGGTAAGCATAGGTAAATTGTGACAAGATTTCTCCTTTTTTTTTTTTTTTTTTTTTTTTTTTTTTTTTTTTTTTTTTGGTATGATGAATAGCTTCTCACTGATCTACTCTATGGCATTTCTTGGCACACTGTTCCAGATAGAACTTAGGCTACTCCATCATTTCTAATATCTCTGAGCCATATTTACAATACACAATAATTTCTTACACTATCGGGGGATTTTGCTATGCACTCTCTGAGTGATTGCCACTCTGAGCTAAGACATTCGCCAGAAGGAATGTGGACAACAAGATGGAGTTAATGACATGTACATAACCAGGTCATATGCTTGGACAGCTATGTTTTAAATGGAAATGTGGGGGAGGACGCTGCTGACTGAGAGAATAGGTAGACTCGCCAGAATGCATGTGTTCATTACAGATCTTACGGAATGATGGTGGCAATGTAGATGTTATTACTGCTGTCATTTTATAACAGGAGATTCTGAGAATGAGCTAAAAGAAGAAGCACTCATCTGTGGGGATGTAATACAGCAGATGATTCCAAGTTCTGGATTACTCTAACTCAGTGGATCCTGACTCTGGTCCCACTGATAAATATTCAGTCACTATGGGGAAACAGTAAGACACAGCCAAGAAAATCAGCAGGGAGAATAGATAACAAAGATTAGGAAGCCAGAAAACAAAGTGAAGGAAAGAGTAACAATTCAGCCTCCACTCACAAGCTTTCCCAGGGTCCTATGATCATTAATGCAGACAGAGGCACATGGCAGAGACAGTCTGCTGAAGCCCTCAACATAGGCCACTTTTTACCTTAAAATTATCTTTCTTATTTCTAGACTGGTGCTTTTCATTATTAACATCCTTCGGGTGAACGTTCTTTGCACACACTTTTAAAATAATCATTCCATATTAAATATAATATCACACACACTACAAATATCTGTGCTGCTGTGCTTTACTCTATAGTGTATCTGTGGTATAAGATGCTTATGCATACTATACATACACTACAACTTATCTGCACCTTACATATAAAATAGATTTTGCCCTTCCAAGGGCCTGTTTGCACCATGTTGAGACTGTAAGTTTTAAATGCCATTTTTTTATCCTTGCTAGATTTTTGTCAACTTGACACAACCTAGTGCCATCTGGGAAAAGAGAATTTCAATTGAGGAAAATTCTCTATGATATTGGCCTATAGGCAGGTCTGTCAAAGATTTTTTTTTTTTTTTTTTTTTTTTTTGATTGATTGATGTGGCTAGGTGCTTCCGACCTGGGCAGGTGATCTTACGTTCTATAAGAAAGCAGGCTGGGAAAGCCATGAAGAAAAAGCCAGTAAGCAGAACTTTTTCACCACCTTTCCTTCAGTTCCTGCCTCCAGGTTCCTGCTTTGAGTTCCCACCCTAAATTTCCTCAGTGATAGAATGTGACCTGAGAGTTACCAGGTAAGACAAACCCTCTCCTCCTCCACGACTTTGTTTTTGTCATGGTGGTTTGTCAGAGCAACAGAAACCTTAACTAAGACAGGATTTAAACATTGTTTTTCATTCCAAAACAAGAATGAACATGGATATGAGAAATAACCAACCCAGTGTCAAACTGCTGAGCAACAAA
Organism: Micromys minutus; assembly: GCF_963924665.1. Classification (NCBI taxonomy): domain Eukaryota; kingdom Metazoa; phylum Chordata; class Mammalia; order Rodentia; family Muridae; genus Micromys; species Micromys minutus. The sequence continues at coordinate 198,223,594 of NC_137969.1, read as the reverse complement.
TGAGAGGGAAATGTAAAAATATAAAAAAACAATTAATAACTGAAAAATTTAAAATAAACCATAATTCAAGTACAAGGCAAGATAGCAGAGTTTATGTTTAAGCCTCCACAGAAGTGGATGGTTATCTGGTAGAGTTGGCTGTCCTTACCAATGCTGAACCACGCACTTCACTGTTTAAAAAAGTATTTTCAATGGGCAAAATACCTTTGCACTCCCCAAGGGAAGAAAAAAATTAACACACTAGTTTTGAATTATAGCTTAGTTATTCCATCCATTGCCTTAAGAAAATGAACAGAAAAGAACAATTGTTTGAAAGACTGTCAAGACTGGACCTAAAGCAAATAAACTGAGAGTTAAGGACACGTTTGTATTTCATGTTAATTAATCTGAAATGAACAGACAAGGGGATCCCTTTAAATAGCCTTGATGGTTTGGTGTATATTGCTTTTATTATGTTTAGGTATGGACCTTGGATTCCTGTTCTTTCCAGGACTTTTAACATGAAAAGGTGTTGAATTTTGTCAAATGCTTTCTGAGAATCTAGTGAGATGACCATGTGATTTTGTTCTTTGAGTTTGTTTATATGGTAGGTTATATTGATGGATTTCCTTATATTAAACCATCCCTGCATCCCAGGGATGAAGCAAACTTAACAGTGGAAAACTTAAAGCAATCCCACTAAGATCAGGGACAAGGCTGCCCACTCTCCCCCTACCTATTTAACATAGTACATACACTAACAGCTTGACAGTACACATGAAAGCTCTAGAACAAAAAGAAGCAGATACACCCAAGAGGAGTAGATGGCAAGAAATAGTTGAACTCGGAGCTAAAATCAACCAAATAGAAACAAAAAGAACTACACATTCATAGCAGCCCTATTTATAATAGCCAGAAGCTAGAAAGAACCCAGATGTCCTTCAGTAGATGAATGGATACAAAAATTGTGGTATATTTACACAATGGAGTACTACTCAGCTATCAGAAACAATGACTTTATGAAATTCTTTTTTAAAAATGGATGCATCTAGAGAATATCATCCTGAGTGAGATAACCCAGTCACAAAAGAACAGACATAACCCCAGAAAGCTCTGAATACCCCAGAAACAATTCACAGACTATATGAAGTTCAAGAAAAAAACAAAGGCAAAAAAAAAATAAATTGAAAAACCATTATGCTTAATCTTTATACACCAAGAAAAGTTTGACTATTTCCAGGTTATATTTTGTTTTACATGTACTTTGCGCTCATTGTAACTAGTAAGATTTTAATGCATACTATCAAACCCTTAAAAAAAAAAAACCAAGTGCTGACAAAAATATATTCATATACTTTTATGCAAAAAAAATCCTTAAAATCTGTACATTTATCTTTGTTTTTTAAAATAAAGTTGTTCAATAAAAAAAAGAACTATACAAAGAATCAACAAAACCAGAAGCTGGTTCTTAGACAAAATCAACAAAATCGATAAACCCTTAGCCAGACTAACTAGAGGGGGCAGAGAGAGAGAGAGTACCCAAATTAACAAAATCAGAAATGAAAGGGGAGACAAAACAACAGAAACTGAGGAAATTGAAGAAGTCATCAGGTCCTACTACAAAAGCCTATATGCAACAAAACTGGAAGATCTAGAGAAAATGGACAATTTTCTAGGCAAATAACAGGTACCAAAGATACATGAGGATCAGAAAAACCATCTAAACAGCCCCATAACCCCTAAAGAAATAGAAGCAGTCATCAAAAGCCTCCCAACCAAAAAAAGCCCAAGGCCAGATGGATTTAGGGCAAAATTCTATCAGACCTTCATAGAAGACCTAATACCAATACTTTCCAAACTATTCCACAAAATAGAAACAGAGAGAACACTACCCAACTCATTCTTTGAAGCCACAATTATGCTCATTTCTAAACCACACAAAGACCCTAAAAAGAAAGAGAACTTCAGAACAATTTCCCTCATGAACACTGATGCAAAAATACTCAATAAAATTCTTGCAAACTGAATCTAAGAACACATCAAAATGATCATTCACCATGATCAAGTAGGCTACATCGCAGGGATGCATGGATGGTTCAATATAAGGAAATTTATCAACGTAGTCCACTATATAAACAAACTAAAAAAAAATATGTTCATCTTTTTAGATGCTGAGAAAGCATTTGACAAAACTCAACACTTCTTCATGTTAAAAGTCTTGGAAAGATCAGATTTTTGAAGCCCACACTTAAACATAGTAAAAGCAATATATAGCAAACCAATAGCCAACATCAAACTAAATGCTGAGAAACTTGAATCAATCCCACTAAAATCAGGGACTAGATAAGGCTGCCCACTCTCTCTCCCTACTTATTCAATATAGTACTGAAAGTACTAACCAGAGCAATCAGACAGCAAAAAGAGTCAAAGGGATATAAATTGGAAAGGAAGAAGTCAAAATATCACATTTGTAGATGATATAATAGTATATTTAAGTGACCTCAAAAATTTCACTAGAAAACTCCTACAGCTGATAACAACTTCAGCAAAGTGGCTGTATATAAAATTAACTCAAACAAATCAGTAGACTTTCTCTACTCAAAATATAAACAGGCTGAGAAACAAATTAGAAAATCAACATTTTTTTACAATAGTGACAAAGAATATAAAATACCTTGGAGTGACCTAACTAAGCAAGTGAATGATCTGTATGACAAGAACGTCAAGTCTTTGAAGAAGGAAATGGAATAAGACCTCAGAAAGTGGAAAGATCTCCCATGCTCATTAATTGTAAGTATCAACACAGTAAAAATGGCCATTTTGCCTAAGGCAATCTACAGATTCAATACAATCCCCATCAAAATTCCAATTCAATTCTTTATAAAGTTAGAAAAAGCAATTTCCAAATTAATTTGAAATAATAAAAAACCCAGGATAGCAAAAAACTATTTTCAACAATAAAAAACTTCCGGGGGAAATCACCATTCCTGACCTCAAGCTGTATTACAAATCAATTGTGATAAAAACTGAATGATATTGGTACAGAGACAGGCAGGTAGATCAATGGAATAGAACCCAGAAATGAACCCACACAACTATGGTCACTTGATCTTTAACAAAGGAGCTAAAAACATTTAATGAAAAAAGGACAGCCTCTTCAACAAATGGTGCTGGTTCAACTGGCATGAAGAAGAATGAAAATCGATCCTTTCTTATCTCTTTGTATAAAGCTTAAGACCAAGTGGATCAAAGACCTCCACAGAAAACCAGGTACACTGAAACTAATAGAACAGAAAGTAGGGAAGAGCTTAGACCACATAAAGACAGGAGAAAATTTCTTAAACAGAACACCAATGGCTTATCCTCTAAGATCCAGAATCGACTAATGGGACCTCATGAAATTGCAAAGCTTCTGTAAGGCAAAGAACACTGTCAAAAGAACAAAATGGCAATCAACAAATTGGGGAAAGATCTTTACCAATCCTACATCTGGTAGAGGACTAATATCCAATATATATATATAAAGAACTTAGGCATTTAAACTCCAGAGAATCAAATAATCCTATTAAAAATGGAGAACAGAGCTAAACAAAGAGTTCTCAACTAAGGAATATTGAATGGCTGAGAAGCACCTAAAGAAATGTTCACCATCCCTAGTCATCAGGGAAATGCAAATAAAAACAACCCTAAGATGCTATCTCACACCAATCAATCAAAAACTCAGGTGACAGCAACTGCTGGCGAGGATGTGGAGAAAGAGGAACACTTCTCCATTGTTGGTGGGACTGTAAACTGTTACAACCACTCTGGAAATCAGTCTGGCAGTTCCTTAGACAATTAACCATAGTACTACCTGAGGACCCAGCTATACCACTCCTAGGTATATACCCAAAAGAAGTTCCAACATCTAACAAGGACACATGTTCCATCATGTTCATAGCAGCCTTATTTATAAAGCCAGAAGCTGGAAAGAACCCAGATGTCCTTCAACAGAAGAATAGATACAAAAATTGTAGCACATGTATACAATGGAGTACTACTCATCTATTAAAAACAATGAGTGAGGTAACCCAATCACAAAAGAACACTCATGGTATATACTCACTTATAAGCAGATACTAGTCCCAGAAGCTCAAAATACCCAAGGTAAACTCACAGAACATTTGAAGCTCAAAATGAAGAAAGGCCAGAAGGTGGATGCCTCAGTTCCTTTTAGAAGGGAGAACAAAACGCACATGGGAGGAAATAAAATGACAAATAGAGATTTAGAAATTGGAGAAAAGAGCATCCAGAGACTGCATCACCTGGGGGTTCAACCCATATGCAGGCGCTAAACCCAAGCACTATTGTTGATGCCAAGTAGTGCTTGCTGGCAGAAGCCTAATATGCATGCATCCTCAGAGGCTCTGCCAGAGCCATACTGATACCATTGAAGATGCTTGCAGCTAACCATCGGACTGAGCACAGGGACCCTAATGGAGGAGCTAGAGAAATGTCTGTAAGAGCTGAAAGGGTCTGCAATCCCATGGGAAGAACAAAATGATCAACTAACCAAACCCACTACAGCTCCTAGGGACTAAAACACCAACCAATGAGTTTGCATGGAGAGACCCATGGCCCCAGGTGCATATGCAGCAGGGAATAGCATTTTCTGGCATCAATGGGAAGAGAGGCTTTTGGTCAAGCGAAGGCTCGTTTTCCCAGTAAAGGGGAACACCAAGGTGCTGAGGTGGGAGAAAGTGGTTGGGAGTGTGAGCACCTTCATGGAGGCAATGGGGGGGGGAAGGGGGATGAGATTGGGGGAAAGGGACAACATCTGAAATTTAAATAGAGAATATTCAACTTTTAAAAAGTCACAAATATTGAATCTTTATTATAAATTTTTCAAATAAAGGCTACTTGGTAAAGACCAGCTTTCTTATTCTTAATGGCATAAAAACAATTGTCTTTTAATATGAATAATTGTCATCAGAATAGCCTCAGTGAGTTGTCTACCCAGATTTTTTTGGGCCACGTTTTTAGAGGGTCATTTAATTGAGGTTGGTGTATTTTAAGTTTTCCTTATTTGTTTTGTATAAAAGTCCTTTTAAAACTATATCTTTCATGAATATTTTCCTTTTCTGTTTTCTTATCTTTTCATTCACTTGACATTTGCAAAGCAGTGAACTGTGATTATAATGAAGTCCAGATAACCAGAGTACCTGTGCTTTAGGTACTGTGCCTTCAGCATTGCCCATAAAAGCTAATGTCACCCTCAAGGTCACCTAGGTTTTCTACCAAATTATTTTCTAGTTTTATAATGTTGATTTACAAACTTAAGTCTGTGACTCATTTTGAGATTTTTTTTTCTGACTCTAAAAATGTGTCTAGTTGACATGGGACCATTTATTAAAAGACTTGACTACCGTTAAGCTAGCATGTCTGTCTCTTTCTCTTCCTTCAGTTCCATCAAATTCTGTCTATACATTGGCCAATTATACACTGTAGATTTTATAGTAAGCATATATGGTGTACATATATTATATATATACATAATCAAAATATACATATGCCACACATAATCATAAATCATATATGCACTCATTTGGGCAGAACTAATCCTACAACTTTCTTCATTTTCTTCAATGCTGGCTACTATGAGTTTCACCTCTATGCAACTTTTCAAATCAGCCTTTTGAGATTTATAAGCAGTTTGCAGGGATTTTAAACGAGACTGAACTGAATCTATATATCAATGGGGAAATGGCATCTGGCTATATCTCCTACCTGATGAACAGTAACCGTCCCCTATTCTGATTCCTTTCATTGGAGTTTTACTGGTTTTATTATCATAAATATATTTTGTCAATTTGTATCTAATTGTTTCTCTCCTTTTAGACCATTATAAATGGCTTGAAATTTTAATTTGGAATCCAACTCACATGTTGCTGCTATTTATTTTTCTTTTTGAATGTTAAATTTTTATCCTGAAACTGTGTTGAAATTGTTATTCTAGTAGTTTAGTATTTTCAACATATGTTATATTGATTTTTGGATACAGGGAAATATTATTCCACTCTAAAAGTATTATTACTCCATTGAAAAATGATTAATAAAATAAAATTCCAGCCTGCACCCTGTCTTTTTAATAAATGAATATTTTCATTTTTGTAACCCTTCAGACATTGTAGTGTTTTATGTCGTTTATGATAATTATAGTGATAAATGTCTATATTTGGTTCAAATATTAAAAGACAATAAAAGAGTTACAAATAATATTTAAAAGAAAAAACTTTTAAATAAGGATTAAAATAACTATTATTGCCAAGCCAAAATCAGAACAACATATGTTGATCAATTTTATGATCATTATTTGTTTTAAAGATTAGGCAGAACTTGATAATTATACTTCATTTTATCTCTTTTAGAAAATATTGAAATAAGAAACAGCTGAGTCAAATCCCATAAGAGAAATTTTACAGAGCCTGTCAATGTCTTAACATTACAGTTAAGATTCATTATTGAGTTACGTCATATCCCACAGTGGAACACTGCACAAGGCCAATGTGTCTGGTCTCATTTCCAGGAAACTATTCTGGATTAACAAACAAATCCAAGTAACAAATTAAAAGGCTATGGGAAAACCATCTGTTCGTGTTTCTTAGTTAATAAGATGCAGGCATATTCAAAATGAAATGTATTTTACGTTACTCACACTTATTATTCACAGTCCATACATCAATGTTACATCTAAGAAGAGCCTTTTAAAAAATTAATTCTACTTTCTACAGTGCATTAGCTTCATGCACATAATAAAAATCAAGCCAGTCTTCTTAAAGGGAGACATTTATCTAAACTCTCTGATGTAGAAAGAAGGTCAAGGCATACTGTGGAATTACATATTCATATAACAGAGAACTTCTGCTCCTGACAATAGGGATTAGCAGGGTACAGGGGTCCCTTGCCAGTTGAAACAACAAGCAATGGTAAATGTATTAAACCTTTCCTCTAGGACTGGGACTAAGGTGAGGCACAAAAAGAGCCAAGGAAGGTATTTGAGAGTGTACCACTGTTTAACAACAGACTTGCATGCATGACTCTGCAGAGGTTTATCTTCTTATAGACTGTATTTTTCATGTCTATCTTCAACATAGTCTCAGCTCTGGTCTCCAGACACTGGTCCACATAACTAAGACGTCTGGGAAGCTAAATTAGCTTCACCTGTAGTAAATAAGCCTAGCTTTCTCCAGATTCAATTTCCAGACCATAGAGAAGAGATGCCCAAAGATGGCTGAAGTCAGAAATCAATGGGAAATGGGAGCCCAAAAAAAGGATGCAGGACAGAGAAAACATTTTAATATAATGAAATATAATATAATATAATGAAAAACTTTCTTTCACATATTAAAAAATATGTAGTCACAAATCCACAATGGTTAAAACAAAACCAAACAAATTTCAAACAGGATAAACATGAAAATCACTTAGTGGGACATAATCAAATTGCTGAAGGTCTGTGACTTATGTAGCAAGAAACAAACAAAATATAATTATAGGTCTCTTGAAAAGAGCTATGCAAGAAAGAAGACAACAAAATGGCAGTTTCAGCATGCTGAAAGGAAACTACTAACACCTCCCATCTAAGATGTTATAGCCACTGACAATATCTTTCAAAAATAAATTTTAGGCAAAGAAAGCTAGAAAAATTTATTATCAACAATATTGTACTGTAGAAAAATTTAAAGGCATTTCAAACAAAAGATAATATACAATAGAAATGCAGATTTACAGAATATGTGAAAAGCATTAAAAATGAAATTATGTGCATGTGTATTTGTTCTTCAGTATTTATGAGGAATTGGTTACAGGGTCTCTCCCTAAATACAAAATACCACATAAGCTCAAGTCTTTTAATGCAATAGTTTTGTCTTTGTAAGCACCTTACATACTCCTGTATGCTTTTTTATTTTTGAATTATGTGGGGAGGGTGGAGTATGTTCAGATGAGTTCAGTTCCCTGTGGAGGCTACAGCAGTATGGCAGATCCCCTGGAAGTGGAATTACAGTTATTTGTGAGCTATGGGTACTGGAAACTGAACCCAGGTCCTGTGGAATCGCATTCCATTTTCTTAGCTTCCTGTCTATCAGAAATAATGTAAATGCTATCTATCTATCTATCTATCTATCTATCTATCTATCTATCTATCTATCTATATCTATATATATAGATATATATAGATATAGATAGATAGATATAGATATAGATATATAGTCACTGTGCTGCACGATTTACCAAACAGTGAAAAGAAAAATAGCCTGTATATGTTTAATACCTATATGTTTTCTCCAAATATTTAAGTCTAAATTTAGTTGAAACCATAAATAACAAATTCTGTAAACAGTGTAAGCATACTATTGTAAATAAATAAGAAATTTCCCATTACAATGTGTCTAGGAGGAAAATGATTATTTAAAGAAGAATATTAATATATTTTGAGATTTATAACCTATATAAAAGTAAGACATGTAAGAAAATAACACAAAGATTAAGAGAAAATGATTTGAAATTTGCTTGATTTTCACATACTTCAATATTGTAATATATAAATTGTTCAAATACAAAGTATGGAACTATGTATATATTTTATAGACTTTAGAGCAAAAAAATAGCACTGTGATAGAAGAAACAAAGTAGATTTAAAAATTCATATTCAATGCTACATAATCTTAAATACTAAATATCCTACCCCAAGGAAATGAGAGAAATGATCAAACAGTAGCTAGAACAAACACAAAACGACCTGGAAGTTTCAACCCAATCACATCAATAATAACATTCAATATAAAGTAAGTCTTCCAATTAAAAGGCGAAGATGGCCACAGTTAGAATATAAGACCCACCTACATTCTGTCTCTAGGAAATTTAATTTAAATATAAAGGCACAGAGGGGTTAAAGGAATAAAAAAGGTACGCCATACAAAAGCAACAGATTTTCTATCAATGTTAAGTATACTTGACTCCATCAGAAAACAAAAGGGACCTATAACCATGGCAGCAAAAATCAGTTCAAGAGGAATTACATAATTACATAAAACAGTAGAAGTTGTAATCTACCTTTCAGATTCCTAATTTTATAAAAGTAATTTCAATTTTAAGCAAACGAGACTCTAATGCAAAAGGCACAGTATTACTATATTTGTAGAAATATAATATCTATGTATGTTTGTATACTATTCATAAGCAGATTACATTTCCTGTCTGAAATGTGGGTAAATTTTCCTTTATGGGTTATCCGTACGTTGTTCTCAATCAATGACATCATCTCTGCCTATGTGTAAGTTGCTTCTGTAAATAGATGCACCACCTTCTGCTTGGCTTCATTCAACCTGGCAGGCATGACTAAGCCGATAATCATTCCAAGCGTCTCCAGCACTTCCTGTCCAGTTCCTCCCGAAGCACCTCCACCTGGATGGCCCGCCACTGCTCTACTTTTCCTCTTCAGACAACTCCAAATATGAACACCAGCCACATCTGTCTATCACTCTCATAACAGAGATAATGTTTCTCTGTTGCACGCTAATGACCAATCGACTATTCCTGGACGTAAGCGGAATCTTCTTTCACTTGATTTCTTTTCATGGCTGGGACTGCATCCTATTCCATCACATGCTTTCTTTCCCAAGTCTCTGAACCGTACCCTTGTTCCTGCTTCAAAACAAACCAGCTGTTATCCCCTTGCCTCTTACGTCAGTTCTGCCCACTCTTGGCTCTCAGAAGGCCCTCAGCTACCATGCTTCCGGCACATCTGATGTATATATGTGTACCTTGAGTGTAGTAGAAAACCATAAACCACAAGTCAGAAGAACTGTGGGGTCCCTGCTCTGCCTCTGGGTAGCTAATAACATCCTGTGATGTCACGCAGCATATGTGAACTTCAGATTGTTTTTATAAGAAAAAAAAGGCTATTTCACTTATTTTATTCTATTTATTTATGCAATGTATTCACTTATTTAAAGATTGTTTATACATATTTTATTTATTAAAAATGAAATAAAAATAATTATTTTACTTCTTAAAATAGAAGATTATTTAAAGATGCTTAAGAAACCTTATTCAGCTCTCATGCTAGAATTCTAGAGACAGTTCCTGGTCTTTGATGATAATCTGAAATACAATCAAATTCCCCAGTGGTAGGTATATCTGAAAAAAAAATGTATTTCTGACTCTAAAAAATGTCACTGAAATGTGTTATTTCAGTTTGGGGACACTACTGAATAAGGGGCAGTTCTCAGAGGGCAGGTGAACATACTCCAACATAAGCAACAGAAGATGTTGCACCCTACATTCAGGCATTTGCTCTTTCTTATTTCCTCCCCCTCTGAGCCTCTCTCTGCTCCCCATCTCCTGGACATTCTCCCACCCTTCCCTAATGCTTCTGTTCCCTTCTACCTCTTTTTCCTTCTCTCTCCCCACTTTCAAACTTCAAAGATGGCACAGGGAATGCATCACAGCTGACTCTCAGAATGCTAGAAAAACTGCTAGGCTGTATTTGAAATGGGATCAGTGATAAGACTGCACACAAGTACACTTGTACACAAGCACTAGTTTGGTCTGTTTTCACACACTCAGAAAAAGGCTGAAAAGTTATTCTCAGCCCTACATGCTGCCACACACATCGGGTCCATGTGAGCACACACTACTTTCGTGATGCTGCCACAGACAGACTGGCTGACTCAGTGGTCGCTGTGCAGGAGAAGTTACTCTCTTCCTCACCAAAGCTCACCACACCATGGTGCTTTGAATAAGAATGGCTCCGAGCCTCATATGTTAAATGCTTGGTTTCCAGTTAGTGGAACTGTTTAGGAAGGATTAGGAAGTATATATAGCCTTGTAGGAATAGTTGTGGCCTTGTTGGAGGAGGAATGTCAATAATGGGTTTTGAGATTTCTTAAGCCCACACCACCTTGCCCAGTCTCTATCTTTCTGCCTCCTGCCTGGAGATCAGGATGAAAGCTCTCAGCTATTGCTCTAGCACCAGGCCTGCCTACCACACCCCCTGTCACGATAGTCATAGATTAAGGCTCTCAAACCATAAGCAAGCCCCTAGTTAAATGCTTCTAAAAGTTTCTTTGGTCATGGTGTCTCTTCACAGAAATGGAACAGTGACTGAAACACAAACCTTGAAGCTCCTCTCAAAACACTTGGTGCTCAGGGGTCTGGCTCCAGAGAGTTCTTGCTTTAGAAGGAAGTAAGCTTCTTAGTAGACTTGATTCCACATATGTGTGCAAAGACACATAGGAGCAGAGATAATTAATTAAAGCCAAAAGTCTGTGAACTCGAAGCTCCTGATGCTGAATACATCTTTTTCTGCTACAAAATAAAAACCTGGTTTTTAAAAGAAAGGGAGATGAACTCTCTAATGCAGAAAATGAAAAAATGGGAACCCGAGACCAAGACACTAAGAAAACATGGATAAATCACAAGCAAAGTTTCCTTTGCAAGTTCTTCGAGGTTCTACCGCCCTGGGCTCTTCAGGAACTATGGCTCACTGTGTGGTAACATGTACAACCAGTGTGTTTCCTGGCTTCAGAGCGCCATGCCTAGCAAGGGTTGGTCTAGGCAGGAGGAAGGCCATGCTTCCACAATGAACCTGGAGCTGGTTGTATTTTTAGACCATTTTGAGGTTATAAGTTACAAACACCACAGTACTTCACACTCAGAAATGGCATCAAGAAACCCATTACAAAGCTGTGAATCTCTCACAGAGGTAAAGCACAGTTCCTTAAGACCATGCATTTGCCAAGAAGCACAAGAAGAAAGACCTTTGAAGGAGACACACATAGAAAGGCTATCAGGGCTCTTGGAAAGCTGTAGAGGTTAAGCTCAAGATGCCAACAAGTCCCAACTGCAAGCTGCATGGATTGGCTCTCATCATCCACCACAAGCACGGAAGAAGCTTTCATCACTACACAGCCAAGAGTCACAGGCTCTGTCAACCAAGGGCTACGGCCTTGGCAAAGGCTAAGGCCGTAGTATCTGCTTAGACCCTAGCTTCAGTTCCTGCTCCTGTTCCAACTCCAGCTCAGGCGCTCAACCCCATGAGACCCCCAGAGTGAAGTCCACCTGCCAATGGACTGATGTGACCCCACCCCTCCACACTGTTTGTAAATGTGGCTGGTTTTATATTTTTTAAAAAAGCAGGTTTTGTTCCTAATCGGGAGGCTTAAGAGAATTAGCAGACTAATTACTAATCAAATTAGTAGAGAATTAGTGTCTTTAATGGGGTTTTTTTTTTTTTTTTTTGTCTGTTTCTTTAAATTGACATTTAGCAATCTAAGGCCCTCCATATGCAGTAGTCTAGCTGCATTAACAAAGTTTATGGTAAATCACAGGGCCCTGGCTCAGATCACTTCGGGCTCCAAAGAAAAGTTACAGGCCATGCAGTCAAGGCAGAGAGAGATGGGCCCTTTTACAAAGTTTATTTGCTCTGACAGAATCACGTGCCATAAGACAAAATGCACACTTCAAGGAACAAAGCCTATTTTACCGAGGTTGATGTAAAACAGGGACACAGGATTAGGGACAGTAGAAGGCAGGGGAGTAGGATAATGTAGGAAGCCGTTGGCGCCAATAGATGGCGCCAGCTTCCCGCCCACAAAAAAAAATTATTCAGCCTACAAAAACCTTTCCCCTCGTGTTGCTTGGCAACCACATAAGTCATAGCCCAATCTGAATGATCTACTGGAGGATGCACCAATCAGGTAGCAACATATATAAGCAGTGCATTTCACCCCACGTGGGGAGATCGCAGAGAGAGATCACACATAAGGGAGAAGACCTGGTAGGGGAGATAGCACGTGAGGAGAGAGAGACCCGGTAAGGGGAGATAGCACGTGAGGTGAGAGAGACCCGGTAAGAGAGATCGCATGAGAGAGACTCGGTAAGAGAGATCGCATGAGAGAAGACCCGGTAAGAGGAGATCGAACGTGAGAGATCGCCTGTACAGAAGACCCCGGTAGGGAGATGCCCTGACCAAGAGAGATCATCTGCTCAGGGAGATCCCCGCTCAGAGTGCTGTACAATAAAGGTTGTTCGCAGAAGAATCTTGTTGTTGCACGCCTGTTCCGGCCGGCGGGACGTGGGGCGCACGACAGGATAAGAGATAGATATATTTACCAAGATCTGACATAGTATATACAATCTATATACTGAAATACCACTTTGCAGCTGGTAGGCATAGAGGGTATCTTAGCAACTTGGGACTACACTTAGCTTGAGCTTTACTCACACTCTTTCCAAACAATGCAATCTAGCAACCTGCTGACAACCTGGGACTCCCAGTGAGTCATTCTCCTTAATGAATGCCTGATAATGTCTTGTTATATTCAAACACACTCTGGAACTACTAAGCGACTGATCTGGCCCAGAGTGGTTTTGAATGCTAGTACAATAAGGCAGACTATGTCCTCTGAATAAATTCTTAAGGAGAATGCCCTATTTACCATTTTATGCCTATGCATAGTTCGGCAGACATATGGTTAAAATTAGATGAATCATGGGAAAGGACAAGCACAGTAAGCAAGGCTTATATAAATCAGGCCTGTCAATCAAAACTGAGGAGTACCAACACTATGCTCCTTTGCAACTGTCTTAGTTTGTTTCTCTATTGCTGTGGATAAAGCATGAACTAAAGCCAACTTGGAGAGGAAGTGCTGAAAGGATGCAGTCCATAGAGGGAAGCTAGGGCATGAGCCTGGAGTAAGGAACTGAAGCAAAGGCCATGAAGGAGCAAGCCCCATGACTTGCTCCACTTGATTTCTTAGCAACCCAGGACCACCTATGCAGCAGTGATACCACCCTCAGTGAGCTGGACCTTCCTTAACCAATAATTAATGGAGAAATGCCCCAGAGACATGCAGGTTAGTCTAATAAAGGCAACTCTTGAGTTGAGGTTCCCTCTTCCCAAGTGACTCTAGTTTATGTCAAGTTGACAAAGCTATTCAGCATAACAACTGAACTCCTTCTTCTCTTGGAACCCAGGATAGAAAGCCCTAAATATTGAGAGCCCTTGAGTGTCCTCCCTCCCCGTGCCACCCCCTACCACCACGTGGGCCTGCTGTCACTCTTGACCGTGCATTTCTTGCCACCAAATTCCTTGGACTTTTGAAATTTTTCCTTGATACTTTTAAATCCATGTGAATCTTTATTTTAATTCTTTGAACAAGTGGCCAGGAATCTAGAAATGTTCACCCCAACACTGACCACTGGTAACAACACGGAACACAAACATGGATGCTTCTTGTGTTTCAGTTAAGTAATTTTTAGGAATGTAAATTTCAAGCAAAAATGATTACCTTCATGAGGTAGAACTGCCATTCAGATCAATGTGGTTAAAAGGAAGAGGGGAAGGATTTTCTTTTTAAGACCTTTGACCTGGACTCTGGCTTCACAGCTTGAGTCAGAGTTGATATGCAAATAAATGTGATTTTTCTTTTTCTTTAATCCCCCAGAATTAGAGGTTACTCTTTTAATATTGTCAGGGAAGCCATACCTCACCCTTCAAATAAATGTTTCTATTCTAAATAATGGCTGCTGTTATTGTTACACACAGAGCAAAATGCTTTCCTAGGTCCACGTTTCTTTTCAGGGTGCCATGAAGATCTCAGGAGTGTCTTGATGCAAATGAGCTCAAAGCAAAACCAAGGCAGCACCTTAACAGGCAGAGTGAGGGAACTGTGGGCTAGAACTACCTGCCAGGTCAAACCCACTGCCTGCTGTCCCTGGTGCCAAACAGATCAAAGACTAGGATATTCATAAAACTCCCACTAATTTTATAGGCCACCATTACCATAAATGAGATCAGTTTTTACAACTGCAGGTTTCACCATAAGCTTCACCCACATGTCTTCATCCATCCTAACTTAGCTCAGTCTAGTCCTTCCCCATTCCCACACATATGGGCCAGGAGTGTTTGCAGAGCTTAGGCTCTCTGGGCACTTTGTCAGGGGAAGTCATGCTCCGTGAGATCAGAGCAAGCAACAATAAGTGTACTTTGTTCTCCCTAGTTCAGGAAGTGCACTGAAAGGCAGGGCTGTACTACCAGAAAACACGCCAAACCAGTTCCAATTAAGCCAGTTCACCAGAGACATTGAAATAGCACAAGGAACGGGGCTCGAGGCCAGGAAACTGAAGTTCTTTGCCACACGTTTTCAACGTAAATGAATCATGTCACACACTTAAAACTCAGTAGAAGTCTGATGTCACATGGCTTACTGCAACCTTTTGGTGCTGACTCCTGAGCAGCTAATATAGGCTACACTTTGCTCCTCCACTCCTGTATTAAAGTACAGTAGCAAACCATGCATAGTAACCTCCCGATTTCACTCTCTACTCTCCCATGAAAATATACCCAGAGAATAAAAAATCCCAAATCCTAAGCAAACACAGGCAACACAAAACATGGAGACTTACCCTGAAGAGTTCACCTATCCCTCTGACATGAATTAGCCCACTAGAGAAAGCAGGCCCTTTTTCTACTACTCTACAAAGAAGAGAACACAGACAAATACTCATCTTGGGCCTATAACCTGCTATCACAAATTAGCGGATTTTTTTCCTTCCTACCATTCTCCCAAACCTAAGTCTTCAGTTAGGATGTATTAAATACTGAACAGTGTTCTTAATTCTACCACTGAGCATACTACTAGAAGCTGTTTTCTAATCAGGAATCAACAGCCCATTTCTGGTGACAGGCCAAGAAAAAAAAGGGGGTGTGGTGGGGGAGCGACTTGTTTGGTGGAGAATGTGTGGAATGACAATTAACTGGAAGTGAGACACTGCATGTCACCAACTTTATGTTCTCAAGACAGCAGGGATGGATGCTGGACATCCATGTTGGACATCATTCTCGAAACACATTAGGGATGTAGCATGTTAAAGGCTACTGCCTCACCTCTTAACACTATTGTTTTTGCATTGTGTTGGGGCAGACAATAGCTCTTCCCTGGGTGAGGTCATATGAAAAGGTTAGCTTGTATTGGAGCCATGTCTAAACCAGAATTATCTTCTATCCTTGAAGATGCTCTGACAATGTGAGGCCTAATGGAGTCAGTCAGCGTAGAAAAGGCAAAGCAGACATACCTCCCATCCCCAGGAGTGCAGGTCAGGCTTGGGCTCGTTGACCAGATTGCCAAGCAGAATTGTGCGCAGTAATTTGTTTTCAAACATCCCTGGTCTTGTAATTTAACTTCATCATACAGAAAAGCATACTGGATTTTCTAGAGACTGGACAAATTCAGATATTCTCTCTCAGTTTTAGAATATATAAGAAACTGTGGGTTTCATAAATCTAGTCATTCTAGAGAATAATATACCAGATGAATATAAAAACTCATCTACTCCTTTGGACTAGAATAGTAAATAAGAGATTGTACATTGACACAGACAGGCTGACAAACACACACACACACACACACACACACACACACACACACACACACACACATCTATTACTTGATTTGAAGCAGCTGTGATCTATTTCCATAACAACCATCACTGAGGTAGTAAGTTAGAAGCAACCGGGGAGCTGTGAAGACCCAAAGCAGATGCACAGAGCAACAGGAAACAGCACAGGGGCCAAGGATGCCGGCTTCCTTCTGGCCTTTTCACAGCCACTTTTTCCTCTGTCCTATGTTCTGAACTCTCGACTAAATGGTTTGACTTCCAGGTTTAGTCTCATTTTTTATATCTTACAACAGCCCAAACAATGGAGTCAAGGGTTACTTTTAATTTAAATTTTTTGAGTAAAGTTTTAAGTTCTCACCTATTTTTAAGTTCCATAGGCAGTAAAACCATATCTCTACCACTGTCCAGAAAAAAAGATCACCAAAATGCAAAATGTAGACCCAAGTCTGTCTTTACAGGGAAAAAGTTTCTACTGATATTATCTATAACCCTTTAAAGGTGCTTACCACAGATTGGGTGTTTCGACTTCACATTTTATCAACTAGACAATCATATTTTAAAGAATAAGATTAGAGAGATTTGTTTGGTTTGTTTATAAACCCTGGTTTAAAATGCTAAGGAAATGCAAGACTTTTAAGGGAAATCCACGTGGTAAGGAAGCTGTGTCTGAAGCAGGCAGCTAAAGTGGCTTCCATGGTAGAAAGATGCTCTGTCTCCTGTGGCAGGGACGTTACCCCAGCAGTTCTCAGTCTGTGGGTTACAAAAAGGGGTCAAATGACCCTTTCACAGAGTCACCTCAGACTGTGGAAGAAGACAGATGTTTATATCATGATTTCTAACGGTAGCAAAATTATCCTTATGAAGTAGCAGCAAAAGATCATTTTATGGTTGGCGGTCAGCACAACATGAGAGTACTACAACTGTGCATTAGGAAGGCTGAGAACCAGGGCACTGGTAGCAGGTAACTCTGAAGGTGTGAAGGGGCTAGAGACATCTACACCAGCATTTCCTATCCGGTTCAGACTTCATTGTATTAGCACTGTTTATAAGAGTTAAGTTTTTAATATCATTCTTGTCTGTATCTATTTTTAAAAAGTTATTAATGTTTAAATAAGGTACCTGAATGATGTGAGCTGTGACCTAAAGCCCAAATGTAAAGTGAGAAAACAAAATAAAACCAAGCCTCTCAAAATCTTAATTCTCTCATTTGCTCACTAAACTTCTATGGATTTGTATCCAGTCAGAGATGGGCATGGGGTTGGAGAGCGAAAGAGAAATAGCTATACTTTCAGGACCCTTTACTCTGTGTACAAGACACATGATATCAGACCATCGCTGCTCATCTGCCCTTGAACTGACAGGACAGAAAGAATGGATGATGAGGAGTTCAGTCAAGGGCTCGGTGGCTACTGAAAGACGCTGGGCATGTCCTCCCCACAGAGGCTCGCCCAGTTTCAAAACATACACGTATACCTTCTTCCTCAAGGTTAATAAGTTCCTGAAACAAAGAGGGCTAAAGAAAAAAAAAAAGAAAAGAATCCAGTCAAATTGTAAAAGTCTTCAGATGTCAGCTGAGATAAACAAGGGGTTCTTTGTGTGTGTGGGGGGGGGTGTATATATGCATGTGTATCCATGTATGTTCACATGCAGGTACATGTGAAGATCAGAGAACAAAGTTGAGATGACTTCCTCAAATGCTCCCATTTTGGTTTTGGGGGTTTGTTTGTTTGTTTGTTTGTTTGTTTGTTTTTAAGATATGGCTTCTCGCTGAATCTTGAGCTTGCTGTTTTACCTAGACTGGCTGGCCAGAGCCCCAGGATCTTCTTCTCCCTGCCCCATCCCTAGAGTTACAGATATTGTTCCTTATACTGATGCTCAAGTGTTTGTCCAGCAAGCACTTTATCCATTGACTGAGCCATCTCGCCAGCCAAAACAGTGAGGTCTGAGAGTGTCATGGTCAGTTACAACCTCTCGGGAGTAGGAAGACATGTTTTTACAGCAAAGCCCCAAGAGGGAACGCAGCTGCAGTCATCACCAAAATGTAATAAGGAATGAGAGGAGGGGAGGAGAGGGTACAGAGGAAAAGATGCCTTCATAAACACAGGGAGAGAGGTCAAGATCACTCACAGTCTTTGCAGGCTAGATGGGACCTACACAGAAGGTGAGGCCGCTCACAGAAACTGAAATTAAAGTGCATTGCTGGTGCTGCAGAGATAAGGTTTGATCTGCTGAGCGTGAAGCTCTGAGAAACTGTCAGGTCAAGATCCGAACAAAGATAGAGAGGTCAACCCTGGAGCCAAATGCCCCATTCTACACATTAATGCAGGTATCATCTGTTTGTGGGTAAGTTCAATGTCCTAGGAGCAGGCTAAAAGATATGGGGAGAAAGCAGGGAGCTCAGGAGAGGTGTAACAGGAACTCATCGGGGGCCACTTCTATGTAAGTACGGGGGTAGGGGGGTGAGGCTCGCAGCTGCAAAGGCATCTCCTGCCAGAGGACCTAATTGAGGACTGTGGATTGCTGGTGCAGACAATGCCAGCCAATTGAGAACTGATGTTTATAAGAGATGCTGCCATCGACGACCCTTGTCCAACCCCAAGGGCAGGTAGGGTGGGCATTGAGTAATCCAGGTCACAGGCAGCAGAGAGGAAACATAGGCAGCGAAGAATAAGATGAGAGGGGTAGACAAAGAAAGAGAGGAGAAACAGTCTCACTCTTGGCACTGAGGGAGATACAGATTCACTGGAGTCTTCCTCGCCCTTCCTCAGGCTGAGGATATAATCAGGGAGCAGGGCCAAAACAGAGGTGGTCTTATAGAGGACAATTGATAATTATAAAAGAAGGCAAGAACATTGAAGATTAGTCCCCTCCCACCTGATTCATAGTATAAGACTGGTAAAGGCAAGATTGACTAGCATGAAGCAACTCCCAACAAGGGAATTATTATTTTCAGTCACCTGAAAAATTCAGTTAAGTGAGCCTGTCTACATAAAATAATTGTTTCCTCTTATAAATTCTTCCTTCCCGATCATTTAAAGCAGAGATATCCTATCCTAAAAAGAAGATACTGGCTTGGGTCATTTTCAAGGCCTGATAAATGGCAGGAACAAATTCATGAGACTAGTTTGAGACTCTTTCTGTGTGGAACACATGTCTGAGGGCCATCAGTAAACCCTACTTGCTGGTGAGGATTGCACCCGCCCCTCAGTGCCAGCAGGCACCCAGTTCTCCACTGCTTCTTGTCTTCCAGGCATGAGCTCCCACTGACTTCAAAGGGAGCTTTAAAAATGGATTAAAGCAAAGACCATACATTGACTTCAAAGGGAGTGAAGCAGAGATATTTCATGGGGGAGGGGCAGAGATGGAAATTTGGCTGTCTTAGTGGTTCCTGCCTAATGAATGCCACCAGCATCCCCCAGGCATTCAGCCGGAAGTGCGTTATTCTCTTTCAACACTTGCTTTGTGATGAACAACATAATAGTTGTTCGCTCTAGGAAATATTAATATCTGTCCTAAAGGTTAGTTTCTTCTTCAGTTGGATACCATAATGTCGCTGTGGAAAATGATAGGATTATTCTTGGTAGCATAATGTTGATTTGTTGTACACAGCCAAATCCGATCCCCAGAACTTAATCTCACAAATACAATTTCCTTGTTCATTTGTTTGTCTGTTTTCTGAGACAGACTCATTATAGCCCAGGCTGCCCTCAAAGTTATATAAGTGAAGATGGTCTTGAACTTCTGACCCTCCTGCCTCCACTTGAATGCTAGTATTACCAACATGAATTGCTATAGTTTTAGAGGTTAAAGGGTTTTGTGCATACTAGACAAGCACTTACTGTTGAGCTCTATCTGGATAATTGAATATAATGACTTTCTGACTTTAAATTCCAGTGTCTGCCAGGCCTGTTGCCTCCAGGGTTATCGATATACCACAGAACCACTCCAGTACACACAAATGCAGCCAACTTACTTTTCATGGCATCAAGAAGGCTGTGAAAACTGAGGAGACTCCAAAGACAAGAAAGCACACTCCAAAGGAGGTTGTCCTTCTCCATAAAAAACTTCAGACTCATTCTGAAGTAATAATTAGGATTAATCAGGGGCTCTTAAACAAGTATAGTCACTTAATGAAACTCCTGCTAGGCCCTCTGGCCTCGAAAGGCCTCTGCTTTCAGAACATGGGTAAGGCCGATGGATACCTGCGTTTGGGGGGAAAGCAGTCACTTTCCTACCAGAGTTCAGGCTCTTTGGAGAGATTGCCACACCCCCTAAAGCCTGCTCCTGTGTCTGGTGTACCTCCCCCAGCAAGTATTCTCCCTTTCCCCTCCACCCCTTCCTTCCCCTCTCCCTCTCACCCCCCCCACTCTTTTATATGACCATAGCATGACCATACATGACAAGTCATAAAATCCGGAAGATAGTACAGGGACGACAAAGAAGTCTGTCTTCTTCCCACAGATGGAAAACAGCAGAACTGACTATGTTACACACTCAAAGGAAGAGAGACCAGACAGCACAAATGATTACATTTCATGCAGACTTGTGGATGAACCAAAGTAACCTGTGGGACTGCTACCAATATCAAGCAAGAGAAAGCACTGAATCAATATGGAAAGAAAGACTCAGAAGGTCTAGACAGGTATGAAATCCAAGCGACTTCAAAATTATAAGACAATATCAAAACTCAGAGAAAAAATATTTTCAAAATACAAATTAATGTCCACATTATTCAACTTAACTCAAAAGGACATGTATGATCCATCTGAAAGCTAAACCTACAATAGTGTCTGTATTCTCAAACTTCATCTGGGTCTGAATATAAATTTTCATCCAGATCTAGAGCCATGTTAGTTCCTTTAATATCATTTTGGTTTACTTTAAGAGAAAAATACTAATTGCCTCTGTGTTTTATCCATTTTTTTTCTCATCTGTTCGACAGAGACTAACTGGACAATTGCTGTGTGGGAGGCTCTGCACCAGGTCCTTTGTAAGAACTCAAGTGCAGCACATAAACTTCTGCCACAGGACTGACACACGCACAAACACATTACAAGGGCGTCTGTCTTCTGGAACCACTAAAAGTAAGATACAGGTAACACGTGGAATGTTTAGAACCCAAGTCCTGCAGGGTGTTTATAGATTTTTCAACACAGAGGGTTGGGTGAAAGGGGGTTAGTCCCAAAGTTCAAACATACTGTTTAGAAAACAGAACAAGTTCTGGATTGTGGGGCTTCAATGTGTCTGATGGTCACATTCTCAGAGAAGGAATGGAGCATTTCTCAGAGTCATTTGACTGAGGGACTTTAAAAAAAAAAAAAAAAAACACAAAGCCTCACATGAAACTAGTGCTTCAGAAAAATACTCTGGACAGCAACTTTGCGTTTGCACTGAAGATATTGAGATATTTTCTAATTGCTAGGGCTGGAGTGCATGAAAGAGAAGGTAAAATCACAACAAATGTTGTGCCGAACTCTTTCTATCCCTACAGGGTGAGTTCCAGACTGTCCTGAGCTACAGAGCAAGGGCTTGTCTCAAAATACACAAACAAACTAACTAAGGTAAGCTTGAAAGGTAGGTTAGGTCTAGAAAGATTGGTTCAGTGACTAAGAGCACCAGTTGTTCTTGCAGAAAACCTTAGTTCAGTTCCCTGTTAATCATATGGTAGCTCACAACCATTTGTAACCCCAGCTTCAGGGGAGCCAGCACCTTTTTCTGACATGGTACACTTACACACATGCAGGCAAAACATGCATACGCATAAAAAAATATTTCAACTCTTAAAGAGCAGCTAAGCTGCAAACTCAGATTGTTGAAAAAGTTTCTGGAGGGGTTTAACTCGTGGTTCTGTTTGTGGAAGCAACTGTGTACCATCAGCCCTTCCTGTCAGTGAGCTTCCAACTGGTTATGTTACAAAAAAAGCATTTATGTGCTAACTTTTCATCTTTAGTATCATCTTTTTTATTAAAAAGCTAGGATAGATATAAAAGGTTTCAAGCAACAACAACCAAAATGTATAACTAAATAACAAAGAAGAGGGAAGGAAGGAAGGGAGGGAGGGAGGGAAGGAGGGAGGAAGGAAGAAAAGAAGGTAGGTAGGTTAGGGTCAGACAATTGAAGACTGAGAAATGCCTTTTCTTACAGCCATGGTAAAACGGGTGTGAATGACCAGCTTAACCACTTATTAACTGCAATTTTTTCTTCAAATCATTTGATTTTTTCTTCTCTTATTTTCTCATCTATAAAATATGGTTGTTAAAAGGATTCAATGTCTATAAAATGTCTTAAATTATGACAGCAAATATCACATGACCTACTTTTTTGTTTTTTGTTTTGTTTTCTTTTAAAAACTTTTGTTCTTTTAAAAACTAGTACAATAAAACTGTACATGTTTGTAGGATGCCATGTCTTTTGTTTTGTTTTGCTTTTTTTAAGTTAGCACATGAGGCATTCGGTGCCATTATAACATTTTTAAACAAAATGAGTTTTATAGTCTCCTTCCCCCACTTTGGCTAGCACACTGCCATCCTTGGTGCCCCCCTACACACACACACACACACACACACACACACACACACACAAACACACACAAAGAAACACACACCTGCCCCATAACACTCCATGCCTATCTGTTTGAAGCCTGGCTTCTTCTAACGGTTGATTTTTTTCTTTTTGCCTCCTACTGTAAGCTCAGCCCTTTCTTCAGAGTTCTTAAATATATACTTGCCTAAGATGTCTTCTGCCCCCCCCCTCCAGCATGTGTTCCCCTTCAGTGAGCAAATGAGTAATTCCATTTCCTCCACATGACACACACCGCATCTGCAAACTTATTCCTGATACGTGTTCATAATACAAGAGTATCTCCTACTGTGAGCTGCAAATAGCACCTAAAATATCCTGCCGCACATGGGATACAGCCTGTCCAAACTGTGCCTTCCCAGCCTCCCAGCCCCGTGGCTGGGAGGCATCGAACTTCCCACCAGCACTGCCTGAAAGCCAGGGATTCTCATCTTCGCCTTTAGAACTCTCCCAGCTGCCCCTCCACTGCTTCCCGGCCCACACTCACCGGTCAGTGATCCCTCGGCTCTCCTTCAGGATCGGCTCCTTAGTGGCAGGGCCTCTACCTTCCTGCTACGGGTGCCCCCACGTCCCCACATGTCACTTGAACTTATAAAGCCAGTTTCTAATGTGTTTCCTTCTAACCGACTCGCCACGCTGTGATCGTTCCTTTAAAAACTAGTACACGAAAACTGTGCATGCTATGCTTGTAGGGTGCCGTGTGAGGCTTTGATCTGTGAGTCCCTTGTGCAGTGTTCAAATAATGGTGACAGATCTCTCTCCTCAAACACTTAACGCTTCTTTTTGGTGACAATATTCAAATATTCTAGCTTTTGAAAACAACATACAGTGCATCGCCTTTGTCTGCAACCCCTCTCTCGTGCACCAGCCGGCGGAGGCTTCCCCATCCTAGCTAGCACATCTCCGTGCCCACCATAACCTGCTCTTTCCTTCCCTCTCTTCTACTGCCCCAGCCTTTGGAAGCCTCCACAGCACTTGTGGCTTCGGACATCTCCTTCTTCAGATTCCACGCATGGGAGAGAATATATAGCATGTCTCTCCGTTCTTGACTTACGTCACTTAACCTAGTGTCATCAGGCTCCACCTATGTCAAAAGTGACAAGATGTCACTCTTCCTGTGCCTGGATGGTAGAAAGAAAATGGCCCGCCTTTTCTTTAGTCATTTACCCCTTAATAAACACTGTGGTTGTTCCCATGTTTCGGTTATTATAGTACTAAAATAAACATGGGGGTGCACAGGTCTCCTCCAAAAACGGTGATGATCTCCTCTGGATAAATACCCACTAGCAGGATTGGTAGACCAGAGACAGCTCTATTTTGTGTCTTGGAATTACTATAATGTTTTCCGTACTGGCTGCAAAAATCTGATTACTGCAAACAATGTACAGTGTTATATTTTTCCTCATATCCTTGCTAATCTTTTGTCTTTTAAAGACTTCTCAGTTTTAGATGAACACGTGCCAGCTGATGTATGTATAGAAGTCAGTGTGATATTCAATATATTTATGTAGCTTGCACTGTCTGTACCCACCCTCTCTCCATTCCCCCATCATTTAGATAACAGCCATTCTAATGAAGGAGAAGTGATACATCGTTGTTCTAGTTTACAACTAGTTTAATGATTGCTGATATTAAACACCTAGCCGTGCCCAAGCTGCGCATCCTTATTCCTTGCTTTGAATAATGTTTATCTGGGTCTAGTGTGTGCATTTCTTTTTTAATGTATTTCTGCTATTTATTTTCTATATGTGGTATGTGTATGAATGCTCGCATAAGCGTGAACATACATGTATGCTCAGGTGTGCGTGTGTAAGTGTGGGTGCATGTGGAGGCCTGAAGCTGAGTCTTTCTCCATCACATTCCACCTTGGTCTTTGAAGCACAGTCTCTCAGTTGAACCAACACGCCTCTGCTAGCCAGTCTGCTCTGGATTCTCAAATGTGAGATCACAAGAGACTGGCTGCTTGCCTAGCTTCCATTCACCTGCGTGCTGAGCACTCTGGTCCTTGTGTGTGTAGCAAGTGCCTTGTCCACTGCGTATCTTCCAAGTCTTCCCACTGCCCATTTTTAAGTTACAGTGAGCTGTAAGTTACTAGTATCATCCTAGTTATTAAGTCAAGAGGACATTGCAAGTACTTCTCCTCTGCTGCTTCCTTCACTGTTTGCACTTTTGAGACTGGTGGGATCTCACTCGCCTTGCTGTGGGTGAACTGTCTGTGTGCACAAGGCTTTGCACACTCCACTCTAGCCTCATCGGGCCCTCAGGATACATGTGTTTGAACTAAACTGGACTTCAGACTGAGGAGAGAGCTGTTTCTTCTGGGTTCTGTGGTCTTTATTTTGTTGAGATGGAAGGTCTCACTATGCAACCTAGGGTGACCTTGAACTCAGGATCCAGCACGTCAGCCTCCTCAGGGCTCACAGGTGTGTGCCATCACACCTGACCTAAAAGTGAACATGATGATTTGGGACAGTTTTAAGTTGTTTTTCTTGGAGGCTATCAAAAACAATTACCATACAAAGTATTAGGTTTCACAATGGAATTTTCTAACACACATCATTTGTTGACCCCTCTCCCTTTCCCCTTCTCATCTCTCACCAGGTTTGTGCTTTTCCAGCCCCAGCTCCACCTCCTTCCTACTTTCATCTCACATTACTTCACAATGGCAACCTGACCCTGCCCAAGGCCGTGAGAAGATATACATTAAGGATTCCTGATTCTCAAACCCCAAGTGTTAGCTTTTCCTCCATTTCTAAAAATCAGATGTTTTTATAGTTATGTTCTTATAAAGAAAGTTTAACTAATATCAGGATTTATTTCTCTATCCCTGTATTCTGTAGCAATATTTCTTATCATAAATACTATACAGAGCCTCTAAGTGTGCATTGGTACAGGCTACACTGAAACTACTCTCCTCTGCCGGCCAAAGGGCTATTCTCTACAGAAATCATAATGACTCAAAGGACTTACCAAAAGAAAAATGAAAAAAAATGCTAAATCAGTCAAGTTATTGGTGAAGTTATTATTTTAATCTGTATCGCCAGTATTTCCCTCCTTCTCAGCCTGTTAGCCACTCCTTCATCATTCTAGCCTCCTGAAGAGCAAATCTATCCTTCTGAATGGCAAGTTTGTCACTGCTGACGTAGAAACGGGGCTTTATGTGTCCCTGTGGCATTGTCTAGTGTTAGACATAAAAGTAACTCTTGGTAAGGATGAATGGAAAGGTTAAAGACCAGAAAGGTAAGGGGAGAGGAGAAGGAAAAGGGAAATAAGTAAGTAGATAGATAGATAGATAGATAGATAGATAGATAGATAGATAGATAGATAGATAGACAGATAGACAGATAGATAGGATTGAAAAGAGGAATAACCTATATATCTTGCAAATGAGGAAAACGTCCAAATCAGGCAGCAACTTGCCCACGGGAGCTGCACAGTACTCAGAGCTAGGCCCCTGCCTCTGAGCTCTGCCTTATTGATTCTCTATGTCTGAAGCATCCTTCCACCTCATTCTGACCTGTTTTTATCAGTTCGACCCTCAGGAAATGATACAGAAACCCCGTCCTTCATGAAGCTTTCATCACTTTTTCAAACCCATCATGATCTCCGCTCTACTAAAGAACAATGTTTACCCAGTCATTTTAGTATCTAAATAAATGCAGATTGGACTTCTCACAGGTTTTATCTTGTCTTAGAAAAGAGTTTTGGATGGATTTTAACACGAGAAAACTCTCTCTAAAAATCCATGTAAATTACCTAGGAATTAATGACTCATGTATCTCACTTGTGATGTCTGTTGGGCAATAAGAAACAAAGAACTTTCATGGTTTAGTTGATATTCATATTTCTGAAGTTCTCTTATCACAGTCTCCTACATGCCCCTTCTCTGTCTCAATATTGGCATTTAAGCTTAGTATAGAAGCTGAATAAAATGAATGTAAACAGGGTCATCTGTTGACTTCGTTTTATGCCTTCTGAAAACTGTTGTAACTAAAACCAGAAGTCATGATGAGTCAATCCTCATTCCCTTACACAGGAAAGAAGGCACAGTTAGAGAAAGGAAACACAAAGAATAAGAATGAGGAAGGGAGTGGTGCTGAAGAGATGGCTCAGCGGTTAAGAGCACTGACTGCTCTTCCAGAGGTCCTGAGTTCAAATCCCAGCAACTGTAAGGTAGTTCACAACCATCTGTAATGGGATCCAGTGCCCTCTTCTGATGTGTCTGGACTTCCATTTCACTTTGCAGTTTTAAATCATGTAATACAATAAAAGAATTGTTACTGGTATTTGGAGCAAGTCAACCAGTGAAAGAATAAGTCAATGTTTAAAACAGGTTGTCCCCTCCTTTGCCTGTCTGGGAAAAAGAATTCCTTCGCTCAGTTTAATAAACATAGCATGTAATAACAGGAAGACAGCTCTTGAAAGGAAGAACACAGTAATCCCAGGATCAGGAACAGTCACTAGGAAAAGCCTTGTCAGGCCAGGAGTTCCACTGCTGTGTCTTCAGAATATTCAGCTTTCCAAAATTGCCCAGTTTATGTTTGTTATCCAGAATAGTTGTTAATAAAGCCTTTCTCTATAGTTCACTCATTATATGGATTTTATATCTACCCCAGCCACATTAATAACCCTTAGTCCTTTAAGTGATTTTCTCCTCCTTCAAAATGTCAAATTCTTAGGCCTGGCACTGGAACTGGAACTTCTTACTCTCAGTAACCACAAGGCAGAGGTTTTAGGTATTATTTGTTTTTGTCTATTTTGCTCAGACTAGTTTGTAGTAGCTGTCATACTCCTTTGCTCAGAACTGTTCCTAACACATACTATATGCTCAAATGTTGTTGGGGACCTCAGCAAAATGGCTCAGTGGAGAAGGCTGATGACCCTGAATAATTCCATTCTCCATGATAGAAGGAGAGAACTGACACCCCTTTGAAGGCTTCATCTTAAGGTGTTACTCATACTACACAACACACATACACAGAGACAGACACACATACATACGTACACACACACACACACACACGCCCTCCACAATCACATATACACACCACATACACACTCTATACACACATATCATACACATACCACACACATATACACCACACACACACACACACACACACACACACACACACACACACAAAACACGTAAAAGAATGCATGTTGAATGATCGTCTCACAATCCTTCCAACTGATCTTCAATCAGGATACATTCCAATTGGTTTCTTTCTACAGGGCCTTTACATGTACCCTCTGCCTGGTGTACTGCCTCCTACTGCCCGACCCTTCTGCATCTCTCATCCTCCTCATTTCCCTCAGAACCCAGCCTTAAAACCATTTCTTCTGGGAGACCTTGTCAACCTCTAACTAGGCAATGCCCTCCCGCTGTGCCTGCTCACAGCACCCTGTGCTCCTCTAAGCTCATCATCCCTCACCACGTTCCCTAATAGCAGGATCTCCTGATTCTTTTCCTGCCAAGCTGATTTTCAGTGGGACACCCCTTACACAGACTCTCAGTACCCACTCACCTGGCACGTTGCCTTTCACAGAGTCTACATAGGACTCCTGAATTGAAACTCATGACTAGCAAGGTGAGATGGAAAGACAGCCCTGCCTTAGTCTGTGGTAGATTATGCTCAGTTCTAGATGCTAAGTGTTAATGGGAACCTGCTCCTTCCTGCCTAGATAAAAGCAATCAGTAGGTTGAGAGTGCAAACCGGGAAGAGTTCAACCTAGGAAAGAGAGAAGACTGGCAAAATGAAAGACGTGAGGACTCAAATTTCCTACAAAAATATTAAATATGG
Source organism: Micromys minutus (assembly GCF_963924665.1). Lineage (NCBI taxonomy): Eukaryota > Metazoa > Chordata > Mammalia > Rodentia > Muridae > Micromys > Micromys minutus. Next base: position 198,194,789 of record NC_137969.1, on the reverse strand, counting down.
GTTTGCCAGCCCTTGGGAGAATAAACGGTAGGAAACTGCAGACTAACAGGTACGGGTTTTATCAATGCACTGCCCATGGAGCACTCCTTTTCCTGTCTCCAAAGGCACTCACAACAGAGCAAACGACAACCTTGTGGAGAGTAGGTAGGCTTGACTATTCTTAGCAGTGAACAATAGAAGAAAAGTAGAAAGGATTCAAGTGTCTATATGATTTGGTCCGATTAGAAAGGGAAAAACTACTGGAAATCAATCTGGAGGTTCCTCGGAAAATTGGACATAGTACTACCTGAAAACCCATCTATTCCACTCCTGGGCGTATACCCCCAAGACACTCCAACATATAACAAGGATACATGTTCCACCATGTTTATAGCAGCCTTATTTATAAAGTCAGAAGCTGGAAAGAACATAGATGTCCTCCAACAGAGGAATGGATATAGAAAATGTGGTACATTTACACAATGGAGTACTACTCAGCTATTAATAACAACACCTTTATGAAATTCTCAGGCAACTGGATGGAACTAAAAAATATCATTCTGAGTGAGGTAACCCAGTCACATAAAACAAACAAACAAAAGCAAACAAACAAACAAAAAACCACACATGGTATACACTCACTGATAAGTGGATGTTAGCCCAAAAGCTCAGATTACCCAAGATACAATTCACAAACCACATGAAGCTCAAGAACAAAGAAGACTAAAGGGCAGATGCTTCAGTCCTTCTTAGAAAGGGGAACAAAATTATTCAGAGGATGAAATACAGAAACAAAGTTTGAAGCAGAGACTGAAGCAAAGGCCATCCAGAGACTGCCTCACCTGGAGATCCAGCCCATATACAGCCACCAAGCCAAGACAATATGACTGATGCCAAGAAGTACATGCTGACAGGAACCTGATATAGCTGTCTCCTGAGAGGCACTGCCAGATCATGACAAATACAGAGGCAGATGCTCACAGTTAACCACTGAACTGAGAACAGCGTCCCCAAAGGTCTGAGAACAGGGTCCCCAGTGGTGGAGTTAGAGAAAAGATTGAAAGAGCTGAGGGGTTTGCAGCCCCATAAGAACAGCAATACCAACCAACCAGAGCTCCCAGGGACTAAACCACCATCCAAAGAGTACACATGGATGGAGCCACGGCTCCAGCTCCATATGTAGTAGAGGATGGCCTGGTTGGGCATCAGTGGGAGGAGAAGCCCTTTGTCCTGCCAAGGATCAATACCCTAGTGTAGGGGAATGTCAGGGTGGGGAAGCAGGAGGGGGCGTATGGGTGGGTGGGTGGGTAGATGAGCACCCTCATAGAAGCAGAAGGGATGGGATAAGGGGTTTATGGAGGGGAAACTGGAAAAGGGGATAACATTTGAAATGTAAATAAAATATATCCAATAAATAAAGGAAAGAGGAGGAGAAGAAGAAGAAAATGTTTTTCCCCTGGTAAGAATAGTTTCTAAATGTATAGATTTGATTAGAAGAGAAATAAAATCTTGAATTCACAAAAAAGAAATGAAAGAACTAACTAAATAAAAGGCCCAAGTGCATACTTCACTGAGCTACCTGGGAACTCATCACCACCTCCATGGCCAGAGGGAAGCAGGGAAGGAGGTTTTACTGCACAGAAAAATAAGGACAAAGTCACTGGTGGTAAAATTAAAATTACAAAATCCAACTGGCTGGCAATGAATTTATGTTAAAAATAAAAATATTTGCAAATAGATAATGAAATCAATTATCAATGATCTATTTAAAAAAGGGAGGTGGGAAGTATCCACTTTAATTTGAGGTGAAGAATTGATCTTACTTTTCAAACCAAGTATTTATTGTCTGATGTTTATGTTCATGAACTTAGCTCTTTATCAATTAATAACCTAATAATTGATGAAACAAGGAATCTAATTAAAAATTTCATGAACTTAAACACTTTCAACCACATCATACTCCTTTTTAAAATTGAGATTTATGTTATATATGAGTGTTTTGCTTACGTGTGTGTGTGTGTGTGTGTGTGTGTGTGTGTGTGTGTGTGTGTGTGTGTGTGTGCCTGGTGCCATGGATACCAGCAGAGGGCGCCAGATCCCCTGGAACTGGAGCTATGGATGGTTGTGAGCCACAGTGTGGGTCCTGGGAATTGAACCTGGGTCCTCTTCAAAGCACTGGGCCACCTGTTGACTTTTTATATCATTAACCTCCAAGTGGCTTCATGCAGTGGCTCTGATATAAGACTGTCACATCAATCACAGACACTGCTCTGTGCTTTGTAGACTCTGCTGTTCTGCTGACTTAGAAAGGAAAGCCAGTCTCAGCTGCGATGTTGGAAGATGTGTCAGTTTTCCCAGGGGAATAGGACCTCTATCATCTAAAATACCTGCTGAAGAATTCATAATCTGGATCAGAGCAGCCCACTGTGGACATCTGCAATGCCCTTATGCCTGACTACCATGCTAGCCGCATTCAAGAACTTGTTCAGGAAAAGGACAGTCAAGCTGGTTTATAAGGTACCCACTAGTGTTCCCTGGTACTTCTCTCCCCTCTGTGTCTTGCCAGCTGAGCTGTGATCTTGCCCCTAGGGCACAAGCCTGGGATTGTAACACCTCACATTTAATAATTCACACATTCTCCAATCAGTCTAAACATACACAAAACTGTGTTTTACAGCTTGAATGACCATTTTCAACTGCCAGACCTTAACACACACACACACACACACACACACACACGCCTAATCCAAATATAGAAAGTTTTCACTTTCTAGTTAGAAAACAGAGCAAGAGATCAAATATGCAATCCCAGTTAAAGTCAACATTCTACAATTTAGAGGACTTAGATCTTAAAGACAGATTGACTTCCCTTCACAAAGTTTCTAAAGACTTTGCACTGGGTATTGGAGAGATGTCTCAGTGGTTAAGAGCACTGGCTGCTCTTCTAGAGGTCCTGAGTTCAATTCGCAGCAACCAGATGGTGGCTCACAACCATCTGTAGTGGGATCAGATGCCCTCTTCTGGTGTGTCTGAAGACAGCTACATTGTATTCATGCATAAAATAAATAATCTTAAAAGACTTTGCACTGAAGTCAGAGAGCATCTGTGAGGACCACAGCTCCCCACCTCTCTCCATCCATAGTCACCATTACCCACCGGGGGGTGTAGGAGGCAGGCTGTCAGTGCAGTCTGACAATTGCCTATAGGGAATTAACCTTGAAGATCCACAGCATTGGAGGTAGTTCACGTGCCATTTTCTTAGTAAAGGATTTGCCAGCTAGTAAAATAATAACGTGTGTCAGTCGGGCATTGCAGCACTTTAAATCAGGAAGAATCAGATAGGCAGCAGATGGGCAGTGAGGGCATGAAGCATGCACACACCAGGCAGTGAGGGCATGAAGCATGCACACACCAGGCAGTGAGGGCATAAAGCATGCATGTACCAGGTAGCTCTCTATGAAGATAGCACAGATGGGCTGGAAAGAGAGACCTAGGTTCCACAGCTTAATGTGTCCCTGAGCTGTGGGAAACTCCCCTCTCGTCTCCTATAAAGTAATTATTAGATGAGTAGCTTCCTGCTTAATGATGACTCAATAGACCTAGTTACTGCCAATGTGCATCTTATAAAAATTTTTTAAAAAAGGATAGGAGCAACTCTTGAAGCAATTAGGGAAAGTGGCGTGGCAGCTACATCTGGAGCAGACCCAAGTCATACAGTGAGGATGTCCTTGGGGGAACAGGTGTGGGTCTGTCCCACCCTTGTGCTAACCTGAGCACATAGGTTAGACTGAATGATAACTTTCTCCTGTGTATAGAGTCAGTCTAGCACTTAGATCATTTGTCAACTGACTTATTCCTGGTTCTGTTGTTCTTTCTAATGGTATCATTAACCTTATGAATTGAATGCCTGACGATTCCATACTCAAAGCATGTTAGGCTACCATCTAACAACATACAAAACCAAAATGTTCTGAGTAGCATTCTGATGTGGCTGACATGACTTTCTGCTCATTGTCAACAATCTAGAAAAGTAGTTACCTTAAAGACTGTGAGACATGACTCAAAGAGCCCCCTCCCCTTCACTTTTTGTGGACTTAAAACAAATTTCCCTGGAAATAGCCACCACTGACTGGGAGAGGAGAGAAAATGGGGCTATGAAACGGATAGTCCTGAAGTGGAGGACATGCTTGGAACATACCTCTAGTGCAAGAGATAAAGTTATAGCTCTTTACATTAGGTGAAGAATACAGTTCCCTTCCCTGGCTTTACTAGCTTCCTAGTGGATGGAACAGGACCACTATGGAGGGAAACTGCTGTTATAGTTACAAACCCATCAGTTGCAACCATAGTTCCCAATGTACCCAGACTTTCCAAGATCTCTGCTTGTAATGGGATGAGAGAAAATCCTGTGCCAGCATCTGGGAGCCAGGGGAGACCTGATAGGAACTGGTTCATATCCCTGAATCGACTTTTTCCTCCCACGATCTAGCTAGCACCTTCCTGTTCATAGGTTCTTCTCTTGCTGGATCTGTTGTCTCTGCAGCCTATCCCAGGGAAAAGCCACTTTGTTTCACACTCTGCTTTTATCTTATTTTTTTCTACTATCACTCAGACTAGAGAGGTAGGGATGAGCAAGAGAGAAAATGCCCCACCCTTTTCCTACCCTACGTACAAGTTAATTGGGAAGATGGACTTCTGCCATCCTTTCTTTAAGACATCCTCTCTGTGGGATTCCCACAGCCCTCTTAACTCCTTAGGAACTCGATATTTCACTTTTCCAATCAAAGGGTTCCTCCTCTGTAAATTCTTCCACTCCCCACAAGGACTTAAATGTGTGTTTCCCAGAGTTCCTCTGCCATCCATGCACAAGCAGCCTGTCGGTGGTCTCATCTATCTAGCACTAAAGCAGCAAATCCTACAACAGAAACATGATTATCTGTTTGCTTGCTTGCTTTTTCTGTAGGTCCAGTACCCAAAATAACACTGCTCCTAACACTTAGCTAATGAGTATGTGTTATCTGGTCTACTTCTCAAACAAAACGCCCCATCCATTAATCAGATCACACTGTAGCTCGCCATCTTTGCTTCAGCCTGACCTCTTTCCCTGTTCCATCAATGTCTAAAATATTGGATTCTCTTCTCTCTAACTCTATTTTGCAGTCTCAGCTCTGCCCTGGTCTTTCCTCTCATGGCCTATAACTTGACCTATAAATTTCTCATCAATATTAGTTTTCCTGTTACTGACTAATCTTTCAAAGCCATGGAGAAGTGGTTTTCTAAAGCACAGTGATATTTCTGTGATTTCTGTCTGGACATAGGTCCACATCATTTCTTCAGTATGTAGCCTCTATGGACACATCATTTCTTCAGCCTCTATGGCCACTTCATTTCTTCAGCCTCTATGGCCACTTCATTTCTTCAGCTTCTATGGCCACTTCATTTCTTCAGCCTCTATAGCCACATCATTTCTTCAGTCCACAACCTCTATGGCTACATCATTTCTTCAGCCTCTATGGCCACATCATTTCTTCAGCCTCTATGGCCACATCATTTCTTCAGTTCACAGCCTTATGGCTACATCACTTCTTCAGCCTCTATGGCCACATCACTTCTTCAGCCTCTATGGCCACATCATTTCTTCAGTTCACAGCCTTATGGCTACATCACTTCTTCAGCCTCTATGGCCACATCACTTCTTCAGCCTCTATGGCCACATCACTTCTTCAGCTTCTGTGACTGCCTGATCCCAGCAGCCATTTCACTCCTGAGGCACAAACTGGTTTAGGCCACAGTTGTTCGTGCTTCCTGTGCACATGCTGTTCACCCTACCTGGAGTGCCAGCACCAGTCTGCTCCCTCTCCTCCCAAACACATATAAACACTCACAGCGCATACGTGCCTCATCCTGGGCCCGCAAATCCATAAGGGCTTTTCCTGCACGTCAGCCTCTTGCTGAAGCTTTCCCCAAGTCTAGTAGCGTTCACTTGTTCCCTTCACACTATCCCCATATTATTATGGGCCAATCCACAAAATTTTAATTACATCTACAGATCTGAATCTTCTATAATGGTAGAAACTAAAATGGTGGCCATGACATATCTTATTCATCCTTCTAATGAGCACACATTATAAAGACTGACACAGCAGAATCATTACTCTGTATTTCCAACATCAAGTCTGCACACCTGAGACATTCAAAAGAAAAGACATAAAAGACGTAACCAACCTGGGTGCTGGGGCTGGGTGCCGGGACACTAGGTACCAGAGCTCTGGGTGCCGGGGCACTGGCTGGTCCACAGGCAGAAGGACACACTAGAGGATCCCGTAAGGACTCTGCTTTAGGGGAGGAATTCTCACAGCATTACTGTGCTTCTGCAGTAAGTCGATCGATCGAAGTGCTAGGTGTTGTTGGAATTACTAATCAACCATCTATTCGCTTTCTCAACAGCCTGTAGGTTACGCTGCGCTGAAGGAAAAGCAGCTCAGAGAAAAGACTTGCCCAGTTTTCCACCCTAAGCCTGTCCAAGAGCACCCTACTGACATAAGAAACCTGCACAGCAGGAAACAAAAGTTTTCTTTAGGTATGGAAGCCAGTGACACTCCACTGTCCTTCAATGAACTTACAACAAATGCACGTGCGGAAAGAAATGTTTTCCCCTGCAGCACAATTCAGATCTGGTTCAGCGAGTTTACCCCCAAACCAGCAAGAATCTGACTGTTATTACAACTAAAGCTGCAAACGCAGGAAGGAGAGTGATCAGCAGTAAGGAAGAAAATCCTAATTAGTTCCTAAGATCACAGGCTGTTCTGCAGAATCTAAAACAACACATGGGTGGCCTTCCTCTAACGGTCCAGCGATTGTCTAGTTACTGTGTTTGAACTAGCTGCCAACTTGGCTGTCTGCTGCCTTCTCTGGAGTGCTGGCCTCACTGACCTCCTGGGCTGGCTTTGTCACCTCCTCTTTCCTCCCCTCATCCTCTGCCATTTATAGCTGTGCTTAACCCAGATTCTCTCCTCCCACTAGCTTCCTCCCTTACAGATTATAAGTGATACCATGTTATTGGCATATAATTATCTTCCTCAACATCTCAAAAACATACACTTAATAGAAAAGGTGAGACCATTTGTACAATGTAATAAGTAAACATAGTATTAGCTGCTAATTCGAATCATAAAACAAATATGTGTGAGTTTACAAAAATATAAGTCATTAGTGAATAATGTAGAAAAGGGAGCAAATATTCCTTACATGAACACACAATTATTAAAAAAATAGGAAAAATTAAAAATTACTATTATAATATCGCAGTAATAATTTTCTTAAGAAAAACTACTGAAAAATATGATCAGTAGACAAAAGTTGTAGGAGGAATAAGACAGGTGCATAGCCTCAAAAATATCACCTTCCAGATTGACCAGTTGGTACTTTAATACAGGCCCATGCTAGGAGATAGAAAGCTGAAGCAGAGCTCTTGACTAGCACGGGCCAGGCCACAAGTAAGAATTTGATTTATACCTGCCAATGATGACCTCCTTCGATAGATCTCCCTCCAGGAGAGGAACTCAAGTTCCCTCCTCTGAAAGCCCAACTAAACTGAGTGAGTTACTCCTAGGGAATGACCATGGAAGGGAAATAGTCACTCTACTGGCACACACCAAGTAGAGAACACAAGTGGCCTGTGTGTTCCAAGTTAAACCTATAACTAGCTACGTGGACATTGTGAACCTTCGTCCAGAGTGTGACGAAAAACACACTTCTGTGGTAATCACCCCACAGTGACAGCCTCAGTCAGTTCTGGACCAGATACCAGACAGACCCAAACTCAGAAACATCTTACCAAATATCTTGCTACTAGCCTTTAGTAGCATTGATGTCATGAAAGATGGAGAAATCACACAAACTAGACTTCACTGAGGACATGTGAAAACTGGATTCAGTACAAGAACCTGGGTTGGATGTTCATCAGAACAGAAAAGGGATGCTAATGGAAACTTCAGGGCAATCTGAAAAATCTATAATTAGTGGTAAAGTGTCAATATACTTTGATATGTCAACTTTAAGTTAATTTTTTCTTGATTCTTGAGTATTTCATACAATGAAATATGATCATGAAACATGATCACTAACATACCCACCCCCATTTCTCTCTCCAATTTCCCCTGTGTGTTCTCAAAAATGTCTTTTACCAACTTCATGTCCTTTTTTGGGGGAGGGGACAGGAGTAACTCATTAGGTCAGGTTAATGCTGCCCATATGTGCATGAGTGTGGGACTATCCACTGGGACGCAGGAAACCTACCAGTGGGAACACCTGCAAAAAAGACTGTCTCCTTCCTGTAAGAGCTATCCACTGTAGTGTATAAGGACTAGAGATCATCTATGTTAGATTGTGACTGGCTTGATCTTGTGTAGATATTGTCTAGGTTGTGGTTATGTTGGACTCTAACTCAAGAGGAAGCTGGATAAAGGAGAGAGAGAGAGATAAATAGATGATGCATAGATAAGTGATAGACAGACAGATAGATAGATAGATAGATAGATAGATAGATAGATAGATAGATAGATGTTAATATAGTCTTACTATCTTTGCAACTCTGGTAAATAAACATGTTTTAAAATAAAAGAATTCTAACATCCATTTTGTCTTGTTCTGTTTCTTTGATACATTGTATATTTTGTGGCTTTAAAATGAGCATGCTTCTCTGAAAAATTGGAAACGTTTTCATTTTTAAAGACCACTTCCTTAGAGAAGCCTCCTCAGGAAAGTAAATAGTGTCTTATATTGAACTTCTTCCCCTGTCCTAATCCTAAACTCCCTGTCCTGCTTTATTTTATTTGTCTTTGGCACGAATCTCTCTTTGGTAGCTCTGCAAAGGCAAAGGCCCTTTAAATCCCATCCACATTTAGAATCCAGTGCTCACCAGCTGAGTTACTGTTACAAAAGAAGCCTCCATCCATCTAAGGCGAGTCTCTGAGCCAACTCTAGTTCTGAAGCCAGTCTGCCAGCTGTTGTTTCTCCAGATCCCCTCTTCACCTGGGAGCTCAGCAGGTATCTGCCCTGATGGAAACTTTCAGCCTGGCTCTGGGGCCAATCAGCCCCCGAATGATTTATTCAGACCTTTACCAACCCTGGTCACCAATGCAAGCACAGACTGAGTGATCACTGGGGTTTTGCTCAGTGGGAGTCTCAGGCTGGTCCAGGCATCTTTGCACCTGCCCTTCATCCCACAGCCTCCCCTCCTGCTGTTACTGGGAGCCCTACCCACGGTCCCAGCTCCTAAGTAAACAAATCCACCTACAACCAGTGTTTGTTCCATTCACCACCCAGCTTCCTGAAATCCAGGCTTTTTTCCAGCCTTGAGACAATACAAACAAAGTAAACTGTTCTCCAGTTCCCTGCATTTGCTCTGTCCCCAGCACACAGGTTGGAGAGCAAACTTAGAGGGAAATATAAAGGAAACAAAATATATCCAAATTACTTTGGACCCCAAACTTCATCCTTGATAAGAAAATACAAAACGACTACAAAAGAAAAAAAAAAAAAAACAAAAACAAAAAAAAAAAAAAAAAAAAAAAAAAAACGAGGGACCATTTTTAACCAGGAGACAAAGGTTCCTGGCATCTTATGCTGAGCACATCGATTTCAGGACTTGCACACAAACAGGGATTGTGAATTCTAGATCAAGAAAGACCAAATGGTAGCTACAGTTTTTGTTGTTTGGTGTACTTCTGAACTGTGTACTTGGAAATCTGTCACAGGGCTTCTGTAAAATGGCTTCCCGTGGAAGCACAGCACTGATGAGCCAAGGTGCTCTCTGGAGCCCTGGAGGCTTTGGGTGCTCTGAGCTATGGAAAGCACTTATGCAGATGTGGTCTTGGGTCAGCTGGAAGTGCCGAAAGTCCACTTCTCCAAGCCTTCACTAAAGCACAGCTGCTACCTGTTTTAAATCTGCAAACATTTACCATCTTTCAAAAAAATAACTAATCGGTTGCAAAACCACATACAATGAGAGATGCAAAACTGAACCTGTGGCTAGGGTGACCAGACCCTGCATTATACAAAATCACTACTTGTAAGGTACCAGAGATTTGCATATTTATCAGTGAAGTTTCCAGGAGGTTGCAAGAACACGCATTATTCTAATGAGTTCAATCAATCCCGATAGCTTCTAGAGACAGTAGTGAAGTGTTTTAAATAGAGGAAGGAATGTCCTTTTCTCATTTTTATCACAGAATCACATGAACTAGCAGCAACTGTATCTAATTGGCCACTATATGGTTATTTTCTGTTCATTATTCAGTGATCTGATTTTTTTTTTAATGTTATTTGGCCAGAGTCATGTTATGTAGCCCAGACTGGACTCGAATTTGTAATCCCGTCAAGCGCTGCGTATCGCCAAGCCTAATCTACTCTCTGAATTTCTGTATGTCATTCTGCAGTAAGAACCCACAAACATCCCTAAAATTTTAACCATTTCTCTAAGACTTTCTGCAAATATCAGCAGCTCATCTCAGATGATTTAGCACCTAAAAAACAAAACAAAACAATAACATGCAAAATAATAACAGAGTTAAAGTGGTACGTTAAAATGCCATGGCTCGTCCAAGCTGCACACCACGTTTTAAGTGCGTACAGTTTCAATCCTCCTGCATTACAACAGTCCCCTGACCTGGTATCTCCAGTAAAAAAGTCCAGTTACATTACACAGCAATGCTAAAACGTTTCCCTCAGTTTATAACTAATTAATTCGCTCCCATCCTCTAAAATGAGTTAATTTGTATTAGTCACATATTAGTAATTTTTCAGTAATATTAAATATGTCAACAAATATCTCTTAGAAATAATAGCTACATAAGGCCCCTATCATTTGGAAGTTAGAAATATATGTCCATTTATGTATTTATTTGTGTATTTATGAATTTATTTATTTAAAATACATGTTTTTTATCAAGAACTTTATACTTCAATGGAAAAGAAAAATATATAAATATGTAATGATGATACAGTGTCACGTGGCCCTTACTAGAAACATGGGTTAGGTTCAAGCATGAAACCGGGGGAAGAAAAGAGAAAGAGGAATGGAAGGACTCAACTCTATGTGAAGCATCAAAAACTTTCCTAGGAGGGGATCCCTTGGCCTAGTCTTGGGAGATGAGTAAAAATAAGCAGGAGGACAAAGCTAAGATGTAAGAAGTCTGTGTAGGAATTTTGGGAATGAAAAATCAAAAGACACGCAGGAAGGTGCGCATGCGCATATATTTTCAAAGTATGTTGTATCAGCAAGGATCAGAGAAGGGTGGGAGGAGACAGGCACGAGCTTCTCACAACAGGCATGGGACTCTCAGTTGCAATCTACAGGCAGGAGGGTAACCACTGAATGTCTTAGGAGAGGTTCTTCTCAGGTTTAGTTTCTCAGAATGGCTATTCTGTAGCTTTGGGGAAGGTGTATGGAAGAGGAACGTAGCAGGAGTTAGCGTGGAACAGAGAGGGCGTGAGAAACCCCAGAGAAAGAAGTGTGGAGTGACCGCCTGTGGGAATTCAGGGTATGGTCTTGGGCATCCAAGCCAGGGCAAAGCGGAGTCCTGGGGATATTCGCGGCAATTTAAACACTGGCTCTGTGCAGAGGTGCAGGCGGGGGCGCCGCGGCGGAGTCCTCGTACTCCTCATGGTTTTGTGGATAGAATACAAAAGATCGGAAAACTTAAATGGGAGAAAAATTACAACCTCATGGCCACTAACTAAATTCCCCCCAAATAATTTCAATTATAAATACAGAAAGTATACTCCACACGTATTAGCAATGCCTCTGATCACCAGAATAAACCACATCACAGTTCTTAAGTATATCCCGAGAGTGCATTTATCCTAATTACTGCTTTAAATTATAGTCGTTATTAGGGTTATCCCTGGATCTTGTCATTCCGTGTAATTAATTTTAAAAAGAAAGAAAGAAAACAAGACATGATGCTAACACCTGTAACCCTAGCGCGAGTGGGTAAAGGTTGAAAGAACACTTGAGGTCAGCTGGTTACACAGCAAGATCCTGTCTCAAAACAAACAACAGTAACAATATTAAAATCATCCAAACATATTGTTAACCAGTCATCATGACTCAAGCCTGTAATCCTGGCTTTCAGGAGAAAGCCAGGGGTATGGTAAAAAAAAAAGTTGGGGGTATGGTAGTGAATTTGAGACTAGCCTGGGCTACACTGTGAGTCCCAAGCCATTGTGGACCATGACTGTGTTCAAAAAAATGCAAAATTAAAATAACAACATCAAAAGCATTCATTGGTGTATCCCAATTTTCAGAAGTGTTCTCACAGCTGCATTTCAGTATCATTCTATGTATCTGGTTCAACATTTAGAAACATTTTCCAGAAAAGGAACCAGTAGGTTTCCTCTCCAGCCAGAGGTCTGTGGCACATTTCAAAACACCCAGGTTACTGTAAGAACAAAACCATCAGAAAACTCAGGACTGGAAGAAACCATGTGAAGAGAGGGGAGGGGGAGGAGCACGGGATTTACAAGAACAAAGACTTGTGAAGACAGATCTGAGGTGTTAGAAAATGCATTACATTACATAAAGACTGAAATGCCTCCTTTAATTTACCAGTTAAGATGCATATTTGTTTAAGAGTTCTTCTCTAAGCAACAGAGCTAACAGAAGCAAAACCACAGCTGAAGAACAGGATGCTGCCCGGACTCCAAGAAAATGGTGGAAGCAATCCATAGAAAAGGCAAGAAAAAACTGTGGAGGTGGGTGAACAAGCGTAGGAAGGAACTGCCCCTGGTGTCACTCCCCAGACTTTCTGACTTGGCCTGACTTGTGTCCACTGTAGGTTTCTTGACCTGAAATGACAGTTGCACAAAGACCCACAATGAGGAAGGCAGCTTCCTAAGATACAGAGGGCACTAGGATGATAAAGGATGGTAGGCAAAGGATGGTAGGCGAGTAAGACCAAATGTCCACTTAGCAGTCTTCCCAGTGAGCGCAGTCTCCACACACCCTGATCCAGAACTCTACTGTGTAGGAGCTGGCTTAGGGCTTAGCCAATAGCAGTGTCCTGCTCTGCTGGAAGGCACGGCTGTTAGGAAAGAGAGTCAGGAAGACAGTAGGAAAGGCAGAATCAAGGGTCCGGTTTTGGTAGTTCCTAGAGAGAAGGAAAATTTTAAGACGTAGATGAGCCTGGGAGAAAGGGGCTCAATCTATTTAGAAATAAATTAATATCCCCACTTACCATGCCAGACGCTCAGTGCATCAGACATCAGTCTAAACACCTGCACAATCTTTTAATACTAGGGATTATTAAAATAACTAATTATCTCGAACCCACAGGCAGGGGAATTAAAAATCAGCAAGTTTTGGGGCCTGAGCTGCCACATGAGCCCATGGTCATGTCCAAGTCTGAGGGTTATGTCAGGGTCCGTGGTCCTACTGCAGACATGGTCTATGTTGATGTTTGTGGCCCATATCACCACCAAAGACCATTTGGATGCCCATGATCTACGTCCGTGGGCCGTACTGACACTGGGGGCCATAGTGATCTGAGCGGCCTGTGCCATGAAGCCATGCTGGTGTCCGTGGTACAGGCTGCCTCTGAGAGCCATATCTGGGTCTGAGGTCCTGCATCTGTGTTAGGTGGTCTGTGCGGTCACCAGAAATCACGTGGCAGTCCATGATCTGTGCTCTCACTGACTGTGAAGAGTAAGGAAGCTACTGTGGCAGTGATATCCGAGAAAAGGGGACAGGGAAGGCTTCTGTTGTAACCATATGCCCCCCCCCCAAAAGAAAGTAGCAGCCTAAACCGGAAGCCATCAAAGAAAACTCTTAAAACATGTGATAAGGATGCTGAGTGCAGCTCTACTCAACTGATGGCTTTTGGCAGGGTGCAGGAGGGGAAGGCTCAGATCTATTAAGGGGCAGGCCATTAAGAATTTGACCATGCTCCAGTGAGTATATAAACAATCAAATTGGACTTTTTTCATTAATATTTATTTTTTTAATTTTATTGGGAGGTGGAGATGAAGCTCACAAGGGTTGGGGGAAGAACATGGAAAGTCTGGGAAGTGAGTGTGATCTGGATAAATGATGTTAAATTCCCAAAGAATCAATAAAATATATTACATTGGGAAAAAATCAGCAAGTTTTAAGCAAATTGTTTAAGGACACAAAGCAATGGTGGGTAATCAGGGAGGATGCCCCTTTCTTTCTGATTTTCAGGCTATTTTGACAACTTTTTACCTCTTTGTATAAAGTCCAACACTAAAGAGAGTGCTCTAGCTTGTTGGTTTGAACAAGAGAAGAACTATGGCAAAGGTTTCTACCACTTAACTTCATTTTCTTTTTCTACAGAGAAGTAGCAGTCACTGGTTGAGAAATAGCCATAGTACAAAAGAGGCTAGTTCAGGTCCCAGATGTGTCATGAAGACAGTGGCAGTAAAGACAGGCAGCCAATGTAGTATCTCATGCCTGTAGACCCAGCTCTCAGGAGGATGAGACAGGAGGGTCATGGCCATGTGTTCAAGGCAGCCACCCTCTAACACGTCACCAGCCCGTGTTACACCGTAAGGTTGAGACCTAGGCTACAGAGTGAGACCCTGCCCCAAATCACTAGGGAAGAAAAAAAGTGAGCAAAATTGACAACTATTCCAATTTGTGATTTCTATGACCCTAAGTACAGATAAACAAAGGTTACAATTCTCATCCTACCCTAAGCTAGAAGTAATGTCATTAAATATTCAGTTTCTACCAGTAACCATTTAAGCTAGGATCCATCTACAAAGTTAAATATAGTCAGCTATTGATAATTTTTCTATTTCTGCTTTTCTAAATTATTAACGCATTTCTTCTCTGTGCTTCTAAAAAGTATACTGTTACCAAATAGTATTTTTAGAGCACTGAAGATAATAATTTTGAGTAAGGAGATTTAAAAAATTAAAAATTCTAAAAGATTATTTTAAGCTTCTAGTCTGGAAAAAGAAATAGAACCCATAAAAAAATCATCTAGAAGACTTAAGACAAAGATGCAGACTTGAGGTTCTAGCCTCTGTGAGAACAATATTCTCACAGGCATTTGAAAATGATCTGGAAAATCATTTCTCTGTATCCTGAAATTAAGTCTCTGATACACCATTTAGTAGATAAGAATTCACGAAACAGGACGAAAATAAAGATTTATTTCATTATGTGCTTTCCAACTGCAGATCTGTATATTAGAAATGTGTAGAAGAATGCATACCAAACCATTAAGCCATTTGCTTATGAGACTGGTAGGCAGTAGGCTGATGGTTCTTCCTGGAGAAGGAGATTGTTAGTTAATTTTCTGTAATATTCTGTTGTTTTACTCTAAGGTTATATATCCTTTTATTAATCCATTTAAGAAGGTTTTCTTTTTAGGATAATTTTATATTTGCAGAAAAACTTTATCAAGTACGAATTTCCTCAATCCTCTAGCTGTGTTTCTTCTGCTAATAGCATAGCGTGTTATGGAGCTCCATGTATAACATTGAGAGCTGATCTCAGCTCGGGTCTGTCAGTCTCTCAGCAGCGTCTGCATCAATGCCCTCCATCCTAGGACACAGCTGGACGGACCTCACTGCACTGGCCGCCGTCTCCCTGGTCTCTAGCTATGAAGAACACTGACATGACAAGGTTTTCATGACCTTGGCAGACTTAAGGAATATAGGCCATTTATCAAAGAGAATGTGCAGTCTTGACTTCTCTGATGTTTTCTTGGAATTCTAATGGCACAGAGAACAGGGTGACCCACACAGCAATCCTGATACTTGAAAAGCAGGAGGATCAATGGTTTAAGGTCACCTCCGCTACATGGAATACATGAAAACCTACCTCACAGATGTGATTATAGGTTTGGAAGGAAGAACATCACAAAGATGACCACATCATACCGTGGATGCAGACAGTCAGGTATCACTAAGGACATTAGCATCTTTGTTCAGTTAGGATCACATTTGCACATTTCTCTGTTGTGAAGCTACCTTTCCTCATTTCCTAATCTTGTTCTTTGAAAACAAAACTTCTAAATCTAGCCCACCCCCACCTCAGGGTGGTCAATTCCTTCCTTCTGGAGATGGAGATGCTAACATATATAATCTGGAGTTATTCTTGTCTCTTCTGCTTATCTGAGGACTCAGTCGCTTTTTCCAATACACGTGTGTTCATTTTATTCTTAAGTTGTAAGTCAATACTATACTATTTATCAGATTTGGGCAATAGAAACCCTTTTAGTTGAGTTTCTTTTAGTTCAGTCTCCCCTTTGAAATGCCCACCCTTTTGGCTTTTTTTTTTTAAAATAAATGTTTTCTTTTTCAAATTATAAAATTGATATGTTTATCTTGAGTTTTTCTTTGTACTGGTTTCATAATTAGCCATTTGTCCAAAATATCTTTAATCTCTTTATTGAAGAATTGCATAAGAAATCCACAATCTAGCTAGTATGTTTTTTTCAATTAGCTTTTAACAAGTGTTGAGAGTCTGAGTGCGTGTGTATGTAGCAAAGATTAGCATGGGACCTAATGCACATAATCCCTGGCAAGTAGAAGTCCTTGTTGTTGGCATTGCTATTGTTATACAGAGTTATAATAAATTCGTATGTTTCAAGTCCTAATCCAAAATGTCATCCCACTGGCATGACAACAATCCTTGATATGTCTCCAGGTATTTCTTTATTTCTGGAGCTGACAACCACATAAACTTAAAAAATGGAAATCCTCCATTACCTCAGGAGCCTGCAGTCACAGGCCATAGGCTATACAATCAGAGACTTCTGTGAAGAGCACCAGGAAGCAAAACAAAACACAGCAAAACAGAAACCAAGCACTTACAGGTCAAATTCACATAGGGTCTAGACAGTGCACTCTTGAATCTCTGCCTAAAATAGTTGTTGCTGTAAAATGCTGCAATGTCATCTTTTGGGAAATGTATACATATAAATAATCTTTTAAAATAGCAAGTGCATGAAAAACCAAATCTCACTCCATACACTCATTTTCCTCATAGACTTTTATAATTCTTACGTAAGCTGGTTAACACCTGTACTTAGCATTATTCTACACCCAACCTAAAGGACTTTGAATCATTCCTCAAAGCTTAAGTCAGATTTACTACCTGATTAAACCCTGGACCCCAATTAACTACACACTCATGTATTTCCCAATTACACTTTCTAGTTGATAGAATTACATGGGTTTATAATTTGTCTGACTTGCTACCTTACTGTACAGCATCTGTTTTACACAATCATAGTCACTAGGTGGGTGTCAAGAATAACACATGCTAAAATTTGATGGCTGTTCTATGAAGGAACTACACAGAATCTCTCTCTCTCTTTTTTTTTTTTTATCCTCCACATATCTAGAAAGGTTCTGAAACTATATCCACAGTGAGAAGACAGCATACAAGTGGATCGTGGGACATGGCCTTAGAAAACAGACATGAGGTCAGTTATTAGAACAGCCTTCAGGCTCTGTGAGCAGCAGAAAAGACCCAGAATAAGGGAGAGATGTTCAAATTGGCTCTGTGCTGAGTTCCACACAGGCCACTGGTAATACCATAGCCAGATAGATCCCTTGCAGACTACAAAAACAGAGTTGCTGTTGTCAACAGCGCTCCCAACTGTTTGAGGAGTCAGTGCACACATATTTACAAGCCCAGTGTGAATAAGTAGCAACATAAAATAAAAGACTTATTGCTTTATAAATTCAGAAGTTATGAGGACAGAGTTTGAGGCATAAGAACCTGGGACTTGCGGAATACAAAGCAATAGTGAATTCGTAAATAGAATTCCTGTTTGTCTCCCCACTGTGTTAAATTAGTTGTGTGATGCCATTTCCTGCCTAGTTGGCACAAACAGAAGATGCTGGTGCAGGAGTCTGACCACTGATAACCCACATGTTTGGAACTGAAACAGAATTTTTTCTAAAATGGGGACAAAACAGAGTCAAGCTATAAATAGTTCAGTCTCTACTGATCACTGCTGGGCTTTTTCTGTACCCCTCCCCACCCAAACACTGTGCTGTGAGGTTCCTAAACATTGTTTCCAAGGTTTCCAAAGTATGACAAGCAGCTCCTATTTAAAAAAAAAACAAAACAGGACCTAGGAAGGCTGGGTAGGCAGCTGGCCCTTGGTGGGACTAACCTCTAAACTCAGGAACCTAAGCTTTCCAGTGCCCCATCTGCTTTCTTCAAAGGCAGTCTTCTGACTCCTCAAAGAGGAAGGGGTGCTGATTCGCTCTATTTTATACATAGCTGGAGGCAGTGGTGTAGTAACAAAACACTAACTTTGGGGACGCTTTGACCAGATAAATGTGTAGTTCAAATTTAAAATGTAACACATCATTTAGGGCCACGCCTGTTTCCTATGCTCCCATCCAGCGCTCATATCCCATATATTCCCCCTCAGTTCCCCCTCAGCACCACAGTGCACTAGCTACACTCAGTCCTGAAGTTGTTCTGGACACACACTGTAGCTGAGCTGGAAAAGGTTCAGAAGTATCTAGAAAAAAATCATGGAAACAAAAGAGAGTTTCATGAGATACTACCTAATCACATCCAGTCTGTGGTTTTGACAAAGAGAAGCCAGGAGATGGGAGAGCCCCACCCAATCAACTACCCATTAAAATACACACACACACACACACACACACACACACACACACACACACACACACACACGCCCGCTCAAAGTAACCAAATGTTCGGCAAGGCTTAGGTGGAGAGAAAGATACAGAGTGCTGACAAGACTCTTAATGTCCTCCTGGGGAGAAAGACTGAGGACAATGCTTTCTCCAGAGAGAAAATGCAAAATGAATGGGTTCAGAATGGAATGACTTTTGACGTATTCAGAAAGGTCATATCCAGAAAGTTCAGAAGACATCAAAAAAAAAACCAAAGAAGTATAAATCTGACCCCAAGAAAAATTACCTGAGGCTAGAAATCTGAATTCCTGAATAGTCTGCTCTCTCTTCTATACTAGCCATCACAAAACATGGATCACCCAGAGGACAGGAGGTGAGTTAAAGGTGTGTGTCTCCTAGACACGTATAAACATTTAGCCTCATTAAGGTAATTTTAGTGCATTTTTCTTTTGTTTTTGTTTTTCAAGGCAGAGTTTTTCTGAATAACAGCACTGGTTGTCCTGGAACTTGTTCTGTAGAGCAGGCTCTGCCTCACAGAAACAAAAACAAACAAACAAAAACTTTATAGTACAAAATTTGAAAATAATTTGTTACAAATGTACAAGCTTTATAGTTTCAATGTAATTTTATTATTTGAAAAAAAAAATTAAAGGAGAAGGAATTTTAAAAAAAATAAGTTCTTATACCTCCTTAAGGGAGCATCATCCATGTTTATTCTCTGGCAAATCTGTGGGTTCACAAATGAACACAGCTCCTTCTGACTGTCCTGATGAGAGAGGGCTTATCCCTATCCTGGGGCCCAGAGCCAATCACCAGAGCGTCATTACCACAAACGGTAACACTGGATCTGGACTGTGGGACATTAGCAAAGCAGGGCTGAGAGTGGTTCATTATATTGACTGCAATTCCCTTTTTAATTAATAAAATATATGAACTCTTCCTGCAGTGATACAACCTCCAATCACAGGCCCCAGGCCTCCTGGGGATGGGGACTAAGATGATGAGTGGGGGTGGGGAGACAGTGGTAAGAACGTGCCAGCCAGCATAAATGCGCTGTGTAATTAGTTAAATGAGAGTTAAACAAAGAAGCTGATAAAAGTAATCAAGTGGTAAACAAAGGGCAAGAGATTTGCTATCAGCACTGAACCACTAGGTTGGTTAATTAGCTCACTTTGCAGAGATTTGATTTCTCCCCTGAAAGCGATGGAGATGACACATAAACCTGGCTTCCCAAGCATCATCAGGTATAATGTAATATGTCCCTCATTGCCTATAAAAGCAATACCACTGAGTTACTGTGCACACTGCTGGTTTCTACGGGGTTGGGGAGGCTTTTGCTCTGAGTTGTAGTAACCGTGGTTCCTTAGCTTTAAAATTCTGAACCACATCTGAACTGTCTCAGAGCTGGCATATAAGACAGCCTCAAACTCAAACGCCCAGAGAGCTCAGGCAGCCAGCACCAAAGGGACCATAAAGAACTCACTGCACATTTTACAGAGTCCAGTATAAAATGAAAATCCAGATGCCCTTAGGCAGATATTATTAATTTCCAGGATCGCAGCAGCAGCAGAGCATTAAGTCCACTTGTGGACGTATCTAACTGTACAGGTTATGACGTAAGCATCAAGGCAGGCTCAGTTCAGGCACCAGGCAGTTTGAGAACTTGTTCTGAAAGTTCCCCATGCAGACTGTTGTTCTCCCTGTGATTCAAGCATATGGTTGCAAGATGGCTGAAAGAATTTGGGGCATGCTTTATGGCTGGGGAGCTGAGAAAAATATAGCTGGTGGATCATAAGGAAAACAGTCTCTTTTATATCCTCACCAAGGCTTAAAACTAAATCGTAGATTCAGATTCTAATAGATAAATGCTCCCAGGGAAGAATCCTTATGCTTTTTTTAGTTCAGAACGCCAACAGTCAGATACTATTGTACAAAGTTCTATAGGAAGTGATACCCCCATATAAAGGCTTCTCACTCCTGACAGGAGGGGCCGTTTACAGGTACCAGCAAAGATGAGGAAGCACTCAGTCTGCAGAGTGTGTTCGCTTTGCTTTTCTACCTTGACAAGCCAAAGTGGACATGTAAATGCTGGTACAGTTGCCATTTGGAATATTCCCAAAGGTTCTTGTAAATATTTGGGGCCTGGCTGGTGTCACGGTCTGGGAAGGTGAGCATGGAGAAGTCTGATACTTATTCCTGCCTCTGGTTCCAGTCCAGTTCTCTACTTTCTGATTCACCAAGACATCAGGAGCTGCCGCCCAATCTCCCGCCACCATCAAGGTACTTGAGCTCACGCCAGAAAATCTCAGTCCTGAGAGAGAACGCCTTCTGAATCCATGAGCCAAGACAGACCTCTGCTTTCCTGAGACATTTCGTTACAGTAACGGCAAACACATAGCTTTAAATAACTTAGTTAAGACACTTGTTTTGAAGTCTTCTCACGTGAATTGATATTTGTCCGACTTGCTAGTACAAACATGTAAGGTTGGAACCTTGTATGCACGCCCCTCCACCAGGCAACGACCTTCCCAGAACGCTATAACTAGAGGCCTGTCCAGGAAGGGAGTTTGTCATGGTGAGAAATATTGCAATATTTTATATATCTCTCCTTAATTAATCTGTCTTATATATTTCTTAAATTCACAAGTCAGTTTTTTTTCAAATGAGACAGAAATATACCTTCTGAATTATTGCAATTATATTTCTCAGAATAGCTTATACCAATAAGACATTAATAGCAATATTGGCCTTTTTGAAACACGGCAAGATTCTCATCCATCCCAAGGAGAAAACTGGCTACTATCCAGTGTAGTGTGCTCATCTCCACATAAGCTTGTGCATGAGCAGCTATACGGGTGCGGTGCTTCCGATATTAGCACATGGGATCCAAATAAACAGAAACAGATTTTTAGTATCGGGGGGAAAAGAATCACCCTGACAATTGTACCAATTTATTTTCATCTCCCCTCTCGAATGCACTGTGTGTGTAAATGCTCCACTGTTTCCTTAGCAACCTCTCAATCCTGTACCTCATGAAGAAACAAACTTAGGCCTCCTTGGAACAGTCCAGGTTAATGGCTAACTTTCCCCCCAGAACCTAGAAGAGGCTAATGCACCCTGTGGAGTAATATTTCTAAGTATTCGACACTCTAGGATCAATATCGGTGTGCTGTCACTGTGTGCATTAGCCCATACTTAAACAAAGAACAGCCCCAAGAGCCCTGTAATGGCACTGGGGGTGGGACTGGGGGTGGGTAGCCGAGGATGGGCAAGACGAAGCAGAGATGACTGTATTGGTCTCCACAGCACACGGCTTCCGGGATGTTGTGCAAGGCTGTGATTCTATATTAGATCACACAGCACTCGGTTTCAGCCTCTGATGCATCCAGCCAAATAAACCCTCTTTTGATTTTCTTGACTCAAGAGATGGATTCATATTAGACCCTCTAGCCTGTAAGGTAGGTCTCCGATTTTATATGCCCGGTGTTGCCACCAAACGCAAATGTCTTAAGGTTAGCAGAACACTACAGATACTGCTGAGAAGACAGGGATGACAAACTTGAATCACTAGTGACTCAGGTAAGACTCTGTCATGCCCACGATCATTCACGGAGCAGACGCTTTCCATGCACAGATTCAGCTAAAACAACACGTCGTGCGAGAATACAGGCAAGGGTACTCTTGAGCACCAATTCTGTGGTATTTAAAAGCTATGGTCAGAGTAATGATTCACACCTGGCCAAGATTCCTGATCATCTGTATGGGAAAACTGATCAGATTGCAGATCAGACACTAGTGAGAGTACAGTCTACCCATGAAATCTGACCTTCCGATTAGAATCAGGAAGGGTGGGGTTCGTACAACAATGTGGGGGTGACTAGAAGAAGGCATCACAACACTGGGGTAGCTGTGGAAAGTCCGAAGGCTTTACAGCCAGACTGCACTGGTCTGGAATCCCAGCCCAGTGATGTATAAAACACGTGACTTTAACCAAGTGTTTAACCTAAAAAATGGTTCTGTGAACTATGAGTACCAGTGCTCTGTCCTGTGAAGAGAGGTTGGAACTTTCTCTTAGTGCCATCTTAAGAGTTAAGCGAGCTTAATCTTTACACACCAAGAAAACTTTGACTATTTCCAAGTTACATCTTGTTTTACATGTACTTTATGCTCATTGTAACTAGTAAGTTTTTAATGCATACTATCAAACCTTTAAAAAAAATCAAGTACTAACAAAAATGTATTCGAATACTTTTATGCATAAATGCTTAAAATCTGTACATTTATCTTTGTTTTTTAAAATAAAGTTGTTCAATCTAAAAAAAAATAGTTAGGCAAGCTAATCCACAAAAGTCGGCTCAGTAAAAATGATAAATAATAATAAATAGTAGCTATAGTTGTTATTGTGATTATCATTTGCATTAGCCCCACTATGGCCTAGTTATCTAGAAAGATTTAAAGCCATTATAACTTTGTAACTCAGTAACAAAACTGTAACCAAAAGTATAGTTTAACTGATTGTGAGACTTAACTTGGCCACACAGTCAACATAGTTTTGCTAACATTCCAGTCGTTATCCACAACAAAATACTTGGAATTCTAGAAAATTTCACCGAGGCACCAGCAAACCCAGCCACAGAAAAATCTCCCTCACCCCCCACCCCCCACCCCCCCCTCACACACACACACACACACACACACACACACACACACACTCACTCACTCACTCACTCACTCACTCACTCTCACACACACATACCCCTTGGGGATATATTAAAGCTACCGCAACTGAAATAGCCTTAGCTAGTAATTGAGGCACAGCTAATCAGAGCACAGAGAGCATCACGGGCTGTGCTACTCTAAGAAACAGCCCCTGCTATCAGGGCTTTGTTCTCCTGGAGCAAAAAAGCACAAAAGCATAAAGTTGAGGAACTGTGCCTGCATGTTGTGGGGGTTGGGAGGATGGAGGCTTGCCTGTGCTGGGCGGATGTTCCGCTAGCAGCTACTGCGTGGCAGCTCACACCCGCCAGTGCCCTTCCCCACCCTCAAAGCATGACTTCACTTTTCTAACCCTGCCCTTAAGGAATCTGGCCTCTGTGACTTCCAGTAACCATCCCCATCACCACGATGAAGCAGTGGAGAGCACTGTTAGACAAAAGGAGGATTAAGCCAAGATAAAATGCACTGAACCGCTGCCTTCGGTTATCCGGGTATCCGTTTTTACTCCTAGCTATTTATGTCACTGAAGGAGTCTTTTCGCATCGTTGGAAGCAGTACTTCAGGGGGTTCTCACCACTTCCCCTTCCCCCATTACCGGCTTGCTCCTCCCTTTCACCTGAGATCTTCTGACTGGGCTGCGTTCACACCCAATGGTCCCAGCAGAGCTCTCTGCTCACACTATGCGTCATTAAAAAAAAAAAAAAAAAAAAAAAAAGCAGGCAATGAGCATTCATACTCCTAACTGCTTGTGAGGCCAGGCCCGGTTGACCTCTTCCATCCCATACAGCTGCACGCCAGCCGTACAAGCTTAAAAGGCTGGAAGTAGCATGTGTGGTGTGAGGTAAACAAACTAATTAAAACCGGAGCTCTACCACTCAGCCTAGTGCCTAATGGGACCGCTAGGCTCAACTCCATGGGAGAGAGAAAATCAATCCAAGCTGGCTAGAGGTGTTGCTTTTCCTGCTTCCTATGTAATATCTGGTTTAGGTTCCATCTAAACTGTTTAGGCTCCAACAATCTTAACTAATGAAAAGGATCTCAGGGGGTGCTATTCTTTCCAGTAAGACTGTAGACATTAAAACTATCAGCTCGGCTGCACTGAAACACAGGACCACTCCCTGACTGTAAGCCGGCAGATTGATCAACTGAACTGACATGTGCTTTCTCCTTTCTCTCCCCCGGTATCAGTTGCACCAAGGAAATTAATTTCATCCCCCAAAACAAAAGACAACAACACACTGTTCCTTACTGACCTGTTAGACTGGTTTTTTTAGCAAATAAAGTAGAAAATGATTCTTAAAAGCACGCCCAGAATTAAATGTAAACAATGTATATTTATCTGGAGCTTTGGAAATGGGTTGAGGTTATGGGTCCAGGGATTTGCATTCCTAACAAACATCAAGGCCCCTGGCATTTAACCATCAGGGCTAAAGTTAAGAGAGAGCCACCGGCCTTTCCCGAGTCTCTCCCTGGGGTTACCCTTGACTAGAACTGCCGCAGAGAGGAGACTTGCTCCTCTCTCAAACCAGCCTGGAAACAACTCCAGATACAGCCTCTTAACTATGGAGGACATGAATTGAAGAAATTCCACACGAATGGAAAGGCATAAGTAATTTCATCTGGTTTCAGTCTTAGTGTTTTTTTAACAGATTATTCTTTGAACACGCCAGAGAATCCCTTTCACATAGGGCTATGTCAAATGCTTATTCAGCACTCAATCCTTGCTGTGAAGAGTCTGAAACCCAATGGAGGTAAATACTGAATTCCGTTCTGCAAGTCACTAAATATTTCATAAATCACAGAAGCAAATGGGACCAATTAGCTCTGCCTCATAAAAAAGAAACATATCTTTACAATGTTAAAATACAATGAACTACACATTTCAGAGCTTATTTAGGTTTTTGCAATAGAAAATTATCTTGTGCTTTTTTTTTTTTAATTCGTGAGAACACTAAAAATAGCAGGCAGAGATGGAGCAAGAAATCTTTACATTTTGATATTTATGTGACTCTCACGGGCCTTTGTCTTAACACAGCAGCCTGAAAACAGAATTAGGCAAAACAACCCTTCTTTCTCCAGTCCATTTTAAGCAGACAGCATCCCCCCATCCCTGCCTTAGCAAATGCCACTAACCAACAAAACAGCTACGCAATTAACGCCCAAACATTTAACACTCACCATCTCCTGCTCCCAACGTCTTCTTTTGATGTTTACAGCACATCTGTAGGATGCAATACTAGGAGATGCCTTGTTTGACCTGCTGCATGATGCTGTGACATCAGTTCAGATGATGCAGCTCATTATGGGAAAGGCTGCTGTTGCTATGGCAACTGGGATGTGCTAGGAATCCTTGCTGCATTTCCAGTGGAGCCTGAGACAATACAGAAGCGCTGTAAGAAACAGACAATACACAAAATTTAGTCCAAAGAAACAGGGCTCCTCATTGGACTAAAATCTGTAAGTTGAAAAAAAGGGTTTCTCAGAATAATTTTAGAAAACAAAATAAAAATTACCTCTTTGTTTCTCGCTCTGCATTTAGAGACTAAAGGTGCAAGTGGAATGTAGATTCAGTACTAAGCAAATACAAACTCATATTCATGGTCCCCTATCAGGCAATTTGATCAATCTTGTCTCTGGCTAGTAATAATACCTCTTTAAAAGTTATTAAAACGTGGTTTAGTTCATCTGTCTAAGAGAAAAAGAACAGAGCACAGACTTTAAAACAATTTAAAATGTAATAAACAGCCGGCCAAGTGAGTCTAATTCTAAAGAACGCAGACTAATGATCGTCAGAACGTAGGCAAAGCCTCAGCCAGCTAGGTGCCCTGAGGGTGTTTTCGGGTAGACACCACCCCACAGAGCCTGCAGCTGTAAAACTCAGCTGCCACCTAACCTTCAGGAGCAGTGGGAAGAGGGTTGATCCCCTGTCTTACAGAGATTTCTTCCTACACATGGCCAAAAGGCAAGAGTCTTCTGGCGCTTAAATCTGGAACAAGTAGACGACCCGTAGAAATGTCTGGTCACCTCCACTCCCAGTCCTGGGGTTTGTTTTGTCCTTTTGAGGCAGTAAGGTTGCCTACCAGGGAGACTATTATTCTCCCCTCCCCAACAGGGACTGGACCTCTGACATTAAAACAAGACTCCAAGAGGATTTCTCCAGTTAGTCAAAGGAAGGGAAACCCAAAGTAATCACTTCTTTCCAGTCTGTAGCATAAACACACATCATGGTGTGACCCTGAGGGGAGCTAAACATGGACCAGCAACCCATCTCACACATCTGTAGTTTGCAGGCCACTGACAGAGAA
Source organism: Micromys minutus (assembly GCF_963924665.1). NCBI lineage: Eukaryota > Metazoa > Chordata > Mammalia > Rodentia > Muridae > Micromys > Micromys minutus. Next base: position 198,168,132 of record NC_137969.1, on the reverse strand, counting down.
AGGCACAACCATGCTAACTTACATCCATTCTGTCCCTACAACTCTGAGGAAGCACAAAATTCTGAAACCCAACACAAAATGAGACAATCACATTGTCCCATCCTCAAGGAGATGTCAAACAGTTCTCTTAATCAGCAGCATGGGGGAGGGGGGACAGAAGGAACTCAGGCAGCCTCCTGTAAAGAAAAACTGATAAAATGCAGGAGAGGTGTCAAATCCAGTCTTCCACAGAGCAGCCCTGCCTTGGACATGAAGTTATGATCAGGAAGAAGGAAGGAAAGAGCAAGAGGAGAACTTGGCTATATACTCAGCAGTGCAACAGAACGTGACTTTCTTATCTTAGACCACATGGTGCTCACACACTGAGAGGTTAGCAAGGAGCTACTGCAGAGCCAAGAGCATCCACCTGGGGTTCCGGAAATCTATCCATGATGGTACTCTTTCCTAGAGCTTCTTCAGGGTTAGTAACCTCTCGAGGGCTCAGGGGTTTCATCTGAGGGAGTATGAAATTAGATAACAATCATGATTTGCAAATAATATTTTAAAATGTATCTTTTATGATACAGAGCAAAACTGAACTGTCTTTACTAGAGGGGTTAAAAAAAAAAAAGAGGCCCAGAATCAAGACTGTTTGACCCTTCTTGGCATAATTACTAACTCTACCTGCTATAGAGTACTACTGGCCTCCCCGAAAAACTCTTGGCCTCCAGAAAAAAAGAAAATGGGGCAAAAGCCTAGAACAAGATTAGCCTTTGCAGAGAAGACTCCATAAATGCCAAGAGAAGAGAGCAAGCCAACAAATAGACAGATAAAAGAGATGCCATTTTACCCAGTCATAAGGAGAATAAAATTGTGTCATTTACAGGCAAATGGGAAGAACTACAGATCATGACATTAAAACAAAATAAGCCAACCTAAGACATATATATTTTCTTTAATCATACCTGAATACCGTTTCTCAGAATAAGAAAATGCCCAAGTCCCCTTTTATAGGTCTAGGCATGCTGAAAAAGATCAGATAGCTCAATAAAGCTGACATCAAGTCAGATTGTTGATATCCTAGACTAGCTATACAGTAGCTTACAAGTTGACCCACACTGGCTAAAAATGGTAACCATCTTTAGTAGAAGCAAGCCATAAAGCATGCCCTTGCTTTGTGCATGGGAATATGGTGGTTCACTCTGAACTTCCTGTGGCTTATTACTCTGCTGCTCACTTCCTAGGTTGTTTTAAAAATTATATGCTATGATGTATATAATGGTGTCTTAGACACTGTTCTACTGCTATAAAGAGACACCATAACCATGACAGCTCTTATAAAAGAAAAAAGTTAACTGAGGCTTGCTTACAGTTTCAGTGGTTTATTCCAGTATCATGACAGGGAGTTTGGTGGCAGCAGGCAGACACATTGCTGGATACACAGATCAGAATTCTACATCTGGATCCACAGGCAGCATGATGAGAGAGACACTGAGACTGGCTTAGGCTTTTAAAGCCTCAAAGCACACCCCCAATGACACATTTCCTCCAACAAGGCCACACCTCCTAATTCTTCTCAAGTAGTGTCCTGATGACCATGCATTCAAATATGTGAGCCTATGGGAACCATTCTTATTTAAACCACCACAAATGGCATTTTGGAAACCAGAAATACCAGACTTTGTTAATGCCACTGTTAACACACTTGTGCCATTAGTGGAAGTTCTTTATCACTCAGTTCTAGGCTCTAAGATCAAATGGTCAGGAAACAGCCAACAAGGTCTAACTAATAACTGAAGAAGGTCAAGCAAACAGCATCCACTGAAGAGAAGATCAAAGGAGGCTAAAAGGCAGAAGGTCCTCTCAGAGGCCACACTACAGCTATGGACAAGGTACAGATACATCACTTCTTAAATACAGAACTAGGGTCATAGGAGGGAAGTGGAGCAAGACCCTCACACGGAAAAAATAGAAGACTTTTCAGATTGCAGAGGAAGTTATTTTTAAGGAAGGCCTTAAAAATAACTTGTGAGAAATCATTTTCTAAGCACACTGATTTTTTTTCATGTGCATAGGTACTTTGTTTATACGTGTATGTATATGTGTATGTACCATGGGCCTGGTGTCCACGGAGTGTCTGAAATTATAATAACAGAGGGTTGTGAGCTGGGTGTTAAGAATGGAACCTGTGTCCTCTGGAAGAGCAGCCAGTGCTTTTTAACTGCTGAGACAGCTCTCCAGCACAACTAGCATTTTAAGTGGAATCAAAACAGCTGGTTTCGTGTCTACCTCTGAAAAGAAATGTATTGAAAATATGTTGAAATGAAGATGACAGGCAGAGACTACAGCATGTGTTGTCTTTCTGCTCCATTCAAAAATGACTCTTTACCTTTAAGAACTGCCAAACCTTAGGCTAGGAAAGTGACTGTGGGTAAAGCCACTGCTGAACAAACATGAGGACATGATCTTGGATCCTTGGCATTCACCTAAAAGTCAGTGTGGGAGGCTGTACCTGTATAGAACCCAGATAAGGAAGATAAAGGGATCCCAAGCTCTTCTTGTCTTAAAAAAATAAAAATGTAGCCAAAATGGTGAATGCTGAGGGCAGAAAGAAACCCTGTCTCAAAAAAAAAAAAATGAATAATAAAAATAAGGCACAGTATATAGAGATACTTGACATTGACCTCTGACCTCCACATGCACTCAGATGAGCAAGCCACACACAGACTACGGTGGGTCGCTCACTGAGATCAGCAGTCACTTGTGTAGTCACCTTCCTGGTGCCACTTAGGTTGGCCTTGAGAACGGTTCTGACCAATGAATGTGAAGAGGAAATTATTACCTTAGTAGGTGATTAAGAGTCTGCCTTCTCATTTCCTTCCCGTGCTAGCTGGATGCACAGAACCCAGTGGCTCTCTAAGTCTTTACTGTGAGTATCCCTGGATCCTGGAAGGACTGCATGAAAGTGAGATACTGTCTCCTAACTATCTGCTACGTTCACTGGGCTGCAATGAGCAAAAAATAGGCTATGGTGGCAGTTAATTTTGATCCAATTGAGAGATGTCTAGATTAATAAAGCACACATCTGAGTATGCCTGAAGGTGTTTCCAGAAAGAATTATTGTAACTTTAATTTTTTCAAATCCTATTTTTTTAATGATGAATCTTAAACACGTTGACCTTCCTTCCTTGTAACCCATGGCCCACCATAGGTAGTGGAAAAGAAAGGATACAGGGAGGAAGTGGACCTGTTTAGGAAGGTTCTTTGGAGCAACACCCATCTGTGTTGTCAGGAAATCGGCAGTTCAGTTCACAGTCAGCAGGCAGTGGCAGCTCAGTCCATTCACAAACACTTCTCGGATTCACCAGCAGTCCAGTTCGGTAGAATCAGGTTAGCAACAATGATGACAGGACCTAGCACAGACAGCCAGGCCTCAGCCTCAGCTTGGATCAGCAGGAGGGACCAACAAGAATATCAGAAGTTGTTGGCTGCGCCTCTCTCAGGGAAGCAAAGGTCAGTGAAGAGGAGAGACCCACAAGCGTTGCACAGCGAGTTGTACCAGCAAGCCTAGCTGTCTCCAGCACTCTGTGGAGTCCTATTGATAATCTCTAAACATCACGTGTCCTCCACATGTCTTGCTTCAGCACGGCTTTTGCATCAGCATGTGCATCCGATCAGCCTGAGTCCTTAGAAGCAGCAACAAATTGCAGCACACTACCAGAATTTTGGTGCATTTCTCTCTATGGCGTCCTAACAAATGCAGCTCAACTAAGCAATACATTCATGCCGTTAGCAAAGAATCCTTCATCACGTGTTCTATCACAGGTTTGCTTTGGCAGAGCGTCCCCTCTTCTGTGTCTGCTTCAGCGAAACTTTCCTTCGCAAATCTGCCTGAGCCTTTCACACTTCTGTCCACTTTAACAAAATGTGCCTTCATGTGTTTGCCTCAGGAAAACACCATCCAACCGACTTTCAAAGAACCCTTAAGTTTCCGCTTCACATCATCCGCGAGTGGTTTGACTTAGTGAACAAGCTGGTTGATTGCTTTAAAGCTCAAGGGGCCATAAAGATGGCTCAGTAGGTATAGATCTTGGCGCACAAGCATAAAGACCTGAGTTCAGATCTCAGCACACAGATAAAGACCAGGTTGTGACAGCATATGATTATAACATTAGTGCTGCCCTTGGGGACTTAGCGGGTGGGAGTGGCAAATCCTGGGAGCTTGCTGGCCAGACAGTCTAGCCAAGATGGCAAGTCCAGATTTGATGAGAAGCTCGCTCAAAGTAAGACAAAGAAGCTACTGAAAAAGTCAACTGATAATCAAAACTTCTGGCCTCCATAAACACCTCCATGTTCAAGCATGGCCAACCACATACATACATGCACACATATACACACAAGAAAAAAAAGTTAACTCCCTGTGAGCAGTGATTTATAGCTCAATCATGAGGACCAGCATTCAGATCCTAGTACCCGTACAAACCATCATTCGCAAATGCCTCTAACTCCAGATCTAAGAAATCTGACCTCCACAGGCCAGACACACACAGATATGTCTCCACACAGACACACAGAGACACACACACTGACACAGATAGACACACACATACACGATCAACATTTAAAACTTATTTTTATCTCAAAGCCATTTCTCCAATAGACCCTGCCTATTCATCTCGGAATTTAAGAAAAAAAGGTACATGTCTGAGAAATGTTGGGAAATCTGAGCCACCTTAGTAAGTACTAACAGGTTTAAGATGAGTCTCCTCCCCACGTGCCTGTCCAAGTCATTGTTTAATATAATAATGTTTTGTATTTCACATGTCTTGTATTTCAATTGATGTCTCAGTGGATACTGTCAACCACCACAGACCACTCCAAGGACTCCATGTTAGGGTTTCAGCACCCTCTAGCACTTGAGTCCCTGGAATACATTGATCGAGTGGAGAAGAGAGATGACGAAGGAAGTCCGGTCTGAACGAATTAGTCATCTCCAGATATCACAAAAGTCAGAGCTCAGGCCATATCCTTGAACAAGGCTGGGAACACTGAGGCGCACAAGTCAATCACAGCTCCAATGAGCTCAGAGAGTTTGCCGGCACCTCAGCATCAAGCACTCTTCTTACTCAGCAGCCTTGCAGCGATCGATAAAGCTGCGCAGCGTCCAGGAACTACTGTATCTGGTCCCCATAACAGCCCAAGAACAAAGAGGACACTGTTAGGCCACAAAGGAGGCTCCCAAAATGCCAGTGCTACTACAATGTCCTCAGTTGATGACTTGGCCCAAACTAGGCTGGATTCTTACTGAGCAAACAGAAGAACTGCTCTCAGGTAAGCAAAAACCTACAGTAAGCATTCCTTGGACATCCAAAGCAGGTTTCTGCCTGCCAGGAAAACCACTGCCTCCCTTGTCTGACCCCAGCAGTCAGCCACTTTGAGCAAAGAGCTTCTGGTTCCTGGTTAAGCCAAACAGAACCACCTACAGCAGTTCAAAGGCTCCATCCTAAGCCTGGGGGTTCTGGCCAGCAAGCCAGCTCCCACACTATCTTCCCAAGACTTTCCCCACCAGCTGCTATTCTCTGAGGCAGCCCAGCTGGTTGTTCTCAGAATAAACTGCCTTTCCACTCACAGAAAGGTCTAGTTTGATAGTTTCACTGCACTTTGCCCTACATATCCAATGGCATAAAGCCTTAAAAAAAATCCCAATTTACAGGATCCTATATCTTTGTATCAACCTCACAGATATAATTTTTATAGATTTCCATGAGAGATCTGCCCAGTCAAGAGTCTGCACCTAGACTGGAGCAAAATGATGACCTCATGGATTTCTCTTGAAAAGTCTGACACAGACACAAATCTAAAGTAAATATGTGTGTGTGTGTGTGTGTGTGTGTGTGTGTGTGTGCGCGCGCATGTGCATGCGTGTGCACCCGTGTGCCTGCATATGTACATGCATATGCCACAAAAGAACACACGCAGTATTATAAAGTAATTTAGAGTAATAAAACTATTGCTTTATACAGATCTGTGTTCATAGTGTTCTCTAGCTTTTATATGGTTCTTTCCCATAAAGAGAAGCATTTTTCCTAACTGTACAAGATTAGAGGCTATCCCAGAGCTTTTATTGGCATGTTAGTCCTTGGCTTAGGTAGATCCACCCAGGAAATGTGGTATAGCCATGGAATGGCTTCTGTGGTTAGGCAGCACTGTAATGGCATCTGGTTCCGGTTTTGAGCTGTTAGCAAGACACTGCAGAACATGGCGGGGCAAAGTAAAGAAGAGTTAAGGGCGAGGAGGTGGGAATTGGTGGGTAGATGGGTGGGTGAGTGGAGGAGTACCCTCATAGAAGTAGGGGGAGGGGGGATGAGAGTTTCCAGAGGGGAAACTGGGAAGGGGGATAACATTTGAAATGTAAATAAATAAAACATCCAATAAAAAAATCTACAGGTGAATAATAGCACTAAGAGAAATAATAAAAACAAAGATCAGAAGAAAAAAAAAGCTGGTTTTGCTGCAAAGCAATGACTCCTCTGCTTGGAGCAAAGGAACTTAGAAAGGTAATTTAGATGAGGAAGAAAAAGCCAGAACCCAGAGGGGAACCTGAAAGAGGAACTGCTGTGAAGCTGCGCTTCTGGGAGAAAAGGTCTGCGCTGTCTGGAGAAGCATCCCAGCTGTAGAGTGTGTGTAAAGGCCAATAGGCACCATTACACTGAATTGCATACGTCCGTGTGCCTTAGGTTAGACTCATGAACAATCGAGACAGAAGGAAGAACTCCCAGGGGAAGACAGGAGATAATTTTGCCACTGAAACTTGCTATAAACAAGCAAACAAACAAACAAACAAAATGAGAAATTCCAAGGCGGGTTCTTTTTCTATGAGAGATTAGATCTATAAATGAACCTGTCAGGCCGGAAGAGTTCTCGGCAGGAAAGCTGAGTGAGCATCTTAAATGGGTGCCACAGGGCAGCTGCTGCTGTGGGGAGAGCAGTAGAAAGGCAAGGGAAGTGTTCTTCCTGTGCATCTGACCCACAGGAGCCAGTGTGAAATGGGATGGGAGGGGAGAGGCAGCTACCAGGAAAGGACATGTAGCCCTCTTCTCACATGCCAGAACCACTCAGGACATAGAGGATGGAGAGACCAATGGCTCCCAGTAACCCTTCCAACACACAGCCCCCAGTGAAGCCTGCAAGAGACAGGGGAATCTGAAAACTTCACCTTTCAGCTCAGTGTAGCCGTGCCAGAATTTGTAAGTATCTTTTTATTGCTCATTTCCCCCTATTTAATCTTCTTTGCTGCTTACACATCTCATGATGGTTTTGCACTTATTGGTATATGCTTGGTTGGGGTTTAAATTTGCTGCATATGTTTCTTTAGCCAGCCTAAACAAGTCACTATTTACTATGTCTGTCACCCATATCTCATAGACTGGTTAGGTTTTTTTTTTTTTTTTTTTTTTTTTTTTTTTTTTTTTTTTGCCAACTCGACACAAGCTCTGGTCATCTGGGAAGAAGGAACCTCAGTTGAGAAGATACCTACATCAAATTTGCCTGTAGACAGAATTGTGGGGCATTTTATTGACTCTCAGCTGATGTGAGAGGACCCAGCCCACTGTGGGCAGTGCCACCATTGGGCAGGTGGCCTTGGATTGTTAAAGAAAGCCGGCTAAACAAGCCATGTGGAACAAACCAGTAAGCGGTGTTGTCCATAGCCACTGCATTAGTTCCTGCCTCCAAGTACCTGCTTTGAGATTTCCCTGCCTTCCATTTCTGATAGACTATAGATACGGTGAATAAACACTTTCCTCCACAAGTACAGATTGCTTTGGGTCATGGAGTTTATCACGAAGTATACAAAGCAAACCTGGATAAGCCCACACACACACACACACACACACACACACACACACACACACACGTATATATTCCTCCTACATCATTCTTGTTCTATTTTCTTTTTACCTTTTAACTGAATTTTTTATAGTTTTAACAAGTTATAAAATCTGTGGACTCCAGTGTTATCTCACCTTTTCCATCTCAGCTACTTTACCCACATCACCTTTTCCCTTTTCAAAGTCTACCTAATCCTTATTTTCATCTTCACCAATGTTAATTCCCTCTCCGTGCTAATACCAAACAAAAAGCATATGCACCATACTATCCCTGGTTGTCTTTCTTCCAACAGTTGTTGGAATTAGTGTGATATTTGCACATTGGTAATAGTTCAGAATTGTACTTCTCAAAATTGATACCCTGCTTAGGAAATAAGATACAATCTGCATCAGAAACTCTGAGTCTGAACTAAGAAACTATTTTCTGAATACACACCTCAACTCTATCACATCCAAGTCGCATTTGACATTTCAAATACCTCAACTGAAAGATTATATAAATATGAAATCCCAGACAAAGAACTTGGAAGAATGATTGTAAGTGTGTCCAAAGAAACACAAGAAGAAAGTAAGTTCCTGATCAAGAAAACTCACAAACACACGATAAATACAATACAGAATGTGAAGGAGGAATTCAATAAGAACTGGAAATGCTGAAGAAAGACAAATCTGAAATGCGGAAACACAGTGAGTCAAATACAAAGCTCCAGTAAAGTAGACCACAGAGAAAGACAAAACATCCAACCCTGAAGACTGTGTGGAGGAATTAGAACAATCCAATCAGGGCAACAATTCAAAGATAAGATGGTAACAAGAGAAATTGCAAGACACAAGTGACATTCTGAAAAGACCAAACCTATAGGTTATAGGTGTAGAAGAGGAGAAATCTTGTTCTAAACAAAAAACATTTTCAAAAAATGTATAATAGAAATTTTTCCAGAGTGAGAGATGCCAATCTAGAAGCAAGAACATGAACTACTACTCTTCCAGAGCTCTGAGTTTGAATCCCAACATCCACACCAGCTCACAGCCATGTGCAACTCAAACTCCAGGAGGATATGACTTCTCAGCCTCTGTGGGCACCTTCACTCATCTGTACCCCCCCCACACCTCCCACATATAAATAAAAATAATAATCAAATAGTTAAAGATCAACTCCCCACCAATGCTTGTTTGGTCTTTTTTAAATTAAAAAAAACAAACAAACAAACAAAAAAAAAACCCACTAATCTCTCTCTCCCTCCCTCTCTCTCTCTCTCTCTCTCTCTCTGTGTGTGTGTGTGTGTGTGTGTGTGTGTCTGTGTTGCCGTCAAGAAACACACTTTTTCATCAATGATAGCTACCAAAGGTTTTGCCAGGTGATGTAACAATAAACCAAGCAGGCATAGCTATTCTAATATCTGACAAAAACACACTTCAGATCAAAACTAGTTAGATGAAACAGGTCAGCTAGAAAAAAATTAATCAGACAAAATCGAGAGTTAATGACATCATAACTCAAATGGGCCTAACTGATATCTACAAAACATTTTACCCAAACACTAAATAATACACATCCTTCTCAGTAGCCATAGGAACAAAACTGCCCACATATGAAAACATAAACAAAGTCTGGACAAATATAGAAAAATTGAAATCATATTTTGTGTCTGTTTGGCCATGTGGAATAAAACTGGATACAACAGCAGTAAAACCTGCCAAAGCACACAAGGTGATGGGAACTAAACTACACACTACTAAATGGCAACTGGGTCAAAAGAGAAACCAAAAGGGGAAATTTTAAATTCTTATAATTGAGTGTAATGAAGCCACAATATACCAAAAATCTGTGGTACAAAAGGAATACAGTTATAAGAGGAAAGTTTGTAGCACTATGTGCCTACATAAAAACATTTAAGAGACCTCAAATTAATAACTTACTGATGCATCTAAAGCCTTGAAAAATCAAGAACACATGTATGCATGCAAAACAGATAGGGAAAGTTAATATCAGGGCTGAAACAAAAAAAATACAAAGAATCAATCAATCAATCAATCAAAGAACTTAGTTATTTGAAAAGATTTAAAAACCTTTAGCCAAATTAGACAGAGGGGTGAAGATTCCAAATTAATAAATTAGAGACAGGGGGGCATTACAAAAGACTCTAAGGAAATCCAAAGATTTGTAATAACATTTAAACCCCTATATTCCTCCCCTCTCCCCTAATACCTGACTGATCCTGCCTTTTTCCCCTTCCCCTCTCCTCTCCCACCCAGGTCCCTTCCTTCTAAGTGACATAGAAAGCATCCTCACTTGGGCCTTCCTTCTTGTTAAACTTCTTTGGGTTGTATCATAGGCATTCTGCGCTTTGGAGCTAATATCCTCTTATCAGTGAGTACATACCATACATGTTCTTTTGGATCAGGGTTATCTCACTTAGGTGATATTTTCTAGTTCTATTCATTTGCCTTCAAAATCCATGATGTTTTTATTTTTAATTGCTGAATAGTATTTCATTGTGAAAATGAACCACATTTTCTGTATTTGTTGTTTGGTTGAGGGACTTCTAGGTTGTTTCCAGTTTCTGGCTACTACAAATAAGGCTGCTATGAACATAGTGGAGCATGTGTCCTTGTTATATGTTGGAACATCTTTTGTGTATATTCCCAGGGGTGGTATATCTGGGTCTTCAGATAGAACTATTTCCAATTTTCTGAGGAACTGTCAGACTGACTTCCAGAGTGGTTGTACCAGCTTGCAATCCCACCAACAATGGGGGAGTGTTCCTTTCTCCACATCCTCACCAGCATGTTCTGTCACTTTAGTTTTTGATCTTAGCCATTCTGATTGGTGTGAGGCAGAATCTCAGAGTCATTTTGATTTGCATTTTTCTGATGATTAAGCATACTGAACATTTTTAAAAGTGTTTCTTGGCCATTTGAGATTCCTCTGCTGAGAATTCTCTGCTTAGCACTGTACCCCATTTTTAACTGGGTTATTTGGTTTTTTGGAGTTCAACTTCTTAAGTTCTTTATATATTTTGTATTTTAGCCCTCTATTGGATATAGGGGATATCCAATATATATTGGATATAGTGAAGATCTTTTCCCAATCTTTAGTTTGCTCTTTTGTCCTAATGACAATCTCCTTTTTCCTTACAGGAGCTTTTTAGTTTCATGAGGTCTCATTTGTTGATTGTTGATCTAAGAGCCTGTACCATTGGTGTTCTGTTTGGAAATCTCCCCCATGCCAAATTTGAGGCTCTTTCCTACTTTTTCTTCTATTACATTCAGTAATATGTTGAGGTTGTTCAGCTTTATGTTGAGGTTGTTAATTCACTTGGACTTGAGCTTTGTACAAGGTGATACATAGAGATCTATTTGCATTCTTCTATATGCACACTACCAGTTAGACCAAAATCATTTGTTGAAGATGCTTTTCTTTTTTATGGTTTTAGCTTCTTTGTCAAAGAGCAAGTGTTCATAGAAGCCCAGAAGTTCAGGAGAGTGAATAGAAATATGCAGCTGCTAGAGGTAGGGAGAACTTCTAGAATGTCCCAGAGACTTGATGGGGATGACCTTACCAAAAATGGCCAACAGTGGGTAGATTGGGTCACCAACCCACCTTCAAAAATTTTGGCCCAAAATTATTTATGTCTAAAAGAAATGCTGGGACAAAATGGAGCAGAGACTGAAGGAAAAGCCATTCAGTGACCGGGCCAGCTTAGGATCCCTTCTATAGGTGGGCATCAAACCCTGACACTATTACTGATGCTATGTTGTGCTTGCAGATAAGAGCCTAGCATGGCTGTCCTCTGAGAGGCTCTACTAGCAATTGACTGAGACAGATGCAGATGCTCACAGCCAACCATTGGACTAAGGTCAGGGATCACCGCGGAAGAGTTGGGAGAAGAATTGAAGGATCTGAAGGGAATGACAACCACATGAAAAGACCAACAGTGTCAACTAACCCAGACCCCTGGGAGCCCCTAGAGACTGAACCGCAAACCAAAGAGCATACACAGGATGGTCTGAGGTCCCCAGCACTTGTGTAGTAGAGGGGTGCCTTGTCTGGCGGTGGGAGAGGATGTGTGTAATCCTGTAGAGATTTGATGCTCCAGAGATGGGAGATGCCTGGTGGATGGGGGTGTGGGGGTATGATTGGGGTAGGTGGGTAGTGTAGCACCCTCTCAGTAGCAAAGCAGAAGAGAATGAGATGAAGAATTCTGAGGGTGGAGACCAGGAGGTGGCAACATTTGGAATGTAAATGAATAACTACTTTCTTTAAAACCTCCAAAATTGAGCAGGAGATAAGCAAAACAAAACTAAATAAACAAACAAAAAATACCACATTCCACCAAATTAGAAAAATCTGAACAAAAGGGAGACATTAAACTACCAAAGTTAAGTTGAAATAAGGTAATTCATTTAAGAACAACCAATGAGATTGCAGATGTGATTAGAAATTTTTCAACAACAACAAAAAGCCCAGGGTCAGATAAATTTAGCCCAGAATTAGACCAGAACATTAAAGTACCAATACTCCTCAAACTATTTTACAAAATAAAAAATGAAGAAAAAATTTCCTATTTGCTCTTATAAAGCCAGTATTATCCTGATACCAAAAGCAGACAAATATCAAACAAAAGAAGAAGAGGAGGAGGAGGAAGAGAAGGAGGGGAGACTATAATAACAATGATGATGAATAAAAACAAAAACTTTAGTCTAATATCTCTAATGAGCATAGATATGAAATTTCTGAATAAACCATTTTCAAACTAAAGAACACCTCAAAAAGATTATCCACTACTCAGTTACCTTTATATTGCTGTTCTAAGACACCATGACTGAGCCAATTTTTAAAGTAGAGGATTTAATTTGGGGGCTTATTGTTCCAGAAGGTTAGACTCCATGACCGTCATGTTAGGGAACATGCCAGCAGGCAAGCCATCATGGTGCTGGAGCAGCAAGTGAGAACTTACATTTTGACCCATAATCACAAGGCAATGAGATCTAACTGGGAATGATAAGGTTTTTTGAAACTCAAAGCACACCACTGCCAACCCCTGTGGCATACATCCTCCAACAAGGCAACAGCCCTTAATTCTTCTCCAGAAGTTCTACCAACTGGAAACCAAGTATCAAATATATGAGCCTATGGAGACCATTCTTATTCAAACTAATCCATTCCTGGCACTGAAGATTTTACTTGTTACATAAGATGTCTAGTTGGGGGTATCTTCTCCTATTATTCTATGATTCCATTTAGACCCTCTCTTATGTGTATGTATTTTTAGGAAGCCTCTATAGTAGTAGGTTTCCATATGGTTCTTCAAATGTGTTTTTTTGTTGTGTGTTAGTTGTCCTTCCCATAGCCCCTTCTTCACACATCTCTCCAATTCCCCCCTTCTCCATTTAATACCTCAGTTTCCCCTTCATCTCTCCATTCTTCTCTCTATTTTTTTTGACCTAAAGAGGGACACTTATATCAACACCTCAATTCAGGGAACATGACAGAAGAAGGGGTAGAAAGGATGTAAGATCAGAGGATGCAAAGGAGCTCTGTGCACTGTTGTCTTCTAAACATGCCATGCTCACTGAACAAGAGCAAAGTCGATATTACAGCCTGAATGGAAAAGGGGGTTATGAGACTGAGGAACTATTACTTAATGGTGGTGGCTAGAGGGGAGAGTCGTTTTTCTTTGGAAGTGTGGCCACTGATAGGCTGTTGTTCATAGCCTGCTGTATGGCCCCACACTCATATGCACACATGAATCACTAATTAGGCTCAGCGGATTACACAAAAAAAGAAGAGGATATGTACCAATAAGGGAGTGTGTTGAGGGAGCCCAGAGAGAGGGACAGAAGAGTTGGAGGGATGTGAATGAGATACATTGTAAACACAAATGAAATTGTCAAAGAATAAATAAAAACCTTGAAAAAGATTGAGAAACCTAACTAAGTAACTGGCCTGTAATTAACTGAGTTATCTTGTTATACTATGTAAAGTACATGTATGTGACTAATATATATATATGAATCATTATGAGGTTTCTTGTGACTAGAACAAGGAATTTTAACTTTTTTTTTTTTTTTTTTTTTTTTTTTGGCTAAGGGTGACATGTTTATACTAACCTCAGTTCCTTTCTTCATTTGACAAGCATGAAGTATGTAAGGTGAGGTCTGGGAGACAAAATGGAAGGATCTCAAATGAGCCTCTCACAGGGCTCAGTCTGAGAGGAGCTTCTCAATATGAGTTATGATAAGGTGAGAACAGTGGTCTTCAAATAAGTTAAAATATTTACTTTATATCTGGGATGCTGAGAAACAGGCTCTTTACCTTGTCTCTAAATTGGCACTTCCCCATTACTTTGAATGAGAATGACCCCTTTAGGTTCATACATTTGATACTTGGTAGAACTTTTGGAGAAGGATTAGGGGTGTGGAGGTCCTTGCAGGATGTTGCATGTCACTGGGAGTGAGGCTTTGCGGTTTCGGTTAGCTCTCTGTCCCACGCTGTCACATCAGTATGTAAGCTCTCAGATATTGCTCCTGTACCTGCCTGCCTGCTGCCATGCTCCCTACCATGAAGGCCATGGACTTTAACCCTCTGGAACTATGAGCCCCAGATAAAACATTTTCTTTTATAAACAGTCTTGGTCATGGTGTCTTAGCACAGCAGTAGAAAAAGTAACTAGGACAGTCTCTTATCTTGTCTACAAGCCATTTTCAACATTTACTCTCAACTCGAATTACAAAAGAAGCACATAGAGAGAAACAGAAGAACCAGTATCCAAATTTTAAAAATCAAATATTTGCTATTTTAAAAATCTATAAACACTTCTGTTACAATACACTGGCATGCAATATCAGTACAACCCTCCTTGTTGCTGTTCATGTGTGACATGTATCTGTCTTTCCCAGTACCATGCACAGTTTAATAAAGTGGGTGCTGCTCTTCAAGCATGCTCAGAGCTGTGAGAGTAATCCACATGCCTTGTTATGAATGGTCATCAGTTTATGGAGCAGTAACAGCGCACCGGCCTTTGTAAAGATGCCCCTGTGTGGTACTTCAGTGAGAGATGCTTGTGTGGTGCTCTACTAGTACATTCGTGTGCAGTGAGACTTTTAAACACAGTATGTTTCAAAAGGAAACAGTTAAAGAGCCAACATGCTCAAGCATATGTAGAAAGACATGTTTTCTAAAAATGGAGAAATCCAATAGAGAAAATACATTTATCTTGTTAGCAGGTGTACAAAGACATTAGAACACTCATCCAAATGAATGTACACAAAAACTCAACTAAGGACTCCGAGATGACAACACACGACCGCATTGACTTTCTCACAGAACAACAGACAGTGGTTAAAATACAGCAGGAAAATCTTCACTTCCCAGCACTTGTTAATGTGAGGATGAGGGACCACAGCAAACAGGTCACACACCTTCCTTTCTGTACAGGCCTGAAGGCAGCGCTTTGTCTCTCGAGGTCACAGGGAAGGTTTTGGCTGTGTCCCAAGAAGAGAAGCAGCTTTTCTCAGAGCAGTCTGACTTCTCAGCCCGCTTTCTTCCTCACGGCTTCTCCACTTCTGTGCAGCAGACACTTAAGAGTTATGGGGAACAACGTTCAGAGTGAGGACTGTCGGTTCTGGCTCTTCATGACATCACTGAGGCCCTGAAACTTCCCGTGACCCTTTCCAGAACAGATTTCCTGATTCCAGATTCCTGACCCTGCCAAGTTCAGTATTTGTCAGGAATGGACCTGAGCTGAGAAATGGAAAAGTACAAGCTCTCATGACATCAAATGTTTGCTTATTACATATATCCATCAACTAACTGACTGTGAGTCAAGATGAAACAGTAAGTACAATGGCCCAAGGTGGCAGTTTTGAGCTGAAGGTTGTTTCACAGACAGCTCTTTATAATTTTTTAGTTTTTATCTTCTGGTCCTAGAATCACATAGAAGCAGGTCAGAAAGGTTAAGTAACGTAACAGCTGTAACACTGAGCAAGAAGCAGCAGAACTAGGTGCCACTAGCACCACAAAAATCTGCAGATTATTTCCACTTCGGGGTCTGGAGTTGCTAACTAGCAATGTTACTAATGGGGCAGATGCCGCTATGACAAAAACATCTGCAAAAGCCCTTGCAGGAGGGGTGGTGGATGGCTTCAGAGGCATTCATGCGTTGCAGCAGGAAGAGAACAGCAGGACAGAGGAACTCACGTCATAGATGCCAGGAAAGACGGGAAAAAAAAATACAAGATGCGGTCAGGGTAAGATACAACCCCAAGGAGTCTACCTCCAAAAGGTCCACAGAGTCATAACAGATGTGCCGTTTTTCAAAAGTCCAAAGTATATAAAATCAAAATCAGAGTTGTATATATATCCAAGATATAATGGCATAGACTAAGCATTCCCATTACAAGGGGAGGACTAGAAAGAATTGCAGGGGAGAACTGAGTGAAAACAAGACCAAGACCAAGCTTCAGCAGGAATGGTACTAAACCCGCGGCTCTGTGTCAGTGGGCATGCAGCATCCGGGCAGCTGTTGTCATGCCAGCAGGCAACACGGCATTTCTTCTAGGCCAGCTCCACTCTTTACCCTGACTTCTGTGTTCCATGTTTCTGGCACTTCCAGCATCCTGGAGTTGCTATCCAGCTTCACCTTCTAAGTCTGGCCCACCTTCGTATGGGCTGCATCTACGCCGCCCATGCCAGTCATCTCTGACCTCGCCAGACGTCTCAGGCTTTCCTGTGGAATCTGGGTGCAAACTGTGTTCATTTCTATTGTTGCTGTTCTTGCCATTGAAAATTCAGCAACTTCAGCCTTTTAACATGGACTCACACCGCTGACTCTCCTCAGCTCCCATTAACCTTGGATCTTACATGACTGCATTCTTGACACTCCTGAGGCTTCCAGATTCTTCAGAGAAGATGGTCGGTTCTCTGCCTTCCTGACTTACAGATAGATGGTCATTTTTTGACTTTCCAGATGATAAATATCTTTCTGTAATTTTACATAATGTAATTTGCATGATGAGAGGATAGCCTGCTATTTTGGAGAACTTTAATTCAGTGATCTCCTTAAAATGGACCTAGTGGCAATCCACCAAGCATTTTGTAAATTCTAAAGCTGTATGTAAATGTTATTTGCTATTTTTATTCCTATTACTGAAAGGGTAATATTCAGACTCAGATGCGTCTAGAAATATATTTTAATCTTATTTATTATTTTTAAGCTTTTAGTGGTATAAATTATTTCCTCCTTGAATGTTCGAACGTATTTACGCTGTGTTAAATATATCCCATAGAGATTCTGGGCCAATCATTTAATCAACAGAAGGGGAAAAAACCCTTTAAAAATGTGTCTTTCTTTCCCTTCAAGAGATGTTATTTTCTATCTCTAAAGAAAACATTGGTTGGCCTGACACATTGATATTTTGCTGAGACTATCAATATGCAAAGCTATTCTAAGCATTAAAGAATCAGCTGTTTTCTTTTTAATTTATTTATGGTTTGCTTTATTTAGATGTGTATGTGCCTAAAAGTATATATGTGCATCATGTGGGTGCAGGTGCCCTTGCCCAAAGAGGCTTGAAGAGGGCTTCAGATCTGCCAGAATTGGAGCCAGGAAGTTATGAGCTGTCTGGCAAGGGTTCTAGGAGCTGAACCCAGGTCTCTGCAAAAGCAACAAGTGATTGATTGGTGATCCGTCTTTCTAATCTCCAAGAAACTAGTTCCTTGATTATAGTTAAGAGACATTTAACTCTGTGTAGACTGGAAATAGAAAGCATATTCCAAATACTACTCCTGTTTCTTCCTATTATATACACAGAAAACTTATTAACTTTTTGGCAGTTTTAGAATAAAGATTTGGCCCATCATTCCAATCAAGAGGTTGAGAAATATAGAGGTTCAGTTTCAAAGAGAAAGCTACCATGCTACACACAAGACCTGAACAAGACCAAGCAAGTATACATTCTGGCATGAATGAAAGAGGGGCTCATGAAGCAACATATGCAGCTGTAGGGCCAATGATGATTGGTGCCTGCCACAGATAGGGTGTCGGTTTTCTTTAGGGATGTTGGCCCTGAGAGGCTGCACATGCTCCAGTGGATGGTCCTACACCCATGAACATGCAGTATTAAGAGGAATCAATGGATTTTAAATATTTGTTTTTTCGAGTAAATAAAGGATTGAAGAGCTGAGTCAAGTGTATATAAGTGCACTGGCTATTCTTCCAGAGAACCCAGGTTTGGTTCCCAGTACCCACATGGCTGCTCACAACAGTCCACAACTTCAGTTTCAGGAGCTATGATGCCTTCTTCTGGGTTTTTTAGGCACTGTATGCACATAGAATATATACATGTATGCAAATTACCCCAACATAAAATAAAATAAACAAATATTAAAAAGAAAAACAGAGAGGAGTTAGAAGGATGACTCAATCAGTGAAAGGCACTTGCTGTTCTTACAGAGGACTTACGTTCAGTTCAGTACGCCTCCTGATGTGGGCTAGAGTTGGCACCTGATAGATTCCTCAGTCTCTATCCCATGTTTTGAGACAGAGCACTGTCTCATAGAACACGGAGTGCACCAATTCAGTTAGACCAACTACTCAGCAAATTCCAGAGTTCTCCTTGTCTCTTTCTCCCCAGGGCTGGGATTACAGGTGCACACCCCCACACTCAGCTTTTTCACATAGTTATTAAGGAAACAAACTCATGTCCCTGTGCTTGAGTAGTAAGCACTAAACCACCTCTCTGGTTCTTGGGTTGCCTTTTGAGCCTTTTTCTCTTTTGGGAAGGAAAACTATGGACTGAGGATATGTTCTGGTAATAGAAATATAAGGTGCCCTGGACTACTCCCCGCCCAACCCTACCTACCCTTGGGGGTTGAAGGTGAGGTGGTGCAAAGTCAACGACACAGACTTTGGGAACAGGTGAGAAACGTTGCAACAAGCTCTCTGAACACTGCTGCAAGGTCCTCTAATACTCTCCACCCGTGTCCCATTGATCCCAAGAAATCTCTTGTAAAGAGCAGTTTCAGATGAGCTGGCATTGTCTGAGCCAGCAATCCTTGCTCTCTCACGCAGTCCTCAATTAGGTCCTCCTGCAGGACATGCTTTTGCAGCCGTGTGGCCCCCAGCATTTACATAGAGGCAGCCCTACTGTTTCTGCTACATAGTCCCAGTCATAGGATGGGACAGTGATTGGGACAGTGATCAGTGGATAAGAGTTAAGAAAACATGCAGGGATTGAAAGAGCCAAACTTGGACGATGAGTGGAGGAACTTCCTTTCTGCCTGAGCCTTGTGCAGACATGCTTATATTTTTATTAGTAGGCATAGCCTAGTCTACTCCTGGAGTTACCCACTAGCCCGTGCCACACAGAGGCATGCAGAGAACTGAACAGGTTGGCACAAGAAGAAGTTTCTAGATCTATACATGCACTGGAGGCAGTCAAATGTGTGGTCCTCTCCCATAAATTTCTGTGCAGAGGGCCTAACCCCTAATATTTGGAGATAGGACCTATTTAAAAAAGATAATAGAGACCAGTGAAGTTGTAAGAGCAGAAATCAATACAAACAGTACTAGTGTAATTTTTAAAGAGGGGGGAAAGCTTATCTCCTTTGTACCATGTAAGAACAATGAGAAGCTGACCTACTGAAAGTCCAGAACTCACTGGATTCTAAGTTGTTGTGAACATTGATTCTGGATTTTCTAACCCCAAAAACTTAGAGAATATAAATTTCTGTTGTTTTAACTCATCTAGTCATTGGTATTTTATTATGGCAGCCCCAAAGATTGAAATTTACTTCAATAAGAGCACACCTAATGTAATCCCCAGATAAACTAAAGTAACATTAGACCAAAGATTTGTTTGGTGAACTCCAGAGTCACACTCTAGAGTACACACCCGTCCTTTCTCTTCGGCACCCATTTCCAAAACGTCTAAGGAGAAGGTTCTAAAATTTCCTTTGGAAAGCAAAACAAACAAACAAAAAACAAAACACCCTTTTCTGTTCTCTAGTCATATGGTTTTAATGAAACTAAACCCAACCCATGTGTACAGGAGATCTCTGGCTGAGTTAAAATAACAGCGCATGCCTCTGTGGCCACACTGATTAGTTCCAGAATGGCACATAACACAATCTCCATCAAGGAAACATGTTTACTCTTTCTGTGGAATTGTTAGTGCAAGGATAAAGCCACAGGTCTGACAGCCAGATGAAGCAGACAGAAGCAGAACTCACTGGTGGTCTCTGAGCACTGCATCTAACTGTACCAGCTCACCCTGATTGTGGATTCTCATACAAACCAATCCATTCTCATCTTGCCCAAGGCACTTGGAGCTGGGTTTTTCTATCAACTGCAATTTGAACAATTTTGGAGAGCATGGGATTTGTGTTCCTGTCTCCCCCTGTCTTCCTGGTCGTAGCAGGCTTTAACAGAAAAGCAATGGGTTTCCCACCTTAGCATGTTGGCAAGGGCTGCTGAGACTTCTCTGGTAGGTTCTACAGTCGTCCCTTCAGCGTGCACATTATGGAAAGGGGTCTGTGTCCCCGTAGTTAAGGACTCCAGCTTACAACTTGCCCTTCCTGCACTTGTTTCCTACAACATAAAGGCACATGCTCAAAATGTGATGGCTAAGCAAATATCAGGGATAGAAACTCAAGAATCATTGTTGCAGTAACAGATATCAGCCATTTTGTTTCCTGACCAACTGTTTTGTTATCATAGCTACTCAAAACAAAGAAGTAGATATTTTAGACTCAGATGAAATTATAGAAACAGAGAGCACAGACCCTGAGTGCAGATAGGAGGGTCTAGTACCATTCAGTTCATAGAGATGAAGGCTAGGTGTCCACTTACTTTTCCCTTGGCTCTCCATAAATCCCTAACACTTGCCCTTTTCCTTGTGATTACAAGATTTTGTGCACAAAATTTTATTTTCTCAAAACTTATATATTGAAACCATAACCCCTAAGATATGTGTGTTTGAAGTCAGAAACCATAAGAAGTCAACAAAGATTAAGGGTTATAATAAGGATGGAACCTTAGCCAATGAAAGTTATAGTCTTTTTTTATATTTTGTTTATTTACATTTTAAATGCTATCCCCTTCCCTGGTTTCCCCTCCAGAAATCCCCTATCCCATCCTCCCTCCTCCTGCTTCTATGAGGTACTCTTCCACTCACCCAGTTTTGCCTCCCTGCCCTGGCATTTTCCTACACTGGGGCATCGAGACTTTCTAGAGGCTCTGCCAGAGCCTGACAAATACAGAGGTGGATGCTCTCAGCAAACCATTGGACTGGGCACAAGGTCTCAAATGGAGAAGTTAAAAAAAGAACTGAAGGAGCTGAAGGGGTTTGTGACCCATAGGAAGAACAATATCAACCAACCAGACCCCCCATCCCCCCAGAGCTCCCAGGGAATTTATAGTCTTAAAAAAGAGAGAAAGACACTGGGACCATGTGAAAACACAGTAAGAAGCCAGAAAGAGGCTCCCTCAGCAGCAACCAAATTAGCTAGTGTGGTGGTTTGAATAAAAAATGCCCCCATAGGGGGATTTTGGTCCTCATAGAGTGGCACTACTTTCAAAGGATTAAGAGATGTGGTCTTAAAAAGTTGAAGTGCTAGAGCCCTTTGCCTGGTCTGCTGGCTCTAGTACCACAAAGCAAACCAAGTACGTATTTGATTTTTGTAGTGTTTTAGTCTTGCTTTTAGATGAAATATATACAAAAAAATGTACATTGGGTCAATCATGTTGATGTAACTCAATAGATTTGTTATCATGTAAACTATATTCATCTTAAAATGGTCTCACCCTGTAACTCAAATACTGGGATTACAAGTATGAACTGCTGCTGTATCTCTTTAGTCTTAAAAAGAGGTCATTAGGTCAGAACCTTTAATTTTGCTTCCTTGGCATGAACAACCATGATGCATACAGTAGAGCTTGGGTTCACATCACTGAAGTCTTGAACACAATGTTTTCCAGAAAACCCAAATGAGGTGTTCTTCAACTACCACTTTTGGGGATTTCAAATAAAAGCAGTGTTTAAGGTCAGAACAATGCTCACAAGTTTGGTCACTAAGTCATTAGGTTCACTTATCAGAATCAGATTTTATCTAGCACAGTTATTATATCCTGAGGCCATATATTACATCTTGAAGATGTAATTAATGGAGGTGAGGGGAAATCAATTTTTAACAGATACATGTTTGTTATTTTTTAATGTATTTATTAGCAAGCAAAGAATATTAGCTAAGGCATTATTTTAAGGGGTTACTAACTTTTTATAGATGAGGAAACAAAGTAACGAAGTGCCAGCATTAGCAGGTAGGAGAGCTCATTGTTATACTTAACAAAACTAGAATAGGCTGATTAAAGTAATTAACTGAAACTTGTTAAAGCATATGCCCAGTAATACCTTGTAGGCTTGACAATTTTGAGTACACAACTTTGAGTATACAGTATGTTTTATATTTTTACTACGAGGTTGAATTTGTTCAACTTAAAGTTCATACATTTGGAAATTCTGGGTTTTATGTGTAACGGTATATTTTAATAAACTTGTTATTTTATTGAATGTCTTAAAAAAAGAGAGAGAGATGTGGTCTTAGTGGAGTAAGGGTGGCCTTATTAAAGGAACTGTGCCACTGGTGAGTTAAAACTTGAGGTTTCAAAAACCCAAGTCACCCCCAGTGACTCCCTCTTTTTTGTTGTTTGTTGTGGGTTGTCCTGATGTTAATTCTGTGGTATTCTGTGGTATTCTGATGTTAATTCTGCTTCCTGGAGAGGGGTTGCCCCAAACTAGCAGTTCATCACTACTCAGGTGATCTCATTTGAACCTCTTCCCATTTTATCTGGTCAATAAAGGCTAGAGCCCGTGATTGGGCAGTGGAGGGGAAAGGTGGGACTGGAGGTTTGAGAATCGGGACAGGTAGAGAAGAGGAAGAGAAGGAGGAAGACACAATGGACAAAACCATGTGGCCAGGAGAAACCACAAGTAGCAAGAAATCTTATAGCTTGGGGAATAAGTATAGTATTAGATCTGCAGAATCTAGGCATATAGCTTGTAATTATAATAACTGGATTGTGTGGTTTTGATATGGGCTTATTAGGGTTGGAAATTTCAGCAACAGTTGTCTATAGATATAGATGTAAAATTCTCAGCTACTGCTCCAGCACATGTCTGCCTGCATGATATCATGCTCCCTACCACCCTACAATGATGGACTAAACCTCTGAAAATGTAAGCAAACACACAATTAAATGTTTTCTTTTATAAGAGTTGCTGTGGTCACAGATCTCCTCAGAGCAATACATTACTGAGCATAACAGAATAGTACCAGTGAGCTGGGGCTTGCTGTGACAGACTTGACCATGCTGCTTGTTGGACAGTGGACTTTGGGACTTTGGATTAGAAAAGGATTACTAATCGAATGCTTTAAGAGGGAATTTAATGGCCATCCTATACTAGAAGCACAGAAGACGGTGGTGCTGACAGCAGTTTTGACAATGACATCTCACTCAAGAGGTTTCAGAGAAGAATATTGCTAAGTGACCTAGAGACAGCTAGAGACAGTTTTGTGATACATTGGTGAAGAATGTAGCTGCTTTCTGCCCTTTCTTGTCTAAAAATATCTCTCTGAGGCTAAATTGAAGCCTTTTGGATAAAAGGCATTGTCAGAGGATATTTTAAGACAGTCTAATATTGACTCTTTCATGTGGTTATTAGTGGCCACTCTTATACAGATATATAGTGAAAAGGAGTCAGCTGAGTAAGGAAAAATACAAAATGTACAATCTGAAAAGAAAGGGAGCACCAGGAAGTATACTAGAGTCAAGTCTAGTGCTCAAGGAGATAAAAAAGATTTAAAGAAGAGCGTTATGCTAAATGGAATAAATGGAAGACCCCACCTAGCTAAGCTTCCAAACTGTGTAAAGCAAATTAAAAAAAAAAAAAAAAGTTTAATCCGTGAAGGAAATCATCAGAAAAAGAAATTTGGAGAAAATAATTCGAACAAAGAAGTCAAGTTCCAGCCTCAGCAAGCAGAAGAACCAGAACGCTTCTGACACATGGTCTGGCTTTAGAGTCAAGGATACATGAAAGAGCTTGTGGAATTGCCTCTATGGGTAAGGAAAGCAACTGAGGCCAAAAGTGCCAAAGGTTTCCTTGAATGGAGGCTGAATAAACTCTCAAAAAAACATCAAACAAGTTACTTCCAGAGCAGGCATTTCTTCTTTCAGCTTTTTGATTATAGGAATGAGCCAATCTGGTTTCAAATTTCAGGCTGTGTGACTTTGAGCATATTACTTGGTACTTCTTTGTCTTGGCTTCCTCAAGGGTATAAGAGTATGCTCTTCATCATCTGGTGGCTAGGCTAACTGTTGTATATAAATAACCTTTGAGGCACAGGCAACTGGCCTATCATAGGACCTCATAAAGTGTTAACTATTGATTTTAGTAGGTTAGTGACAAATTTGTGCTCCTTCCCATTATAACTAAAATAGTATACCAAAAATGGACATGGATCTAGTCTTTGAGACTAATACATGAAAATAAGAGCAAAAAATGACAGATGTCAGAAGTCAATTTCCTATTAGGAATTGAACACTTCGTGTACTTCATCGATATTCACCGAGCAATCAGCAATCAGCTACTGTTGTTTGTATCCGTACTTCTTTTCTCACTAGTGTGCCCAAATGCCTCAAAATAAGCAACTAAACTGAAGGATTTCTTTTGGCTTGTGATTTGAGGATAAGGCCATCAAGGATGGAAAGGCTTGGCATGGCCATCTTTCTCACATCTGGAACAGAAAACAGAGAAAGGAGATTGCAGATGTTTCTTCTCTTTCCTTTCTCCTTTAGTCCTGGGCCCAGCTGATGGGATGGTGCCGTCCACATTCAAGGTAGGTTTTGCCTCTTCCATTAAAGCTCTGTTCAAACGCTCTTACAGACACACCTGCACATGTACCTCATTAACTCCTTGCTTATTTCTTAATGTGATCAATTGGCCATCAAAATTCACCTTCACATATTAAAGGCTTCAAAACGGTTCATTGGTTGCCATGCTATACCTAAACCTGATCATTAATTCCTTTCATGAAAATGTTTGCTAAAGTTAGAGGCATGTGCTAACATCTGAAAATCTGGCTTATCTTTAAAAGGAAATATATACTACTTAAGAAATGTTACTTTGGAGCCAAATGTGGTGGAGCAGGCCTTTGATGCAGGCCAGGCCTGTGGACCTCTGTGAGTTGAAAATATCTACATATTGACTTGCAGGCTACAAGCTTATATAGTAAGAACCTGTCTTAAAAGCAAACAAAAAGAAAAAGCGGAACTAACCCACAAATAACAACAACAACAAACAATTTATTTACTAGGAACATAAAATGTTAACTGTATCCTTGCTTTGAATTCTTTTTTAATCAGTACTCTGTCTTAGACTGCTACATGCTCCTTGGTGTTTTAATTGTCAACACATCTGCTGGGTTTTATTTATTAATGTATCATTAAATAACTGATAAAATAAAAAAATTATCACATATTTTTTAAAAACATCAAAAATGATTTTTTTTAATGATAAGCTACTTAAAAGGTGGAGGTAGAGACGCGAATCCACCTTTGCCAGAACTTTCCACTCTAGCTGTCATGTCGAAAGCCGTCTGTTTCCTTTCTAGTGCTTCATTTCATCCTCTGCACACTTTTGACACAAGCAGAATGGACAATATCCTGAGAGCGTTGACAGGATAGGCTGTGAAGTTAGGAAATCCGGAGTCAAATGACAGCCCTGTCGTTTAATACATGATTCACGCTGTATCAGTTGTGTAACCGAGGTCTCGACTCGTTCACATTGTAAAACAAATAAGACTACACTTGTGCCTCATACCAGGATGTCTTGATGACCAGTATGCTGATGTAGGGAATCTTCTTGGCTCCTAGCTACTCCTAATGAGGCGATAGCTAATTATTATCCTCACTGGTTGAAGAAACCAGGGCAACTTAGTGAAAGAACAGAGACAACCAATCCAGCTTCATGTTTCTCAACTGTTTCTCTACTGAGTCAAATATAGTCATACATCACTTAATAATGGTGATACATTCTGAGACATACATTGGTAATTGATTTCACTGCTCAAACATCTCAGAACATATGGACAGAAGCCCAGATGCTGCAGCCTACTACCTATTTAAGCTATACTGTATGTAGAGATGGCATGATCTACTGCGCATAGGATCATGGTAAATAGAGTAACATGAGACTAAATTAAGCTCAAAAGAAAAACAACGCAATGAAGAGATACAGTGTGCACAGATGTAGGAGGTAGTTTCTGAGGTAGCATATCTCCTGGAATGGCTGCACAGAAAATGTTTTTTTGTTAAGTTGGGGTACACTCTAAATCAACTGCAAAAACATAGTTTAATAAATTTATAAGCCAGCAACAGTCACTTATTATCAAGTACTACGGGCTGTGTATAACTGAATGTGCTGTATTCTCCGACTGAGAGCACAGTAGGTTTTATGCACTGCATTCTCACACTGCGCTTGGAGTTACAACAGCTACAGCAACTCTGAGATTACTCAGGTTTCCATTCTTAAACGGAGCACTGAAAGGTTCTTTGAACTTGAATACTCTCAGTTCCAGGCTTTAACATGAGTGCCTTGATGCTAAACCATAGAAACTGAGCTGTGCTCTCTCCTGCTGCCCCTTTTCTCCCTGCCCATTCAGCATCACTCAATATAAATGACATTTTATATTGACCACTGTGTGGTCCAGTGGCAGCCTCCACAGTCACAACACTCCAAGGGCCAGCAAAGTGGCTCAGCAGGTAAAGGTATTGGCTACCGAGAGTGATGGCCTGCATTGGACTCCCAATACCAAATGATGGAAGGAGAGAACCAACTGCATCAAGTTGTCTCTGAGCTTCACACGCACACCATCACACATGTGTGTGAGCACGTGAGTGTGTAAGTGAGCACACATGCACACACAAGATAGATAGGTAGATGGATGGATAAATAGATAGATAGATAGATAGATAGATAGATAGATAGGTAGGTAGGTAGGTAGGTAGGTAGGTAGGTAGGTAGGTAGATAGATAGATAGATAGATAGATAGATAGATAGATAGATAGATGATAGATAGATAGATAGATAGATAGATAGATAGATAGATAGATAGAGATAGGTAAGTAGACAGAAAAAAATGTAAAGATTAAAAAAAGAGAGAGATACTCCAGGCCTGAGCTTTTGGTTCCAGCCTGGCTACAAATCTAGGTGTGTTACTATTATAGAAATGGCATTTGCTTTGCTTTGCCTTCATTTTCCTTATCAAATGGTATTTTTAGATAGGCATTTCTATTAAAACTTCTCACCCAATGTGTACCCTATGTTTCTTTAAGAGTTATACATTTATTTTATGTATGAGTACACTGTAACTGTCTTCAGACACACCAGAAGAGGGTGCCAGATCCCATTACAGATGGTTGTGAGCCACCATGAGATTATTGGGAATTGAACTCAGGACCATTTGGAAGAGCAGTGAGTGCTCTTGACTACAGAGCCATCTCTCCAGTCCACTTACCCTCTATATTTCTCCTTCCTACATGTTACATTATGTCCACATGTACATTGTTTGCAAGTATATATAGGTACATATATTATATGCTGAGATCCAACACAAGAAAGAACACAACAGGTTTGTTTTTGAGCTTGTATGACCTTGTTTAATATTATGCATTCTAAGTTTATCTGTTTTCTTCCAAGTTTTTATTTCATTTTTAACAACTGAATAGTATTCCATGCTCTATATCTTCCAGATTTTTATTATCAACTCATCTGCTGAAGGACAAGTAGGTTGGCTCTATTTCCTTGCTATAGTAAATAAAGCAGCAACACGCGTGTAGATAAACTGTTTCTGTGGTAGAGCATGGAGTTCTCTGGGTCCAAAGAAGGTTTTTATTTTGTGTTCCTAAGTCTTAATAGAGTTCTGAACAAAGCCACCTCAGGTAAACATCTCTGCCTGGTCAAAACGTTGACAACTCAACACCGACTACTACAGATGGCCCCTGCTGGTGAAAAACAATGTTCTCTCTCCTCTCCTATGGCCCATGGACCAAAGTAATGGTCCTTGAACTACATTTTTTAAAACAGAAGCAATTGAGAACTGATACAGTTTTCTGTCTCATTCTCAGATCAGGACTCTAACCTACACTTTTACATAAACGATCCGAATTTCATGAGAAATCTTGCTCCCCCATAAGGCAGGAAGAGCTGTCGCCACACAGGACAGCTGCTGAACCATGGCTCAAGCCAACATAGAGAACTTATTGCCCAGAGGGTGTCACCTCCAAGATGTTCAGGCCTCCATCTCTCCCTTCCTGCCTGCCTATTAGGCTTGGGAGCCGGCATGAAGCATAACCACCCTGCCACTCCGGGGTCCCAGAGGAGAGCCCCTCCTCATCTTGGAGCGTCTGTCATATGGCCACCAGGCATCTGGTTTTAAGCAGGTTTTTGTTGAGGGCTGAGATGGTGCCAGTATTGTACTGCTTTCCCTCCCTGTGGACTTCTATCATAGTAAGTGATGAGAGCACATTAATCCAGCAAAAATCTGAATCATACTTGGCTAAAATGGATTGTTGGGAGCTAGAAGCTCAAATCTCAGACACTAGAGACCTCCTCCAGTGCTAAAGTCTAAGAGGAGAATGTGGGTTGTCTTTCAGAGTTCATGTCCTTGTCTGCTTATATCTCACCTCACGTACTCTCACACATCTAACTGGTTTAATTTTTACCATTGATTTTCTCCATGCCCTTGTAGTTATGTGGAACATCCTATGCTTCAAACTTGGATTGATGAATGGCACAGCTTTCAATTATCTCAGAATAGGCTGGAAGGTTAAAAAAAAAAAAAAGCTGAAACTAGAGACATTGGAAGACTGGCAGACATAAAAGTTGAAATTTGAGTGGAAATGATATTATTCAATAAATGAACCAGAAAGAGAGAGGAGATAAAGGAAAGCCAAAGAATGGAGATGCAGTTCAGGGATATGAAGAGTAATTAAACATCTACTGTGAACCAAACCTTATCAGATAAATCCAGGTATGTTTAATTCCCATAAGTGTCCCACAAGAGAGGCAGGCCTCCACTTCAATACACTGTCCGGTGATATGTAGTTACTACTAAGTATGACACAAGGCCTAGAATCAGTTATTCTGTTTAGGGCCCTCTCTTCTTTAAATGCATTGTTCTGCCTCTCTCAAGTCTAGGTGATTGTGCTGGAGCACAGTCACTAAGAAGTGAGTGTAGTTATGGAGACACTACACTTTCACACTAGGAAAGGCTGGGCAATGGGTAAGTGAAACCTTTGCAACCTTTTTGCAATGCTAAATCTGTTTTGGAATAAACTGCTTTTTAAAAGGAGCATAACTACATCTCACAGGATACAGATAACCCAGATTGGGAGTCATTGAAATGGCGGACTAAGAGCCCAGGGACTCAAAGATCAATATGTAGATGTAATATGATTTACACACTGCTCTTTGACCTCGGGTGCTAATAAGCCCAGATAGTCCTTCTCACTCAAATGAAATACTTTAAAAACTGCTGCCAGTCTTAAGATACTTCCCAGGAAGATCTGCTAATAAGACTAATTGAAGCATGGTATCAAAAGCTGCAATAGGTCTTCAGGCCACACACATTCAATGATTGTCTTATTTCTGGGATCTATGCCCAGAAATTCCATTCCTATTATGAGCAACTAAATACATTAAATATTTTAAGTTTTTTAAAACAGTGCTATGGTTTGAATGTAACATATACTCCAAGACTGATATATGGAATCCTAAGACTCAGTGTGACAGCGTTAGTGATAGGTGGGGTTGAAAGGGTAGGAAAGCAGAGCCCAGCCAAGCACTTGGCAGCTGCTCCCACTTTCTATGGCACTTTGCATGAATTCTTCCAACCATGAAGCTCGTGGGCTCTGTCCTTGTGAGATCTTATTTTCAGTTTCTGTTAGTCAGCTTCTCCAAAGATCAGAATGTTGTATCTGGAAAGCCCCTCAGAAATGATTTAATAACAACATACCCTACCCCCACCCATTACATTGAAATTGAAGAAAGTAACTTTAAATTGTGTTTAGTCTTGCTAAGTGAAAAGCCATTTTTTTGTCCTTGAGATTAATAGCACACTATTATGAACAGTCTCTGAGGGCTTTCCTATAAATATTTCACAATGTTGTTACTTAGGGGTTAGGAGAACTTACCTTAAAGAGTTATTGATGCCATGAACTAGTTTTCTCCCTAAATGGAATAGAATATTAATATTTTCCCTGTATTTTTTCATTACTGAAATAAGTTAAAGAGTAAAGAAAGTACCTCTGAACTTTATTTTAAAGTAGATTAGTTTAATATGGTATTAGAAGGAATTGTATTAAGAATTCCCAAGTCTCAGTAACATAACACATTAAATATATTTCTTACCCAGGTCAAAGGTCAGTGAACATTACCCAAAAGGCTTCTCACAAAATTAATCAGTCCCCAGGTTCTTCCATCTGTAACTATGACCTCATCTGAGTCTCTGAATCTTCTGTTCAGAAATGGAGGACAGTAAGCTTGTGCAGAGATTGTTTCCACAGGCCCAGCCTAGGGCCGTAGACAGCTCCACAAACATGTCACTCACTAGCTCAGTCACCAAGTGGCACGGAGAAAGATGTGTGCAATGGGGACTACAGAGGCAACGAAAAGTGAGGGACAACTGTGTGCCCGTGAAGACAAGAAGACACTAGCGTACCAGTCAGCTCTGTTGTATGCAGAAAGTTCCTTGACTTTAAAAAGACAAAGTCTAGGGTATTTATCCAAGTACATAGCTCAAGTACTATGGCAAAATTTATCACAATGGAATACAGAATCTTCCCTACTTAAATAAGCTACACACACACACAGACACACACACACACACACATACATACATACATACATACATACATACATACACACACACACATATATATACACACACACAAACACACTCACATACATACATATACTCACACACACATACAAACACATATATACACACACAAACACACTCACATACACAGACATACACACACACATACAAACACACTCACATACACACACATATATACACACACATACACACAGACAGAGACACACACATACACATACATTTTTCTTCAAAAACCTGACTTTATAATGATATAGAAAAATACTGAAGTTAAGCTATCAAGGTATGAAAAATTTGTTTATTAAATAATGAAAGTAAAAATGTACTAGCAGGCCTTCCAGTGCCCACCTTGGTCTTTCCTACCCCATCTCTTTCAGTGTCAGTATAATCACTGTGAGTAAAAAGTAGAGGAAGAAAATCAGGCCCATGGCGCCTAGTATAGTCGTCAGAAAATAGCTAAAAACCATGTCCCAACTCTGATGTAACACGAGCTAAGGGAGCCTAGTTCTGGTGTTGGGAACCAGGAGGGACCTCTTCAGGACTTCCTGTCCTCTGTGGGTGGTTCTGTCATAGAGCTGCCACCACCCAAGGACTCAACCCCAGCATTCCTTGTGTGATTAACTGCCCTGAATTCTTCTGCTCTGCCACCTTCACATGAACAATGTCTTTGTTCTGTCTCCTTTTTTGGGAATCTCCTAGAGCAACCTTCTATGGGGTGTTCGGGTGGGGGTTAAGGGAATGGGGGCTTCAGGTTTACAGGAAGAGCAGCAAACAATTCCCTTTCATAAACCAAACACCCAGGAGCACAGAATGGTTGCCAGAAAGAACATGTTTGTCACCCAAATAAAGCCATTGGCTGCGGTGGTAACTATCATCATCACAGGTCTGGGATTGTCCCTAAAAAGGACCCAGGGTATGAGGGTCTCCCTCCTGGCACATCCCACCCTGGAGCATAAAGCCTCTTAGTTCCCGGTGTTTCTTAATGATTACTCCAAGCACAATGGCTGGGGGGCAGGGAAGAGAGAGGACAGGGAGGGGGCAGGGAGGGGGCGGGCCAGCAGGCCAGCTTGGAAGCAGTCAAACGGCAGGGCTGTCAGGCTCAGAGCCTGCTGTTCTCAGAGGGCTGATCAGAAGGACACATGAGAAAGCAGCAGCTGTGGCTGGGCACAGCCTTCCTAACTGCTCCTTAGCTAATGCACTGGAAGGACCGAGAGGGAGTCAGAAAAAAATGAGTCTCCAGAGGCGTGTGTGATGGCCTCTCCATCTACGAATTTTCCATTTTTAATTAGGCTTGATGGTTTGGTTAGGGGAATATTCTTTAGTAAAATGGCTACTTCAGCAGCTCTCCCCCGAGCTTAGTCAATGGTCCACCTCGCTCATGCAGCCTGACAAACGTTGATGGAGTCAAGATCCTCTATGGAAACAAGACATCTTAAGTATTTTTATTATAAAAGGAATATATTATAAATTATTACAAATCAAAACACTATTTTTTGAGATATGGCCTATTTGTACATATATGTAGATATCTAAGACGACATTGCTTTGTTATATATACTTTTACAATTTGTTTCGTTCTAGTCATTATTGTTACTTGACAAGTATTTACAGCTGAGAGTAAGTTTGATCTAAGTGTGTGTTTATTTAACCAATCTTGTATTTACTAGTGTCCTTACTTATTTCTATTTTAGCAAAACACAACTCATGACAGAAGGATTACTAGATCAAGAGATTATATATTAGATTGTGTATGTCCTATTCTAATGGGCATTTCTAAATTATACTTTATGTGTTTATTAATTATAAATATGCCTCCAAAATAAATCAAGGGCAAAGTGCTTGAATGATATGATATGGCCACTAAATAAAGCCATCAGAAGAAATCCTGTCTATACAAGTTTCAAAATCCAGACATGTGGCTAAGGAAACAGTTGGTAAGACTGAAGTAGGAAATCTATCCAAAATAGATAACGTGTAAATATCTATATGAGCATACAAATTTGTGAATTGTTTTATATTTAATTTCAGATTCTGAAAATGATTAAAAATTTGTATAATACTGAATTCTTTGAAAGTAAAATCACTTCTATGTTTTTATTTAAAAATAAGTATGAGGTAGCTTAAATGAGGTAACTAGAAATGGAGGTCAGGGAGGTAGGAGGCTGGTGAAGTGGCCCAGCTGGTAAAGTATTTGCTGTGCATGCATGAAGACCAGCGTTTGGTACTCAGCACCCTTACAGGTACAACAGACACGTGCACGTGTGCACATGTGCCCACACATTAATACCTACACCGTGCACACACACCAGCAAACAAACAAAACCCAGAGATGGAACTGCAGCCATAAGGAAAGAAGACAACATTTACTGCTGCAATTCTCATGGTGTGCGTAAGGAATAAGGACCGCCCCCTGCCCCACACTTCCTTCGTGTGGAGGGAGACAGAGGTCCCTGGTTTGAGCCCTGAACAAGGATGCTGGGAATTGGTCTGTCTTTGCACTATTACGGATGGAGAGAAAAATGAAAGGAACTGGTCCAACTTCTGAATGCAACCACCGTTCTTCCATGTTTGCCCCCTAACTGTGCTCAGCAATGGAAACTCCCCAGGACTGTTAGAAGACTTTGTATGGTTCCCGCTCAGTGAAGACAATGAAACAAGTCTGGAAAGTTGGTTTAAATCACCCAAGTCTTAGCAAAGGAAAGGAAAAGAAACTACCTGCTAAACCCCAGAAATACATTATTTCATCAGCTCTTTCTTTCTCTCTATTCGGCTGCTGGAAATGAAATCTTTCAGTAAGTGCACACTTCAAGTTCTAGTGTTATTTTTGTGATCTGATGTGTTAAAACGTTTGTGTGGTCCAGAAGAATAGCTCAACAGGTAAACAGGCTGGCCACTATGCCTGACAGCCTGAGTCCAATCCCCAGAGACCACATGGCTCCACATATGAGTTCTAGGCATGGCAAACATGTGCATGCGCATTAGTAATTAAATAAATGTATTTAATTTTAGGTTCAAATATAGGGAAGAAATTTTAGACTAAGTGGCTTAGGTTCCAAGTTCATCAGTTACTGGAATCTAAGCAAGATTTAACTGACAAAGAGAGATCAGGGACAGCAACACTTGGAATAAATTCAGCCTGTCCTCGATAGATTCAGGTTAGTAAGCTTCACATCACAATAACAAAATACCTGAGGCAAGTCAGGTTAAAAGAACATTTTTTTTAACTTCATATGATCTGTGAGTTGTTTAAAAGTGGAGGCCTCAGTCCTTCTTAAGAAAAAAAAAGCAACAACAAGTGTGTAACACCCACTCAGAGTGGGGTACACCTAGACCTTAAACCATTAATAACTCAAGAGCTAAGAAGATCACTTTGTGGCAATTTTTGCTATTTAAAAATCATTATATTCAATCTATACACACCAAGAAAACTTAGACTATTTTCATGTTGCGTTTAGTTTTACATGTACTTTATGCTTATGGTAACTAGTAAGATTTCAATGCTTTAAACCTTTAAAACAATCAAGTACTGAAAAAATATATTCATATTGTTAGGGAAAGGATGAAGAGAGTAGGGGGCATATGGCCCATGGAGGTACTGCGAGGCCTGGGGGCAAGGGAGATGCCTCTGGGGGGCCCATGTTGGGAATCCCTTCCCCCTGAGGGACCAGCCACACAACGGTATAGTACAGAATAGAGTTTATTCAGGTCATGGGAGAGATAAGAGGGTGGTAGAAGCAGAGAGAGAGAGAGAGACAGAGAGAGAGAGAGAGAGAGAGAGAGAGAGAGAGAGAGCGCAGAGTAGAGGAATAGAGGAATAGAGGCCGGCCATGAGCACGTGGAGGGAGGGGGAAAGGGAAGGAGAAGAGGAGGGGTAGTGGGGGAGATCATGGTTGCAAGAGGCCTAGAGAGGCAAGAGGGAAAGGAGGGGGCACGCAGCCCCTTTTATAGTGTCAGGTCACTGGGGCGGAGCACACCTGGCTATTGCCAGGTAACTGAGGGGTGGGGTTTACAGAATCCCAACACATATAGTTTCATTCCAAAATGCTCTTAAAAATCTGTACATATATCTCTCTTTTTAAAAAAAGTTGTTTTATATATATATAAAGAACATTTCTTTTAGTTTAGAGTGTCAGGGGTCTCAAGTCCCTGGTTACTTGGTGAGGCTGCTCTGAGGACTGTACCAGAGCAATGCAGCAAATGACAATGCACAGCAGAGAAACATTGTTCAGGTCATGGCTGTCAGGAAGTTACAAGAAACAGGAAGTGACTGGTACCTAACATAACCTCCACAGGTGTGTCCCCCAATGCCTATGTTCTCCCATTAGACCTGCCTATATATATCCGTGTGTGTGTGTGTGTGTGTGTGTGTGTGTGTGTGTGTGTGTGTGTGTGTGTGTGTATCCGTACACATGTGCATATGGAAGAATTTGTTACAAGGATTGACCTTAGAATGACTCTAGGATGGAGATTCACACATTTCTCTGACAAACCCCTGACTAATATAACAAGCATACACTGAAAGTATACTGATTCTTTTCTTCCCTTTAATGTCACAAATACCACTGCCTTTTTAACATGGACAAGCAGAGGGGGCAAAACTTAATTAAACAAGGGGCTGTGGAGGTGGCTCAGTTGGTAAAGTGTCTGTTGTACAACATAAATACCTGACTTTGGATCTCCAGCACCATAGAAAAAGTCAGGCATGATGGAATATACCTGTAATCCTAGTGTTAGGGAGACAAAACCAGCAGGATCCCTAGAGCTCAACTACCTTACCAACCAGTGAGCTTCAGGTTCAGTTAAAGGCCCTGTCTCAAACTATGAATTGCAGAGCAACAGAGGAAGACACCCAATATCAATCTCTGTTACCCACGTGCATGTATACACATGTGCATGCAAACACACATGAACACATAAAAATAAACAGGCCCCACCCCTTAGCTTATGAAATCATAATCAGTACCTCACAGTGTGGGGTATCAGAAGATAAGAATATATCCAAAAGGAATATTATACAATTTATGCAACATGATTCAGCTTTCAGAGGTTCATTGGCCTCAAGAGAGGCTGTGCCTGCCTTAGCCCTAGAAGACAGCTTTCCTTTTGTGATTTTATCGTTGTAATTATACATATTTATGACGTTCCGTGTAGCACTTCAATGCCTGTATATAATGCCATGAGATAGGGAAGTTGGCAGGTCAATAACCTTAAGCATTTATTATTGTTGAGAATATTCACAATTCTCTCGAGTAACTACTTTGAAATATTCTGTTATTTCCACCTGTAGTTATCCTACTGTGCAAAAGCAGATTAGAAGTTTCTCAATCCTGTCTGTCTCCCTTCATCCCTCCCACCCCCCCAGACTCTGGTAACCATATTCTTCTAACCTCTACTTCTTTCAGATCACCTTTAGGCTTTCACCCATAAGTGAGTGCATACAGTATTACTTTTCTACACCTGACTTGTTTTACTTGAGTCCCATCCCTCGTGTAATATTGACATAACTTCATTCTTTTATGGACTAACAATATTTCACTGCATGTGTAACATATTTACATATGTGTACATTCTATTTTCTTTAGCTGTCCACATTAAGAGACAACTAGGGTGATCCCATAGTTTAGCTGCCGTGAATGTGCTGCAGTAACAGGTGAGTACAACGTCTCTTCCACACATTATTTAACTCCTTTGACCAGAGACACAGTAGAAAGACTGCTGAGGCAGACTACAAAATACAGTTTCCAGGTTTCTGAGGAACTTCATATTGTCTTCCATAGAGAGTGTATTATCTTACATTACCCTCAAGAAACAGCCCAAGTCAATCATAGTTTCTTATTGATTGACAGTAGAGGAATAAAGATTCGGCATGCGATGAAATTTTTGGAAGTAAAACAGAGCTACGGGGGCATAAGGAAAAAAAAATCTCCATTTCTTTTATGAGTACCTGTACTGGCTAGTTTTGTGTCAACTTGACACAAGCTGGAGTTATCACAGAGAAAGGAGCCTCCTTTGAGGAAATGCCTCCATAAGATCCAGCTGTAAGGCATTTTCTCAATTAGTGATCAAGGGGGGAGGGCCCATTGTGGGTGGTGCCAGTCCTGGGTTCTATATGACAACAAGCTGACTAAGCCAACTGATCTTGGGAATGCCAATGGAGGAGTTAGGGGAAGGACTGAAGGAGCTGAAGGGGCCTTATCTGGCATCAGTGGGAAGGGAGGCCCTTGGTCCTGTGAAGGCTTGATGCCCCAGTGTAGAAGAATGCTGGGGCAGTTAGGTGGGTGGATGGGGGAGTACCCTCATAGAAGCAGGGGGAGGGGAGATGGGATGCGGGGTTGCAGAGGGGAAACCAGGAAAGGGGATAACATTTGAAATGTTAATAAATAAAATATCCAATTAAAAAAAAGAAAGAGAAATAAAGGAAGGCAGGAAGAAAGGAAGGAAGGAAGGAAGGAAGGAAGGGAGGGAAGAAGGAAGGCAGGAAGAAAGGAAGGAAGGAAAGAAGGAAGGAAGGAAGGAAGGAAGGAAGAAAGGAAGGAAGGGAGGAAGGAAGGAAGGAAGGAAGGAAGGGAGGAAGGAAGGCAGGAAGAAAGGAAGGAAGGAAGGAAGGAAGGAAGGAAGGAACGAAGGAACGAAGGAAGCTGAGCAAGTCAGGGGAAGCAAGCCAGTAAGTAACATCCCTCCATGGCCTCTGCATCAGCTCCTGCTTCCTGACCTGCTTGAGTTCCAGTCCTGTCTTCCTTTGGTGACGAACAGCGAACAGCGATGTGGAAGTGTAAGCTGAATAAACCCTTTCCTCCCCAACTTGCTTCTTGGTCATGTTTGTTCAAGAGTAGAAACCCTGACTAAGACAGTAACTGAAGAACAATAGCCTCTATTCCAGACTTTAAATGTTGCTGAGGGAAGACATGGTATCTGGAGTCCTATGTCAGATAGGATAAGACACCCCTCCCCCAAGACATCCTCATCCTAATCTTCAGAACCTGCAAATATTATGTATTAGGTCTGGTAAGAGACAGATTTGTGGCTAAGAGGGATTGTTGGGATAGTCTCTTGTGCACTGTGAAAAGGTTGCCTTTGTATGAAGCATCACGTGCCTCAGTGTTTTGTGAACATCTTCTCCATCTCTTTTTGATTGGTTTAATAAAGAACTGAATGGCTTATAGCAAGGTAGGAGAGGAAAGGTAGAACATTCAGAGAGACAGAAACCCTGGAAAAAGAGTCAAAGGTGGGAGATTTGTCAGCCAGACACAAGTGCTGGTACTCAGGAGGTAACAAGCCACGGGGAAGAACATTGATTAGCATAAATGGGGCAATTTAAGTATAAGAGATAGTTGGTAACAAGCCTAAGCTACAGCCATGCTTTCATAATTAATAAGCTTTTTCTGTGTCTTTACTTGGATGGCTGACAGGTCTGAGACAGTCCAGTGATAAGTGCTTGCTGAAGAAGCCTGAAGACTCGAGTTTAACTCTCTAGCCATGCACCATGCAAACCCAGCACGGAGGAATCACTGAGACTTGGTGAATGGTAACATGGCTTCTGATTCGGTGAGAGACCCTGTCTGAAAGGGATAAGGCAGAGGGTAGTCTGAACATGCGCATACCCCACACACCTGTACCTAAAAATGTGTGTTACTCACAGACAAAACGGAAATTGAGGTTGAAAACAGAGTGCTACTGTCAACTACATGACGTCAAAATACAAAGATTGTCCTGGTGATCACAATGGAATCACTACGTTTCTTAAAGGGAGGAGGTAATGTGATAGTTTAGGGGGTAAAGGTCAAGCCACCAAGCCTGACAACCTGAGTTCAATCCCCAGAACCTAATCCAGTAAGTTGTCCTCTGACCTTTACATACATGTCATGACACATGTACATGTGCACATGTGCACACTCGCACACACACAGACACACACACACACAGAGACACACACTAAATAAAGTGTAATTATTTTAAGTTCACAACAAAATGGGTTTTTATTAAAGAGATTATAACAATGTAAAAATACATGATCAAACAATTCATCATTAGCCATTAAGAAAATCTAAAGTAAAGAAAAAATTAGATACACTTTTGAAAATAACTGAAGTAATAATAGTAATCACAAACTTGACACACAGATTTGACAATATCAAGTGGCAATATTTTTGAGAATCTACTGGAACTCTAAAATCTTTTTTTTCCTTTTCTTATTAGATATTCTCTGTATTTACATTTCAAATATTGTCCCCTTACCCCTCCACATGTCTCCATGAAGGTACACCCTCTTCCATTTTAAAACTTGTTTTTATCTTTTTTTACTGTCACTTGTATCCCTGATGCCAGCAAAGAACAAAAGAGGACACATAATCCCTGGATCTGGAGTTACGGACAGTTGTGTCCCACCATGTGGGTTCTGGGAACTGAACCCTGGTCTTGTATAAGACCACGCAGTGCTCTTAATGGTTGGTCCATCTCTGCTGGCCCCCAAATGTAATTGGCTTTTGTTGCTGATGTTTGTCTGTTTTAGAGGGAAGTAGAAGTGAATCCAAAAAGCCATGACTATGGAAGAAAGGCATAGAGAAATGTACTATCATGGATGGAGTTAGGAGACTATAAACCAAGGAATGTGGGTAGTCCTACAATGTAGACAGAACAAGGTTCTTCTAGGTAAAGTGCTTCTCAGCTTTTCAAATGCTGAAACCCTTTAATACAGCTCCTCCTGTTGTGAAATGCCAGCCTTAAAGTCATTTTGCTGCCATTTCATAACTGTAATTTTGCTACTGTTATGAATTATAATGTGGATATCTGATATTCAGGCTATTTGCTATGTGACCCCTACAGCAGTGAAGACCCACAGACTGAGAAGCACTGTTCTAGGAACTCTAAATAAGATTGCAGCCTTCCAAGTGCTTTGTTTTTAGATAAGTGAGGTACACATTTGACTTAGACCCCCAGAATTAGAGGATAATTATATGTGTTGTTTTGAGCCACTATATTGTTCTGCTTTATTTGTTCAATAATAAAGGACACACTGACCCCTTCTTTGACTTCTTTGACATAGTTGAAATTTGAAGAAGAATTTAAAAAGCTAATGGCAGTGTGTAAAGGAGATTATTCTTTCCCAGAGTTCTTAATTAACCCAAATTTATGTTTAAACCAATTATTAAAGCTAATTCAAACATAGACACAGAACTGTAACTCTGCATATAATCCTGCCTGGACCCATTGCTGTGTTCACTCCTGACATCAGAGCAAGAAGGAGCTTTTGAACTAACATGCTCCTGACAGCAGATGAACAGGAGCCCTTGCAGGGAAACTGGAGAAAAGGACTAGTCCTTGAAGCCTTCTGAGATACTATGTGATAGCAAGGCTGAGATGGTACTTTTCATTGAGCAAGTTGGAACCTATGTGACCAAATGGAAGAATCAAGTTCAGTCACAATAAGCAGAAGGACTTCTGATCATACTGAAATGGCCATGCTTGAAGATGGCTAATATATATTACTGAAGGAGATTATCTCTCCTAAATCCGAGGCTTTGCTGTTTTTTAACTAAGATTTTAAGATAATAGCTAGGATCAAAATATAATGCACAATAAATATTTGTGAATAATGAATAAAAAGAATGCATTTGTCTGGATGTTTATGTATCCCCAAATTTCATAACCTGCCAATGTAGTAACCCCAAAGATAATAGCATTAGAGAGTAGGGCCTTAAGGAGATTTAAGTTATGGAGATATGGGGTGAAAGGAACATAGGAGCTTACATAGAACACAAGTATAAGGCACCATCTATGAATTCAAAAGCTAGATTTCCATACATCAAATATGATTTATCTTGATTCTCCCAGCTTCTATAATTGTGAGGAATATATTTCTTAGATGCCTGACTTGCAGTATTTTACAGCACTTTACAAGGATAGAAAGTAGGCTAGTAAAAGTAGGTTACAGACTGTAGAATTCACTTACATTACAGCTTGCCTGTGTTGGTTACTCTCGTATTGGCAATACTGGCCCTTAAAAATGACCCTGAAGACACCAGCAACCCAATTATTGTCAGTGGGTGCCTAGTGTTTAAACATCACAGTTTCTTACTCTTGTCTCTCTGCAACCTACAGAGAACTAGTGAATTCATTTTTATTATTCCTCAAGTAGTTTGAGACCAGTGTCAAGAGCCATCTAGGAGAGCCTAAGGCTAGCAGGTGACATTCCTGGAAGTGGGCCACCAGTTTTGCACAATTTACAGTGAATGATCTCTGAGAGGCAAGGTCCCAAGAGACATCATCTCAGGATTGTTTCTTGCTGCTGATATGCTTTTTCCCATCCATAACATAGTCTAATGATGTGTGGGTATTAGCCCATCCTATTGGGTAGATTTCCTGCAGATCAATATAAAAATGAACTTCCATGAATTAATACTACTTAGATGAATTAATGACTTTATAGAATTCCTGATTTAAATTAATTAATTTCAGGAAGAAAGTTTTAAGAGATAGTTTTAGTTATTTTTTCAGAAAGATATAATAGAGATAACACCAAAAATAGAATGTGCTCACCCCTCATAGAATAGTAAGTAAAGGCTGCATAATAAGGAATACAGTGAGTTTTCACAATTACACAATAAATAGAAATAGGCTTGGAACACATTTGTGGTCAAGAAAAATCATTCATTCTAGATCAGATCCAAGTATGAGGCCATGGGTATACACTATAATAAAGCAAGGCCATGTAAAACTGTTTCTTTGAACTTATAATGAGCTTATAGAATGAATCACTGCTTTGAACTTAATATCAACATCCTTCTCTAACTTCCCTTTTGTGTAACATTTTATCTATGAGATAATTTTCTAAAGAATTTTTGTCTAAGAAGGTATAAAAAAGCCAGAAAGAAAGAATAGAGTATGGCATCTGGGGCTCTGCCCCTTCCACCCACCAAGTGTATGTGTGTGGCTTTGAGGACTCTTCCCTATCCATCCATTGAGAGGCCAGTAAGAGGTTCTTGAATGGGACAAAGAAACCTGCACTTATTAAAGCAAGAGAGTTATGAAGTAAGAAACCAGTACCCATTAAAGCACAAATAATAAGAGAGTTACAGAGTAAGAAACCAGCGCTTATCAGCACAAAACAGTAAGAAAGAGTTAATTTCCAAAGGCCATCGGCTTCTGACTCCCAGAACAGTAAGAGAGAGATACAAGGCCATAGATCATCAGTCTTTGGCTTTCTTCCAACTCTGTGTCCCAACTCAGTACTTGTGATGCTGGAAAGTTCCTGGCAGACCAGTGGTTGTTATATATTATATTTATCATTCTGGACAATCCTCCAAGAAAGGCAGATTAATGAATTCTATATTTGGTCAAGTGATATTGGTGGCAACGAGGATAAAGTGTATCCTTTCATTTGTCCCAATTCAGTACTTCTTTTTTTTCCAAATTATCACATGGGACTAAACAAATGATAATTCTGACGTCTCACCTGGTCTGCTTTTCCCACCTGGTTAGGTCCTTTTGGATTCTCAAAGACCTAAGTCTGATCAAAAGGAAACAGGGGAGACAAAAAACCAGAGGTTGCCTTGCCTTCTTCAAGGTCCAGAGCACTTTGTTGCTTTCCTTTTATTGAGGCACACTTACCCTTATTCCCTGGAGCTGTATACTGTATTGCCCTTTCCTGTTTCTCTCTGACACTGCAGACAGGTCCAGTTCCGAGTGGACATGAGAAGGTTACACGTTCATTACCGAGCAGTGGAGCTGTGTGTACTGGAAGCAGAAAGGGTCTGGAAAGTGGGAAATACGACCTTCCATCTTCTAGAAATGTGTTAAGTGCATTGATCGAGGGAGGATGAAATGACAACATTTTAAACGTACAGCCCCTTCCTTATTTATTTCAACAGCTGTTTCTGATGGTGAAGGCAGACCAAAGGATGACTTTTATAAATAAAAGGCTGTCATTCTAACTACCTTTGTGTCTTGGGCCACCACGCCAGCTTCAGCGTCATCTCTCATTTCTGCCACTCTTTGTCTTCCCTTCTCAGGAATATAAATCATGACATGGCAGAGAATGCCTGACTTGTTCCCAGCCGCATCTCCTTACGGCCATCTGCCTGGCTTGAGTAGACACTCAAAAGATACTTTTCCATCTGCTGCCTAAGCTTGTTCAAGGCCTCCTTTGTCTCAGGAAATCTCAACCATTCCCGAAAGTTTGCAGCACAATTGGCATAGCCAAGTCTATGCAGCAGAAACTTTCATCCACTGCCTTGTGATATATAAGAGTTAGAAACAGAGGGAAGAAAGGAAGGGGACAATTACATCTCATCAAGCCCACAATTCCAACTCAAAACTATACCGCTGCGGCAGAGGACCTATCTCCAGATTCTCTTACCCACAGTGGCCCATGACTACCGGTATACGAAATTCAGAGAGCTCTGATGTCTTCTTCTGACCTCTGTGGGCACTAGGCACACATATTCAGGCAAGCACTCAAATACACAAAATAAGGATAAATAAAGCCTTTTTAAAAGGCACAAGAAACAATTTAAAACTTTAGAGGTCAAGCCACATGAGTCATGTCAGTAGCAAACACTGTGCTTCTTGAATGGAGTTGGGAAAATGAGGGATCATTTTGATGTTAAGAACAAATTTTAATGTGAAGGAGAAGAAAATGTAAGATCATTTAGGAGATGGATAAATGGTTAAGCAAGTAAGAATGCTAGCTGCTCTTTCAGAGAACCCAAGTTCAATACTCAGCACCTACATGGCAACTCACAACTTACTGTAACTCCAGTTCAAGGAGATCTTATGTCCTTTCTTGGCTCACTAGAGCACCAGAGATAATCACATGGTACACAGACATACATGCAGGCAAAACACTCATATACATAGAATAAAAAAATATTTTTAAATGTAAAAGATTAATTGCATTAAATAAAACCTTTTTAAATCTAAACACATCACTATGAATTCATATTGTATTTTTACTTTAAATCTTTTCTTTATCTGCTACTGGGGAGGAAAAAAAACACAAGAAATTATAGTCGAACAAAAAGTAATAAGTACCAATAGTACCCAGGTAGTGTGGTTTCTAAACTACCTCACGCTTTCTGGAGCCATGATGGCCTGAGACAAAGTAGGAAATCTTCAAAAACTACTAGAGTTGTACCCACAGAACTCAGGAGCCACCCTGAGCATTCAAACTGACAAATAAGAAAAAGTTTAGAGCCTGGCAAATGATTATATACACAGTGACTGCAACTGACTAGAATATAGCAATGTGTTTAGATATATAAGACTGTAACAATCCTATAAGAACCATTGGTTGGCCAGCTATAGTGAGTGTGAGGCTAGCCTGAGCTACAGAGTTAATTCTAGTTC
Source organism: Micromys minutus (assembly GCF_963924665.1). NCBI lineage: Eukaryota > Metazoa > Chordata > Mammalia > Rodentia > Muridae > Micromys > Micromys minutus. The sequence goes on along the minus strand of NC_137969.1, from coordinate 198,123,960 downwards.
AGCCTGAGGTACATAGATAGTAAAATACACAAATGAGCAAGAAAACAAACAAAAACATTGCCCATCACACCCTCCTTGTGAGGCTACTTCCTAGGTTTACACTGGTGACTAGAGGAAAGGATCAAGCAGTTCACCTGCCTTTCCCTTATGAAAGAGAGGGTGATAGCTGAGCGAAAGCATTTCTTTAGCTGGAAACACTGCAGCTAACAAGGGGAGAAGTGAAAATAGAGCATCCTCCTCCAGAATGTCTTGGGAATTAACAGGTCTAGGAAATAATCATTAGCAGCTTTTAACATCCTTAAAGGGAGAAAACACTGTGCTTCCTGGTGACACTACACCCTAGGAAGTATCTAGTTTGATCTGCCACTAAACTTACCCGCCAGTTTATACAAAATCCCTAATAGCACAGAAATACAATATGCAAACGTACAGGGATGAGACGTTCTACAAGGCTGATTGCAGCAAACCTGCAAAGTGGGGGTAGATAGGAGTAGAAACGCAGATGAAGAGAAACGTAATCAATAGCTAACGTTTCTTAGATCCTGACTATAACAAACTTAAATAACCAGGAAGGAAAGATGTGATCACTGGATATTAGATGATACTGAATATTACAGTTATAGGGCCTAGGGTCTCATGTATATTAAGCAATCACTCTACCACTAAGTTACATCCTTGTGGTGGTTTGATTAGGTATGGCCCCTATGTGTTTGAATTCATGTGTTTGAATGCTTAGCCATATAGAGCGGCACTGTTAGGAGGTGTGGCCTTGTTGGAGGAAGTGTGTCACTGTGGGGGCAGACTTTATGATCTTCTATGCTCAAGCTACATCTAGTGTGACACAGTCTCCTCCTGCTGGATCCAGCACCATGTCTGCCTGCATGTAGTCATGCTTCTTGCCATGATGATAATGAACTGAACCTCTAAAATTATAAGCCAGCCCCAATTAAATGTTTTTCTTTTTAAGAGTTGCCATGATCATGGTGTCTCTTCACAGCAATAAACCCCTAAGGCAATCTTTAACCATCTCTGACCTTGTCTTTTGAAATGGGATCTGAGTTGCCAAGCTTGGCCTTAAATTCACTCTGTAGTAAGCTTTAAGCTTAGTATACTCATGTTTCAGTCTCCCAAGTGTCTGGGTTTACAGACCTACACCACTGTTAGGCCCAGCTATTACATTTAAATTATTGTTAATAGTAGTACATTTTAGGTAAAATAAGTATTTCAATAAAATATAATAAGATATTTTAGCTATTTAGTTGCCTTTTAAGTATAATAATAGTTTTCAATTATTTTTACTTACAGGAAGCTTATTTTTTGCTATGGAATGATCTATAGATAAAATAAATATCTAAAAGTTTCTTTAAAAAATATGAGGAACAGAGAAGAAAAGAAATGGGGTAGGATACAGATGGAATATGTTTTCTATTATTTGAGAATTCCTGAATCTAGATTTTATGAGGCTTCATTAAAATATTCTCTTTTATTCATTTGAAACATGTAGTTAAAAGAATGAGTTTAAATGTGCACTATTAAGTGTGTAGACAGCCATTGGCTGTCACTGACAGCACCACTGTCTGCACACTTTATAGTGCACATTTAAACTTACTCTTCTAACTACATGTTTCAAATGAATAAAAGAGAATGTTTTAATTTGTCCTTTTTTAAATTTAAGGATTTGCAGTATGTATTTCCATGCTCTCATGAGTATACATGCCTACATGAAATAGTATCATACAGTAATCCTGTTCTCACCGGCCTAGAGATGGCATTGCCCACTGTGGGGTGGGCTCTCCTATACTAATTAACAGCTTTAAAATGCCCTCACAGACAACCACAGATTAATTAGCTGGAAGCAGTTTCTCCTTTGAGCTTCTCTCTTCGAAGATATTTCCAGCTGACAAATGAGGTTAACCAACGCGGGCCTTTTGGGGAAAATGTAGAAATGCATCAAAATGGGTAACGTGATGCTTAGAAATGGGGATGTTTTCTCAAAATTTAAATTAAATGTTTATTTTCCCTCAATTCCCTCAATCAAAAATATGCAAAACTTTCCTTCCTGTAGAGACAAAAACATACTCTGTTGAAGCTTTTGAGTCTGAAACCACACCTCCAAAAGGGTGATTACTGCATGATTGAATTTACATGACGAATCTGAAATACTCAAAGTTAGGAAAAGACTGAGTCTGAGGGGAAAGAAATGTGGATCTTCTGCTGAAGAGGTGTAAGACTTTAATTATACCTGATGAGTGAGTCCTTAGAGTTCTCCTCACAGTACTGAATAACACTTAGAAACTGTTAAAGAATATGAGTTATTTTCTTGTCCCGTGATAGAACACCCGACTGACACATTTTAAGGATGTTTAAGAAAGATTTTGGGCTTATGTTTTAAGAGAAAAGAGCCCACCATACTGAAAGACTCGAAAGCAATCATAGTGGTGGGAACATGTGGCTGGACTCTTCACATCTTGATGGACGCAGAAGAAATTTGCTGGGACCAAAGCCAGCAGTTCTCAAGCTCCACCCACAACAGGCCCTATGCTCAAAAGGTTCTACAACCTCATAAAACAGAACCATCACCTGGGGACCAAGTGTTCAAACAGATGAGTATATGGAGGATGTTAGATATTCAAACCACAAGAAGTAGGTTTTATGATGTGTTCTTAGTCCAGTTTAAAAGAAGAATAAGTATTTACAAAAAGAAGTATGAAACGGTTCCCCTACAAGTCCCTATAATTGAAACTAGAGAGACAGTTTATGCTTGTAACGGCTCTATCATGAATACTGGGGTTCAGTTCTCATGTCCCACTTAGGGCTTACAGAATGGCTGTAACTCTAGCTTCAGGAGATCCAACACTTCTGGCTTCTGTAGCAACAACACAAACATTTACATAAACACACCTGCTCATAAAAATTATCAAAATTAAAAATGTAAACTTTCTGTAACTAGTGTAAGGTAAGCTATACCTTCTATGTCTGCCCCCACTTAGAGGAGTCTGAGAACTGTGGTTTCTAATTCTACCATGATTGCTCTGTTTAAAAATACAGAGCAATATTTATTAATGAAAAATTATAATCATCACATCAGCTTCTGACTAGTTTATCTTGCTTCTTGGCTAATTTCAGAAAATGTTGTAAATAAAAAGTGCTGCTTAGGGAACACTCCGTCTTTATCATTCACGGTGGTGGATAAGAGGCAGTCAACAATAAAAAATGAGTGGGTAAACAAAATTGCACCCAAAATACTACATCATTCCTAAGACACCATTCAAGATGTCTAAATCATATACAAAAACCATTGTGCAGTATTTGTTAATTCAAGCAAAGAAAAGTAATTCAATATGAAATACAACATAGATCTGCTTTTTAAAGGTATTTTTATTTAGAATTGTGTGTTGAGTGTGGGTTTGTACTTCTGTGCTTAGGGGCGGCCAGAAGAGGATATTAGATTCCCCGGAAGCTGGAATTACAGGGAGCTGAGAACTGCCAGATGCAAACACTGGGAACCAAAAGTGGATTCTCTGGAAGAACAGCACAAACTCTTAACCTCTGAGTTACCTCTCTAGGCTCTTGATCCATTTTTTACAATTCTCTTTTGATAGATTATGGATAAAAAAATTGGGAGTAAAACCTATCTAATACTGAACAGAACCAATGTCTTTTCTTTCTTTTTTTTTTCTTTTCTTCTTCTTCTTTTTTTTTTTTTTTTTTTTTTTTTTTTTTTTTTTGCCAAAGAATGACTAGGTTGTCACCTCATTTGTTTTATTTTGTCTGTGTTCACTAACCTTGGCTGTCGCCCATGTAGAGTTTTCTTCTGCACGATGCTGCCAGCAGAATCTTTTAAATTTACAAGTTAACATGAAATTGGCCTAGAGATAATTAGAATTAGTCTGTAGCTTGCATGACTGTGAATCTCATTAATAGAAATGTGTGCATTCTAGAAAGTTAATCATTATTTTTCTGATGATGATTTTTCTTTATCTGAAATTTATACTCTGGTTAGAGACAAGGTAGAAAAGGTAAGATTTTAGTTCTCAGTAAAATACACGTCAACTTTGCATCAAAGAAAGCTTTGTTTGCATCAAATGGAAAAACATAAATCTACATCATCCTATCATCACTCACATTCATCCCTTTCCTTACCCCCATGTTACCCTTATGTTGGGCACAAATATAAAAAGGGTTGCAAGGAGACAGTCAGTGGTGCCCATTTCTTCCCTCCATCCTAAAGAGTAGAGTCCTTGAAGGCACAGAGCAAATGTGATTCCCTTTCCCTCCTGTGTCTGATGTAAGATGTTTTCTTATTTATCTTGGGGAAATAAAGATTTGTATTTCCTGGGTAGAAGACTCAAACAAGATCTAAATTATAGGGGACTTGCTATGCTACTAGGCTATGAGCTTTATATTCCCCTCATATTTCTAGCTTGGAAAAGTCTATCCTTTTTAACCTGGGAAACTTTAAGCACCTTCTACAAGGCACTGTTGACTCCTTGGAGAAAGATAATAAGCAAAAATCCCTCCCCTATTATCTGCATTCTAGTAAACGGAGATATGTGATCAGACATAAGTATAATAATTTATATTGAATATTAGGTGCCAAATGCTGTGGAAAAAATATAATATACCTGGCTAATGGGAACCTATTATCTACCACAGGGAAGGCAATCAATTGTACAGTATGGACCAACTTTGATTTGAAACAGAGAAGTCAGGGTAGACTTCCTTACATGGGTAAGAGCTAAACAGAGACCAGGGCAGTGTGAGGGAATGAACCAGGTGGGCACTGGGGGAAAGAGCAGTGAAACAAAACAGTCATGTAAAGGTTCCTGTGTGGGAGAGAATCTGGCTGGCTTAAATGGAATCTAATGGTCAGCATTCAAAACAGATTAGGCAGAGATGGGCTGAATTTGTTTTGTTTTGTTTTGTTTTTTAAAGATAAAAATAGTACCTGATTTTATGGTGAAAAGGAATACAGTCTAACTTAGATCAAGAAAAATCATTTTCACTGCTCTGGTGGAAGAAACTAAATCAGAGATTAGTAGCAAATATCTTGAGATATATCAGTGTGAGGTGGTACCTGTAACCACTTCTCAGAGCTACAATAACAAAACACCACAGCCCGGGGATTTAAAAAAACAGACATTTATAATCTCATAGCTCTGGAAGGTTAAAGAGTTTTTTTAAAGGTATTGGCAGGGCCACGCTCACTCCCTTCTGTTTCAGTCCCAGGGCTCCTGAGATTTTCAAGCGTCCCTTGGCTTGTAGATGGCCATCTTCTCCCTGTGTCTCAGATAGTGAAGGTAGCAAGAGCTAATGCTACATAGGACTTGAAGGTTTAGCCACAAGTTATCTTAGCACATTTGAAAGTAATACTTTAAAAATTAAAATATGATCCTATGATTTTGTCTCATGTAATAAGAAATGTAAGGACTGGTCAATTGTGGGGTGCCATTTGGGCCTCCTTGCTCTGCCGTGCATTGTAGCTAATAGACTGTATGCTCATTCTTTAAAGCAGCATCCAAGCCAAATATTCTATGCCTTCCCTTTACCCACTTTCTTCTATCTACATCTGTAGAACTTGAGCAGATACACCCATAGTTGAGTAGTCTCAGAAATATAGGCAGTAAGAAGGGATTTTTAGGCTGGAACATCTACTACCCATCTAGCAAAGATGATTTCAATCCAAGTGACTGGTAAGTCATGAATAGTCTCTGGCACAAGGTAGACCAGATGCCTAAGTTTTTGCTGATAGTGATGTTGGGACATGTCCAGTTATAGGCAATTCTCTTACTATTTAGACTCAAGTGTTTAAAAAGAGTAACAATGGGGATGGCTAGTCATCACTGTTGCATTGCTCTACAGAAGAATAACAAAGACCCTGGGGATACTTGCAAACGTTTACAGTACCACAGTCTAATAGCTTTTGTGCTCATTTACAAAGAGGCTCTTATTGCCCATGGTAGAAAAGGTGGAAAAGACTTGCCCTATAAATATTTACTTGTGTGTGTGTGTGTGTGTGTGTGTGTGTGTGTGTGTGTGTGTGTGTCTGTGTGTGTGTGTGTGTGTAAGCCACAGATCACATCATTTGCCTTCTATCACCACTAATCTTTATTTTTTTTGACACAGTGGCTCTAGCTGATCTTGGAGCTTACTGATTGTTTAGGCTAGCTGGGCAGTAAGTCCCTAGCTTGTTCTCTCTGCCTTCTTGGTGCTAGGGTTACAGGTACACATCATTCATACTTGTTTCTTTTACATGGGTGCTAAGGCTCTGAATGCAGGTCCTCATGTTTGCAGGGAAAACACTTACATTGACTAAAGCCATCAAAGTACATCCAGTAAACATTTAAATGGTTAGCCAAGTCAGGTATATTTTATAAAAGTCCTATTCTAGAAAACTTTGTAACTAGGTGGGGCATCTGAATTAGTAACCCTAATCACTATTATCTACAGACTCACTTGTGTACTCAGAGAACACAGGGATAGTCCACCACTATTTACTAGGAGCTAGCATATCTACACACAGGAATATTAATCAGAAACGTCTATGCTACAAGGCAAACATGCCATCTTTAGGTGTTCCCCCACACTGATCCCTGCCAAGCTGATAACAAGGGATAAGTTCCAGCCCAATCTGTGGTGACATGTTAGTGCTGATGAGAGAAGAAAGAAATTACACTCCAAAGGAACTATGAAAATCCACACACGTCTCAACCAGCCCAGGGGAGGACATCCGTAACTGGTTTTGCGGGTGCCTGATCAAGAGAGATAGATCATAAGATTCATATGAAGAGTAAAGTAACTTGGGGTGCAGAATTTAACATCCACACAAGAAACTCAGTGCCTGGTAAGCTTGCTAAGGTCCTACCAACCTGCTGGCTTGGTGGTGCCTGAAACACACACACACACACACACACACAACTGATGCTCAGCCAAGCAGACATGCTTGAATACTGACATGTAACAGAGAAAAAAACAAAGAGGCTGAAAAAAGGGGGACACACTAGAATAGATACATTATGAGATGCTGAGTGCTTGGTAGAGGATTGCAGTTCATAGAAGAGCCAGTCAAGAAGATGTTTAATTCTCCAAGACCTCACAGAACTTCTGGGAAAGGTGAATCACTAAAAGTGTCAGTCCTCCAGAACCTATAATAAGGGAGACAGCCATGAAGTTTAATAATGAGGTGATAAAACCCTATACAAATAAAGACCAGGTGACAGTACAGAAGCCAACAGGCTAAAATTATTCCAGTGACTGTCAAAGTTAAACATATAACCATCTAATCAAAGACTTGAAACGAAAATCTATCAGAAGACAAAAGATAAAAAGATCCATGTAAACAGATGAGTGCATAAAGTCAAGTCTTTTGTTTTCTATTCATGTATTCACCATCCAATAGGTGCTGAGTAATCAAATGGGCCAAATGATAGGGCCAGTAGACTTAAATCAGCCTTGTCATCAATCACTTGGGAATAACTGGACCAGCAATACATGGCTGTTACTTACCAATTCAAAAACTACTGTATGTTCTTGCTTTAAAATTCTTCATTCTGGACTTTAATTGACTACCAGATGTCCTGGTGAATATCCCAATATTTTCCTTATTTGTACTTTAGGCATCAGATGGGTCTACATATGCATTCTCCCTACCTCATTTAGAAAGTTTTAGAGTTCACAGATAACAGAAGCCTAACTGAGCACATCATTGTGGGCATCCTTACTGATGGCTTTAGTGCTCTTGGCCCAATAGAACAGTGTTACAAACTGTAACTAGAGAGGGAGAGAGAAAAGTAGACATAAATTGTTGCTTATTCAATAAAAGATGAATAAGAAACAATTCACTCCCTCTGTGTGTCTCCTTCAGCTGTCTTGCATAAGAGGAATTTTTATCTTCCATGAATATTCAGTAGAGATTGTTCATCTGAGACACCCATCCCATAGAGAATTTGACCCAGGCAATCTCAACGCTGCCAAAGAAGAGCTTCCTAGAAGACTAACAAGGCTGCTGCCCAATTAACATGGATCATGAAGATCTTTTCCTGCTCTTCAATTGCATTTTGAAGTTCTCTTAGGACATCAAGTTAGTGATGATTGTAATTGTTGATATTTATCTGTAAGAAGTTCTAAAAGTATGCAAGTGTGTATGCATGTGTATGTATGCATCAATGCCCAGCTACTAGAGGGACTAAGATCCATCACTGCCTTACAGTTCACCTGGTCAACAGGATGCTGTCTGTATGATCTATGGAGTAATAGAAACTGTAATCTTCCCTCCTTCAAGATATAGTACAAAGTATTAAGAAAAATAAAATAAGCATAATCCTTAATGTGAACTTCTGCATATTTGATGCCTCTTTGTGACTACAGTATTGCCCCTAGCATCAACTACCCAGATCCACAGAAATGGCTTTATAAACCCCAGCAAATGTTACCAGTCTTGACCCTGCTCAGTTTTAACCAGACATGTCCACTCCTTTCCTGTGTGTCTTTTGTTTTTGTGTTGTGGAATATGGAGGGTATGTATATGTTCTTAGCTGCTTCTTCAGCCCTGATTATTCCATTTTATGATGCGATGCTGTCAGCTTTCCTTACTATCATGTGTACACATTGAATGTAGATGGTCTTGTTCCCCCTCTCTAACTTGGGGTTTAAGATATAGACAAGCTATTACCAACAATGGTCTCTGACCAGACAATGTAAACAAAGTAAACCCTCATTTTAGGGTACCTTGTGCATCTGGTCCCACTACTTTATAATGTTTGGTACATGAAAAGAGTGTCTTCTGGTTTACATATATGTTGCCTATAAAACTGACAACATACTCAAATATTCCTCAATGGCTGTTTCCTATAAAACATCCCATTTAGTGAGAGATCAAAAGAGCCACCTGTTGCCAGCAGCCAGGGTTGAGCTGGTGATGAGTCACAGCTTGTCTATTTAACTCTCCGACTTGCCAACTATGAGTGATGCTACCTCTTCTTAGGAAAGAGCATCATAAAAATCTGAAACCAGATAATTGGCTTTATTCCTATCTGCTGCAGAAGGAAGCCTGTCTGATAAAGACACTTAGACTAACCCCCATGTGGTTGGTGCACGCCAAATTGTACTACCTATGGGTACTAGGAGTGCTGAGGAATAATGTAATACAGGGCCCACAGCCAGACATTATGCAGAGAGAAAGGCCTTGGAACACAGAGCTCTAAATGGGATGTCTCCATCAAATCTCTCCCCTTAGTGCTCAGGGAACCCTAGAAGAGGAGACCGTGTGAGTTTAAGAGCCAGAGGGAATGGAGGATACCAAAAGAACACAGTCTTCTCTACCAACTGAGCAAAGCTCATAGGAGCTCACAGAGAGTAAAACAGCAAGCCCAGGACCTGCACAGGTCAGGTCTTCTGCATATATATCTTAGCGTTCATCCTGTTTCTTGGCTGTTAAGGTAGAAGCTTGCTTATTCTATCCACTCACTTTCAGCAGGTATTTTGAAAGACAAATGAGATGGCAGAACTGAACCCCACAGGGAAAGAAACACGGATGGGGTCTCCAACAGAAGGCTGTCTCCATCCTATTCTTCCTAGAAAATTCGCAGTTCTGGTTGTCGCTGAATGCTGAGTTTCTATCGGTCCTTTAATACAAGGAAGACTGAAGAAGAGGGAAGAGTTGTTGGTAATACAATTTGACGACTTTGTTAACAGGCCAAGTTCTATCCGGTCACCTGTTAAGAAAACATTACATTGTATCTGTTTATTGTGAAGCAGCCCTGATCTCACAGCTCTGTGGAAGTCAGAGGGCACCTTGTGAAAGCCAGTTCTCAGCTTCTACCATTTGATTTCGGAAGTGAAACTTAGCCAGACTTGGAGGCAAATGCCTCTCTCTGCTGAGCCTTATCCCCAGCCCCTCCCTGGTCACCTTACCCCTGGGGTGAGATGATTAGAAAAATACCTCAGTCTTTATCAAAATTTTGGCTACAAGGAAACCCCTGCAAAGTCTTGTTTTTATTGAAAATTTTCTACATTTTAGTGCCTTTCTTTGAGAACAACATTCGAAAATCTAAAATATTTGCCAGATAATACAGATCTGCTGAGTTTTCAGCTAAGTTTCAAAAGTTTTATGAGATTGTTACAATTGAACATAATTGTAACAATGTGGTCTATGTAAGTTAAGCAGGGTCCTTTCTACCTTCTTGTGGTCTCTAGGACACAACTTCTGTATGTGTTCCTAAGGCGACAACAGCTGAAACTGTGGTGACTTCCAGTTGATCCGAAGTTGTTGTTATCAATTACAAACAAACAAAAACCTCTTTATTTCTTGGGACCATCTGAAGTCACCATGTGACCTGGCTGAAGTACAAATTTCCCCAGCCTCCACCAACTCTGAACACAGTCTACCCTCTTTAACTAAAATTCTTTTCAAAGTAAGTTTTAATGCCTGTTTTCTCTACCACCAACTTTCAGTTCTGGTTACATGAAACCACGTACCCCGCCCCCCTTAAATTGTCACAGGTTGCCTGAATTAAGGCTTCAAAACATTTTGGGGGAGAAATTCATAATGATATCCTTTAATTAAAATGCTGTACTCCTGTGTGAAAATATTTTAAAAGTATTATGTGTTTGAGAAATTTCATTAGGGTGGGGAAGCTGGGCCTCCACATCCTGTCCCAGTTGCCTTGAGGGCCTGGCTGCCAAAAATCTAAGTTCTCCCTGTGGGAGGACCATATGCGCATCCAGCCAGGAAGGTCATCCGCCAGCCAGAACTCCAGAGAAGAAAATGATCCGATCCGAAGGCTGTGAAATCAGGCCAAGCATTTACTACAGACAAAATCCGTCTAGGAAGCAGCGACCCAGTTAGTAAGGAGATGTCACCCTTGTCCCACCGCACTTTTATTTTTATGTTTTTATGTGGGTCACAGCACAGAAAAGCCTATGGAGAATTTTCCAGGGAAAAGACGGAAGTTGCAACTGAGAATTGTTGACCCCACTTTTTTTTTTTTCTTCACAGTTGTCACATGAAAGAAAAGCTGAGGCCATAGGGTTTAAAAACTGTGCTTGTCAAAATCTGGGGATTTCACAGATTGGGAAACATTTGTAAGGAGTTGGGAGATTGATTTATTGCTGTTAACATTTTCTTTGGCCAAGAAAATGAACGGTTTTAACTCTTGTCACCTTCCCTGAGAGAGATGTAAATGTCTACCCTACACATATCCAAAGTCTCAATGACAAACCAAAGTTTTAAGTCCACTGAATTCGACCTCGGGGAACCAGAACAGTGATCGAACCCATGTGTACAGCAGGAATAAAGGATGCACTGACCAGAGCACCCACACCACACAGTCGTCACCCAACATGGATGGTGGCTTCATCGTAGCTGCTGGATGGATCCATCCCCTTCCCTAATCTTCCCTAGCTTATGTACCTCAGCCCTTCCCAGACTCTGAGGCCACACGTAATTAGAGTAGAACTGTATGTACATGGCTGGGGAAGGCGGCCAGAAGGTTCAATGACTCCCACGCCCTCCTTCTAGGAGGTGATGACAACAGCCCTCTGGTTCCAGCTGTGCACACTAGCAACAGGTAGGGCTGATCTCAGGAAGGCGGCAGCGGTTTATCTAGAGGATGGTACTTTACACGTCTGATCTGCATCATTTAATAGAAAGCCATGTTGGAACTCAGGAGTAGGGAGACGCTAATCCTTACAGAGTGAAAGAGGCTATTTCTTCTCTCAGTTGGTCCCTCGGTCCCTCATGCTTATGAAGGTGCCTAACTTGGATTAAATATTTTGTTTTGTGCTCACTTAAACCCAGGCACAACACGGGATCCTAGCGTTATGAAGCTCGAAGAGGATCTGAGGCAACTTCCCAAAGCAGCCTGTGCCTGAGCTGAGAGAAGGAGTTCAACAGGTCAGAGGAGAAATCCCTGTGGGATAACCAGCTCCCTGCTTGTGAGATTGAATAGAAACCAAACACACTAAGACTGCAGAGCTTTCTTTTTCTCCGGCCCTGGCCTTAGGAGTAGGGCAGGGTGGGGTGGGGGCGCCTGCAACAAGGGCTTCTCTGCCTCTCGGTTTTCAGAGCTTACTGATCCCTCTCCAGCAGGTGGCAGAACACTCACACAGAACGTTCCAAAACCACCCAGCTTTTTTTCCCCATTTATTTTGTCTCTCAGAACGTCCTTGGTATCAGTTCTTTAAAAGTCGGCAGCGCTAGGGGTGTGCTTAGCAAGCTCAAATCTCTGAATCCAATATGAAAGACATGTTTTGTAAATGACCCACGTGTTGGAAAGGATTCTGCAAATTCTAAAACATATTCTACCCTACAATCCTGTTTACATGGCACTATGGCTTTCACGGAGAAGCAAAAACTGCAGAAAGAAACACAACAGGAGGAAACTCTGGGTGATAAAATGCAAAGACCTGGATCAATGCCCTCTGCCCTTAGAGAACCCAGCGGGTAGCTTCTGCATTTAAAAACAGCACTAGCACCAATGTAAGCTTTGACTGTGTGTGTGAAGGTGTAACTTTAGACTTTTCCACAAATAAATCAGTCCATGGATTTGGCATTGCCTCTGTTTAAGTAGAAAAAGTTGTGCAGTTTTCAACGTTACACACAACCATGATTCAGCGTCTCTGTACTGGAACTCATATTTCAAGCTGAAAAAGCCGTTTCCTGAAACATAATCTAGCTGGATATTTCAGGTATAACACAAGGCATATGGCTTGCTTTCTAGGACTAAGAATCTCAGTCTGAAGTACCCTGCCCCGAACAAGAAAGCTAATGGAAAAAGAAAATCACCCCATACAAAACAACAACAACAAATACCACATAGTTCTTAAACAATCCACTGCAATTTAGGGATGGGGGCTACGATTGCAAGCTTTGTGAGTAATTTTGAAAAATAATGTGAACTAGGAAAGTGCAACTAACTGTGCTCTGAAACATCCAACAACCAGCGCAGTGCTGCTCTCAGAGCTGAGCAGTTGTGAAAATGAACCTGGGAATAAACGTCCTAGAAACATTAAGCAGCCTGAATTTGATTATTTATGAACCCCCTCTTCATGCTCTCCTCTTTGCTTTTCAGTGTCAGTCTGGTCTTATCCTCTTCCCCAAATAATAGTGCCCCCAAGATGTCCTGTACCACCTTATGAGACAGAATGTTGCGGTTGCTGGGAAGGACCTGGCAGGAACCATCGCAGCTGTTGCTATGGAAATGAAACATGATCCTGAGAAACAGATTCCTTAAAGCCACACACACCTCAGCACCCCTCAGATGAGGGTTTGTCATTTTCACCAGTCAGAAGTACCTGGCCCCATCATGCCTTCTTTAGAAAACAACCCTTAGTGGACACGGCATTTGGGATTACACTTTTTCTGAAGAGACAGACAGAGCAAGCAGGAAACACATCTTGAGCTGTGGGTACATTCCATCACGCTCTGCCTGTATGTGACTCATACTTGAACCATACGAACACCAAGGTCTAAGCTGTGGTAAGCTGATCCTTGGCAACTGAACAAACTAAGCTCCCGGAAAGTGGGGTCTGTACTCAATGCCCAAACTCCCCGCTTCGTCTCTACTTTGCCGCCTTCACCACCACCACCACCCTTTAGTTCCCTGTCTTACTTGGATCTAGTCCTTTTAATCAAAACTCTATTAGTAAATATTATCCTCCACCTATACTTTGATAGCCTCTAGGTTATTGTTTGACATCTCTGGAATTTCAATTTAACAACCTTGGAGAAGAAAAGACTTTTGACCCCATCATAAGTCTCTGATCTGAATGATCAGCTGCAAGACCTTTGTAACCAAGCCCTAAGCACTGTCTCTGTGCACAGCCGAGTTTTTCAGTCTTCGGAAGAACAGCAAATTGTTCCTGAGAGCAGCTCTCTTCCCCAGTGACCTACTGATTCCCTCCTACTCTCTGGCTCTTCTCAGCATATGAATTCTTTTCTAAAGTCATCTAAAACCTAATGTCCTGCTGTCTTCTTTTTCCCAGCTGTGGAGACCTAGAAAATACGATGATGTTACTTATTCAGATCTGCCTGTGCTGCTCAATAAACACCAAAATGACTGTTTGCCACATCCTGCCCCAGCTCACCTTATTAGCTAGAGCCCCATTTTTACCCTGTAACACACTAGGGGTTGCTGTTGTGATATCCAAGCCCAAAGCGCTTAGATGCAGACAAGAGAAGTGGTGGAGGCTTCAGAGTCCTGGAAAACATTCTAGCCACGCCTCTGTCTTCACAAGATCTGTGCAGCACATAATCCCCCGGACAAACCTCTCAAACAGTACAACTTAAGAGGCAGCTGAAGACCCGAGCCGAATGTTTGGGTATAAGGCTCACTGGCATAGCCACTTATCTCTTGATAACTGTTGGATGTGCCCATTAATCCTGACCTGCCACCACAGAGTTCTGCTTAGACAACCAAGTGGTAAACACTGTCGGGCAGAATTACACATACCAACTGTACCCACAACAGCTGGGAAATACTTGACTCTGTCCCTGCATTTCACAATTATCTTTCTTGGTATGTAATAGCTAAGACTTTGGGAATGAATTCTTTATATACACACGACTATCATCCACCTTGGTCAGCCCCCCAGTTTAGCCGCAGCAAAATGCTCATAGATGGCCAGCCCCTGGCTTCAGTCAACTGTGCCTCAGTGGTGGGCAAATATGGCAGGAAATGTTATTCCCTATATCAAAGGACTTTTCAAATTTCTGGGCAAGTTATCATAACAAAGGAAGCATTTTTGTGGATTTTTTTAAGGTTAAAAAAATAAGACAGAGAGAGCGGAGTGTGGGGGAGATAGAGAAGGGTGGGGGGAGGTCTGAGAACAATTTGTAGAGACCAGTTTCTTCCACCACAATTTCAGGTATCGAGCTCAGGTGGTGTGTTGTTTTTCGGTTTTGGAGGGGTTTCTTTGGGGGGGTATATAAAAAATGAATGCAAAATATCCATTAATGACATCCTTACCTCCAAGTATGAACAATTAACAATCCCACATAGAGAATATATCTCTGTAACTTTAATTTTTTTCAAATCCTATTTTTAGTGATGGTTCTTAAATGCTTTAACCCCCCTTTTAACCCACCACCCACCAGAGGTAGTGGGAAAGAAAGGATACAGGGGAAGTGGTCCTGTTTAGAAAGGTTCTTTGGAGCAACACCCATCTATGTTGTCTGGAAATGGGCAGTTCAGTTCACAGTCAGCAGCAGCAGCTCGGCCCATTCACAAACACCTCATAGATACACCAGCAGTGCAGTTCAGTAGTCGAGTTAGCAACCGTGATGACACAACCGAGAAGTGGTGACAAAACCAGGAATCAGCCTTGGCTCAAGTCCGAAGGAAAGACCAGAGAGGAATGCCAGGAAAAGATCTTGGCTGTGCCTCTCTCGGCGAAGACGCCAGATCAGCAAGCATTGCATAGCAATCTGTATAAACAAGCCAAGCTCAGCCTCGTTGGTGTTCGTCAAGTCCTATTAATACCCTCCAAACATCACCTGTCCTCCACAGGTCTTGCCTCAGCACATGTGTTTGTCTCAGCTGACGTCAGTCAGTCAATCAGCCCAAGTCTGTGGAAATGGCAAGAAACCTCAGCATACTACCAGAAGTTTTTTGGTGGATTTCTTCCTATGGAGTTCTGACAAACACAGCTCAACTACACAATGTAAAGTGAACCAATGCATGTGTGTTGTTAGCAAAGAACCCTTCATCACGTGTCCTTTCATGTGATTGTTTTAGCAGAACATCCTCTCTCCTATGTCTGCTTCAGCCAAACATTCCTTCATGAGTCTGCCTTAGCATTTTATCTGTGTCCACTTCATCTAAACGTTCCTCACGTTTGCCCCAGCAAAACAGCATCCAAATGACTTTCCAGCGAACCCAAAGGTTTCCACTTCAGATGTGCACCAAGAGAAATAACTATGGAATCAATCCAAGATGAAACAATATATACCATGGCTACCTTCTAGAGCTGGTGCCACACCCTTTGTGGATATGATATGTTTGTTTCTCATAGATGCTAATGACAATTTAACCAAGCACCAAATCTGAAGACTCTCAAAGTGACTCAAGAACTCTGATGCAGATGCCATTCCCGGGACAATCTTCCATGGAATGGTTTCCTTTTAGCCCTGACCTCAGCCCCAAGAAGAGAATTCCAGCCATGGTCACATCATACTTTCTGATAAAATAGAAAGGTTTCTACAAGCTTGACTATAGACAAGAATGGGTTTGCCACATCTATAAAAGCATGCAGAGAAATTTAAGCAAGTAGTTCTCAATCTAATTTCTTCTTTCACATATTCCAAAGATGGACTTCCATCAGTTACCAAGTCTGGGGTTATATAACTGAAACCCAGGACAAAAGAGGGTGGGAACTGTACCAAAGCATGTACTTTAAGAAAACTGTTGTTCTGTTTTTATGTCAGTGTAACCCAAGCTAGAGCCATCTAAGATGAAAGAGCCTCAGTTGAAAAAAGACCTCCATAATATAAGGCTGTAGGCAAGCCTAAAGAGCTTTTTCTTAATTAGTGATTAAGGGGGAAAGTCTCAGAACATTATGGGTGACATCATCCCTGGGCCTATAGTCCTGGGTTCTATAAGAAAGCAGGCTGAGTAAGCCATTGAGAGAAAGCCAGTGAGCAACCCCTCCATGGCCTCTGTATCAATTCCTGCCTCCAGATCCCTGCCCTGCCTGAGTTCCTGCTTTGACTTTCTTTGATGGACTGTGATGTGGAAACATAAGCTAAATAAACCCTTTCCTCCCGAAGTCTCTTTGGTCATGGTGTTTCATCACAGAAATAGTAACCCTAAGACTGCCATGCTCTGAAAAACAATCAGCTCTGACTAACCCTCTACAAGTGTTCTGCTCAGAATCTGGGAAACTCACACAGCAGAGAATACATAGATGGTAAAACCATGCCTTCGTGCTCTCGGGTCCTGATAAAAGGCCAATGAGCAATTTTAGCCCTAGAACCCTAAAGCTCTATTCCTTTAAACAAAAAATGCAAAGGCAATGCCTGATTATAGTTATTGCTGCCTGAAAGCTTTCACATGCAAAATGCTGACCAAAAAGCAACAGCAGAGAGCAAATTTCAATTTAATGTTATAGCTATATTTTAAAAATTCTCTTATACTAATTCTTGTAATTTCCTAATTAAAATAGCAAAAGTAAAAAAGCTTACTTTTTCAGAAAATTCATTGGGGATTCTGTGTTTTGCCCCTCTAACTCTTCTGAAAAGAGTAAATTCCATAGCACTATCCCCAAATAATAAACTGTTACTTTTAACTAGTTTGGGAGTGTAATCTGGGCATTTTAAAAAATTCCTCCAGCATATAACCAGGATGAGTACATCTAGGTCAGTCAGCATTAATTATATATGTATGTATGTATGCATGCATTATGCATCTATTTATGTATTCTAAGGCAAGCTAGCGTATATCTCAGGCTAGCTTTGAACTCGTTAAGCAGTTAAAATTGCATTGTTTTCTTCCAGGAGTGCTGAGATTACAAATGAGCACCACTACCCCTAGTTTATTTTATGCTACTGATTAAGCCCCAGGCTTCTTGTGCTAGGCACGTGCTCTACTGAGAGCTGCACTACAAGCCTCATGCACTGTGTGTGTGTGTGTTACATGAGCTACTAAAGATTGAACCCAGGGCCCCATACATGTTATGCAAGCACTCTATCTGTCTAGCACTGAGCTATGACCTCAGCCCTGGATGTAGTTGAGGATGATTCCCAATCCAGGATGCCTCGCCACCCAAATGCTGGGATTACAGGATTTAACCACTGTTTCCTGCTTCTAAACACTGTCTTTACATTTTTTATATATGAATTTTTTTTTCTGCAAAATGACATTAATTTTTCTCCCTCAGGAGTAGGGTGTAGATAAGACTAGAATCATAAAAAAAGTTGGAGGTAATGAAGAAAGAACGTTGTAACTGATATATTCACATTTGAAGTAAGTCAGTTGTTATCACTACAGATAGAGAATCCCCAAGATTCTGATGGGCTACTGAGATTGTATAAGCAAACATACAATAAATCTGTAATTCTGAGGCATAAATATATGATGGCATCTCCTTACCAAAGAACTGATTAAATTGCCCAACTTACATTACCTTCAAACAAACAAAAAAGTAATTAAGATACAAAGAGAAAATGTGTAATGAGAGAGAAACTTGGACCATGAAGTCTAAATGAAGACCCAGAGTGTGGCAGAAGACAGCCTCAGGCCTCCAGTTTCACTATGGGAACAAAGCAAAGTCACCTTGGGAAGAAGCCATTAGTGTCAAGGCTGCCTGCCTCTGTTTGCTTTCTCTTCCTTTGTTGCTTGTAAGACTAACAAACTTAGTGGAGCTTCTGACTGAGACCCCCTCAAACATCTCTACCCACTAAAGTAGAAAGTAGTTGGCCCCTCACTGCTGATGGAGAAGAGGGGGATCACTCCACATATCTAAAACATCATTCAGGGCCAATTCAGATTTCAAAGTAAAAGCCAACTATCTGAACCCAGAAACTAGGTCTCTATAAACTTCAGCATATTTTTTCTTAAACTCCTCCAGTTTAAAAGAATAAGCCAAGTGTACCCCTCAGATACGTAAGGTCTGCATTGTTAAACTTCACCTTCATTAAGAATAAGATCTGAAGAGTCACTTGGCTGCTGGGGGTGGGGCAGGGAGTGGCAGCTCTCTCCTCACCCACACCTGATGCATCACCATGACACTGAGATGCCTACATAAGGCCAAACATGAGAAATGCCTTACATAATGACAGATATGCTCAAGCGCGGCGGGCACAGACCTGTGCTGGCATTTCCCATGGGCAAAGACTCTGGTCCCTTCCAAAGGTAATGTTTTAATGACCTAATTTGGTCAAGAAGGTGATGATACCCCTTAGCAACCAACACAAAGTAAATTCAGCATCTCTCTCTATGATACAGCTTAGCAACCCACACAAAGTGGCTTCAGCATCTCTCCCTGCAGTTTATCCACAGCCACCCTAACTCAACTCTTCTCTCTGCTCAGGGTAAGATATAGGTCTTCAGCTGCCTAAACAGGGTCTGGGCTACTGCACCAGTTCCCCATGTGGCAACTGATAATCTCTGGCTGAGGTTTAGAAACCAATGAAAGACACATGAAAGATGTGGATCCTCATCTTAATTTCAGCCTCGCAGTTGATAAAAGTGTTGTTTTGTTCCTATCTGAATGAGAAGTGCAGTGCAGTGTAGAGAAATTGATCATTTCTGTTCAGGGGCAATTAAGATGAGCTATGTAACAGGCTCTGGGCTCAGTTTTGCCTGGTCATAAACCTGTGCTCTTTAAAATAACAATGGTGGGTTCTCTCCAGCACCAGCCAAAACAATCTTTAAACAATAATTTATTTAACCATCACAAAAGCCCTGGGAAAGAAGTTTCCTCTTTACCATAGCCATTGCACACATGAACAAATTAAGGAATAGAGAGGTCCAGCAACTCCCTAAACTCGCAAAGGTCTGCGCTGGCAGCATTAAGATTCAAATGCAAGCAAGCTGGTTTAAGCAGTAGCACATAATGTCCTTTTCTCTCTGTGTGCAATTTAGTGTTTTCTATATTCATTCATATGCACCTAAGACTTGGCAAGCAATTATAGAGTGGTGAGCAGTATTCCCTTGGTGACCAGCAATACTAGAACAATAGAAGAAAGCCATCACCAAAAGATAAGGCCAATTGATGTGCATGGAGCATCAGGGGGACCTAAGCACTAGGAAACAATGGGAGACTTCCCTCAGCACCGAAGGTAAGATCAGATAGGGATAAGCAAAGATTCATAAAGGGACCGAAGATGCAGAAGGTGACCTCCCAAAACACACTCAAGGCCGCTGTGTGTGTGTGTTAATTCATTTAGTCTTCCCATGAGGCATCATTGTTTCACAGGTAAAGACGACATGGCATATAAAGTTCAACAACTGATCCAAGGTCACACAACAATGTAGTGTCCGAGCCAGGCTTGTCACATCTGCCTCTTCATGATACCGTTTCTTTAAACCTGGAACTTTTAAAGGAGTCAACACAAACTAAACAGGCCAGGTACTGGGCAAGCACTGACACAGCCAGGAAAATCCAATCATTCTCTTTCTCGACTCCTTACAGCAGCACTGTATGTCTTCCATCTCCTAGAGAAATGAGTACATTTCCAACCTAGAAGACTCTTTCCTGATGGGTTTCTACAGCAAACAAGATTCTTCTCAGCAGATTGACATATTATGACTTGCCTTGTTCAAGTACAGAACAGCACTCGTGAGCTGGTCCAACTTAAGGAAGGATCAGGCCAAGAACAGTCTATTGGAATCAGGTTGTGAGGATGCAGGCAGGGGACCCTAGAAGACCCCCTAATGTCAAACTCTTTGTTAGTGGAGAAAATCCCGGTGTTGAGTGAGGGGTGGCCAAGGCTGTACATTCAGCACCCCAGCCCCCCAAAATTCTGAGCTCCATGAGAATGCTTTGGCAAGCAGAGATCTGAAATTCCTGCAACAGCTTGGGGGAGGAGGTAACTAAGGATCTGCCTTCCCACAGAGTCCGTCTTTAGACTCCACTGCTGCTAAGACTAAAAAAGAGCAAATCTGTTTTGTTAGCAAGGTTCAGGACTGAGTCAGGTTCCGTGTTGTTAGGAAAAGGGTAGGAGTGGAAGGCCATCTAAGTGTGAATCACCGGCTCTTCTTCAGCACACGGGAGAGTGGGCTGTTTGGGGGAAGTATACCTTCTCCAGACCTTATGCTTGCTCTCTTCCCACTACCAGGGAGAGAAAGGGCTTTGATGTTACAGCACCCACTCTTACAGCATCCTCTTGCAGCATGCCTTTTACAGTCCCCACTGCCTATAACAGAGACAAATATAGCTGCTTTGATGCTTCAGCCACTGTGCCCTTAGGTAATCCTTTAAGTAGATTCAACATAATAGATCTAATCACTCAAACAAGAGCCTGCTAGTCAAACAGTAAAAGAAGCATCCAGTACTTCACTGTCAGAATGTTTAAGAGTATCGAGGTCATCGCTCATCAAGCCTCCCTCTGGGGACAGATTCAGTCCATTGCTCTTCGGAAGGCCAGAGGACTGTACACAACCTCCCATTAATCTCTCCTGCCAGTCTCCAGTTCTGCTCTCTCTCTCTCTCACCCATCATCACATTAGGCAGTGGCCAAAAGGCATAACCTTTTGAAAAGATGTACTTACCTCGATGCTCTCAGAGCATTTGTAGGTCATTTACCTTGCTGGCTAGGACCTGTGGATTTGTACAATAAACAAAGAGGGCTTTCCCCTCATTTTCTTTAGCATTAGGTAAAAATCATCAGAGATCAGAACCCAAGCCAATGGAATGACCTTCAGGCTTTGTCATTCACACAGTTCTGCTCACACAGGTTTTCTTACCCACTCCCCCAATATAGGACTGTTTTTTATCATGAGCAATCTAAAATATTTGGGAACGTAGAAAGGGGGAGAAACTATAGCAGTCCCCCCCCCCTTTTAAAACTCTTTCCTCTGAGCTCATTCCCTGTGTGAACGAGTTGCCTCTCTGACACTCCTGGTTGGACTTCTTTATGTATCTGTATCTGTGCCTAGGTTTCTGCTGACGAGCATTCATTCTCCCTCCCTCTCCACCTCCCCATTTATAAAATGCCTTACAAGCTTCACAAGGTCAGTATGTAGAAAACAGAACTCATCGTCTCCCACATCCTTCTCTATTTTTAGCCCCACCTACTATCATTGTTCAAATGAACCTACAAGTCAATTCCTCTTCATTCAAGGTCCCTCACATCCAACCGATGTCAAAGACTTCCCTCTTAGATATATCTGTGTCTTGACTCTCATTACCACTATCCTAATTCAAATCAAAATTATCATTCCCCCAAAATGCCCACCATCTTTCCAGCTGGTTTCTCTGTTCCTATTTATATTCTTCTAACCCAAGACTTACATTTCATCTGGTGATCTTTCTATAGTATAATTAAGTATATCATACAGCTCGATAAAGCCCCTTCTAGAGTTCTACACAATGGAAGACTTAGAGAAAGGACTGAAGGGGCTGAAGGGGTTTGCAGCCCCATAAGAACAATACCAACCAACCAGACTCCTCCCTAGATCTCCCAGGGACTAAACCACCAACCAAAAAGTACACATGGAGGGACCCATGGCTCCAGCTGCGTATGTAGCAGAGGATGGCTTTGTCAGGCATCAGTGGGAGGAGAGGCCTTTGGTCCTGTCAAGATTTGATGCTCCAGTGTAGGGGAATGCCAGAGTGGTGAGGTGGGAGGGGGTTGGTGGGTGTGGGAGCACCCTCAAAGAAGCAGGGGGAGGGGAGATGGGATGGGCATTTCTGAAGGGGAAACAAGAAAAGTGGATAACATTTGAAATGTAAATTAAAAATATCCAATAAGAAAAAAAAAAAAAAAAAAATCCAAGATCTCAAATGCCTTAGCTGAAGGGCACCTTCCATTCACCTCGGTCCAAACCCATCAGTTGTCAGAATTTCTTCACATTCCATGCTGTATCACCACCCAATCTCTTATAATCCTAAATCAGCTGCTTCGTCACCTGCTTCTTTGCCCCCACAAATATCACAGGAGAAAGGGGCTGACCGTCCACATCAGGGCTTTCTACCAACATCATTCTTACCATCCCAAACGTTGATGCAACTGATTAGTGAATGTTTGCTGATGAAAACACTGCATTAGTAGCTACAAAGATTGTGTCTCAATGTTTCACTGTGTCTCAATGTTTCATTACATTTGAGTTCAGTTGTTTAAGTCCTGAGCTGTGTGTGTTAGTACCCACAGCATCTCAGCACTTGAGATGCTGAGACAAAGCCAGGCTAGGCTACTAAGTAAAAACCCATACAAAAAGGGAAAAGTTCAAGTTTCTAGAACTATCTGTCCCTGATACACTTGGCTTGCTCCTCTCTCTCTCTCTCTCTCTAGGTTTACCAGGGTAGTTCTTCTTCGTTAATCTAGATCCCTCATGTCTCCTCCCAACCTCTGTTCTTTAAGCAAGCCTTCTGCCACAGCCCCCATGACTGCTTATGCTCAGTTTAGAAAGCTTGGGGGGAGGATGTTTTTGTTTTGTTTTTGTTTGTTACTGTTGACGTTCTCAGCTGTGGTCTAAGGCACAGGAGCAGAAACCAGAAAACTTGCATTTAATACCAATGTGTGGTGTTGTATTGGTCAGAGCTGCATAACACTTTTTAAACAAATGGTTTTACATTTCGTTTGATTACATTTAGTTACTTTATGTTGGGAGGGGGGACACATATGTGCCATGGCATGAGTGTGGAGGCTACAGGACAACTGGTGGGAATCAGTTCTCTTCTTATGCCATGTGGGACATAGGCACCTCTGCCCACTGATCCGTCTGGATAGCCAAGGATGTTTTTTAAAATCTCAATAAAGAGAACAGTTAGAAGAGCTATACAGCAGAATTGTGCTAGTCAGCATTTCTAGATTGTTCCTGCTCACAAACAGAGGAAAGTAAAGAACAGGATAAGCAAAGCCCATTAATCTGGATTCAAAAGACTATAGCCTACATCTATGCTGTGCAGAAACATGGCTAAATTACTGGAGTCATGGCTGTTTTCAGTACTGGGAATTGAATCTGTGCATGTGAGGGAGCACTTCAGCTCTGAGTTACAGTGCCAGCCCTGGATATGGGTCTTGATGCGTGTTTTCCCTCTTGTTAGGTGGATGACAAGACTTTTAGTATTATTAAAGTTACAAAACATCTTTCTGGTGAAAATTACAAAGTCTTCCCTTTCTTCTGACTAAGAACAGCTTGCATACCAGCTGGAAGCAGGTTTTGTGAGAGTCACATTCTAATACACAACACAATACAATACATTAGATGGTCCTAATGTTACCTCTGTACCTACCAAAATCATGACTTTCACCCCATAAATGCAGGTACTATGTCAAATTCTTTACTACCCAATTCTAAAGAAAAGGAAGCCTACTTTTAGTTAAGAGAAAGTGGGTATAATACATCTTCTTCATATTTATTTTTTCATAATAGCCAATTTTTATACCATTAACCTCACTGCCACCCTCCCCCAACATTGAAGTAGAAATTTTTATTATTATCAATGGGAATAGAAATTCCAGCAAGCAAAGTTTATGCAGACATTGTAAGGAAGCATAGTGATCCCCAGCTAACCCAGTGACTTTTAATGAAGAATAGCAGTGTGAGTGTGTCAGAGAGACAGACAGCATGTTACAGCAGGGTTGACTATTACCTTATCAGGAATAGAACACAGAAAATCAGTGACCATCTTTTCTTTGTTTTATTCCCTCTGGGTTCCTTTAAGCATGACTCATTCAGGCCCAGTTCAAGATGAGACACATAGTAGCCTCGGGGGGCTAGTTAGGGAGCCAACTGAGGACCCTGAATCCTCCTTATCCACCCTAGTTTAACCAAGCATCACTATATTTAGGTATCTTTTCTATCCCCACTGAAAAAAGGGATTTGTATGTGTATCTTAGATTGCAACTGTAGAAAACAAGAAAAGAAGACATTTGGGGTGATACTAATGCCAGATTTTGCCTGCATCCATTAGAGAGCCAAAGATTTCTGCATTGAGGGTGTCATGGCTTATTTGGCGGGTTGGCTAGATTTTGTCATTTTTATTGTCATTGTTCTTCTTCTTCCTCCTCTTCTTCTTCTTCCTTCTTCTTCTTCCTCTTCCTCTTCTTCTTCATTGTCATTGTCAACTGTCTTAGTTAGGGTTTTACTGCTGTGAACAGACACTATGACCAAGGCAACTCTCATAAGGACATTTAATTAAGGCTAACTTACAGGTTCAGAAGTTCAATCCATTATCATCAAGGTGGGAGCATAGCAGCATCCAGGCAAGCATGGTGCAGAAGGAGATAGAGTTCTGTATCTTTGTCTGATGGCTGCTAGCAGAATACTGGCTTCCAGGCAGCTAGGAGTTGGGTCTTACAGTCCATGCCTACAATGACACACCTACTCCAACAAGGCCACACCTCCTAACAGTGCCACTCCCTGGCTCAAGAATATATAAACTATCACATCAACTTGACAACAAATTAAGTGTTGTCTGGGGAGAAGAACTTCAAATGAGAAAAACATGTCTCCATCATATTGGATGCCTGAAGTCAACTCTGTAGAAAATTTTCTTGATTTGGCTGCTGTGGTGCCACCCCTGGAGAAGTGATCATGACTTGTATAAGAATTAACAGCACCAGGAGAAGCAGGCAGTAAACATTAGTCTTCCAAGGCCTCAGTATCAATTCCTGAGTTCATGTTCCTGCTTTAAGTTTCTGCCCTGACTTCCCTTAGTGATGGAGTGTTTACCTGGAAGTGAAAGCTGAATAAACCCTCCCCACCACCACCACCACCACAAAGTTGCCCTCAGGTGTGATTTTATCACAGGAATAGAAATGTAACTGAGAAAAACGGTATTAACCTCTCTCTATATGACGGCAGATGGGGTGATCTGAATATTGTCTACGCCTCACCCATGGCCTTACTTCCTGAAAGATATTTAGGTACCAATCTTTAAATGGTTTCATGCATTCTGTATAAGAGACTTTCAGTGTGCCTTTCTGCACAGGGGATGGATCAATCAAGGGAACTAGTGATTTGCAGTTTAGACATATGTATCCATTCTTTTCTCCTTGGAAAGCAGTAGGTTCACACTGGAGTGGGAAGGGGTGTGAAAGGTGACAGGAGACTTTACAGAGGAGATCAACAGACAGTAAGTAAATAAATAAGACAAATGGGGGTCAGAATCTAAGGATCTGCCATGCAGTGGCTGAAATGGCACCACATTTGGAACTTTCCACACTAACAACACTCGTAAAGCGCTTAAAAAATTCTTCTAGAGTAAAACATTATACTTGCCAAGGATTAAAAACAGAAATCATTAACTTGAGGAAGACTGTATTCTTTTTGCTATTTTCCACATAGAAATGCTAAGGTCTATTTTCATATTCAGTCGGTTTTGATATCGGTGATAGCTTAGTTAGCAAGGAAATAAACCAGCCAACAGACAGAGGCTAAGAGGAGCCCACTGAGGTGAAACCATGATCCTCCTTACCATCAGGTACTCTACAGCAAGACTGGGACCTACATATCCAAAAGAATGTTATCAGAGTCATGTCCCTGATATCTTTCAGGACCTTAGATCCTAGGCAAGCCATGTCTATGGTCCTAGCACAGAGGTCTACAAACAATTGTTGATCTTCACAGATCACTACACTAGACAGCAGGAGGCCTTGCTGGGAGAAGTGAGGCATAAGAATAAGCCAGGTGGAATGCTGGGAATCCTCAGACACACCTTAGCCTGATTACAAATCTTGACTCCAGTCCTAGATCTGAAAGATACCAGATACAGAGGGGGAGAGGGGGAAAAAAAAAACTGAGAAAAAAAATACTTAGTTTCTGACAGTCTAGAAATAAAGACTAAGACACATAACAGCGGGGAAATGAGGTGTGGCAAAGGGTTTAATAAGATTCACTGTTGGATTAGGTATTCATTTAAACAGGCCTATGGGGGGCAGAAACAGAGACCATGCCGCACTGACTTCTCATGCTTCATAATGCGCAGCACTGTCATGTGGACAAAACTGATGGAGCCTCACATGCACGTGCTGTGCAAAGAAGCACCAGGAAAGGTGAACTCAGCTGTGAGGGCTGTGGCTGCAAGAGTCAGTATTATGAAAGTCAGGGCTAAAGAAAGAACAGCTCAACAACTGTGCAAATGTAACATTGCAAAGTTTCAACAGACCCTGACCTGCCAAAGAAATAATCAGAGAATAAAGAGGCAGCCTATAAAATGGAAGATGATCACTGCCAAATATGTACCTGACAGTAGATTTATATCTAAAATATATAAAGAATTTTCTAAAATGAAGTATAAATGGCTAATAATTACAAAGAGAAATCCAATATCCTTAGCCACCAGGGAAATGCAAATCAAAATTACAAACAATTCCATTTTGTTAATGAAAATAGTTCTTTTCTCATATTAGAGTTTCCCTCCCTCTACTCCCCCAGTTCTTCCCCACCTCCCCTCCCATCAGATTGACCCCCTTTCTCCCCTTTTCTCTTATTAGAAAACAAACACAATAAAATTAAAAAAGAGATAATAATACAATAAAATAAAATAAGAAAAGAAAAACTTAAACCTCAGAATAGGACAAAGCAAATAAAAGGAAAAGAACCCAAGAAAAGGCACAAGAAACAAACAAGGCACAGCGACCCATGTGTTTACACAGGAATCCTACAAAAACACTAAGCTGGAAGCCATACTTTATACACAGAGAACCTACAGGGCTAAAAGAGAGGGGGGAAAACATTTAAAAATATAAATAAAAAATGTTAAAAGTGCTACCAGATTCCACTGAGCTTGTTTTTGGTTACCATCAACTGTTGTACTGGCTGCCTCTCCTCAAGAGTAGTTTGTCTCCCCAGTGAGACCCCTTAGAGGAAACTAAATTTTCATCGCAAGTTGTTATCAATTGGACATAGTTTTTGGGCTAGGGATGGAGGCGTAAGTGCACTTCTCCTTTCGGCTGCAGGGCCCCCTCTGGTGCAGACCTGTGCAGACCCTGCCCCTGCTGCCTCAGTCTGTGAGGTCATTTGAGTATTCTTCATGTTGATTTAGAAGCCACGTTTGCATTGTGTCTTCTTTCATCTCTGGCCCTTACATTCTTTTCACCTCCTCTTCAGGGTTTCCTGAGGCCTGGCAAGAGGGATTTGATGGCGATGTCCCCTTTAAGGCTGAGTGTTCCATGGTCTCTCACTCTTTGTATGTTGTCTGGCTGTAGGTCTGGTATAGGTTTAATCTGTGGCCATATGTTCAGATTTGTCTGATAGACTCACAACTTGGAATCAGCATTAGTAAGGGGCACTCTTCTCCTTACTAAAGCATGACAGTTTGGATGGCATATTACATTTTTCCATCGGTGTTTTGGTGACAGATTACACAATGGTTTTTTCTACCTGATTATGACAATTACATTGGAGCCCTTGTACTCTTCCGTCATTACTCTTTACCTTCCGCCACCTTTTTCTTCTGTTCTCCTTCTCCATCCCTGTTTCCCATGTCTCCCTAATTTCTTCTACCCATATCTTTACCATAAGGGCCTTCCTCTGCCTCTGAGGGAAAGGAATGCAAATCAACTTCAAGTCATTCAGAGTCTCAGAGGGACAAGACTTACAAGGCCACCATTGGTGGCACCTCCACTATTTGACATCTAACACACTATGAAACCGACAGAAGTCTCCATCTTTTCTTTCTTCACGACTTACCAAAGGCCCCTCCTAAGAATGGCAGCAAAAGAAAGAAGAACTCCCCCATCGTGCTAACGCATTAGTAACGGTGGCTTGAGTGAAGGTGCTGCGTGCAGGCAAAAAGGCGGATTGTCTGTCCACGAGCCTCCCCTACTGCCAGAAAGAACAGGCTCACACACATGCTTATGGAAGTTTATTCTCCGGACTTTTGTCTGTTTCCATTTATTTATCTCAGAGTTTACAGCAGCAGGATTCTTTTCTGTTCATGGCAAATCATCTTTCACTCCAGGAAGCCCAAAGATAGCACCAAAATAAAAGAAAACAGGGAGTAAGAAATGAATGATAGTAAGAACCAAATCTATTACCAAGCTAGGATTTTTTTACATTATTATTATTTTTATATAAAATGTTTAACTTTCCTCCAATAACAGGAGTAGTAATTTGTCCGGTTTGTAACTCAGCCCTCTGGTGTAATTGCTAATAAGGAAATTAATAGTAGACCCATGATCTCTTCCGTAATAAAAGCAAGAGACTCTAGCCACATCAGATGCAGAACCAAACTAGGAATCTTAAGAAGATAATTCAACTGCATATGGTAGAACTCTGAGAATACAGACTGAAGCCCTCCTCTCTCTGTTCCTTTGTGGCCTTCAAACGACCTCTGAGAACTTAAATTTCTTGTCTGTGGAGACAGGGATTTGTTTGCTATAGTGCCTCCTGTCACTGGCTCTCTTCATGTATCTATGGTCATTTGGTTAACAAAATTTTCTTTCTTCCATCTTCTTCCACCAGGAAGACTATCATGAAAACCTTATTTCCTGGTGGATCTCAAGTTCTTTTCTACCTACAACACCAGAGTCTGCCACTTCCCTGTGGTACTAAATGCAGCAGGCATAAGATCACCCTTTCTGTTCCCTTGTTCTTCTGTGTAACTCCTGTGTAACTCCCATGGTACCAATGTTATTCATATACCAATGTTTAACATCTTCGATCTGAGTAGAAATAGTGCCTCACACTCGAGCAATTTGGTAAACTCCATGATGCCAGGGCCTGTGGCTTTCTAAGGATTTTATTTCCCACTGTTCTGCCAGTGTTCCCCAAGCTCTCAGCTGATCGTTTCCTTAAAGAAATTATGGGAGGCACATACAGACTTCCAGGTATTCAAGGACTGGTTGAAGACAGCTTCCCACATGGAACGTTGATGCTACTGCACCCCCATTAGCCAACTGCCTGCAGACTAATACAGTGCTGTCCAACAGAGAAGTTCGTCAAAAGCCTCCCTGCTTCTAAACCTAAAGTCCTAACAGGTGAACTCATCAGCCTCAGCCCTCAGGCAAAAGACAAATTCCTCATGGTGTCTGAATCTTATTACTTGCATGAGTAATTTGGAGACAGAATTACCAAAAGAGGGTTTCAGTAGAATAAAAGCTTGGCTGAGAGCCAAATCTATTCAAAGATAGTTTGAAGGCATCACTAACCAGAGAAAATGGCTCAGTTATGACTCAGCTAAAAAAGGAGGCTTGCACTTTACTGTCAGTTCCACATTTCATTAAGGAAAGAAGCCCGGCCTTTGATGTTTCTTCTAGCAACCAACAGCACTTGGTACTAGGCCCTCACCTTCTCTTTGGCCAACCTACTGAGATCCCCAGAATAGGATTCAACAGCATTCTGTCTGTAAAGATGACAAAGAGGATGTTAACAACCTGACTGCCTTACCCAAGGTGTGGGTAAACCTGGAAAGAGACTGCAGATGCGTTCCCCAGTTTGGGTACAGGCTGAATTTCAGACCCCATACATAACACACAGCCACACAGATTGTCCCACCCCTTATGTCAGAAGCTATAAATAAGCTAGTTTCTAGGCTGTCTGACTCCAAAGCAGTCCTCTGCCAGACAAGACAAGAAGAGAGGGTGTTAAGGAGAACAGAATGGGGAGAGCCCAGTGTCCTGGGAAAGCCTCAAGGTCCTATGCTAGTAACACCATGTCGTCTTTACAGACAGAGCAGGTACTAGGATGCAACACATTCCTATCACCAGTTTCAATCACCACCATCTATCTCTAAAAAGAACATGTGGATACATCAGGGCAGCTGTACAGATAAACTCAAGCAATGCCAGAGTGTGTACAAAACCTGTGCAAACCCCAGCCAGAGCAACGCCCAACAAGGACAGAAGAGACAGGCACACTCCCTCCCCAAGCAGGGAGTCATTGACAACTTGCAGTGCTGGGATAGAAAGACGGTTTTCTCTGTAGGTACAGACTGCACAATTTTATCTTTAAGGATTTGGGTGGATAGAGAAGGGGCATGAGTGGGGAAAAGCTGGAATAGAGGTGATTAAAATTCTCAAAGATCTAGTTTTTTTTGGCAAAAAATAATGTTTACCTCCAGCTACACACACTCAGAAATGTATTGAAAAGCCACTAAGAACAAAAAACATAAAAGCCAGTTTGAAGAAATGAAACATATATTGAGAAGTTTCAAAATACATCCAATCAATCCTATAAAACTAGAGTTAATAGACAAGAAACAATACCGGAGGGGGTGTAGGTAATAATTTTAAGAATTGGAGAAGCAAGAGTTCAAGATTTGAAGACACATTCTGAGAAGCAAGGTGAAGAATCAATAAAAATAAATCCATAAACACAGTGTGGTTAAACTCCAGAGCACTATAAAGTTACTACATAGAAAGGATAGATCCATCCAAGGAAAAGACTTAGACTAACAATAGATCCAGCATTAGTGACAATCAATATTAAGAGAACATGGAGCAATATTGTCCCCGTACTGAGAGAAAGCTTTAGCCACAAAAATTCCATACTGACCTACCAACTTAAGCTTCACAACGGAGGGATGAACCTGCCACACATTCTCATTTGGGGAAAACAAACGGAGAACATACTTCACAATGGCGTTAGTGAGACCAGAGTCTAGGTACTGTTTTGGCAATAAAATTTTCAGAGGACAAAAAAAAAAAAAAAAAAAAAAAAGCACAGAAAATTTAAAATGTATAATGTGTTCATTTCATTTTCATAATAATCGTATGAGTTACTTTAAAGTTAGAATAAAGCTATATGCTACCATAATAAAGATATATGGCGCATTTCTCCTGGGAAAAGAGAAACGGATTCTTTTCTTATCTGTAAAGAAGAAACATGCTAAATAAACATAGGCTTATAGAAATTTCAATGCCTGAGTAAGTATGTTAGAACTGTAAGGGCGGCTACTAAAAATGAGAAAATGTGAATGTATGTTTCAAGCCAACAGAGAGAATACAACGAAATGGGAGAGGATCAGGCCTACAGAAGACAGGAGTGGAGAAAGGGGACAGGGAGAGCAGAGGCAGGAAGAGGTTGCAGATGACAGGAGGCAGTAGGAATTCTGTGGTGAAGGTAGCTACATGTCTCCCGGAGATTTGCTGTTTAACGAGGGAGTGCTGCTAGGATATGGCTGCAGAACTGTCTCCCAGACTCATCCTGCACCAGGACAATGTGGCAATCAGAGAAAGGAGCAGAAGTTATATAAATGACTTATTGTCTGCTGTGTTAAAATGTAGGTGTGCTTTCTCCACTCTCCCTTTCAGTGCTGACCTGGGAACTTAGATCTGGGAAAGCAGAGCCACAGACAGAAATATTCCAGATCCTGAGGTTACTGTAGGAGACCGTCCCTCTGTGTTAGATCATGTTCATTATAAGCATCTTCATGTCTACCATGGACAACAAACCACTATAACAAAAAAGAAACATATATTGTATAAGAATTGGCTGTATCTTCTGAGTTCATATTCATATTTCAAGACATGTCAAAATTTAAGTTTTGGCTTAACTATTATAAATAACAGCCTAGCTTCAAACTTCCTATGTAGCAGATGAGGATCTTGAACTTCTGATCCTACTGCCTCTGCCTTCCCAGTACTATGACTACTCTTTGAGAGTCAAAAACAAAAATACATTAGTTGAATATAAGTAATGGGTGCAGGTAATGTTTTGAAGCTGTTATGTGCACAGTTGACAGAAAACATAAAATTGCAAATGTGAAAGGCAGAAATTATTGATGCTTCTGATGCAGAGGCAGAAAAGAACAACCATTTATTAAAACTTGCATTTGTGCAAAAACAATAGTCAACTATGTACAAATGAAATACAGCAGATGGCCATTTCTTTATTAAAGATCATTTGACTAGAGACATGTCTGCTCCTGACAACAACTCTTTCTTGGATCTGAAGGAGAAACTGAGCATCAGTGCAGTTGATCCAGCTGTGGCAAGACAACCATAGGCAAGGGTTGCCTCAATTTATCCACAGACAAAAATACTGTCCAGAAAAAGGACAATCTCACCAAGACAGGGTAAGCAATCCTTCAAAATTCTGTATTACAAAGGTCTGTCAGAGGATGCTGGGCCAAAAGGCTGAAGACTGATGCTCCAATGTTTTCAGGAATGAGGGACTATCCAGGTGATCATCTGTCTCTATAAATTGGTTAAGTTTTGGAAGGTATGTTTTGTGTGCCCTGTATTTTCAGTTAATATTTAAGTCATTCTGGAATTCTAAAAGGGTTGAAGACTGGTTGTAGTCTCATAGCCAGTCCAAGCTGTTTAGCAGTGAAAGAGATGATATAGATTTGAGAGGATGGTTTTCAGATGATACATACAATCTAAAACCAGGACATAATTCAGGTATAGAATAGTAAGCCTTTTATGGTAGGATAGATGGTAGGGTGCTTTATCTAACTGACAAAATTGATGGACTGGGTGTTAAGCATATCTTATACTTTATCAATTACATAATGGTAATAGTTGTGCTCAATTTATATCTGAGAGAAAAGAGCTTTTTGATTGGACAAAAGGGAGAAATGTTGTGGATTTCCCTGGTGCTGTTTGTATGTTGATGCTAACTCTGCTTTCTTAAGAGGGGCTGCTCCGATGAGGACTGGATGACATACTCAGGTGATTTCATGTGAACCTTCCTCCCATTTTAACTGGTCACTGCCTATGAGTGGGCAGTGGAAAAGACAGGTGGGGCTGGAAGTTTTAGAGAGGTGGAGAGAGGAAGAAAGATGGGGAGATGAGGAGATGGAGGAGAGGAAGAAAGAGGAAGAGGAGGTGGAATATGGAGCAGAACCACGTGCCCGGGAGAAGGCATAGTAGCAAGGGATCTCATAGCTGGGGAACAGAGTAGTGTAGTTGTATGTCTACCTAATCTAGGAGTGTAGCTTATAAATATTATAACAAAGCCATGTGTTATTTGCATGGGCTTATTGGGGTTGAAGATTTACTGCAACACATAATAATCAAAGCAATAAATGTACAGAAGAAAGAAAGAATATTAAAAACTGCAAGATAAAAATTAGAGCAGCACATATAAAGGCAAACCTATTAGAATAACACTGACTTCTCAATGGAGAATCTAAAAGCCAGAAGAGCCTGAACTGAAATTCTACAAACTCTAAGAGACCTCAGATGTCAACCCAAACTACTATACCTAGCAAAACAATCAATCACAATAGATGGATAAAATAAGATATTGAATGATAAAGGCAAATTTAAGCAATATCTATTTATAAAACCAGCCCTACAGAAGGCACTAGAAAGAAAACTCTGACCTAAAGAGGTTAACAACACCCAAGAAAACACAATGAAGAAGTAATCCCATAAGAGCAAATCAAAAAAAGGAAGCGCACACACACACACACACACACACACACACACACACACACCACAGAAAAGGAGTTAACACACACTGCTCATTCACATCTCTCAACATCAACTGTCTCACTCATCCCTCTCCCCTCAAAAGGACACAGACTAACTGAATGGATACAAAAACAGGATCCACCCTTCTACTTCAACCAAGAAACATACCCTAACATCAAGGCTAAATAACACCTCAGGGTAAAAGGATGGAAAATGACATTCCAAGCAAATGGACCTAAGAAGCAAGCTGGTGTCACCATTTTAATATCTATCAAAAATGAACTTCAAGCCAAAACTAATCAAAAGAGATAGGGAAGAACACTACAATACTCATCAAAGAAACAATCCACCAGTAAGACATTGCAATTCTTAACATCTATGCCCCAAACACAAGAGTGCCCAAAATTATAAAGGAAACACTGCTACAGCTTAAATCACTCACACTGATACTGGAAGACACCAATAGGTATCTTACCAATAGGCAGGTAATTCTACCAATAACTAAACAAAGAAATGCTGCAGCTAACTAAGGTTATAAACATAATGCACCTAAAAAATATTTACAGAACATTTTACCCAAACACAAAAGAATATATCTTTCTCTCAGCACCTCATTGAACTTTTTCCAAAACTAACCATATACTCAGACACAAAGCAAGTCTCAAAAGATAAACTGAAAATGTTTAATAAACAGAAAATTGAAATAACACCCTGCATCCTATCTGACCACATAAAATAACAAAACACTTAAGAACTTATGGAAAATGAACAATTCACTACTGAATGAAAAATGGGACAAGCTAGAAATTAAGAAAAAAAATGAAAGACTTTAGGACTTTCTAGGATTGAATGAAAATGAACTCATAATATACTCAAACTTAAACAAGGCCCTCTAAATCAACATGATCAATGTACCTATCAACTCAGAAACTAAGGCACCATGTACAAGGCCTGCACAGGTCTGAACTGGTTTGGGTCCTAAAGCTAAAAGGAAAAGTAGACCTAAGACCCCATTTCTAACCTAAAAACTGTCCAACTGGTAACCACTTGCAAATGAAAATTTAATTTACTCCAAGGGAGTCTCACTGGAGGAACAAACTACTCGTAAGGGTAGGCTGCATGTGTGGCAACAGATAGCCAAGAGAAAATGACTTTATGACATCTTTGGAGGTTTCTTGTCTCATAGGCTCTTTTCTATTTGTTTTATCCAATTCTGATTATATATTATATCATATTATATTATTCTGTCTTAGAAGCCTGTTTGTTTTCTAAGAATGTCTTAGTTAGGGTCTTGCTTCTGTGAACAGATACTATGACCAAAGCAACTCTTATAAGGACAACATTTAATTGAGGCTGGCTTTCAGGTTCAGAGATTCAGTTCATTATTATCATGGTGGGACCATAGCAGAATCAGGCATAGTGCAGGAGAAACTGGTAGCTCTACATCTTCATCTGGAGGCTACTAGGAGAAATCTGACTTCCAGGAAGCTAGGACAAGGTTATTAAAGGCTAAACCCACAGTGGCACACCTACTCAAATAAGGCCACACCTCCAAATAGTGCCATTGCCTGGGCCAAGCATATACAAACCATCACATTCTACTTCCTGGCCCCCATAGGCTTATTCAAACATATGAGTCTATGGGGGCCATACCTAACCATAGCATAATGCAAAATACATATAATCCAACTTCAAAAGCCCCCTTAAACTATAGCAGCCTCATCAATGTTAAAAGTCCAAAGTTAAAGGTCTCTTCTGAGATTCATCCAATCACCCAACTATAATCCCCAAAGCAAGACAGAAAACCAGGTAGGCAAACTCCAAACTTCATCTCCATGTCTGATGTCAAAGTGGTAGTCAGAGCTCCAACTCCTTTTACATATTTGTTGATTGCAACAAAATTTTTGCTCCTGGGCTGGTTCTGCTCTCTGTTAGCAGCTTTCTTCAGCAGGTAGCCCATGACTCTGGCATCTTGAACATCTTGGGGTCTCAAAGACAACTTCAGTATTACATCTTCTTGTTTCAGTGTCTGGGATCAACATATTATGTTCTGGGTGCCTCCAAAGGACTGGTGTCACTCCTCCAGCTCTGCCCTCTGTAGCACTCTAAGCTCAGGCTGGTCCACTCCACTGCTGCTGCTGTTCTTGGTGATCATCCCATGGTACTGGCATCTACAATACACTGAGGATTTTTGCTGCAACTAGGCTTCTCATAGGCTCTCTTCATGGTGACAAGCATCAAATACTTTGCATGATCCCTTCAATCCTGGGTCTTCTACTTCAACAGAAGCTTCACCTTCACCAATGGCTTTCCATAACATCTCACAGTGCTGAGCCTCAGCTGCTCTTCATGACCCATTCATGCCTTCAAAACCAGTACCACCTGATGACTCTTACACATTACCAAGTACAGCTGCAACATGAAATACAACCTTGGCTATCTCTGGAACACAGCTTCTTTGTGCTCCCAGAAAATACTTCACAGAAGATTTCACCTTAGTGATGCTGGTCTCTTCTTAATCACCACTAATTTCTTAGTTACAGGTAGCCAGCATCAATTGTCCCAGGGGTCTCCTTCTCCTCTTGACTATAAAGCCAGGGCCAAATGACCAAAGCTGCTGGGTTTTACTGCTTCCTGGGGCTGGAACATTGCTGTCCCATAAAAGATTCTGTTGCTATTGGCCCCGCAGTCTCAGGAGTCTTCAGGAGCCGCTCCAGTGTGGAGGCGAGCACACAAACTCTGTCACACAGTCCGCAAGATGCCCTCTCCACTCGGTTCCCTTCACAGGCGGTTCACTCTGCCTACCCTGTTGAATACGACCCCACGTGTTCCTTTCCTCCACCGCCCTGCAAACATGACTCCAAATCCTGGTAGCTTATCAAGCAATTTTATATATTAAATTCTCAATCCACAAATCCTCTACACAATAAGCTTACAACCAATGGACAAAGATACAAACTGTCCTTCTATATGAGATAAAAAGACTTATAGAAACCCTTAGAAATAATAATAATTACCTCATCAAGCTAGAAATGTGCCGAGAGAAACACACACATCTGCCCCCATCTCCGTTCCTCCCAGAATCCCCTCTCCCAATCCTACCTCTTCCTTTTTTCTAGCCTTTTTTCCTGCCTACCTCTTCACTGTCCAATCATGTATCACCTTAACATCAACCCACACATTGCCCCTTGTTCTAGTATCACTAGCTTTCTGTTTTCAAACTCCTTCACTAAGCTTAGCTGTCCTGGAACTTGCTCTGTAGACTGACTTTGAACTCCTGTCTCCTAAGTATTAGGATTAAAAGTGTGCACTGCCATGCCTAGTCCTAAAACTTGCTTTGTCCCAGGCTGATCTTGAACTCAGAGATATGCTTGCCTCAATCTCCTAGAATTAAAGAGGCACATACAACTACACTTGATCCTAAATTTAGCTAGGTGAGATCTTGCCTCAAGGTCACCACTGCCTTAATTCAATTTAATATTCTTGAACACAGGATTCAGCTCCATTTCATTTCCTAGTGGTCCTTATATATTCCATATTTTTCCTTTTCTAAGCTTGCTATGCTTGTTCAAAACACTCTTCATGAGACTTAAACAGAGAACAAAGTCTCTGCTAGGCTTTTTTAAAGATTTCCTTTGTCAAAGCAGTTAATATAAATATCTTTACATTAGACTCAGGTAGACTATTCAGAGAAGGGCAGAAAGCAGCTAAATTCTTCAGCAAAATATTATGGTCTTTAGGCCCCACACTGAAATTCTTCTCCACTGAACCGTTTTGGGCCAGGACTGTCAGTTCAAATCAATCTCAACAACAAAGTCTTTCATATTCTTAACATCTTAGGATAGCCCATTAAACCCTACTTAAAGCATTGCACTGCTTTCCAAATACAAATTCCCCCAAATCCATGTTCTTCCAGACAAAAGCATGGTCAGGCCTATCACAGCAACACCCCAGCCCCTGGTACCAACTTCCTTCTTAGTTAGATCTTACTGCTGTGAACAGACACCAAGACCAAGGCAACTCTTATATGGACAACATTTAATTGGGGCTGGCTTTCAGTTTCAGAAGTTCAGTCCATTATCATCAAGGCAGGAGCATGGCAGCATTCGGACATGGTGCAGGAGGAGCTGGGAGTTCTGTATCTTCAATCCTATGTTCAAGATCTGGAAGCTTCTAGGAGAAATCTGACTTCCAGGTAGCTAGGACAAGGGTATTAAAGGCTTATCCTTGTTAGACCTATTCCAACAAGGCTACACTCCAAATAATGCCATTTCCTAGGCCAAAAATTTACAAAGCAGCACAAATAAGATACAGGAACGAACTTGATCTAGATGGGAGAGAAGCTGGTGGGGAAGAGCTGGGAGGAGTTGGGGGAGGGGATACCATAATCAGGATATATTATATGAGGCCAAAAGATCTATTTCCAATAAAATAGGGATAAAAAATACTTTCAAACCTAGAACAACTTTTGAAAATTTTCACATCCTTATTTTCAAGCATGTGCTGGATAATTTTATGTCAGTTTGACATAAGCTAGAGCTATCAGAGAGGAGGGAGCTTCACTGAAAAAGTCTCTAAAGACAGGGATCTAGGTAAACCTGTGGGGCTTTTTCTTAATTAGTGATTGATGGGGGAGGGCTCTGTCTATTGTGGATGGTGCCACCCTTGGGCGGGTGGTCCTGGGTTCCATAACAAAACAGGTTGAGCAAGCCATGGGGTGCAGGCCAGTAAGCAGCACCCCTCCATGGCCTCTTCCATCAGCTCCTGCCTCCAGGTTCCTGCCCTGCTTGAGTTCCTGCCTTCATTGCTTTTGATGATTTTTAAATGGAACTGTGAATGAAGTAAACCTTTCCTCTCCAAGTTGCTTTTCATCAGAAATAGTAACTCTAACTAAGACAAAGGAATCATAGGAGTATTTTACTTACATACTTTACAAACTGAGAAGAAATCTTAAATTAGGAGATTAAGAATCTTACCAACTCTCTGGCATCTCATATCTGGTATTAAAGCCCCTTGCTAGTGAGCACAACATTCCTTTCTGATTGAGTCTAAAGAAGATAAAGTCATAAAAAGATAAGTTTTTCTGGAGGTTTTCACCCAATAGAGACTGTATCTCTTAAAATAGTTGTAGAGTATACTCAATAAACCCTAACATTAAATTTCCAACTATTGCTATCAATGGTTAGCACTGAATCATCTGTGGCAAGCAAAGAAATTATAAAGTTAACAGAGAGTATTTAAATAAGAAAAAGTCATCAAATTTCTATTGTCATTTATAAATGAAGAAAAATGTATCTGAGCTTTAATTAAACCATAAACCGTACTTTCTCAGATTATAAATACACCCAGTCTTGTTAGGTGAGTCTACTGGGAAACTCAATGGAAGAACTCCAAACTTATATAAAACTATGTTTTAATTAAAACCATGCCTCTTCTGTGGATTAAACAGAGAAACGTGTATCTGAGATTTTGGTAATGTACTAATCAGTAAAGATACATGATACAGCCAATTCAAAGGAGAACTTTTAAAACTATGTATGATAAAGGAATGTTAGATGAAGGTGCAAATGGGGAATCAAAACTGGTTTCTTTCAGAGAGGTCACCTGAAGGCCAGGTCAGCTTCCTTAGTCTACAACAAAGACTACTTTACTAACATTTACCCACAACTCACAGAGCTGTAAGATGACTTCTGTAGACTTAGACTTAAATATTAGATTCCAGACAACGAGGCTTTCCACATGTTTTTCATACACAAGAGCCACCTATCCTTTGAAAAAAGTCAGAAGGGGGAAATGAATTTATCCACAGGTTAACTTATAGTGACTACAAGAAATCAAGGATGCTCAGCTAGGACAGATTCCCCCATGCTTCTGGCATGTTCAGTGAGACATTCCCTACAAATTAAAGTGCTTGCTGTGAGAAAAATCTGTGCACAATAAACACCTCACACCAGCGTCAAAGCAAGAACCCAGTTCCCACCTCAAGGGTAGACTACATTCAAAGACATTCTAGAGCCAAATATGAGTGACATGACCCAGAAGCACAAATTCAGGTCACTTCAATTTTCATGTTCCAAAATGGTCCTAGTTTTATCAAGTTTAAACACTTCACAGAGTTAAAAGAAAGCCACAATATCTATAGCCACCATGTGGGTACTTGGATGGTAAGTGCTCTGAACTGCTCAGCCATTCCTCTGGACCCTAAATGATCTTTTAAACAGGACAGATGACTGGGCAGATGTTCTGTATTATTCTTTGAATGTCTAGAATAGATCAGCCCTTTCTAGAAGCTGTCAGAAATTGAGTCAGGGATCTATCGCCATGCAAGTTTGGGAAGTGGTAATCTAGTATGCTATAGTTTATGAAGTTAAATACCAGAAATGAAATAGACTAGTACATCTCTTTAAAACCTATAGTTCTTTCTAAAAGTCCCGAAGACTGGATTCATCCTGAATGTAGCCATAAGGAGGGAGGGGAGAGAGAAAAGCAGAGGAGTGGTAGAGAATTCAAGACAAGCTTCACCTGTGTTGTGGTAAATATTAAAAAATGTAGAACTGTTTCATGGCCACACCACACTACCCCCTGCTACTCTCTGTCCCAGGCTCTGCCCTCCTGGCTCTCTGCCCCCTGGCATTCTCTCCACTGTGGACCATGCTCACATTCCCAGCAACCACTCCACCCCACCCCCTTGGTTATTGTCACAATTCCCACTAGCCCGAAAAAAATCAAAACTCTAAAAACTTGTAATCTATCAATCAGATTTATATCAATAAATTTATATCAAAAAATCTTACTCCACAAAACATCCACAACAATAAACTCGGAGCCAATTTATATTGATACAAACTACCCACCTAGGTAAGACACATTGTCCTATAATAATCCATCCCTTATAAAATATTCATAGCTACCTGTGGCTATTTAAAGCCACACAGGGAAGTGGGCTATATTCTTTTTGTGTTTTATTTTATTCTTTTATATATTTTTTTCTTTACTTACTTTTCAAATGTTATCCCATTTCCTGGTTTCTCCTCTGGAATCCCATCCTATCTTCCCTCCCCTGCCTCTATGAGAGTGCTCCCCCACCTATCCACCCATCCATTCCCTCCCACTTCCCTGCCCTGGCATTCCCCTACACTGGGGCATCAAGCCTTCACAGAACCAAGGGCCTCTCCTCTCACTGATGCCAAATATGGCCATCCTCTGCTACATATGTGGCTGGAGCCATGGGTCCCAAGATTAAGGCTTTGCCTTATCTTGTGCCTGCCCTCACCTACATAATCACACACTTGCTACAGTTATCTGATGGGGACAAAGAAGAGAGGAGAGACAGAAAGATAATGATAAATGCAAGGCAGATTTTACAAAGGCTGAGAGTTCAAGGGGAGAACTCCAAATGTCCATAAAGATCTCTCAGAAACCCAAGCCCCACAAAGGACAATTAAATCTGGACCTTCCTGTACTGGTGTTTTGTAGGCTGTCTTAATAGACACAGCCTGTAATCCAGGTTGAGCACCTCGGTCTCCGAGCTTGAGCTCACCTGTGTCAGAGGAGACACATGTCATAGGTTTGGTGGTTTCAAAGGACTCGGCTCTTCCTGTTGAGGAGGATGTGAGGATTTGGGTTGAGTCTCTTCTCTTTTAAAAGAGAGCAAAATGCCTGAACAGGAAATAACTTGTGGTGGATGTTGGATTTTGTTGTTGTTGTTGTTGTTATTGCTTTTAGAGTATCAGATCATAGGACATTCTTTTTCTGTGACTAAAAAGAACAGCAAAGTTGACTTTCTACCAATCAGTGTGTACTATCCTGTTATGGTGGAGTGACAGCTCAGAAGTATGGCTGTGAAATGACAGACTTGAAGTCTTTGTCCTTTGTAACCTATTGAAAAGAAAAAGGGTTGAGTTAGTGATACTCATGGTGCAAAGGAAAGAGAAAAGGAGTTGGCCTCAAACACTGATATGGTCAGTGCCAATACTGTTCAGGAGAGCTTCGTCTCTGAAAAAGATACATCTCATTATATCTAAAAAGCCATTGGTTATGAGATGTACCACAGTTTGGCAAAATTACCCAGTAAGTAGTTTTAAGTAGCTATTTTTAATAAAACAACAGAATTATTGTTAATGTGAACAAGTAGGATTATTGTGACAATAATATTTACTAACAATAAAGTACAAATGTTCCAGAGTACAAAAATAAATGTTTCCTTATTAAAAATCTAATCTGAGGCAAATCCTTCAAATAAATATCTCCTAAAGCTAAGTTGTTAACCATGCCTATTAAACTTACCATTCTCACAAAAGCAAATCTGAACTCAAGACCCAACAACTTTAAAAGACACCTACCTTCTGTAAACTTTCCTAAATGCCTCTTAGGAAAAAACTGTATTTTCCCATAAAAAGACTGGATAATCACATATACTTCAGGATAAAAGAATAGGATTTTTAAAATTAAACTGTTATGTGGGATCTTAAATATATTTAGAGTTCAGCAGAAGCGAAAAGTGTTTTAATATTGCAAATGTGTAGTGTGAGACATGAACATAATTTATAACAAAAGCATAAGACTGAGTAACCATGCTGTCTTAGTCAGGGTTTCTATTCCTGCACAAACATCACGACCAAGAAGCAAGTTAGGGAGGAAATGGTTCATTCAGCTTACACTTTCCACATTGCTGTTCATCACCAAAGGAAGTCAAGACTGGAACTCAAGCAGGTCAGGAAGCAGGAGCTGATACAGAGGCCATGGAGGGATGTTCCTTACTGGCTTAGAGGTCTCAGATGCTCAAGCCAGGCCTAGTGGCTCATTGCCTCTTCCTGCTGTTTGTGGATCAAGATGTAGAACTCTCAGCTCCTCTCTAGCACCGAGCCTGCGTGCATGCTGCCATGCTTCCTATCCCGACAATAATGGACTAAACCTCTGAAACTGTAAGTCAACCCCAATTAAATGCTGTCCTTATAACAGTTGCAGTGGTCATGGTGTCTGTTCACAGCAATAAAACCCTAAGACACTGACCGGAAACATAAAGAAAATATCCAGACACGACTCATGCCAACAGAGGGAGAGGAAGAGAAGCAGCTTCTGTGTATCCACTGAATTCTACAAAATTCTACACTGCTGTCCCACAACAGCCCTAGAAACCAGGACTCAGAACCATCCCTCAGTGAGGGAACAAACACCTTCAATCTTGTAAAAAGAAGGTAATTTCTTTGGGAAACACCTGGTTAGGGGGTCCAATGATCCTGAGACTCAGAACCAACGCCCCTTTCTTCATTTCTTTGCCGTCTTTCTCCTAATTCTCTAGCATGAAGCACAGCAGGTGGCCACCAGCGGACACCCTTACTAACTCATGACCCAAGGGGTAAACCAGAACAATGTCCATTAGTGTTGTCTAAAACCTTTGTAAAAGCTTTATAATGGAGATGTCAGGATGCTGACCCCATCAGATTTCATTATCCGTATGCCAACCTCGCATGCTCCTGATGGGGTGCGATATCGAGTGCAAGCCCTACCATCATTAGTGCAATTTTTTTAAGTCAAAAATCTCAGCCTCTGCATGAATATACATTTTCAAGAAACAGGGCGAATAAACGAACCGATCAACATAAAGAACCAAATTCATAACAACACAATTTCTAAGACATACCCATAACAAGGTATCTTATTTCTTCAGGAAATCAACAGCCTGAAGAGAAACGAATGATGATCGTTGGAGAAACCAAACATATCGCTATCAATTTTTTTTTTAATTAAGTTAGCCCTTTATGAAAATTTCTAAGATGGCATCTTCGAAATCAAGTAAATTTGAGAGCGAGCTGAGTATTAGGCGATATAAAAAGTAATGTTTACTAATGGCAGGGTAATTAGGGACTTTTATTTGTTTGTTCCCTAGTTTCTGTTTCCAGTGTGCTGATCCCTGGAACTTTTAAGAGGCCACACCACCTACAGTAGACCCCTGCAGTGGCCATGGGCTCTCAGACTTGGGAGGCTCCAAGGCCCGCAGTCCCGGCATGCCATGCGCGGAGAGCGCCGAGAACTCACTCCCCTCCCTAGGCCTCTAGAAGAAAGCTCTTACCCGACATGCACCGGGTTCATTTGCATATCACCAGAGGTAACACACACGGACGAACTCTACCAGCGCGATCCTCGCTCAGAAGCGGGATTCATGAGTTTATCCACACAATTTCGGTTTAGAAAGGGCTCCTTTTTTCTCCAGTAGGCGAGAAAGCTCGAGGAATGGCAACATCATAGTCACCCTAACTTAGAGATTAAGAATTTAATCGGCCTTATATAGTCAGCGGTTAGACACCAACACCGTGCTCGCTTCGGCAGCACATATACTAAAATTGGAACGATACAGAGAAGATTAGCATGGCCCCTGCGCAAGGATGACACGCAAATTCGTGAAGCGTTCCATATTTTGGTTTTGACAAAATTCCTAGACTTCTCCCTCACATCTCCAAGTCAACACAGCACATCACTATTACATACTTACTTTAACTTATTACTGCATTTGGCTCCTAGAGCTTGATTTCATCATTTAATGTCTGCTGTTCTCAAATTTGTGTAATGCAGCATTGGCCGGTGTTGTTTCGAAGCTACATGCAGAGGCGCCTTGTGAGAGAGCCTAATGGCAGGCTGATTTTAGCTGTTACACACACTCGGGTCTACAAGAAAATGAACTAGTGACCCTCTGGTTGCTTCCGGAATCATCAATTCATCATTGTAAATTCAAAATAAGAATCAACAAGCAATTCATAAATCAGGAAGTCTTCTA
Source organism: Micromys minutus (assembly GCF_963924665.1). Taxonomy (NCBI): domain Eukaryota; kingdom Metazoa; phylum Chordata; class Mammalia; order Rodentia; family Muridae; genus Micromys; species Micromys minutus. The sequence continues at coordinate 198,079,216 of NC_137969.1, read as the reverse complement.
AGTGAAAAATGTAATTTCCAGGGCGCTTGGGGCTTAGTATTACCTACCAGTTTATAAGACGGCGAAACTCCATCTTATAAAAGATGTATACAGTGTTGCCAGCATTGTAAACCAGATTCTCATCATCCGGCGTAAAAAAATGTATTCAAATACTCCAGCGATTAGGAGTCCAGATTGCAAAATATGGAACGCTTCACGAATTTGCGTGTCATCCTTGCGCAGGGGCCATGCTAATCTTCTCTGTATCGTTCCAATTTTAGTATATGTGCTGCCGAAGCGAGCACGGTGTTGGTGTCTAACCGCTGACTATATAAGGCCAATTAATGTCTTAATCTTTAAGTTAGGGTGACTATGATGTTGCCATTCCTCGAGCTTTCTCGCCTACTCGAGAAAAAAGGAGCCCTTTCTAAACCGAAATTGTGTGGATAAACTCATGAACCCCGCTTCTGAGCGAGGATCGCGCTGGTAGAGTTCGTCCGTGTGTGTGTTACCTCTGGTGATATGCAAATGATCCCGGTGCCTGTCGGGTAAGAGGCCTGGGGAGGGGAGTGGGTTCTCTAAGCGTCCGCTATCCCGGCTAGGCGACATCTGTGCGAGAGCTTGGGAAGTGTATGGCCTCTAGGTCACCAGGGCCCTGAATCGATCACCCACTCCCCCCACCCTCCCACACACACTAAAATATAAAACTTGTTTTATATATATGTTTTTTTTTCCACTGCAACGTAGGAGCCCAGTGCCTGTTGGAAGTATGATCCCTCTGATCCCTCCCCACACTCTAGGCACGTAGCAAAAGCTCGGTGAGCACCTCGAGGGTGTGGGCTACAGTCTATTCCCAGCAGGGGCTGGCGGGTCCTGGACCCGAGGAGTCTGACTGGGCGCCACACCGTTCCACTCCCTCCGGGTGGGCAGTCGCAGGTAACGCCATCCCGTCCTGGTCTTGCGCTTTAGGTCCGGGATCCAGTCTCAGGAACCCGGGGGCCGCACCCCTTCACAGGTGTCTGGGAGGCGCTAGCATGTTGCCTGGCAACCAAACATCCGGAACACAGATGGAAGGGCGGAAGCCCACCTACTTGGCTTGAGAGGGGAATTTGAGGATTTACACTGCTCACTTTGGAGTAGACAGCACAGTCACTCTTGAACTTCCTTTTCTTTTCCTGCATATTAAATGACGTCACTATACAAATGTGTAAAACATACCTACTTGGAGGGAATATTTGTTGTAATTTTAAGTAACAGCAAAGCCTTTGCTGTTCAAGTCATAGCTTTGTGGGCTGTGAAATGACAAAGGTCAGAAACTCTGCTGGTGTGGTGTGGTTTCAGTGTTTCTCAGAATGAAGTCGGAGCAAAGGTTTTCCTGTGTGCTTATAATTAGCGCCATTGTGGTGTGGCACCTGCCTGCAATCCCAGTACTTGAGAGGAAAACACAGAACCAGAAGTTCAGGCCATACATAGTGAAGAATACAAGCCCAGCCTGAGCTAGTCGGCTAAAATTCCTTCTCTTGAGCAGACCAACAAGGCCTATCCTGTCCCAGCAGCTAACAGAAGATGTGTCCTCCAAAGGAGACTCTGGGGAGGGAATCGGTGAATTTAGACATGACATAAACAAGGAGTTGCTCATAGAGCCATGTGCGTTCGTCCCCAGGGTACACCTAGAAAACCTTTATGCAGCAAGAACGAAGACTTCGCTCACCCACCCCACTCCCTTAGTCTTCCCAGTTTACAGACTCTACCGCTTCCTCTTAGGAAGCCATTTGTAGTTATGGATAAAACTGCTTACTGCAATAGGTAGGGTAAATACTCAGATAAGGATCTCCAGTCCTCCCTGCCCCTTTATGAGTAGGTTAAGTCAACAAGCCAGCGGAAGTGATCTTTTGCCAGTAGACACTACGGAATGTGGCAAGATGGATTTGGTTTGGTTCAGAAGATAGTCCTGTACAACACCTATATAAGCTCTGTCTCAATAAATTAACAAACGAACTACTGAAGGACAAGGTTACTTAATTTAACTAGAGTTTTTTTTTTTGTTTTTTTTTTTTTTTTTGTTTGTATGTTTGTTTGTTTTTTTAATCCTTGTCATTCCATCTTTCCTCCAACTTGGCAGGTTAAATAATTCTAAAACTTATTTAATTGGCACCAATTTTCTGATGTACGAAAAGGAAACTATTGTGAAGTCATAGAGACATTCCGCACCGCTGAGACAAAAGCAGAGGAGAGGAGAAAGTCCACATTCATTTCTAGAGACCATAGCTCTTCTTCTCTGTGTTTAAAGCTGACTGTTTTCTTTAACAACTTTTGAAAAGTAATAAAAATACTGCTCTTTCCCCAAGAATAGAAGGAGTGAAAATGGCATGTCTACTGAATTAAATTATCCAATTAGAAGCTTTTAAAAAGCTTTGGTATAACTCTTCTACTAGCCTGTCTTTTCTGATAATTTTTTATTAATTTATTTACTTTATGTCTAGATTGTAACTTCCCCCTCCTCCCAGTCCCTCTCACCGCACCTCCTCCCACCCCTCCCCCTCTTTTTGCATAGACTAGCATTTCAGTTGTTTGAATGAATGCTTAATCAAGACAATTTTAAGTTTAGGTCAGTAAACTTGCATCAATTCAGTGTTTTTATTGCAACGTCCCATTAAGTTGCATAAATTTTAGTACTTCTTTTAGTATTTTTATTGCATTATTTATTTATTTATTTATTTATTTATTTATTTGTTTGTTTGTTTGTTATTTTATGTGCATGCGTGTTGTGGTCAGAGGACCACTTGCTAGGAGCTAGATTTCTCCTTTCACCAGGCAGGTTCTAGAGGTAAAATTTCTGTCATTGGCCTGGCTAGCAAGCACCTTTACTTTTATCTCACTGATTTTCAGTACATTTGAGAGCTCCAAAGTGTGTTGGTAAGATTTAGGTCTCTTTTCTTTCAAATGAAAAAATTAACTTGAGACAGAGATTAGAGAAGAAAACATAGGAAAGTATTTTTGCAACCTTGGGGTGAACAAAGAGTTCTAAGATAGAATATAGAAAGTAGAAACTCTGAAAAACTTGTCAAACTGGTCTTTATCGTAATGTAAAACCCTGTTCAACACAGAGTCAAACTGTAAGACACGCCAAAAACTGAAGAAAATAACCAGAATCCATCATCAGAAATGTATCAAGAATAAATCAAGATGGGGCTGGGGAAAAGACTCAGCAGTTAAGAGCACTGGTTGCTTTTCCAGAGGACCCAGGCTCATTCATAGCAATCACATGATAGCTCACAGATGGTTATCTGAAACCCCAGGTCCAGGGGATTGACCTTCTCTTCTGTTCTGAAGGCACCAGGCACACTGCAGAACACAGACAGACACACATGCATACAAAACACTCATATATGTGTGTGTGATAAAATATCCAAAATATGTTAAATAACAAATTGAGGGATGCTTTTAAATTTCAACATTAAAAATATGTCAAAGAATGGGCAAAAGGTTTAGACAAATACCTCACAAAAATATAACAAATGAAAATCAAAATGAAACAAAAAGTGAAAATGAAAAACGATGTATAAATGCCTCACTGGAAAAAGGAGACAAATTCAACACCGTTAATCATCAGAAAATTGCTAATGTCCACCCAATACCATTTCACAGTACTAAAATGGCAAAAACTAAGAATAAAGAAACTCAGGTGACCCTCCAGAGCTGGAGCTCCTAGGTGACGCTATCAGCGGCAGAGAGGGGAAGTGGTACATTTTTGAAGAACTGTTTAGCTATTCCTGTGCAGTGGTTCCTGCCAATTATCACTTTAACATAATCAGGAATCACTAAAAGGTGGGCATCTGACATTCCTGAGGGGGTTATCCTGATATTAGCTGTGATATATACCGATGTGGGACCCATTTTAATTGTGGGTGCAAGCATTCTCTGGGTAGGAGATTCTGAACTGTATAGGACAAAGAAAGTGAACCCAGCACTAGCAAACCAGTACTCACCTCCCCTCATTGTGGACGTCATGTGACCGGCTACTTCAAGTTCCTGCTGTCCACACTTCCTTTCACGATCACTGTACCTTGCACTGTGAGCGTAATTGACTCTTGAAATTACTTTTGCCAGAGTATTTTATCACAGCGATAAAGAACTGGGAAGTCTTACAGAGGGAAACATATTGGGACCGACCAATTTCCAAATATTTATACAGGAGAACTTAAGACTTATGTCCACAGATTTGTATAACGGGAAAGATGGATGTGACATACCCATACAGTGAAATGCTATTCATCCATAAGAAGAACCATGTTGCTTGATGTGCACAGAATGTGTTTCACAGGTGTGGTGCACAAAAGAAGGCAACACGGAGAGGTTTGAATCATGCGTCTGTTCACTTGGACAGTGAGATGACTCGGCAAGTAAAGGTGCTTACCGGCCCTGAACCCGACAACTTGAGCTCTATCTGGGACCTACAAGGTGGGAGGAGAGAACCAATTTCTGACTTTCTCACAAGGCACATGCATTCCCCAAATCCTACATACATACATGCATAAATGCAATTAAGAAATATTTAAGGCTCCCAGGACTCAATGGAGATGACCTTAGCCGAAATGCCCAACAGTGGGGAGATGGAACCTAAAGAGACTATCTCCAGTACAGATACAGGGCCCCAGAGGAGGAATGGGGACACCAACCTACCTTCAACTTTTTCAACCCCAAATTGCTCCTGTCTAAGAGAAATGCAGGGACAAAAATGGATCGAAGATCGAAGGGAAGGTTGACGAGTGACCTGCCCGACTTAGGATTCATCCTATGAGGAGGCATCAAACCCTGACACTAACTGCTGATGTTATGCTTACAGAGAGGAGCTTAGCATAGCTGTCCTTTGAGAGCCTTTATCAGCAGCTGACTGAGACAGATACAGATGCTCACAGTCAAACAGTGGACTGAGGTTGGGAAAGAGTTAGGGGAAGGATTAAAGGAATTGAAGGGGATGGTAACCCCACAGGAAGAACAACAGTGTCAAATAACCTGGACCCCTAGAAGCTCTTAGAGACTAAGCCATCAACCAAAGAGCATCAATGGCTGGTCTGAGACCCCAGGAACATATATAGCTAAGGACTACCTTGTCTGGCCTCAGTGGGAGAGGCTGTGCCTAATACTATATAGACTTGATGCCCTAGGAAGGAGAGATACAGAGGGGTATCCTCTCATAGGCAAAGGGAGGGGATGGGAGTAGGGGAGTAAAGAACTCTGCCAGAGGGATGGGGCTACATTTGAGATGTAAATAAAACAATTAATAATAATAGCAAATGTTTAAGCTACTTATGCTAAAGCTTATGTATAAGCAAAGCTAACCTAATTGTAATAGAAACTGAAATACCAATGGTTAAAGAGAGAAATGGTATGTAGACTACAAGATGTCCTAGGGAAGGGAGCTTTCTGGAATGATGTAAAGTTCTTCATGTCAGTCAGCATATATGTATTCATCTTTCAGAGCATTTCAACTACGTACTTGAAATCTAAATCTCAAAAAAAAAATTGCCACTTACACTGCAGCAATACTAAGTTTAAATAAGGAAAACTATTTGGATTGCTGATGTCTATGCCCAAGGGGTTTACTGCTCTAAATAGTAAAACCCTGGTTTCTGGGACATTATCTGTATCCTCTTGCTACATATATGTTGATTCCTCACAGTTGGTAGACATTGTGACTGGGGGGGAGTTTCAGTCAAGGTGAGTTGAAAACTATCTATGTACCTTTGTGATGTTGTTAATTGAATACTTACCAAGTGATACTGCTCTTGGCACCAGTGTAGAACAATGATCCAGTCTCTGGACCTCTTGCTTCCCGGAGTCCTCCTGTGTGGAAGAGACAAACAGTGAGGAGACATGCACGTGAAGCGTTGGCAGCTCCAGCCGACCATTAATACAGTGAAGACAAACTACTTAGAGAATGAAATAGGAGACCATATTTTACTCATTGCTGAGAACAAGTGTGTGTCACGTGTCGTCCAATTATCCTCTGCTCAGCTCCCTCACGATCACAAAATCAACCTCTTTTAGTCTTGTCGTACAGTGAAAATCCTTTTTGAAACATGAAAACCTGAAGCCACGTTTCACTTGCGCACATGATTTCCTCACACAGTCTCTTGGAGAGGACAGACGGACAGTTAGTTCGTCAGCCCATTAGACAACAGTTAAAAGCACAGGAGTGTGTGTTTAAAGAGGAGCACGGGGCACGGTGCAGAGCCGCTTCCGCCTCACTGGAGCTTCCGGTTGTCCTCCCGGCTTGAGTATCTAAGGAGTTAGCTAGTCAAGAACTCAGGGATTTCTATATCTCTAAGCTCAGAGGGACCTGTAAAATTAAGACTACATACCAATCCCATTTGTCACATCAGGCATAGTACAGGTCGTAAATGTTCATGCTCTAAAACTCTGGGACACCGGAACAGTTTCTGTTATCCAGTGGGCCCCATGATCACACTTCGCTGACTGTTTCATACAGTTACCACAGTACTGCTGCTTTTAATCAATTTGCATTTCTTTGGTTCTTATCAATAAAGAGACAGAGGAGTCGGCTTCTTTAGAGTTCTGGCTTTGTCTAACACAAGTGAAAAGCCTGAGAATTGCAGTACTCTTAGTTAAGGTCACAACTCTTGTTCAAACTCAGTTTGGTTTTTATTAAAAGCCAACCACTATATAAACTACATTCAATATATTCACTTTAAAAAGGTGAGATTATCCCTGTCTCTTCTAGTTTCTACTATGAACTTAGTACTACCCTGAAAAATACCAGTGCTACCCCTTAGAGAACACTGGAAGCTCAGGAGGGCGGCTTATTATCCTTGGTCATTGCCTATTTGGAAGCAAGACCTGAAGAGTACAAACATGATCTGCCAAGTGGCTTACTCATTGTAAGAATGGAATTTAAACCAGGAAACCCGAGTCATCCTTTCTGGGCTCATCATCTAACATCTCCTCCCCACGTGGGAGAGAAAGCCAAGCAGATAAAAGCTGTACTTGTGTTCATTTGCCTTAGGGAACAGTGACGGCAGTGACGGTAACTCCTGAAGGCAGGGGATGAACCTGAGGCAGAGAACTTCGCATGCTTGATTCTTGAACAGAGCAGAAATGGGGGGGGGGGAGTCAAAGATTATTATATAAATACTAACAGTCAATAAAAAGGTGGATGGGGTAAGTTATACAGGCGGAGGAGGAGGAGGAAGAGGAGGATTCTCATTCTCTTCCATATTCTAAAATACAAGATTAGTTAAGTATTTCTTGGCTGGAGATCAGTGTCTAAATGCCTGCCTAGGATGTGGGAGGCCTTGATTTCAATCCTTGGCACTACAAAGGCAAACAAACAAACAAAACCATCTTTTCTGTAGATTACATGATTCTTTTTATTATTATCATTTTTATTGGATAGTCTCTGTATTTACATTTCAAATGTTATCCCTGTTCCCCCTTCTCTCATCCCCCTCCCTATCCCCTTGCTTCCATGAAGATACTACCCAACCACCCACTCCCACATCAGCACCCTGGCATTCCCCTACACTGGAAAAATGAGCCTTTACTGGAACAAAGGCCTCTCCTCTCACTGATGCCAGACAATGCCATCCTCTGCTGCATATGCTCCTGGAGCCATGGGTCTCTCCATGTGTGTTCGTTTGTTGTTTTAGTCCCTGGGAGCTCTGGGGAGTTTTGTTGGTCGATATTGTTGTTCTTCCTGTGGGGTTGCAAACCCTTTCAGCTCTTACAAACCTTTCTCTAGCTCCTCCATTAGGGTCCCCATGCTCAGTCTGATGGTTAGCTGCAAGCATACTCAATGGTATCAGTATGGCTTTGGCAGAGCCTCTGAGGAGGCATTCATATCAGGCTCCTGAAATAGTGGCATTCTTGGCATCAACAATAGTGACTGGTTTTGGTGGCTGCATATGGGATGGATCCCCAGGTGAGGCAATCTCTGGATTATCTTTTCTTCAATCCATGCTTCTTTATTTTTTTTCTAAATCCCTGTATTTCTTCTTGTGAGTATTTTGTCCTCCCTTCTAAGAAGGACTGAGGCATCCACATTCTGGCCTTCCTTCTTTTTTGAGCTTTATAAGGTCTGTGAATTGTTTCTTGGTATTCAGAGCTTTTAGGGGTAAGTATCCAATTATCAGTGACTGCATACCATGTGTGTTCTTTTGTGACTGAGTTGCTTCACTCAGGATGATAGTTTCCAGTTCCACTCATTTGCCTAGGAATTTCATGAAGTCATTGTTTTTAATAGTTGAGTAGTACTCCATTGTATATATGTACCACAATTTCTGTATCCATTCCTCTGTTGAAGGACATCTGGGTTCTTTCCAGCTTCTGGATATTATAAATAAGGCTGCTGTGAACATGGTGGAGCATGTGTCATTGTTATGTGTTGGAGCGTCTTTGGGGTATATGCTCAGGAGTGGTATAGCTGAGTTCTCAGGTAGTACTATGTCCAATTTTCTGAGGAACTGCCAGGCTGATCTCCAGAGTGGTTGTGTCAGCTTGCTATTCCACCAACAAAGTTTCTGTAAGGCAAAGGACACTGTCAATAGGACAAAATGACAACCAACAGATTGGGAAAAAGTCTTTACCAGTACTACAACCAATAGTGGGCTAATATCCAATATATACAAAGAACTCAAGAAGTCAGACTCCAGAGAATCAAACAATTCTATTAAAAAATGGGGGACAGAGCTAAACCAAGAATTCTCAGCTAAGGAATACTCAATGGCTGAGAAGCACCTAAAGATATGTTCAACATCCCTAGTCATCAGGGAAATGCAGACCAAAACAACCCTGAGATTCCACCTCACACCACTCAGAATGTCTAAGATCCAAAACTAAGGTGACATCAGATGCTGACCAGAATGTGGAGATTGCATGAGTCTGTACAGTTGTTAGGGACACAAGCTGGACAAATCAGAATTTGAGTCTTAGCTCTGTCATTGAATGGGGCTATCTAGAATCCTCTGTACTTGTTCTCAGTGCCTTAAGAATAAACCACCTTCTGTTCTCGAAAGATTAAAAAGTAAGGTGGTACACTCAGTGTGGCTGGCTAACAAAAGATGTTCAAAAATACCTGCTGTTTCTGTTGACAGCCGTTTGTGCCGCACCCAAAGATGGCGCCAGCTTCCCGCCGATGACTCAGCAAACAGAGCTGTTGCCCAGCCTGAGAGACGTAGTGCGCATGTACCACAGACGTCACAGCCCGCTGTCGGAGCATGCTAATGAGCTACTGGAGGGCGCACCAATCAGGTAGCAACACGAGTCTCCTGGGCATTTATAAGCAGTGCATTTTTCTTCCATATGGTCCCCTGCTCAGAGTGTTGTACAATAAAGGTTGTTCGCAGAAGAATCCTGTTGTCGCACGCCATTCCTGCTGGCGGGACGTGGGGCGCACGGCATGTTTCATTTTCTCTCTTCTTTCTGTATGGTTCTTATCACATAAAGCTTTGTATACCTAGTTACCTGGGCGTGCCTTATCTTCCCCACTCACTAGACTTTGAGCTCTGTAATGATGGAGGCAGCAGCTTACTCACATCTGTTCCCCCGGATGTAGTCCTTACTCAGGCACTTGAAAAACTAGACATTGGCTGTTACTCTTTACTACCCAGCAAGCACTCAGTATTTTGATAAACAAAACCACCCCAAAATTCCCAGTGATCTCCCTCTTGATGGGGTGGACACTTCTATTTTTTTTTTTTTTTTTTTTTAGCTGTCTTTCTAGACCATTTGATTAAATTAGTAGCCTTCTGCTTCAGACGGGCAATCTTCTGAGGGTTTACTGGGCTCTTTTCACCATTCTTCTGAGGCTTATTTTTGTCATGATCAGCTTGTGTTATGCATGCTTACCCTATCCCAAGCAGCAACCTTCCTTCTGTCACCAGCACACCCATGCTCCACAGTGGCAGATCCCTAGCATGGCTGTCTACACATGCTATCCAGTCAAGAGAGTCCCCACATACAGCAAGGGCCCATAAGATTATAATGTGCCTGGGCCAGGAACATATATAGCTGAAGAGAAGCCAAGAGAAGGGGGAAATAGCAGGAACATTGAAAGTAACCTTAAGATGACTCACGGTTGACAGGGTTAGAAGAAGCTTTAGCAGACCTCAGTGAACCCTTTCAAACGTGAAAATGGGGCTGGCAAGGATTGCCCAGTGGGGAAAGAAGCTTGCTACCAATCCTAAATGCTGCCAATTCTGACCGACCTGGGTTTAAACTCCACACTGGGGTAAGAACAAACTCCCACAAATTACCATCTGACCTCTACATGTTGATACATGAACAATATACACACACAAGCCCACATACAAATGAAAACACAAATTTGTAAAAATATAGAAAATATGGAACTAACCCTGAAACATTGTCATTAATAGAACACCCATGCTACTCTACCTACTTAGAAGCAAACCTAAAATAAAAAGAAATAGGAAAACCAGGAAACCCCACAAAAGACACAAGTCTGAAGTGGCACCTACTGACAGAGCGCCCCAGGCACATCCTTCAGGGCTTGTTACAGAAAAGATCTTGTTCTCCAGGAAGTGACAGCTCGGTTTGTGATACTGCCTGAACCTCCCAACAGACAAGGCGTGAAGGCAAAAGCCAGTGATATAGATTATCCCAATTTTATATTAGCCTAGGTGAGTTTGTGTGTTTGTTTCTTTAAAAAAAATAGTTTTCTTAAATTATAATTTAAAAAAGTCTAAAGAGTCATGATATAATAAAAGAAAAATATTCTGTACCCAATACAAAATGTATATATAATTTTAAGACTTATTTTATTATTTTCTTATGTGTATTAATATGCAGCTCTGTGTGTTTATATACACACAATGCACACCTGTGTGCCCTGGTGCCCACAGAGGACAGTTCCAGCAATGCATATATTCTAAGCTCAGCATCTTCCAAAAACTCCAAAGTTTTTAAAAATACAAAAGGCTATAAAGTAAAAAAAAAAAAAAAAAAAAGTTATAACAGGAGCCTAGAGTAATGACTGAACAGTTAAGAGTGTACTGTCCTTGCAAAGGACTTGAGTTTAGGATCTAATGGTCTCTCCTGGTGACCTCAGGTGCTGGCACTCTGAGTACACGTACCCATGCATACACACAAATAACTTAAAATTTTAAACTCTTTTTAATTGAAGAAGCAAAAATTACTTTACTATTGGGGGGGAATTGCAATTACATGTGGCGTAGCTCAGGTGCAGTAGGGCTGCACACTATAGCCCAGGTTTTTAGTACTCTCTACCATCCAGGTGTGTTAGTAAGCACACACTACAATGTTTGCATAACCACAAAGTCACAATTGTACCGCCTCTAAAAAAGAATCCTTGTTTTGTTGGACAGGTGTATAGGAATCTGTGTTTTATTTAATTCCAGTGAGTGTGTAGGTTTGCATGGTCACAGAAACTGTCAGAATCTGTTAGAGTGTAACAAACACATATGGTCTGGTCAGACAATGAAATACTGCATCGTGTCAGAATCATGGAAACAAAGTACTAACTAAAAGAGGCCAAACAAATACGTTTATTTTGTTGAGCAGTCTGTTCTGCCTTTGTGAATTCTCAAAAAAGGAAACAGTTTTACTCAGGATGGCCATTATCTTTGAAGAACAAAGGGGGGAAATTTCAAAAACAGAGATGGACTGTGGACACAACTAGTTCTGATGCCTGGGTGCTGTTTACACAGGCACATTTATTCTTCAATAAAGATGCCACATTTCATTTGTGGACTTCCACACATTCTGTACTTCAATAAATGATTCATTCTAAAAAAATAATAGCAATCTATTTTGTAATAAATACATCTCATCTTGGAGGCTTTTTTATCCACATAAACATTTTATATTTTACTATATATTTCATTTACATTTTCAGTAACTCCTCTACTCATTTGGGGGGGGGGGCTGGAAGTCTGAGGTTAGTAGCTGAGTACTATTTGTCCTTTGGTTCCCTGAAAATCTTCACATATAGTAGGCACTTAATAAATACTACATTGAAATAAAAAAAATACAGAGTATATTGAAAAGCTTTATAAGACATTTTAAGCAGACATATGATCAAACAGTTACTTCTGACTTACCTTTTCCAACCAACCTTACTCTCTTTATAATATATGATAAATGTGAATATTTATTGAAATAAGTATTTTAAAAACTGTGAGAATTCCCCTACTGATGCTCTAGAAAATAACTTTTTAATATGGGTATGGGTTATCTGTGTAAAGACTCCAAAGGCAGCAGCAAGATACTATTTTACTTATCAACATACAAAATTGCCATCCAGCTACCCTGCCAAGGAACACAGAGTCTGCTCCCTGGGTGAAGTATCCTCTCTCCTTCAATGGTGTACATGTTTCTGTCCACCCATCTCCTGGGCTTTCCTCCTGTCTTTGTCTTGCAGAGACCCATAGCTATAATCTGCGAGCTTGAATTTACAGAGAGTCAGATGAGAAAGAACAGCTTTGGTGACCATATGCCATGAATAAGATTCGGAGCTTTTGCAGACAGGAACACATAGGCTTGCCCTTAAAACTAACAATGCTAGCCAAGTGACCAAATAGGGCTCCGTTATGCATTTTACAGATGACAGCTTTGTGTGAACACCAGCCTTCAGAGTGCTTCTTCTCCACAGCAGTTTGGATCCGAGGCTTTTCTCTGACCTTTCATATAACCCCACACAAACCCTTGCATAGGTCCATAAGATGAAGCTGAAACAGTCTCTTCAAAGTACTGCCTCTTAAATTTTGAGGGCCTTGAAAACCTAGTCTTCATTTAAAAATAATCAAATTCTAGCATATTACCTAGAATAAAGTTAACACTGAAATAAAATTATGTATTTGAATAAAGGAATTAATTATAGACTCAACCCATCATATTTCTAATTAAACAAGACTCTGTGCTTGGAGATGAACTATGAATACAGAAATCTAAATTTGAGGTGAAAGTCTAACAGTACAATTAAATTTGGCATCTCGGAAGCATAAGACTCAATTTTGTTTTTAGTAATATAAGATGCCCCAAAAATTCTATCAGTGCAAAGAACAGAGAGAGAGTGCTTGAGAGAGCTAGAGTGAAAGAGCAAGAGAGAGCGTGAGAGGGAGAGAGAGAGAGGACATTATTCTAAAATCTCTGTAAATAAACAGCTGGAAGATTGCAAGAAAATCACCTCCCCGGAGATAATGCACACTGGGCATGACAGTAGCATGTGATACTCTTTGGAAATATAGAGCCATTGGCTTTAACTGGCAGCATATGAGAGTTAGGAGGGAAAACCTGGGCTTGTATAAGATGGGAAATCTAAGTGATATAATATGTTAGCATAAGTTGGGGTTCTAAAGGTACTATTCTAATTGGAGGATGCCCTTAGGGGAAACTCCTGCCACACACATGCTGATCTCAATCTTCTATAGAATAAAGCTGGGACATTTTTCTCACAAGGTGGTGTGCACAGAAAATTTCCACCATAGCATTCTCTCCTCTGGATGTTTACAGTCTGACGACTTCTCCAGAGACTGCTTCTATCAAAATTAACTAAGCCTTGAGGGTTGGTGAGATGGCTCAGTGGTTAAGAGCATGGGCTGCTCTTCCAGAGGTTCTGAGTTCAATTTCCAGCAACCACATGTTGGTTCACAACCATCTGTAATGGAATCTGATGTCCTCTTCTGTTGTGTCTGAAGACAGCTACAGTGGTACTCACATATATAAAACAAATCTCTCTCTCTCTCTCTCTCTCTCTCTCTCTCTCTCTCTATATATATATATATATATTAGCTAAGCCTGCCTCCATGATCCATCTTGTATACCATAAACTGTAACAACCCCAACTTTCTGTTCAACTGTATATAGTAAGTTAACAGACCTTCAGGGTGTTGCTGAAGTTTCTTCATCTGAGAGCCTGGTCCACCTGACCTCAACTCTTCTGTCTTTTCTTCATTCCCCTGCTGCCCCCAACTCCAATCCTTGGAGCTGAGCAAGAACTTGACACTAGAAAATAAAATGATCAGATAAATAGAATCAGAGCTAATATAGAAACAAAAAGTATAACTAAGATTAAAAATCTAAAGACCAAACTAAGTATCAGATTACTCATAAAAAAAGTTTCTAAAATGGAAACCACGTATTACAGCACAAAGTTACTAAAGCCTGGGTGGACACAAGACAGAAACAAGTGAAGAAGTCCATAATGTACTTTTCCCAAATATAGATATGTTACTCTGTTAAGACTATCACAACAAAACACCAAAAAGACTTTGTGTCTTTTGACAGAAATTTATTTTTTCTTTGATCTGCAAATTAGACGGTCAAGATTAAGGTTCTGCCCACTGGTCCCAGATGAAGCTTCTCCTCCTGGCTTGTAGACAGCTGTCTTCGGTCTGTGTCTCCAAACACGCTTTCCTCTGTGCACGTGGAGGGCGGTAGATGCAGAGACAGTCCTTTGGTCTCTTGTGAGGACACCAGATGTACTGAACTATATCCTTCCATATGTCCTCATTTGACTTTGATTAACTACCAAAGGTCGCATCATCGTGTGCAGTTACACTGGGATTAGGGCTTTAACACCTGACTGTTGGAAGGACACATTCTGTTCATAAGAGGCAAGACTAACAATAAGACAGAATAAAACAGAGAACAAACTTTTAGGTAACTTTAAAATATAAGGCAATATAAATGAAAAGAAATACATGCTTAGACTTGTAGCACTGTAATAACAGTACATCAAAGATAAAAATAAGATTAAGTCAGATAACGGGGCAGACTATCTACAAAAGAACCTCTATTTGACTGATAGCCAACTTGGCACACTTAAGTAAAAGACAACAAAATGGTTTCTTACATCAACTTAAATCTTAAATCAATAAAAGTATTAATGACTAAAGTCTCAAGACATATTAATAGTAGAGTAATGAGTATTATTGAACACAGCACCCAGGAAGCAGAAAGCTTACATTCCTTCCAAATTCCGATGGCAATATACCTGGCAAATATGGATTCTCTATGAACTATATTACTGCACACTTTAGAGGAATGACACCAGAGAATTTGATCTCTAAAACTTTAAATTAGTGAGCATTCAAAAATAAGGACTTTTCTGTGCCAAAAATATATTAGAACATTTCTTACAAGACATAAAAACTAATACTTCAAAATGATTTATAACATTGTCAAACTTTGTGGAATCCTGCAGCATGCTACAGAGAGGCATCAATTGGTGGCTTCTTTTCCTTCTGCTTTTTTTGTTTTTTGTTTTAGACAATTTCTCACTGTTGTGTAGGCTAGCCTTAAATGGGGTTCAGAAACAATGCTTCTACCCCAATCTTCAGAGAAGCTGGAGCTAAATCTGCCTCCTGACAAAGCAGGAAACTCACAGCAGTAAAAAGAGAGAAAGAGGGTGTGGCAATAACACCCTGAACTCCCAGCAAGATGACACAGAAGGGTTTAGGGTGTAGCTACATAGGAAAACCTTGTCTCAAGGCGGGAGAAGGAAAAAAATTCAATGAAATTGGTCAACACCCCACAAAACAAAAACAAAAAAAATTATATCAATATTTAGAATGTAAAGAAAGGTATCACAGAGCCACAATTAAAGGGATAATGAAAGCATAGAAAAACTTGGTAAATAAACATAAAACTTTTATTTATTTTTTTGAACAACTTTATTTAAAAAAAACAAAGATAAATGTACAAATCTTAAGCGTTTTTTGCATAAAAGTATACGAATACATTTTTGTCAGTGCTTGGCTTTTTTTTTTTAAACGACTTTATTTTACAAAACAAAGATAAATGTAAAGATTTTAAACATTTTTTTGCTTAAAATTATACATTTTTGTCAGTACTGTTTTTTCAGACATTAAAATAATTTTTACATAAAACCATGTGAATATATTTTTAGTCAGTACTTGATTTTTTTCAAGGGCTTGACAGTATGCATTGAAAACCTAATAGTTACAATAAGCGTAAAGTACATGCAAAACAAAATGCAACATGGAAATAGTCAAAGTCTTCTTGTTTTGTAAATATATATATATATATATATATACATATACATATATATATATATATATATATATATATATATATATATATATAGTTTTCTTTATTTCTTGGACTTCATACAGTCTGTGAGTTGTTTCTGGGGGAGTGCAAGCCTCTGGGGTTAGCATCCCACTATCAGTGATTGCATATTATGTCTGTTCTTTTGTGACTGGGTTATCTCACTAAGGATGATATTCTCTAGATGCAGCCATTTTCTTAAGAATTTGGTTAAGTCATTGTTTCTGGTGGCTGAGTAGTATTCCATTGTGTATATGTACCACAATTTTTGTATCCATTCATCTTCTGAAGGACATCTGGGTTCCTTCCAGCTTCTGGCTATTATAAATAGAGCCGCTATGAACATTGTGGTGCATATATCTTTGTTGTGTATTAAAGTGTCTCTGGGGTATATGCCCAGAAGTGGAATAGCTGGGTCTTCAGGTAGTACTATATCCAATTTTCTGAGGTATCGCCAGACAGATTTCCAGAGTGGTTGTATTAGCTTGCATCCCCACCAACAGTGGAGAAGTGTTCCTCTTTCTCCACAGCCTCTCCAGCATCTGCTGTCATCTGAGTTTTGGATCTTGGCCAATCTGACTGGTGTGAGGTGGAATCTCAGGGTTGTTTTGATTTGCATTTCCCTGATGGCTAAGGATGTGGAGCACTTCCTCAGATGTTTCTCTCGGCCATTCTGTGTTCCTCAACTGAAAACGTTTTGTTTAGCTCTGTACCCCATTTTTTTAATAGGGTTATTTGATTCTCTGGTGTCTAGCTTTTTGAGTTCCTTGTACACCTTGGATATTAGGCCTCTATCTGATGTGGTGTTGGTAAAGATCTTTTCCCATTCTGTTGGTTGCCGTTTTGTTTTCTTGACGATGTCCTTAGCCTTACAGAAACTTTGCAATCTCATTAAGTCCCATTTGTTAATCTTTGACCTTAGAGCTTGAGCCATTGGTGTTTTGTTCAGGAAATTTTCTCCTGTGCCTATGTGTTCTAAGGTTTTCCCTACTTTCTCATCTAATAGTTTCAGTGTATCTGGTTTAATGTGGAGATCTTTGATCCACTTACACTTGAGCTTTGTACAAGGAGATAAGAACGGGTCTATTTTCATTCTTTTGCATGCTGAGTGCCAGGTGGACCAGCACCATTTGTTGAATAGGCTGTCCTTTTTCCATTGAATGTTTACTGCTCCTTTGTCAAAAATCAGGTGACCATATACATGAGGGCTCATTTCTGGATCTTCTATTCTATTCCATTGATCCACATGCCTATTTCTGTACCAGTACCATGCAGTTTTCAGCACAATTGCCTTGTAATATAGCTTGAGGTCAGGGATAGTGATTCTGCAGATGTTTTCTTGTTGTTGAGGATGAACTTCGCTATTCTAGGTCTTTTGTTATTCCATATGAAATTGCACATTAATCTTTCCAATTCCATGAAGAACTGGGTTGGAATTTTGATGGGGATTGCGTTGAATCTGTAGATTGCTTTTGGTAGGATGGCCATTTTTAAGATGTTGGTTTTTCCAATCCATGAGCATGGGAGATCTTTCCATTTTCTGAGATCCTCCTCAATTTCTTTCTTTAGAGGTTTGAAGTTCTTGTCATACAGGTCCTTCACTTGCTTAGTTAGAGTCACACCAAGGTATTTCATAGTTTTTGTAACGATTGTGAAGGGTACCTTTTCCCTAATTTCTTTCTCCACATGTTTGTCCTTTGAGTATAGGAAGGCTACTGATTTGTTTGAGTTAATTTTGTATCCAGCCACTTTGCTGAAATTGTTTATCAGCTGTAGGAGTTCTCTGGTGGAATTTTTGGGGTCACTCAAGTACACTATCATGTCATCGGCAAAGAGTGATGTTTTTATCTCTTCCTTTCTGATTTGTATCCCCTTGATCTCCTTTTGCTGTCTAATTGCTCCGGCCACGACTTCCAGTACTATGTTGAATAGGTAGGGGAAGAGTGGGCAGCCTTGTCGAGTCCCTGATTTTAGTGGGATTGCTTCAAGTTTCCCACCATTAAGTTTGATGTTGGCAGTTGGTTTTCTGTATATTGCTTTTATTATGTTTAAGTATGGGCCTTGGATTCCTGTTCTTTCCAGGACTTTTAACATGAAGGGGTGTTGGATTTTGTCGAATGCTTTCTCAGCATCTAGTGAGATGACCATGTGATTTTGGTTTTTGAGTTTGTTTATATGGTGGATTACGTTGATGGATTTTCTTATGATAAACCATCCCTGCATCCCAGGGATGAAGCCTACTTGGTCATGATGAATGATCATTTTGATGTGTTCTTGGATTCGGTTTGCAAGGATTTTGTTGAGTATTTTTGCATCAATGTTCATAAGTGAGATTGGTCTGAAGCTCTCTTTCCTTGTAGGGTCTTTGTGTGGTTTAGGAAGGAGGGTTATTGTAGCCTCAAAAAATGAGTTGGGTAATACTCCATCTGATTCTATCTTTTGGAATAGTTTGGCGAGTATTGGTGTTATATCCTCAATAAATGTCTGATAAAATTCTGCACTGAACCCGTCTGGACCTGGGCTTTTTTTGGTTGGGAGGCTTTTGATGACTTCTTCTATTTCTTTAGGTGTTATAGGGTTATTTAGATGGTTTACTTGGTCCTGGTTAAACTTTGGGACCTTGTATCTGCCTAGGAATTCGTCCATTTCCTCCAGATTTTCCAATTTTGTGGAGTATAAGTTTTTGTAGTAGGATCTGATGATTTCTTGAATTTCCTCAGTTTCAGTTGTTATGTCGCCACTTTCCTTTCTGATTTTGTTAATTTGGATACTCTCTCTTTGCCCTCTAGTTAGTCTGGCTAGGGGTTTATCAATCTTGTTGATTTTCTCAAAGAACCAACTCTTGGTTTTGTTGATTTTTTCAATGGTTCTTTTTGTTCCTATTTGGTCTATTTCTGCCCTAATTTTGATTATTTCTTGCCGTCTACTCTTTTTGGGTATATCTGCTTCCTTTTGTTCTAGGGCTTTTAGCTGTGCTGTCAGGTTGCTGATGTGAGCTCTCTCCAGTTTCTTTTTGGAAGCACTTAGGGCTATGAGTTTTCCTCTCAGTACTGCTTTCATTGCATCCCATAGGTTTGGGTATGTTGTGTTTTTGTTTTCGTTGAATTCTAGAAAATCCTTAATTTCTTTCTTTATTTCTTCTTTGACCCTGCTATCCTTTAACAGAGCATTGTTTAGTTTCCATGTGTATGTGGGCTTTTTGTTGTCTTTGTTGTTGTTAAAGACCAGCTGTAGACCATGGTGATCTGAGAGGATGCATGGGAGTATTTCAATCTTCTTATGTCGATGGAGGCTCGTTCTGTGTCCAATTATGTGGTCAATTTTCGAGAAGGTGCCATGGGGTGGTGAGAAGAAGGTGTATTCTTTTACTTTGGGATAATATGTTCTGTATATGTCTATTAATTCTAGTTGGTTCAAAGTCTCTGCTAGTTTTGCAGTGTACTTGTTCAGTTTCTGTTTCCCTGATCTGTCTATTGGTGAGAGTGGGGTATTAAAGTCTCCCACTATTATTGTGTGGGGTAAAATGTATTTTTTGAGCTTTAGTAGGGTTTCTTTTATTAATGTGGGTGATTTTTTATTTGGAGCATATATGTTAAGGATTGAGAGTTCCTCCTGACAGATTTCCCCGGTAATGAGTAAAAAGTGTCCTTCCTTATCTTTTTTGATAAGTTTTGGTTGGAAATTTACTGTATTCGATATTAGAATAGCCACTCCAGCTTGCTTCTTGGAGCTGTTTGCTTGGAAATTTTTTTCCCACCCTTTTACTCTGAGATAGTGTCTGTCTTTGTCTCTGAGTTTCCTGTATGCAGCAAAAGGCTGGATTTTGTTTATGTATACAGTCTGATAGTCTATGTCTCTTTATTGGGGAGTTGAGACCATTTATGTTAATAGATAACAAGGAGTAGTTGCTTCTGTTTCCTGCCATTATTGCTTTTTTGGGTTGAGTTGTGTCTGTGTTTTTTTCTTCTTTTAGTGTTCTTGTTTAGGAGTTTTCTTGTTTTTACTAGGCTGTATTTTCCCTCATTGTATTGGGTTTTCCACCTATAATTTGTTGTAGTGCTGGGTTTGTGGTTAGATATTGTGTGAATTTAGATTTGTCTTGAAATATCTTCGTCTCTCCATCGATGGTGATTGATAGTTTTGCTGGGTATAGCAGCTTGGGCTGGCACTTGTGCTCTCGTAAGGAGTGCATGATGTCTGTCCAGGCTCTTCTAGCTTTCATAGTCTCTGTTGAGAAATCAGGTGTGAGTCTGATTGGCCTGCCTTTATATGTTACCTGACCTTTTTCCCTTACTGCTTTTAGTATTCTTTCTTTACTTTGGGAACTTGATGTTTTTACTATTATGTGTCGGGAGGTATTTCTTTTCTGGTCCAACCTATTTGGAGTTCTGAAGGCTTCTTTTATGCTCGTGGTCATCTCATTCTTGAGGGTAGGGAAGTTTTCTTCTATGATTTTGTTGAAGATATTTACTGTGCCTCTTAGTTGATACTCTTCTCCCTCTTCTATTCCTATTATCCTCAGGTTCGGTCTTCTCATTGTGTCTTGGATTTCCTGGACATTTTGGGTTAGGAGCTTTTTGTTTTTTGCATCTTCTCTGGCTGTTTTGTCTATGTTTGCAATGTTGTCTTCTGCCCCCGAGATTCTCTCTTCGATCTCTTGTAATCTATTGGAAATGCTTGCTTCTGTGACTCCTGATTTCTTTTTTTGGTGTTCTGACTCTAGGGTTATCTCTTTTAGTGTTTGCTTTATTGTGTCAATCTCTGTTTTAATTTCCCTCTTCCATTCCTTTATTTCTTTGGTTCTGTTTTCCTCTAGTTCTTTGATTTCTTTGAGTGTTTTTCTTGTTTCTTCTTTAAAAGCTTCTGAATCTTTTTGCTTTTCCTCCCTATCTTGTTTAAGTATCTCTATTAGCATCTTGAGGTATGATTTCAGGTCTGTGTCTTCTTTTTCTGGAGTGTTTGGAATTCCGATGTTTGCTGTTATGGGAGAGCTGGGCTCTGGTGTTGCTAGATTGTCTTGGTTCCCTTGGGATATACTCTTTCTCTTTCCTCTTGCCATTTTGTTGTCAGTGATATGTTCTTGCCTTTTCCTTGTCTCTGGTCTGTGTCTCTGGTTCTCCACTGGTTCAGGTGTCAGATGGGTCGAGCCCTGTTTTATGCCTCAGAGTCGTCGGGTGTGAGCAGAAGTTCCAAAGTTCTGTTTCTGTTTGCTGGATCAGGCACAGCAGGGCAGGGCAAGGCAGGGGGTGCACTTTCCCTGTGCACTCCGCAGAGATCTCTCTGCTCCCCTGAGATCTAGGTCTCCCACTCACCAGTTGCTCAGCCTCTATGAGCCACCGTTCCGCGTGGCAGGTAGGCCAGGCTCTGCTCTGCGTCTGGAAGTCGCCTCCGGGTGGAAACAGAAGTTCTAATTTTCTGTTCCCAATCGCAGTTGCTCAGCCTCTATTGGCTTTTTTTTTTTTAAAGGTTTGATAGTATGCGTTAAGATCTTACTAGTTACAATGAGCATAAAGTACATGTAAAACAGGATATAACCTGGAATTAGTCAAAATTTTCTTGGTGTGTAATGATTAAGCATAATGTTTTTTTTCCTTTGAACTTCATACAGGGTGTGAGTTGTTTCTGGGGTGTTCAGAGCTTTCTGGGGTTAGAATCCAATTATCAGTGACTGCATATTATATCTGTTCTTTTGTGACTGGGTTATCTCACTCAGGATGATATTCTCTAGATGCATCCATTTTCTTAAGAATTTTATAAAGTCATTGTTTCTGATAGCTGAGTAGTACTCCATTGTGTCTATGTACCACACTTTTGTATCCATTCATCTACTGAAGGACATTTGGGTACTTTCCAGCTTCTGGCTATAAATAGAGCTGCTATAAATATTGTGGTGTATGTGTCTTTGTTGTATATTGGAGCGTCTCTGGGGTAAATGCCCAGAAGTAGAATAACTGGGTCTTCAGGTAGTACTATGTCTAATTTTTTGAGGAATCACCAGACTGATTTCCAGAGTGGTTGTACCAGTTTTAAAACCCACGAACAGTAAAGAAGTGTTCCCCGTTCTCCACATCCTCACCAGCATCTTCTGTCATCTGAATTTTTGATCTTGGCCAATCAGACTTGTGTGAGGTGGAATCTCAGGGTTGTTCTGATTTGTATTTTCCTGATGGCTAATAATGTCGAGCACTTTCTTAGATGCGTCTCAGCGATTCGATATTCCTGAATTGAGAACTTTTTGTTTAATTCTGTACCCCATTTTTAAATAAGGTTGTTTGGTTCTCTGGTGTCTAGCTTCTTGAGTTCTTTGTATACCTTGGACATTAGGTCTCTATCTGAAGTGGGGTTGGTAAAGATCTTTTCCCACTCTGTTGGTTGCTGTTTTGTTTTCTTGACAGTGTCCTTAGCCTTACAGAAACTTTGCAATCTCATTAAGTCCATTTGTCAATCTTTGATCTTAGAGCATGAGCCATGGGTGTTCTGTATAGGAAATTTCCTCCTGTGCTTATGTGTTCTAAGGTTTTCCCTACTTTCTCATCTAATAGTTTCAGTGTACCTGGTTTAATGTGGAGATCTTTGATCCACTTGCACTTGAGCTTTGTACAAGGAGATAAGAACGGGTCTATTTTCATTCTTCTGCTTGCTGAGTGCCAGTTAGACCAACACCATTTGTTGAATAGGCTGTCCTTTTTCCATTGAATGTTTACAGCTCCTTTGTCAAAAATCAGGTGACCATATATGCGAGGGCTCATTTCTGGATCTTCTATTCTATTCCATTGATCCACGAGCCTATTTCTGTACCAGTACCATGCAGTTTTCAGCACAATTGCCTTGTAATATAGCTTGAGGTCAGGAATAGTGATTCCCACAGATGTTTTCTTGTTGTTGAGGATGGATTTCGCTATTCTAGGTCTTTTGTTATTCCAGATGAAATTGCACATTGATCTTTCCAACTCAATGAAGAATTGGGGTGGAATTTTGATGGGGATTGCAATGAATCTGTAGATTGCTTTTGGTAAGATGGCCATTTTTAAAATGTTGATCCTTCCAATCCATGAGCATGGGAGATCTTTCCGTTTTCTGAGATCTTCGTCGATTTCCTTCTTTAGAGGTGTAAACTTCTTGTCATACAGTTCCTTCACTTGCTTAGTTAGAGTCACATCAAGGTATTTCATATTTTTTGTGACTATCCTGAAGGGTATCTTTTCCCTAATTTCTTTCTCCACATGTTTGTCCTTTGAGCAGAGGAAGACTACTAATTTGTTTGAGTCAATTTTATATCCAGCCACTTTGCTGAACTTGTTTATCAGCTGTAGGAGTTCTCTGGTGGAATTTTTGGGGTCACTTAAGTACACTATCATGTCATCTGCAAATAGTGATGTTTTTACTTCTTCCTTTCCAATTTGTATCCCTTTGATTTCCTTTTGCTGTCTAATTGCTCCGGCCAGGACTTCCAGTACTATATTGAACAGGTAGGGGGAGAGTGGACAGCCTTGTCAAGTTCCTAATTTAATGGGATTCCTTTAAGTTTCCCACCTTAAGTTTGATGTTGGCTTTGGTTTGCTGTATATTGCTTTTATCATGTTTAGGTATGGGCCCTGGATTCCTGTTCTTTCCAAGAATTTTAACATGAAGGGGTATTAAATTTTGTCAAATGCTTTCTCAGCATCTAGTGAGATAACCATATGATTTTTTTCTTTGAGTTTGTTTATATGGTGGATTACATTGATGCATTTCCATTTATTAAACCATCCCTGCATCCAGGGATGAAGCCTACTTGATCATGGTGAATGATTGAACATAAAACCTTTAAAAATGAAAGGAACAATGTCATAGGAAAATATTAGCAATTGTAGCAGATTAATGTGTCACTAGCGTGTGGTAAGCTGAAAATTCACTTAGAATTTTCAGCCATACCACAAATGGTATCTCCTTCTTTACCTCAGAAATTTGTTTGAATTAATTCCTGATTGTCAAAAGTTTCACCCTGAGCCTGTAAAGTTATGGTGAAACATAAAATGTCATCTGAGGACAGATGTGAGGGAAAGGACTTTTGGCCCCTGCCTGGGAAGGCTGTACACATCATGGAATTATTTTGGAGTCTTAGGAGAGCACCTCCACTGTTCATTTGATTTGTGCAACCCCAGAAACAGAATTCCATTTGTGTTCTGGTCAGGAAATTTTACCCAGTGCCCATGTGTTCAAGGCTCTTCCCCACTTTCTCTTCTATGAGTTTGAGTGTATCTGGTTTTATGTGGAGGTTCTTGATTCAGTTGGACTTGAGATTTGTACAGGTTGATAAACATGGATCCCTTTGCATTCTTCTGCATGCTGAGTGCCAGTCGAACCTGCACCATTTGTTGAATATGCTGTCTTTTCTCCATTGAATGATTTTTAGCTCCTTTGTCAAGGATCAAGTGACCATAGATTGTATGGGTTCATTTCTAGATTTTCAGTTCTGTTCTGTTGATTTACCTGCCTGTCTTCTATACAAACACCATGCAGTTTTTATCACTATCGCTCTGTAATACACCTTGAGGTCAGGGATGGTAATTGCCTCAGAAGTTCTTTTATTGTTGAGAATAGTTTTTATCTATCCTGGGTTTGTTGTTATTTCAAATAAATTTTCAAATTGCTCTTTCTAACTCTATGAAGAATTGAGTTGGAATTTTGATGGGGATTGCATTGAATCTCTAGATTGATTTTAGCAAGATGGTCATTTTTATTATATTAATCCTATCAATTCAGGAGCATGGGAGATCTTTTCATCTTCTGAAATCTTCAATTTCTTTCTTCAGAAACTTGAAGTTCTTGTCATACAAATCTTTCACTTGCTTGGGTAGAGTCACACCAAGGTATTTTATATCATTTGGAACTATTGTGAAGGGTGTCCATTACCTAATTTCTTTCTCATCATGTTTGTCCTTTGAGTAGAGGAAGGCTACTGATTTGTTCAAGTTAATTTTATATCCAGCCACTTTGCTGAAGTTGTTTATCAGCTGTAGGAGTTCTCTGGTGGAATTTTTGGGGTCACTTAAGTATACTATCATATCATCTGCAAATAGAGATATTTTGACTTCTTCATTTCTAATTTGTATTTTTTTGACCTCCTTATGTTGTCTAATTGCTCTGGCTAGGACTTCCAGTACTACATTAAATAGGCAGGTAGACAGAGGGCAGCCTTTTATAGTTCCTGATTTTAATGGGTTTGCTTCAACTTTCTCCCCATTTAGATTGATTTTGACTACTGTTTTGCTGTATATTGCTTTTACTATGTTTAGGTATGGACCTTGGATTCCTGCTCTTTCCAAGATTTTTAACATGAAGGGGTGTTGAATTTTGTCAAATGCTTTCTCAACATCTAATAAGATAATCATGTGTTTTTTTTTTTCTTTGAGTTTGTTTTTATAGTAGATTACATTGATGGATTTCTATATATTGAATCATCTCTGCATCACAGGGATGAAGCCTACTTGATCATGATGGATGATAATTTTGATGTGTTCTTGGATTTGGTTTGTGAGAATTTTATTGAGTATTTTTGCATTGATATTCACAAGGGAAACTGGTCTGAAGTTTTCTTTCTTTGTTGGTTCTTTGTGTGGTTTAGGTATAAGCATAATTGTGGCTTCATATAAGGAATTGGGTAGTGTTTCTTCTGTTTTATTTTGTGGAATAGTTTGGAGAGTATTGGTATTAGGGCTTCTATGAAGTTCTGATATAATTCTGTACTAAATTCGTCTGGTCCTGAGATTTTTTTGGCTGGGAGACTTTTAATGACTGTGTCTATTTCTATAGGGCCCATGGGATTGTTAGATGGTTTTATCTGATCCTGATTTAACCTTGATATGGGGCATCTGTCTAGAAAATTGTCCATTCCATCCAGATTTTCCAGTTTTGTTGAGTATAAGCTTCTGTAGCATGATCTGATGATTATTTTAATTTCTTCAGTTTCTGTTGTTATATCTCCCTTTACATTTCTGATTTTGTTAATTTGAATACTGTCTCTGTTGCCTCTGGTTAGTCTGGCTAAGGATTTATCTATCCTGTTGATTTTCTAAAAGAACCAGCTCCTGGGTTTGTTGATTCTTTGTATAGTTCTTTTTGTTTCTACTTGGTTGCTTTAAGCTTGTAGTTTGATTATCTCCTGACATCTACTCCTGGGTGCATTTGCTTCTTTTTGATCTAGAGCTTTTAGGTGTGCTGTCAAGCTGTTAGTGTATGCTCTCTCCAGCTTCTTTTTGGAGGCACTCAGACCTATGAGTTTTCTTCTTAGCACTGCCTTCATTGCGTCCCATAAGTTTGGGTATATTGTGCCTTCACTTTCATTAAATTCTAAAAAGTCTTTAATTTCTTTCTTTTTTTATTTCTTCCTTGATCACTTTATCATTGAAAAGAGTATTGTTCAGCTTCAATGTGTATGTGGGCTTTCTCTCATTTTTGTTGTTATTGAAAACCAGTCTTAGTCCATGGTGATCTTACAGGATGCATGGGATTATATCAATCTTTTTGTATCTGTTGAAGCCTGTTTTGTGACCAATTATATGGTCAATTTTTGGAGAAATACCATGAGGTGCTGAGAAGATGGTATATTCTTTTGTTTTAGAATGAAATGTTCTATAGATCACTGTTAGATTCATTTGGTTCATGACTTCTATTAGTTTCACTGTGTCTCTGTTTAATTTCTGTTTCCACGATCTATCCATTGATGAGAGTGCAGTGTTGAAGTCTCCCACTATTATTGTGTGGGGTACAATGTATGCTTTAAGCTTTAATAAAGTTTCTTTATGAATGTAGGTGCCCTTGCATTCAGAGCATAGATATTTAGAATTGAGATTTCATCTTGGTGGATTTTTTTTTTCTTTGAAGAGTCTGAAGTGTCCTTCCTTATCTTTTTTGATAACTTTTGGTTGAAAGTCTATTTTATTCGATATTAGAATGGCTACACCATCTTGTTCCTTGGGACAATTTGTTTGGAAAACTGCTTTTCAGCCTTTTACTCTGAGGTAGTGTCTTGTCTTTGTCACCAAGGTATGTTTCCTGTATGCAGCAACATGCTGGGTCCTCTTTATGTAACTAACCTGTTATTCTATGTCTTTTTTATTGGGAAATTGAGTCCATTGATGTTGAGAGATATTAGAGACCAATGATTGTTGTTTTCTGTTAGTTTTGTTGTGAGAGATGGAATTATATTTGTGCGTTTTTCTTTTAGGATAGTTGAAAGTCCTCTAATATCATCATGCATTGTGATTTTAAATCAAAATCTTGCTTTTCTGATGTGTTGGAATATCCAGGATTTACTGTTGTGGGTGAAACTGGGTTCTGATGATGCAAAGTGGCCTTGGTTTCTGTTGCTTAGGTTCTTGGACTCACCTCTTGACATCTGCTTATCTCTGGGGTTGGCTGGTCTTGCTGATTCTGACAGTGGTTTGATCCTCCTGCGCTCTCAGGAGTGTCAGCACTACTGGGGGACCAACTCTCTCCCAGCACGGTCTGGGTATAGAAAGCTGTAGCATAAGATCAGCTCCAGGCACAGGCAGAAACCAGAAGAATCCTGTTCCAGACTGCTCCTAGGTTCCTGTCTCTTGAGGGGTCTGGGCAGGTTCTTCTTGGCCCAGGAATTTGAGCAGAGGTGGTGGTCTCACCTGTGCTCTCAGATGTGTCAGCACTTGTGTAAGACCAGCTCTCTCCCAGCGGGGTCTGGGTACAGAGTGTTCTTGCACCAAGCCAGCTCTGGGCACAAGCAGAAACGGAAGCATGGTGTCTGTTCAAAGCAATGGAAACTCTAACTAGAACAAGAACAGGTATTTCCCAGATCTGCTGTCATTAGTTAGTTCTCATCATTTCTTGCTATTTCAGAGAAATCCATAATTTTCTTATGACAATGATAAAATAAGTTCTGAGTCAAAAGACTACTGCTTAATACAGGCGAGTGTTGATTTATACATACCATAAAACGCCATTGCGGAATGATACTTATAAATATACTTGTTTGATTAAAATTATTCTAGACTGGCAAAATGAAAATAAAAGTGTCATGTGTAAATATTTGAAATATCTTCTTGCACGAGATTATGGAGGCTAGAAAATGATAAAAACAAAGATGAAAACTTGTCAGTCCTTTAGTGTGGCTCTTATTAGAAAGCATATGGTTAAAAAGATAGCATGCCTCATGGTTTATTACAAGATAGGGAATTCCTTCTGATTTGCAACAGATCATTGTGATTGATGATCTTTTGAACTGTTCTTATACATTTGACTGTTATTCAGAAGGTATTGCCTAAGATAGGGTTTCAGCTTCCACAGAACAGGTATACTCAGCTCTGGGCATGCACAGAAGGAGCTGCATTAGCACTTGCTAATAGGAACTAAACCTAAGGCCATTAGGTTTCTCCTGCATGTTGTTTTGCCTGCAACTGAAGGATGGGTGAATTAAGGAATCATATAATGAATGAATGCAGTGATTCTGAACTGAGGCAGTTTAAAAGGTTGTTCTGACCCCAGATTTCTAGTTTCTAATAGACCCATATGTAGCTATTGTGAATAGTTCCAGGAACAAAACTGTGGTGTTTAATTTTCTTAATTTCTTGCTCTGTTCTTTTACTCTTTTACCCTAGCCTCAATAATACTCCAAGGGGACTTGAACTATGCTCATGAGTCTCAGCCCCACAGCTGTCCTTTGTTGAGGTTTATAGCCTCCTTGGTCAGCACACAAGTCACAGCACTCCTCAAGTATGTATCAAAATAGGGCTTCTTTCTTTCTTTCTTTCTTTCTTTCTTTCTTTCTTTCTTTCTTTCTTTCTTTCTCTCTCTCTCTTTTTTCTTCCTTTTAAAAAAAATGTTTTTTATCTTTGTCCCCATCCTACCAGATCTCCCCACTCCCTGGGGCCTCCAGTCTCTTGTGATTTAGGTGCACCTTCTCTGACTGAACCCAGACCCAGCCATCCTCTGCTGTTTATGTGTTGGGGCTTCTTATCAGCTGGTGTATGCTGCCTGGTTGGTGATCCAGTGTCTGAGAGAATGCAGAGGTCCAGATTAATTGAGACTACTGGTCTTCCCACAGGGTTGCTCTCTTCCTTCCTCCAGCTTTTCCCTAATTCAACCACAGGTTACTGTAATTTTTTGAGATTATGATACAATTATAATCTAAACTCTTTTCCCTTTTCTCCCCAACCCCCCCATATATCTCTTCTTGCTCTTTCTACTTTATTGCCTGCTTTTCTTTGATCATCTTTACATACATATGCGTGTGTGTGTGTGTGTTATTCCTAAATATAACCCATTCAATCCATATAATATTACTTGTGTGTTTTCAGGGCTGACTATTTAATATTGGATAACCAATTGATGTGCTCTTCCCTGGGGAAGACTGTTTCTCCTGCTCTCAGCGTTCCTCAGCCACCTGTAGGTTTTTTGCTTGTTTTTTTGTTTTTATAGGGTTGAGGCTTCATGGTTTTTCTCCCATCCACTTTGGCATATTGGTGTTGTCCTTGTTCAGCTCATGTTTAGGCTGTCATGTTGGTGAGTCTTTGTGGATGTAGATTCTGACATTACAAGGAGATTCAATCTCATAACAAACTCTGTAATCCTCTGGTCTTACAATCTTTCTACTCACTCTTCTGCAATATTCCTGGAGTCTTAGGTGTGGGAGCTGCTTTGTAAATGTATCCATTGGGACTGGGCTCCACAACTCTGCATTTTAATTGGTTGTGGTCTCCTGTAACAATCTCCATGTGTTACAAAAGCAGTTTCCTTGATGAGGGATGAGGACTACATTCATCTGTGGGTGTAGTTAATCCTCAGGCAGGAGGTCATTTAGAGCTCAGGGGCCTTTGGGCCCAACACCTGAAGTGTATAGTGTCTTCAGTACTTTCCATCTCTATGGAAATGTAAATAGTTATCAGTGTGATTACTCCTGACTTTTTTCAGATATCTTTACTGTTGTTATTTTACCCTCTTCCTTCTCATTATCTCCACCCCTCCTTAATTAGACCCTCCCTCTTTCCTAATCAATCACCAATCAGATAATTTGCACCCTACTATTCTTCTCCCTATTGTTTTTCCACCCTCCGCCCTATTCTGGCAATGGTCCCTTTTTACTTCCTGGTTTCTGCTGTTACTTCAAGAAACCTCACACCTGAAGATTTGGAGCTAGTATTTACTAATGAAACCATGAACTTTTGTCATTTTGGGTCTGGTTTACTTCACTCTAGTTCCACATAATTACCTGCAAAATTCTGATTTCATTTTTCTTTACAGATGAATAGTATTCCATAGGGTATATATATGTACAACATTTTCATTTTCCATTTGTCATGTCAAGTACATTTAGGCCTTTTCCATTCCCTAGCTATTGTGAATAGAGCAGCAATGAACAAGTATCTGTAGAGTAGGATGCTAAGTTCTTTGAGAACATGCCAAGAAATGGTATAGTCAGGTCATATGTTAACTTTGTTTTTAGCTTTTTTAAAAATTACACACACTTATTGTCATAGTGGCTGTACCAGTTTGCCATCCTACCATCACTGAAGAAGGATTCCCTTTCTCCCACATCCCATACAGTATAAGATGAAACTTCAAAGTTGTTTTGATTTGTATTTTCCTAATTGGTATGAACAATGAACATTCTTTAGAGATATTTCTTAATCATTTTTTTTCTTCTCCTGAGTACTATCTGTTCAGGTCCTAGGCCCATTTTGCAAGAGGATCACTTTTTTTTTAAACTTTGCTTTTAAAAGTTCTTTATATATTCTGGAAATTAATCCTCTGTCAGATGTATAGCTGGCAAAGATTTTCTCCCATTCTGTGGGCTTCCTCTTCACTCAGTTGTTCCTTTAGCCGTGCAGAGGCTTTTTAGTTTTACGAAGCCTCACTTGTCTATTGTCCTTAAGTCCTGAGTAAATGGAGTCTTTTTGTTCTGGAAGTTCTTTCCTACACCTCTATCATGTAGGGTACTGCCTATCTTCTTTCTGGCAGTTTTGGGTTTCACATTTAAATTTATAATCCATTAGGAGTTAATTTTTGTGGAAAGTGATGGACATGGATCCAATTCCACTTTATGTTTTTTTGGCATCTTTGTCAAGTAATAAGAGCTGAAGTTACATATACTCAGGTTTGATCTTTTATTTGTTCCATTGGTCTACATGTCTGTTTTTGTGCCATTATCATATTTTTTAACTTTATTTTAAAAAACAAAGATAAATGTACAGATTTTTAAGCATTTTTGCATAAAAGTATACGAATACATTTTTATAAGGTTGTAATTAAGTATTTGTGGGTACATATACATACACATATGTATATATGTAACTAATATAGGAAAAAAAGTTATTAATTTGAGGGAATAGGAGAGAAACTGGGAGGGGCTGTAGGAAGGAAAGGGGGATGTGATACAGTTCTATTTTAATTAAAATATATAATTTTTTTCTTTTTTCTTGAACTTCACACAGTCTGTGAGTTGTTTCTGGGGTGTTCAGACCTTTCTGGGGTTAGTATCCCATTATCAGTGACTGCATATTATGTCTGTTCTTTTGTGATTGGGTTATCTCACTCAGGATGATATTCTCTAGATGCATCCATTTTCTTAAAAATTTCATTAAGCCATTGTTTCTGATAGCTGAGTAGTACTCCATTGTGTAAATTGTATCTGTTCATCTACTGAAGGACATCTGGGTTCTTTCCAGCTTCTGGCTATTATAAATAGAGCTGCAATGAACATTGTGGTGCATGTATCTTTGTTGTATGTTGGAGCATCTCTGGGGTAAATGCCCAGAAGTAGAATAACTGGGTCTTCAGGTAGTACTATGTCCATTTTTCTGAGGAACCGCCAGACTGATTTCCAGAGTGGTTGTATCAGTTTACAACCCCACCAGCAGTGGAGAAGTGTTCCTCTTTATCCACATCCTCGCCAATATCTATTGTCATCTGAGTTTTGGATCTTGACCAATCTGACTGGTGTGAGGTGGAATCTCAGGGCTGTTTTGATTTGGATTTTCCTGATGGCTAAGGATGTTGAGCACTTCCTTAGATGTTTCTCAGCCATTCGATATTCCTGAATTGAGAACTTTTTAATTCTGTACCCCATTTTTTAATAGGGTTGTTTTATTCTCTGATATCTCGCTTTTTGAGTTCTTTGTATACCTTGGATATTAGGCCTCTATCTGATGTGGGTTGGTAAATATCTTTTCCCACTCTTTTGGCTGCCATTCTG
The DNA here is from genome assembly GCF_963924665.1 of Micromys minutus. Lineage (NCBI taxonomy): Eukaryota > Metazoa > Chordata > Mammalia > Rodentia > Muridae > Micromys > Micromys minutus. The sequence goes on along the minus strand of NC_137969.1, from coordinate 198,046,959 downwards.
TTTTCATGATAGTGTCTTTAGCCCTACAGAAACTTTGCAATCTAATTATATCCCATTTGTCAATCTTTGACCTTAGAGCTCGAGCTATTGGTGTTGTTTAAGAAATTTTCTCCTGTGCCTATGTGTTCTAAGGTTTTCCCTACTCTCTCATCTAATAGTTTCAGTGTACCTGGTTTAATGTGGAGATCTTTGATCCACTTGCACTTGAGCTTTGTACAAGGAGATAAGAAAGGGTCTATTTTCATTCTTCTGCATGCTGAGTGCCAGTTGGACCAACACCATTTGTTGAATAGGCTGTTTTTTTTCCATTGAATGTTTACAGCTCGTTTTAAATTCCTTCTTCCATTCCTTCATCTCTTTGGTTTTGTTTTCCTCTAGTTCTTTGAGTTCTTTGAGTGTTTTTCTTGTTTCCTTTTTAAAAACTTCTAATTCTTTATGCTTCTCCTCCCATTCTTGTTTAAGGATCTTTATCAACATCTTGAGGTATGATTTTAGGTCTGCATCTTCTTTTTCTGGTGTGTTTGGCATTCTGCTGTTTGCTGTGATGGGAGAGCTGGGTATTGGTGTTGCCAGGTTGTCTTGGTTTCCCTGGGGTATGTTCTTTCCCTTTCCTCTTGCCATCTTGTTGTCAGTCTTGTGTCCCTGGATCACTGCTGGATCACCGATGACTCACCGGTGGTTCACTGCTGTTCCAGACCTGTGTCCCTGGATCACCACTGTCTCACTGCTGTTCCTGGTTGCGGGTGGTCTGAGTGCGTGTTCCTCACTCTGTGTTGTCCGGCTGGGAATAGCCCGATGCAGGGTTACTGGTTCCCTGGAGCAAGCTGGGGCGGGGAGGGGGAACCGGGGGACCGCATGCTGGCTCACCACTGGCTCATTGCTCCATCATATTGTTTTTATTACTATGGTTTTGTAAAATATCTTAAGAACTTTCTTAGAAATATCCTAGAAACCCCTCTTGCATTGTACCTTTTGCTCAGAGGTTCTTGGGCATTCTGGGGTCCTTTGTGATTCTTTTTAAATGAATTTTAATATAGTTTTTCCCTATTTCTGTGAATAATAAGATGGAAATTTTGATTGGGATTGCGCTGAATCTGTAAATAGCTTTTGGTTAAATGGTAATTTTCACAATATTAATTCTATCAATCTATGAGCATGTCTTTTCATTTTCTAATGTCTTTGTATATCACTTTCTTCAGATGTTTCAAGTTTTATTGTAGAGGTCCTTTACATCTTTGGTTAGGCTTATTCCAGAGATACTTTCTTTCAGACTATTATGAATGGGAATGTGTCCATGATCTCCTTCTTTGTATGTTTGCTGTTACTTTATAGAAAAGCCAATGATTTCTGCAAGGTCATTCTGTATCCTACCAAATTACTGAATTGTGTCTAATATCCTGGTAGAATTTTGGGGAGTTCTAATGTATAGTAAGTAGTACCATACTATCTATAGAGATTTGTTGCCTCATTTTTCTATTTGTATCCTTTCATTTCCTTCTCTTACCTTATTGCTCTAGCTAGTACTTCAAGCACAATATTGAAAAGGAGTGTCCAGAGAGGGCATTCCTGTCCTATTTCTGACTTCAATGAGATTGCTTCAAGATTTTCACTATTTCAGATTTTAATTGTGGGGTTCTCATACACACCTTTCATTACATTGAGATATGTTCTTTCTTTCCCTACATTTTTCTAGGATTTTTGTCATGAACATGTGCTGGATTTTTTAAAGAAGTTTTGGGCATCTATTGAGATGATAATGTGATTTTTTTCCTTTAAGTCCATTTATGTGGTTTATTATATTAACTTGTATATGTTGAACCATCCCTGAAATCCAAGGATCAAGTCAACTTGGCCATGGTGGAATATATATATGTAAAATCTGTTATTTGAAAATATTTTATTGGGCATTTTTGAGTCTAGGTTCATTAGGGATATTGACTGGTAGGGTTTTTGTTGTATCTTTACCTAGTTTTAGTATAAGATTCTGGCTTTGTAGAAGTTTGGGAGGTTATCCTTTTCTCTTTTCTCTTAAGGATTGGTTGTGTACATTCCTTAGAAGTCAGGTAGAATTCCACTGTGAGTCCGTCTAGTCTTGGGACTTTTCTTAGCATGAATGCTTATGTCATTATCATCATTATTATTATTATTGCAATCTCATTTGTCATGGGTCTGTTTAGGATTTTTACTTATCCTCAGTTTAACTTTGGTAAGTGGAATTTAGAAATTCATCCATTTCTTATTGTTTCACAGATTAATGGGGTACAAATTTTAAAAATACTCTGATATTTAAAATTTTTTCTGGTGTGTGTTGTAATGTTTCTCTGCTCATTATGATTCTGTGTATTTGAGTACCCTCTTTCTTTTGGTTAGTTGAACCAAGGATCGCTTGACCTTGTTTATCTTCTCAAAGAAGCAGCTCTTAGATGTGTTGTTTGTATTGCTTCTATTTCATTGATTTCTGCTCTGATTATATCTTGCCTTTGATGTTTAGATTTGGATGTTTTTGTTTTTCCAAGGTTTTGAGCTGCATCATTAAGTTGTTTATTTGTGCTCTTTTTGGTTTTTTAATGTAGGCACACAGAGCTATAATTTTTCCTACTATGACTGCTTTCAATGTGTTCCAGTGTTTTTGCTGTATTTTCATCTAGTTCCAATACATTTTTATTTCCTGATTTCTTCTTTGAAACATATTCAGTAATGAGTTGTTTAACCTCCATGAGTTTGTGTAATACTAGACATTTGCTTGCTTCCAATTTTAAGCTCTATTGCATCATGGTTTGCATGGAGTGGATTTCTTTTTTTCATTTTGAGTTTTTAAAAAACTGTGTCACAGTATGTGGGGGTATTTTAGAAAAGTGTGTGTTTCTGAGTAAGATTTGTATTTTTTTTTTTTTTTTTTTGGTGTTTGGATGAAATATTCAGGAGATATGCTTATTCCATTTGATATAGTTGTCAATTCTAATGTTTGTTCAGATGACCTGTCTATTGGGAAAAGCAGGCTACTGAAAGCACTATTAATGTCTTTAAATCCAATAGATTTAAAAAGTAAATAAAATTTGAGCATACCAGTTTTGTGTATATTTGATGAGGGTAATAAAATTTGCTTGGGTAACTGTTCCCTTGATTAGATAAGATGTCCTTCCTTTAATTTTAGTTTGTCTGATGTTGGGATAATAATGCCTGTTTGCTCTCTTGTCCTAATTATTGGAATAATTTTGTCTATACTTTTACTATAAGATGGTACCTATCTTTAAACCTATGTTGTTTTCTTGTAGACAAGATATTGTTTCTTGACCAGTCAGGCAACCTGTGTTTTGGTTAGTGATAGGGCCATTGATATGTATTGTGGAAATGTGTTGATAGGTGGACAGTGTTGTTGATTACTGGTGTTGTGTTCAGTGATACTTTAATAATTAGTTTATTTCTTTCCAGTGTTTCTGCTATGCTCATTCCTCTCTTCAACTTAAAATACTGCTTTTACTGTGTTTTTCGTGTTTAGTTTGTTGGATGTTTTTATATCCAACTTTATACTTTATATCATCTAGTTTTTCTTTCTCCTTCAAATATGGGAGATAACGTTTTTTGTTTCTTTTACATTTGAGAAATAATTTGTTTAGTTATTCAGTGATTGCATGATTGAATTTAGCACCTGATAATAAAGCCAGGTTTCATATATCAGTTAAAAATAAGCTATAATAAAGTGATACTATTAAAACACATATAAAATCATTTTAAATGTATCAAAATATTTATCACAATAAAAAAGAAAATACATTTATAACACATTTATAATATGCATTTATTTTTTAGTCTTTATATTATTGGATATTCTCTGCATTTTTACATTTTAGATGTTAACCCCTTTCCCCAATCCCATCCCCCTCACATTGCCTCCATAAAGGTGCTCCCTCTCCCACTTTAGCACCTTGGCATTCTCCTACCTTGGGAGAACAAGCCTTCGCTGGATCAAAGGCCTCTCCTCTCATTGATTTTGAGAAAAACGCTATCCTCTGCTACATATGCACCTGGGGCCATGGGTCTCTCCATGGGAACTCATTGGTTGGTCTTGTAGTCCCTTGTAGCTGTGGTAGGTTTGGTGAGTTGATTATTTTGTTCTTCCCATGGGATTGCAGACCCTTTTAGCTCCTTCAGTCCTTTCTCTAACTCCTTCACTGCGGGTCCGCCTGTTCAGTCTGATGGTTAGCTGCAAGCAACCTCCTCTGTATTTGTATGGCTCTGGAAGAGCCCCTCAGGAGACATCCATATCAGGTTCCTTCCAGTAAGCACTACTTGGCATCAGTAATAGTGCTTGGGTTTAGTGGCTGCATGTGGGGTAGATCCCCTGGTGAGGTAGTCTCTGGATGATCTTTTGTCCAATCCCTGCTCCTCTATTTGTCCCTTTATTTTCTCCTGAGTGTTTTGTTTTCCCTTCTAAGGACCAAGGCACCCACCTTCTGGCCTTCTTTCTCTTTGCCCTTCATATATTCTGTGAATTGTTTCCTGGGTATTCCACTTATCAGTGAGTACATACCATGAGTGTTCTTTTGTGACTGGGTTACCTCAGTCAGGATGATAGCTTCAAGTTTCTTCCATTTGCCTAGGAATTTCATGAACTCTTTGTTTTTAATAGCTGACTAGTTATCCATTGTGTATATGTACCACAATTTCTGTATCCATTCCTCTGTTGAAGGACATCTGGGTTCTTTCCAATTTCTGACTATTATAAACAAGGCTGTTATGAACATGGTGAAGCATGTCCTTGTTAGATGTTGGAGCGTCTTTTGGGGATATGCCCTGGAATGGTATAACTGGGTCCTCGGGTAGTACTATGTCCAATTTTCTGAGGAACTGCTAGACTGATTTCCAGAGTGCTTTAACCAGTTTACCATTGCACAAACAGTGGAGGAGTGTTCCTGTTTGGGAGATAACATTTTTTACTGGGTATATTACTCTAAGCTAACAATAACAGCATTTTAGGACTTAGAATGCATTGCTCCAGGCTTTCAAAGTTTCCATCAAGAAATGGCATTTTGATGAGTTTTCCTTTGTGAGTTTTTGTTCTTGCAGCTTTCAATACACTTTCTTTGTTATCTATACTGTGCCCTGGAGGTGTTTTTTGTTTTGTTTTTCTAGAATTGTCTGGTGTTTCATGTGCTTCTTGTATTTATTTTGGGCATCTTTCCTCAATTTGGAGGAAGTTTACTTACTACCTTGTTAAAGGCCCAGTCTGTGCCACTGACTTAAGATTCTACTTCCTAAATTCTGGAGGAGGTAGTGTGGAGGCTGTGTGAGAGGTTGAACCAAGTGCAGAAGGGACATGTGAGGTGCTAGGTAGAGCAGATTCTGGCTTAATCTGGTGTTTAAAGAAACAAATGACAAAGTAGTTTAGGACTAGCTACTTCTAAGCTACTTTTCTGGCAACTAGTCTCTGGAGTGATCATGGCATAGCTATATTGTCTACTAGACTGATATATTCAAACAGAGGTAGTATGCCTCCAGGTTAGTTTGGATATCAAAGACATGGTTTTCCATTTGATTATACAGGGCCTTTCAGGTAGGTAAAAGCTGAGGGATGGAAAACAGACGACCAGGGCAAGTAAACAACCAAGTGATATGTGCATGCTGCTGGATTCTGCTCAGGTACAAACCCAGATGGACTGTTCTTATTTTACAATGGATTGCTGACAAGCCTGGCAAGTCCACAAAGCTCATCTATTGGCAGTTTGACATGCATGGTTGTCAGGCATTCCCTTGTCTATAAACATGCAGCTGTTTTTAGATATGGCTTTGTTTCAGAAACTTATTGCATGTTTCTTAGGGGCATTTCATAAATTCATTATATTTTTCTTGCTACTTACCTCTCTGATATGGTCATCTATATGGTACAGGTCAAGAAAGATGTTTGCACACAAACTTGATTTTCTGAACAGTTTGTCTTGACTTGTTGGGTCTGGCAGCCTCCTCTTTGTGAGAATACGTTGATTTAGAATTCAAAGTAGATGTACATTAACTTTAACCATGATTAATTTTGTTCTGTAAAAACCACTAGAAGTCTGAAGCCATTTCAGATCACTATTCTAGGAATAGGTAAGAGTGCTAAAGGCATAAAAGGTCAGGAATCTTGTTATAGATCTTAAAATACACAAGATAGCTCTCCATACAAATAGCTATTTGGTCCAAATACCAACAATGCCAAAGCTGAGAGGCCCTCGTATACAATGTTTTGTCTTCAGTGGCTATAAAAAGTCCAGCAGATGTTGTACTGTGCTTGTCTGTAGTAGGGGCCAGAAGATGAATTACATTTGAAAAGACCTGTTCTTCTTTATCCCTTAGGTCATAGTAATTTATAACTGCATTATCCTGCTGAACTGAACCTTGTAGGATTGAATGTCCTACATTGCCATTGATGCTTTAAAAAAAAAATCTTCCTTCTTCGTTTGCATGAAAATTCTTTTTACATCTACTGACATAACCACATACTTTTTCTTTATTCTGCACTGTAGTTTTCTCAAAATTCTTACTTATAAATTTCATCACATACAAGTGGTTGATATTTGCATTTAAATTCATGAACAAGATTGCCTACAATTATATTGTTAAATTTTGTCAGCAAGTTTATGTGGGCCTGATCAAACTAGTAGACTTTATTCTCTATTTAGTAAAACTAACCTGCAAAGCCATATGGATGCGTGTAAACTTGGAATTACAAGTACAATGTAATGTGGCTCTTTTTCCCCCAGAGTAACTTCCAAAAGTTCTTTTATGTACTTCAGATCACGTAAGGCAGTACTATAAACCCCATTCTGATACAGAAAACCTATTTAATCCACAAGGAATATTAATTGTATGTATGTGGGTGTATGCATAATAACATGTGGGTGGATGCCAGATAATACTTGTGGTAGTTTTCTCCTTGTACAAAAGGAGTCCTAGGGTCCAACTCATTATTAGACTTGGCTACAAACTACTTTATTAGCAGAGCCTACTCACCCAAAACAGTTTTATTTGCAGTGCCTCTTTTTGCTGGAAATTTAATTCTAAATAATTTTGCTCTTATATTTTTGTCCCTTGGACTGAACAAGCAAACATGTTTATTCAGTTGTAGCTTATTTTCCATTCAACTGGTACTTTATGTTCACAGAAGATGCTTGCATTCACATAGAGTAATAGAACAAAACAGCAGAGGCACAAACAGTGTGAATTCCAAGAACCCTGATCTCTGAAGATTACACTGGATCCTGGTTATAAGAGGTTTGATTTGTAGTTAACATCATTTTCATTCAGTATCTAACAGTTTTTTCTTCAATATGGAATTCTGGGTAAAGGCTTTTTCATGGTCAACACATTCATTTTGCAAGAGTGAATTCTCTGATCTGCCACCAAGTTTATTTTGTTATGACCAGAGGATATAGTTGTGAAGAAGATATAAAATCTTCTGGCAACTTTTCCCCCTATATGCAATGTAATTTCTCTACTGATTAGAAATGCCAAAGCCCAACTTATTTTCTGAGCACTTATACTCTTCTCCATTCTGAACCCTCCAATGTCCAGTAAAAATACATCATCTGAATATTATCTTTGCAATCTGATGATTCTGAAAAAATCTGATAAAGTGTTATATTGTTTTCATGATTAGCAAATACTATTTAATTACCATCCTCAAAAGTCACCCTTCAGAATATAAATAAGAACCTTCATATACAGCTTTCCCTTATTTATTTTCTACAACTGAGAAAGGCAATTTCATTTCCTTTGGGGAAAAATGGTAAGAGAATAAGTATCACTATCAGTTGCAAAATTTTACTTCAATCTGTATTATGAATTAATAAATTACATACAGATACAGAAATAGATTGCAGGCTTTAATTTACTGACAATCTATGCCAATTATCAACCAAATTCTACTGGCCTAATAATTTAGTTAGAACACTCACATTCATTTCTCTTTTGTAATGGCTACTTACAGACTAGAGGAGTATATTATCTGACTTCCAAAAGGAGAAAAAGTGTTAATTCCTTATTCCGTGAAAATAGTAATCTTAAGGTAACCCAACAGTTACTTTGTAACTGAAGTACTAGATAAAACAGTTTGCATTTTCTAAGTACACTGCTAGAAAGTCTCAAAATGTTCTAACTAAAAAATTTTCTGCAGGCATGTATGACCCCCAACAAATGGCAAATATAGAAAAATTTAATATGGGAAGATAGAGCTAACTTTCTGCTTTGCTTTTTAAAAATATTGTGTTGTTTTTAATAATTTCATCTACAAACGTAATTTGGACTCCCACATAAATACTGATAGTAATACATATTATTATGAATTATACATGTATTATAACTGATCCTAGTTATCATTTCTTGATCACCTAAATTTATCTGAACAAAATGAAATAACAAGAATCAGAAGAAAAAGAGCTTCAAACATAAAACTGACAAAATATTTTAGACTTAAGACAATACTGATCAAATCATTCACAAATCAAGTACACAAGAAAATGATTTAGTGAGAAAATACAGATAATTAAAAAGACTTGGTAAATCAGTTGGTAACTCTGTATTGCTTATGTTGAAATAAAACAATATAAATTTGAAAAAAATGTTATGATAGGAGAGGCCATTACTAACTTACTCCCAATGTCTTTAATATTTCAAGAAAACTGAACATAAAATCTGCGCTATGGTAATTAACAAGTTTTGTTTTTCAACCATAAATTCTTTGACAGCTACTTACAGTTGTATATAATACTTCTAATAATTGGTAAGCAAGAACTCTCAACACTGTAATACTAAACATAAAAAATTGTTAATTTTTACTGTTATTCACTGACTTTCCAAAATCAATTTGACTACTTCTAAAATATTCATAAAACTCATTTTACACCCTTCAACTACTCCATCCTCCAGGAAAAGGTAGTAATAGTGTCTATGATATAATCATGTATATAGGATGATGATGGGAGTCAACTAAAATATTTCTCCAAGTTTATTAAAGTTGGACTTTAACTGTTTTATTAAAAACTATGGTGCCTGTATCACAGCAAATCACTGGATGTAAGAGTATGTGTTCAAACCAGACAGATGCTGTAATAAAAAATGGTTTTGGTGTACTTTTTATTTTTAAATCTACGTGAATAGATATATGCAGGTGAATGCAGCGGCCTGTATAGACCTGAAGAGGATATTAGATTATCTGGAGCTTGAGTTCCAGTTGACTGAAGAGCTTTATCTGAGTGATGGGAACTGAATTTGGGTCCTTTGGAAAAGCAGTAAGTGTTCTTAACCACAGAGCCATCTCACCAGCCCCAAGAAAATGATTTTGAAGAATGGTTATCTTTCTTATTGAAATATTATTTCAATTTCTAGGTATTTGGTAACTGGAAAAACCTAAGAATTCAAATCCAAGATATGCATAATATTTAACTCAAAAAGAACTCACCCAGACCCACAGATGATAGCATATCGTCATAAAGTTGGCTTATCTTATTTTCAAGCCATGAAGAAAAAGCAGAAACATTATTTTTCAATATTATAGAGGTCTGCTATACGGAGGTTTAAAAACATTTCCAGTGGTTTGAAAGAATGTCTCTCAAAATCTAAATTCACATACACTTGTTTAGTTTTACATTTTATTTTGTTTTCCTGACTATTTTTTAAACCCTTTTAAAAGGCAGGTTCTAATGTGTTGCAGGGTGTACTCAAACTCACAGGTAGTCAAGAACGATTCTGAACTTTTTGGTTTTTCTGCCTCTATGTCTTATGTGCTAGGATTATAAATAGGTGTCACCAGGCTTGGATATATGTGCTGGGTGAGGGCTGAATGCAGGGCTTCATGAAAGCTAGGCACGCTCTACCAACTGAGCTACACAACCTCAGTCCCTCCTATTTTTAAAAGCTTATATTCACATATACTCAGAATGAGTTTTTCATTTCTTTTCATTGTATAAGGAAAGTTCAATAATAAAACCACCCAGTAAAATCTTAATTATAATATAAAATTAAGTGTTCTCATTTTACCTAAAATTAGCTATTTTTTACCAACAAAATAGTAAATATAGGCAACTTTTAATTTAAAATCACACTGCTTCTAAATGTTTTATGCAAAGCATTCAGTACGTCAGAGGCTTTACTGATACTTAAATTATGGCAGCATCATCTGGATAAAGCATAAACTCATATTAACTATAAAAACAAACCACTTTTGACATTTTAAAATTGTAGACACACACACACACACACACACACACACACACACAACACACACACACACCTCCACTGACAAACAGCATCATAATTATTACTCTATAATAAACTAAAAATAACCATAGAAGCTAAGGCCTAAGATTTCATTTCAAATGTCTCCTTTGTTTATATCTAAGAGATATTAGAAAGTATTATTTCAGTACCTCAAAAAATCAAACAAAAACAAAAGAAAAAAAAAAAAAAAAAAAAAAAAACACCAAACTAAACCAAATCAACCAACCAAACAACCAACCAACAGACCAAAAGTTTTTAATATTCACATACAGTATAGAAAAAAAAAAGGTCTGCTTTTTTTTTTGGGTAAGTTAGATTGCTGTTACCTACAGTATTTACACTGTAAATGTTAAGGGGTTGGGGGGAGTACTACTCAAATATCACTTTAAACACATACATTGTGCCTGAAATTTTGTTCCTAAAATATCTGTATACCACCCTGACAAGTGCTTAACAAACAGAATTTGACTTCTAAAAAATTCTACTAAAAGCCTGAAATAGAGACTCCTCTATAGTTCTTTATATTATCTAAACACTGTTGAGCCTGATCTTGTAATAAGAACTGACCTTTAAAATGAAACAACGGCAACGTGTATACATGGAATTCTTTTAATATTGTGAATGTCAATGTTGACCCATTATTGTAAGACTATCTACTATTCTTTAAACCCATTAAGTCTCATATACACATGTGTATATGTATGTGTCCCTAAACAGTGCAATGTTCCAGTAACTTACAAGCAACAAATGATTTAATTATGTTAATCTTTTCTTAGAATTACTGTTCTAATATTTAAAAATATACCTAAACCCTTGGCCAAAAATAAACACAAGTCAGTGTAACAGACTGAGCTTTAAACCATACTTTAATTTTCAATATCTGTAACCTAGTAGTAAAATGAACCAGATGTAGAATATTTAAGTGATTCACTATGTAGTGTGTCAAATCAATGATAGAATGCATAGAAGTAAGATCAGTTTTGGAAGAGGTGTAAGGTGGTTAATGTGGAAACTTATAAATGCTAATTTTAATAACAAAAATAGTTTCAAATGTAAATGAATGTTAAATTAACACATTATAAAAGATAATAGCTTAAATAAATTGGGACTCACACATTACAATAGTAAAGTTAGAATAGAATGAACCAAAGATATGAACAGTTCTGAAAATTCTCTTGTAAGCCTACTTCCAATAGAAACAGTCAGGCTTTTATCCTGTACACAGTTGATGCTTTGTCTATACCATTTATAGTAGAAAAATAAATTCTTTAGCAACCTAGAAACAGTTTATAAAACTCTTAAAGTTTAATTTTCTTTGCCAGACATGCCAATGTTAAACTGACAGCTATAAATTAAAGCTATATAGACAATAGGTATAAGTAATATAGAACAAGTTAAGAATACTACATTTACCGGATAATTTTTTTTTTAAAAATTACTGTACTTTCTTAAATTCCTGTGTGCTTTGCAATAGGAATAATAGGGACTTTGTTCTCTTAGAAAAGATAGTAACACAAATAAGATAATCTATAATATACATGTACTTCAATAGTAGCCTGGTTCATGTTGACATCTTAGTTGAAATTGGAAGTACAATACCTAAGATCTAACAATTAAGAAAGAATATTTTAAGACAAAATGGAGCAAATCAAACTCTTAGGAGCCTTGAATCTCAAAATCATCAATTTACTATAATACAAATGAGGAAACCTTAAAATTGAAATATAAAGATTACAACATTGACCAAAGAATTTCTTTACTACACAAAATATGAGCCAGCAGTAAAAAGCAAACCACTTTTCCAGTAAAACAAATGGTATGGGTTTGATAATAAAATAATTTTGAATATAGCCCAACTAAATTTACCTATCACCCAGTCAGAAAGGTTTATCATAATTTAGTGTTGTTTGTATCTCCACTAACAAAATATTTAACCCCTAAAGCAGCAGTCATTTATAGCAACTCTGGTACCAACAGCAAGGGATGAGGGGAACTGGTTTAAAAAAATGGTGCAAAAGCCATTCTGGATTGTAGAACAACATATCACAGAAAGAACATGAATACAAGTTTGTGATTTTTATATATACATACTCCAAGGAGTCTGTCAGTACCCAAAGTATTTTTATTGCTGTATTAGCAATGGAATCTTTTTGGGATATATTCTCAAGGGCCACATAAAAATAGATTCAAGGAACAGATTAAATTGAAATACTAGATTAAATGTTTGGTTTAAAGAACTTTCTACAACAAACTTCATGTTTATGTATGAAAAGTTATATAACCTTATATGAAAATGTCATGAAGTATTTTTCTACACTATACTAAATGTATTCCCCAAGAGGGAAAAATTAAAATATCTAAAATATATTAGATTAAGATTACAAGACCATCATAGATCTTTTAAACATGCATCTGTTTACAGAATTAACCGTGTATACAAAATGTATTTTTCATTATAGATCATAAAGTAATGAGTTGGTGACAACTACTCTTTACATCACATTATCAACTCACTTTAACCACAAGTGTGTCCTTTGTGTGAGTAAAAGAAACAGGTTCATTCACCCCTCATCAAATCATCCACAGATTTACTTAGAAGATGAAGGTGCAGAAATGTGAAACATGTTACATGTATTTTTTCTTTCTTTCTTTCAAACATCCCAAGCATGGCATAGTAACCTGAAATTAAAAAATACTTAACTGGGCTTCAGTTATCTATACAGACTGCTGGAATTAGGTCCCCAAATTAGCAATCAAATAACAAAACCAGCCAGAAAGCAGGCTGAAAGCACTAAACATTTCATATATGAGTTTTTAAATCATTTAATTTCTATAGAAAAATTGTATTCACAATATAATGTGACAGAAATTGCCACAGGAATGATATACTGATTGCAATAAGGTTGCATGCAGCAGCAGCTTTGCATTTTTATAACTATTTTTTTGTTTGTTTATAAAAATTAAACCTCTCCAGTCATGCTTATCATATGTTTTTAGATTTGTAATGTAACTGAATAGGGAATACCATATAGTTCAAAGAGAAAATGTCTCATCATTTTGATGTGGATTATTTGTCTGAAACATGAAATATACTACTAACCCTGAAACATGCATGCCTAGATTTGTTTTGTCCAATTTCAGGCCACCTGCAATCACATTCTATTTATATCATACCAAGAGGATCTGTCTGCAGTTGTGGTTGAATTAGCTGGGGTTGCAATGGTGGTGGCAACTGAAGTGGCACCATTGACTCCACCAATTGTCCTGGGTTTGACGTTGGTGGAGGAGCCACAGTGTTTGCAGTTTCTACAATTTCTCCATTGTAAAAGAAAAACTGGCACTGCTGAATAAATGTTTCAACGACGGATTGATGGATTTTAGTGGTAGACAGAAACTCTCGATTTTCAAAATCAGGTCTCATCAAAGTTGGCCAAAAACAGATGGATAAGTTGTCTGTTGTCATTAGGTTGATTTTATTTTGCTGACTAACCCTGAAATTATAAAACAGGAGGAAAAAAGGAAATCAGAAATCACTGCAATTACAGATTCTCAAAGCTAGTTTTCCATTCATGCTAATTTTATCTTCCAATTAATTTTTTTCTTATCATTCTATATTCAACTATATATATTCTAAAACAAGAGATCAATCAATACACAGTTCTTGTGAGAATGCCAGACAGTCTATAAGATGTTGCTTGCACCCCAAGTCTTAAGGCTTTACAAATAGAGGTCTTTTCAATTTGAAAAAAACAAAGCAACAACAACAAAAAACAAAAAAAATAAAAAACCTTTTCCTCCAGGTTAAGAAGGCCAAGTGACAAGTTTTTAGACTACAGTGGGAAATTAAGAAATAAACCAGGGCATGTCACTGTTTTTAAACCAACTTTGGAAAACCAAGCATACCCTATCAGCCAAGAATATTAACTTTCAAGAAAGTTAGCTCTGAGCAGACTATGAACAATCTCTAAAAACAGTAAGCATTTTGTACACTATTAAGATTAAAACTTTATCTGTAAGACCACACTCAATAAATTCTACTTTAAACTTTCTCAAGATACGTTAATTTACAAATGGTCATAGAGTATTTAAATCAATTTTACCCAGTCCTTTAAATATGTGAGCAAGCACTATCACTGTCTTGAGTAAGCAAGACACTAGAGAAGCTAACCTTAAGAGGTATATGAATTATTACATTAAGTAAACTATGAATTATTACATTAAGAGAGATAGGAATTTATTCAATCCTCTTATTTGCACATATAAAGAAACAAACAGTTCAAACTGGGCATAGTATAATACATCTGTAATCCAAGTTATCAGGAGGCTGAAACAGTAGGATAGTGGACTCCAGGCCAGCCTGAGCTGTAGAAGGCAGGAAAAACTGTTCAGTTAGCATAGCAGGAAAATCTTTAAGACTAACAAAAAAGAAAAAAAAAAAAAAACAAAAAAACACAAGCCATAGGAAACTCCAAGACACAAGAATCACTTATCTAAAGTAAAATATGTAGCCAAACATTGTGTTCTAATTAAAAGAGACTCAACTGAAACAGTCAGAATAAAGTCAATTATTTATTAATAAGTAGTAGGCAATTAGTATGTACAGTGTGGTATTTCTATGTAGCATCAAGTGCTAGGCTCTGGAATTACATACAAAGTTAAGGATACAGTATAAAGTCTAACTAAAGATACTGTTATCAGTAATTTGGTTAAGCAGGGGGAACTTCATGGACAAGGTAAACGGACAAGGTAAAGTTTAAGGTTAAGTCAAAGAAAGAATGTGGATGTGGGAAGAATGGCAGTAAGAAAGGGAAAGTGAGTTATGACAGTGACCTATAGCATTTATTAGAACCTTTTCGAGGGCTTGTTAAATATAAACCGCTGGTGACTATCTGATGTTTATGATTTATGATGTCTGTGATAAGGTTGAATAACAAAGATTCTTCATAAATTCTCAGATGGCGCTTTTTTGGGTACCATATTTGCAAACTACTGGCAGCATGTTAAGATGTGCCGCAAATCGATACTCCCGGCTAATTACTATTATTAATAGTTAGTTGACTGCTGTTTATGAGAAAATGGAAGAAAGTGTAAGCACTTAGTACAACTAGTGCTAATCATTTTAGAGTGTATTGTACAGAGATAAAGGACTATTTTAAACGCTGAGAAATCCTTGGGGCTGGAGAGATGGCTCAGTAGTTGTTCTAGTAAAGAACCAGAGTTCACATCCCATCATCCACATAGTGGATCTGGAACTCTAGATCCAGGTCAACTGATGCCCACTCATATATCAGCAAAACATTCAAAATAAAAACATCTTAAAAATCTTTATGCAAAAATGTTTTAGAATCATCTTGGCATCATATCAAGTGAGGGCAAAAATAAAAGCTGGCAAAGAACAACTGTTAACACTAGTAGTTCCTGAATGAGAAATAATAAAGTTGTAAGGAAAAGAAAATAGAAAAATAATTAGAAAAAATGGATGTGTATATCCCCTGGATATGAAGAGTAGAAGAATATAATCAAAGAATCATTCTACATTATCACTACAATCTTGTGACTTCAGGATACTGCCTCAAACAAATCTGCCTGTAGGTATGTCTGTGGGCTATTTTCTTGCCCAAAGATTCATGTAGTAGGGCCTAGCCCACTGTGCATGGATTAGGCAAGGAGTGCTGGGCTGTATATAAAAAATTTAGTTGAACAAGCCAATAACAGCATTCCTCTACAGATTCTGCTTCAGATCTTGTCTTGCATTTACCTTCAATGATGTTAGGAAACATAAGCCAAAAAAACTTTTTTGTTTTCCTCTAAGTTGCTTTTGGCCATGGTACTTTTCACAATAATTCAAAAGAAAACTAGAACTGTACAGCAGAGTATTTCCTTTAAAAACTGAAGTCTGAATAGCTTGTGTTCTATTTTTCAATAAAGAATGCAAATCATATAATGCTATTTTCATTAAAGAGTGTAGTCTCCTAGCAAAAAAGAAGAGTATGTATAGTGAAAAAAGATTTATGTATTCTAAAACAAATTCTTTTATGATTATACAAACTAAAGCTAGTCAATGATTCATAATGTGAAAAGTGCTTTCTGGGTATAACCTGGCATTCCTCCTCCATCTTTTTACTTTCCTGTTCTTTTTTTGGTCAGTCCAAATAAGCCGCCTCCTCTTTGTGTTCTTTAGGCATCGAACATGCTTTTGGCTATGCTGTTTATTTCTGTACACAGCCAAAGACAGTTCCAGAATACAGTACTTTGAAGGTGGGCCAGTATTGTGACTCTGAATATATTATACTCTGCCCTGTCATCTTTTCATAATCCTTTAACTCAAGTCCAATATCTAACTCAGCCTGTTATGTTCACAAAGTATCACTGCTCTCTATGTTAAGGGCTAAAGCTTCTATATACCCTGTTAACAAAATATCAACCATTACTATATTATTATTAGGATGACTGTTTGTTTTAAAAGGAACTTGGAAGAAGTGATAAAGATAGTATGATTTTATATATCACACTGATAGCAATAATAAAACTTTAAAAGAACATTTGGGTTTTGATTATTGCAGTCTATTTTCTTGTGGTAGGAATCATACTTAAGACTTCCCAAAATTTAGGCAAATGGTCCACCACTGAGCCACATAACTACAGAATTCTTTTTTTTTTTAAATTAAGTACACACACATACACACACACATATACACGCTGTTGCTGTCTTCAGACACACCAGAAGAGGGCATCAGATCTCATCACAGATGGTTGTAAGCCACCATGTGGTTGCTGGGAATTGAACTCAGGACCTCTGGAAGAGCAGTCAGTGCTCTAAACTGCTGAACCATCTTTCCAGCCTCCTACAGAATTCTTTAAGTTGCCACTAAAGATATTTTCTGAATAAACTTTTGGTAAAAGTATATTTTTATTTATACAAATATAAATATACAAAAATATACAAAAAAAACTCTATCCAAAACAAAACCAAAAATACCCATCCAGTCTTCAGAACAACTACATGAAGTATTATTTTTCATTTTTATGATTGAGCAATGGGTAATTAATTCGTCTAAAGTTATGATTACAATATTGCAAACTGACACTTATTGACATTGTCTGAGCTAGTCTTAGTAATCAATACTACAATGCCTCTCATTTAATATAAATTCCAACTGCAATACATTTATAGAGTTATGAATACACAAATTAGTATCCTATTTTGCAACAGGACAATTTGTGATAAAATTTCTCCATATGAAATACACAGTATATCGTATACAAGGTGAAATAACACATAAGAGTTATATTCTACTTATGATTTTCCCCTTTAAACCTCAATTTCTCCAACTCCAAATAGGTTGTTTTAGTTTATTTGTCTATTGTCATTGTCCAGCTAAGATTCTAAGACTCTAACCAAGAGAACTACTAAAGAAAACCTGTGAAAAAAAATCACATTGATGGGTAGAGTAAAAAGGACAGTGGTACAGTGCTTGGCTAGCATATGGAAAGCCCTGGGTTTAATTCCTAGCACAATAATTAAGCAAACACAGAAACAAACACTGATCATACATGCAAAACAGTGACCATATATAAAAATTAAATCACGTAGACAGCCATTACAAAGAACCCAAACAGAACTGTGTGCTTAGTCTGCATTCCCTTTAAAAGAAGTTAGAATTGTCCAGCTTATAAAGGTTACAAGTTTGAAACATAAAATGCATTTTATTTGCAAGTACCTGTTTAGATGTGTTATCACATATCTGAGTACATCATAGTTTACAGGATGAAATTTCTTAACAATTTCTTTCAAGGCATGAAGGCGTTCTGTTTTATCTGCGATTTCTGTAACAGATTTGTTTTTTTTTGGTGAAATTAATAAACTTTCAAATATCTGATACAAATATCCAGTTAATATGTACTATAAAAATTATGACTGTTTGAATATACATGTATGTACACACAAACACACACACACACACACCTAGAAATTTATTTAAAATGACCAAATCACTTATAAGGATGTTAGTCTCTTTAATATTCCTGCTACAGATGGTAAGAATTTCAGGCTTTAAGGGCACAACTACTCAGTCCTACAGCTGATCAACAAAAGCAGTCAGTTACAGACAACATGTAATAAATGGATAATGGGTATCTTACATGAAATTCTGAAACATGAATTTATTTTAATGTGTCATCAAGATTTTCTTCTAGTAAAAGATTTCTAAAACCAGTGAGAGGCACCACATAGCCCTGAAGCCAGTTATTCACAGTTTTCTTGTAATCTCCACTACCAAAATATTTCCTTTATAGGTAGCATACACATTTAATATAATATAGTTATTTTCCAAGTGTATGTAATTATAAAACAGGACAACTAGAATACAGTACTACAATGAATGGGAGATAAGATTTATTTTCTGTTCTCTTACCTTCACATCATGGTAAAATTATCCAGGAGTAAAAATTCTCATTTGTCACATTTTACTTCTAAGCTAGGCCTTTCCAAGGCTAGTGCTTATGACCAAGGAACATCTGGGACTATGTATATTGTGACAATATATTGCAAGTTTAAAAAAAAAAAACTGTTACTTTTTAGAAAGAGATTTTATTTTTATTTTCTATAATTTTCGTGTATGTTTTGTAGGGAGGGGTATGCTATACAAGTGTGGGTCCCCTAATGTGAAGAAGGTGTTGGACCACCTGGAACCAGAGTTACAGTTGGTTGTGCGCTACCTGGCATAGGAGCTGGAAACCCAACTCGGGTCTTCCACAAGAGCAGGAAGTACTCTTAACTGCTGTGCCATCTCTCCAGCCCCCTTTTAAAATTTATTTTTCCTTTCTACACCTCACTAGTTTGTGTGTAGAGGTGGGAGAAGGGAAAAGCATGTAATAGAGGTCACAGGATGACTTGTTGAAGTTGTCTCTCCTTTTACCATGTGTGTTTGGGGCTTGAACTCAAGACTGTCAGGCTCAGTGGCACGCACCTTTACCTAAGGTGATATCTTGCTGGAGAGAACTTTTAAAATAAAAGTAACCTCATTTAAAAAAACTTGAAGATATATTAAAAGGAAAAACCTAGAAATTACATTAATTTTAGTCACCAATGCAAATTAGCCACTATTTGCCCAAGTAAGATTTTAGATCCCATTTTCCAGATAAATAATGTGTATGCTAGAAATATTGAGTGAGTGATATCAAACTAGAAACATACTTTGAATCAAGCACTCTATCTTTCTGCCATACTTCCCCACCCTAAATTACTTAGTAATTTTAAAAATTCTGATGTTTTAGAAGCATTTAAATTAACTAGCAAGCAAGCATGAAGACCTAAGTTCAGATTCCATCACCCATGTAAAAAGCTGGATCATGGATAGCATCTTGTAACCCTAGGAATATGAGGAAAAGAGGATGAGACTGGAGGATCCTAGCGCTTACTGGCTGCCAATCAGTGGGAGTATGAGGAAGAAAGGGAGAGGGAGAATAAACCTGTCTAGGAACAGAGTGGACAGTAATAAAACAGGATACCCAGCGTCCAGAAAGGATACCCAGCGTCCTCTTCTGGTCTCAGTGCACACTCCCCTTGTCCCTCATTATCTGTGAGAGTAGCTAGAAACAAAATCCCTGATTCTATTTAAATTCAGTGGATACCTTTAAGATATAATTTCTAGTAAAGTGAATTTTTAACTTTAAATTCTATAGATTTTGGCAAACAATATTCAAAGAACACCGTCATCACT
The DNA here is from genome assembly GCF_963924665.1 of Micromys minutus. Classification (NCBI taxonomy): domain Eukaryota; kingdom Metazoa; phylum Chordata; class Mammalia; order Rodentia; family Muridae; genus Micromys; species Micromys minutus. The sequence goes on along the minus strand of NC_137969.1, from coordinate 198,026,983 downwards.
CTTTCTCAGCCCTTGCCCCAGCAAAAAGTTTATGCTTACTTGCTGCTTCCAATAGCTCTGGGTGGAGTGAATATGGAATCAAAGGATCTGGCAGATCAGCAAAGAAAGCTTTGAGAGCTCCAGCTACAGCATTTACTGTCACTTCCATTGATGCTAGATTAATATTATGATCTATAAGACAAAAATCAAAACTTGAGAGAATGAAATTTTAACTTATTACTGGTTAACGGTAAACTGAATGGGTACTTTTCTGTCAATTAATTCTCTTAATTACCTTTCCTCACAGGCCAGCAAACTACACAAAGATCAGGAAGAAACAACCCCATGCAGAAAGCATTTTATCAACAAACTCTGTATCTTACATACCAGCAAACAGTGCATTAAAGAATTTTATAATACTACCTTTCTAATTTTCTGTGTATACACAAGACTATTTAAAAGACCATAAGAAAATAGACAAGCAATATAGATTATGAATCTCAATTCTAATTTGGACCTTTAAACTCTACTTTGTAATGTTTTAAATAAATATGTTAAATAATTATCTTATTAGTAAAGGGCTGACTTAAAGAACAAGAAAGGGACATTCTAAGGGTATCATAAGATTTATTTGATATTAACAGGTTCCTTAAATGTAAAAATATAGATCAGAAAAAAAATGATCTCCATGACTTACAGACAATCATTACTTGTAATTTATAGCATGCTTCATTTGAGCTTTTTTTATGATCACTTAAATAAAACAGGACCTATTTGCACATCCTACTTAATGAAGCATTAGCTTCATTAGCTTCATATTTATTCTTTAATCTCTACTGTGTGATGAAAAAAATGAGATCTATAAAGATTAACTTGCCTGACGTAGACAGTAAGTGGCAAGATTAAAAAGTAGAATTGGATTCAAGAGTCCCAACTATTACTCTACCCTCCTCAATGAAAGTAGAACTGTACCCACTGGATATTATAAACTATAGTTTCTCTAATATTTCTTAAAAAATGGAGTACTTTTGGCAACGAGGCATACTTTTTATACACATGTATATACCACTCAGTAGGCGATGATTTGCCATTTTAACAAACATAATTATTCTACCTCATCACAATATTCAATGTTCATAGACACATGGGTGGTTCCCCTCCTCCCTTTAAAATTATAAATTGTACAAGTACCTTTAACAAGCTCATGCAAAGACTTTTGGAATGCAAATGTAAATTCCTTGAAGTATAACTTCCAAAACAAAGGAATTTCAATTTTAACATCCACAAACTACCTCTCAAAAATGTACCCACAATAAGGTATACAAGCTGAATTTGCCTACATTGCCAATAATCTTTTCCACTGATAATAAACTCTTAAAATAGAAATTTGTCATTGTTAGGGGCTGGGTAGTTTCAAATATATACTAATAGTTTAATCTGTATGGTAAGCCCATACTTTCTCAAATATTTTGTTTTTATATTCTCATGGAGAAATTTTACATTTTTAGGAGGTTTTGAGTGATACTCAGTTATGCTTCCTAGGTTCCTTACAAATTTAGGCCTTTTCCTGTCTGACTATAAAAATATTCACTTACTTCCCCCTTAGTAATTTTATTTATTTATTTATTTTGTTTTATCTTTGATCATACATGGAGTTCCTTACTAGTCAGGTACTTACTTTTGAATTTTCTCCTTAAGATTAGTCTGTTACATTAAAAAAAAACCACTTACATAATACTGTTTTATATATAATAGTACTAATACAGCATATATAAATTTACTGCCTTTCTAATCCTGACACTGGCTTTATAGATTTTGTTATTGTTTTAAGATAACTTATTGGATTAAAAATATAAAATAGGGTAAGAAACAATACATAGACCATATATCATAGCTTACCTCAAAATATTTGTTTTACCTGAATCCCTGTGGTCTTAGCATAATGAAAAAGATTCTTGTTATTTTTAAACAAGACATATAAATTTTATTGCCTACAACAGACTGTTTCAATTCTGACTATCCTCTTTTCTTTCTTGTCTTCACACATAAAAATATAGATAGAATACTGTACTTTCTTTATCCAACTGGTTCAACTGTCTCAAATTCTTTATTCTAAATGTATTTTAAGTTTGATTATTTCCCACTCTCTCTTATATTTGCCTAATATCAACCTTCCTAAAAAGACTAAAAGAACCAACATTTTCTTCTCCCCCTCTTCCTCCCCTTTTAGATACAGTATTTCACTATGCAGCCTTAGTTGTCATGGAACTCATAGAGACCCTCCTGCCTCTGCCTCCTCAGTGCTGGGAATAAAGCTATACATTAACCATGCCAGGCTCAGTATTTTCTTGTCGGTGCTAAGACAGACTTTTCCAGTTCTATACTTTTTACTGTGGCAATTACTATATATTAATATTTCTAATTCACTTTTAAATGCTTTGCTCTCCATATCCATTTAAGTTTTAAATAACAACAACTTTCCTACTATAAAATTCTAACATGGAAAACAGTTAAGACAATAACTTTATTTTGCAATTACATTACCTTGATCAAACTGCTTTTGAATGTTGTCTTGATCAGTTTTATTTCCACTAACACGGTAAAGTCCTTCGGTACATAATCCTAGGAAATTAAAACATATTTTATAAATACATATCTATACTGAAGAATATGCTTACTTCTAAATCGTTAGTTACCAGTCAAGCTGTGACTACAGTTTATAGAAACATTAGAAAATTAATGTCAAGTATCATTCCTGGAGTGGGTCATTTGCACAGGACAATATACTATTTTTCTATTTGTCTAGTTAAAAGTATTTCATGCTTTATAAAGTATTATACTGGGAAGAATTTTCAACTCTCATAAATGTGACAATAAATGAAAAAAATATACTGTCAGAAAAATTATGAGGACAAGGTCATAGTTATAAAAATTATGAGTTATCACTGACACAACCGACAAGAATTAATTAGTCTTATAACTCAGGTTATATAAAAGAAACCAGATTATGTATGATGTGGTGGTACATGTCTATAATCATAGCCCTTGGGGTACTGAGGCAGAAAGATCATGAGGTTAAGGCCATGTAGGTTCAACAGCAAAAGCCTGTCTCAAAAAATAAATAAGCAAGTGAAGTAATTCAGAAACAAAAGAATATATTTTACTTATATGACATCCTAAAGTGAGGAATTCTTACCTAGGGTAAACCTTTGTCAAAAGCAATTGTTTCTGGTGGCTAGAAAAATCAGGAAAGGACAAAAAAGGTGATGAAGATGGTTTTGTATCTTGACAGGTATATGCATTTATCAAAATGCATATACAGATGTATGTAAAATCAGTGTACCCTTTTCTAGAAGAGCCATAAGCAAATACTTAACACTCTACAATCGGGCTGGGGAGATGACTCAGTAGATAAAGTGCTTGCCATGTACGCAATCCTGAGGAGCAGAGTTCCAATCGCCAGAACCATGTGGGTATGGCAGCCATCCATAAGCTACCATTCTGGAAGTAGAACTAGGATCTCTAGGGCATGCTTGCTAGATAGATTAGATAGAATTGGCAAGGTCTGGGTTCAGTGAAAGACCCTACTTCAACAACAAGAGTGATTGTGGGCAACACTAGATAATAACTTTGGGACTCTACGTCACACAACATACACATGAGCTATAGAGCATATGAATGAAAACACACACACACACACACACACACACACACACACACACTAAACAAACTCATCCACAACTAGATGTGATTAGCATCAATCATTTGGGTAGAGACTAGCTGAACATAAGAGAACTAACTCGCTTCCCTAATGAAACAGCACATGTGGACGTGGTGTTAGTGCTTGCCACCATTTTCTATTCCACAGCTCCTGACTGTGTGCCTTCTGATACTGAACTAGTCTCATATAGTGACTTATAAAAAACAAAACAGAAACTCTTATATTAACCTCCTACAGATAGAAGTCTGAAACAGGTTAAGTTAGAAAAGAAGAAGAAAGAAATGCTAGGCCTAATCTTTTTCCTTTTAGATTCAAGCATGTTAATAATATAAAGAAAAAAATAGTATCTCTAAAGAACATATTGCCCCTATTTAATGCTAAGGATTTAATAGCTAATTCTTTTTTGAGAGCTAGTGCCACTTGATTTTTTAACTCCTTTTATTTGCATTACAAACATAAACACTTACCAAATGAATATCACGCTATTTCTCTAAATCATTACACCAATGAAAACACCGCTTCCTTGCTATGTCCACTAGGAATCAACTTCTTTAGAATTCCCATAGCACTTTAAAACTATAATTATCACCACTAAGTACTTTCTTTATACATTATAGTACAGTAGAACACACTCTTTTTACTCAGCATAAATGTTGACAGTATTAGTAATGTCCTGTCATCCTCAGGTGCTTCACAGCATGCAGTGTTTTTTTCGTTTTTGTTTTTATAAAGGGAGACATTGCATTTCAGGGCTACTTGGCAATGCCTAGAAATATTTTTAGATGTGATAGCTGGAGAATGGAGTATATTAGTTCTTTTATTATTGCTATGACACAATACTCAATAAAAACAACTTAAAAATGATTTTTATTTGTGGTTCACTGTTTGAGGATAAGGTCTATCAAGATATATATATTCACATGAGCAGGAACAGAAGGCAGCTGATTACATTATGTCTAATGTCAGGAAATGGGAGGTGGAGGAGGAGCTGGAAGCTAATGGAAAGCCTATCTTCTTTTTACTATGTCTGGAATACTCTCTAGCCAATGAAATGGCTTCTATCCAATTTAAGGTGGGTCTTCTTATCTCTATTAACATATTCCAGCAATTTCCTCAAATATGCTCATCTCCCAGGTGAGTACAGATTAAATCAAGTTGACAATATTAATTATCAAGTGAAGCTACTGAAGTTATAACAGTAACAAAACATAAAACAACAACAAAAATATATAGTTAAGAGCATAAGTGTTTCGGCTTTGATTTATAACTTCTCTTTTTGTTGTGGTTATTATACCACAAACGCATTAATTTATCAGATTTATATTAACAGACACACAATTTGCAAAGATATATCTGTGACAAAAACAGTAAAGGGGTTTTATTTACTAAACTAAATTAAAACATGACCATTAAAAAGCTTAAAATATGCTGCTGGGTATAGTGGCAGCACTTGGGAGGCAGAGGCATAGTGGCTTGCATAGTAAATTCCAGGACAGCCAGAGCTACATGGTGAGACTTGACTCCGAAAACACCAAGAAAGTTAAGTTGATAGTTATAGCCCCCTAGTGACAATTTAAAAACTTAAAACTCTTTTTTTTCTCTTAATAGACTGACTAAAAAAGATGCAGCCTCTAAGATACTATCTCAGAATCAATGGTACTAATATTTGAATTTGTAAAGAGATGGAAGGTTCATCAAGACACTAGTGCCTATGGTATCTCAGCTACTTAGAAGGCTGAAGAAGGGAGAACAGTCGAACTCAGAATATTATGATTATACATCAAGACCAATCAGAATTTATCCAAGGATAATACATTCAGCCCACAAAAATCAATTAATGTAATAATAAATTGCAGGAGAAAAATCTACCGTAGTGTCTTAATTCATACAGAAAAAGGATCTGACCAAATTCAGCACCTTCTATGATAAAGTATCTATAAAAGAAAAACATGACTAACATCTAAGAATTCTAGAATATAATCAAAAGACCAAGCCCAAGACTTCTGTAGCATAAAGCTTAAACACTAGTCTATTTAGTGAAATTATAACAAACTCCCTAAATCTGGAGAAAGAATTTAATATCTAAAAAGAAAAAGCACTTGGAATCCTAAACAATCAGAGAACCTTGCTCTGACTCTAGTAAATCACAAATAGTAAGCAAAGAAATGATGAAACAAAAACATCATTTCAGAGTCAAACACATCAGAAACTAGCAGCCCTAAAAGTCAAGAAATCCTGAAGTAATCTATTTCTAGCCCTGAAAGTAACAGTCAACAAAAATGACTATATCCAGCAAAGCTATCTTTTAAAGCTGATAAATGAGGATATTTGAAGAAAAAGTATACATTAAGGCATATAAAGAACACCACGCCAGCATTGCACAGATACTTCAATACTACAGACCGAGAGGAAAGTCTTGATCATAAGCACATAAGAAAAATAAATTTCACAAGAAGAATTCACCATATTCAACACTGAGCAAGAAAACCTTTAATACTCATTAGGAGACCGATCAATCATCCAACCATGTAGAAAAGTAATTCCACCCTCCAAGATCACAGAAATTAGTAAACATATCTCAAAATAGTAATCTTAAATGTAATTAGCTTCAATTACCAATAAAGACAAAGACACAGACGGTTTGACAAGATTAAAAAACAAAACAAAACAAAAACCTAAATCTAACAATTCTCTTCATGAAACATGATTCACTAGGAAAGGCACCCACCAACCAAGAATCAAAGGATGAAAAACTATCAAACAAATGGGAACTGAAAAGGAGCTGGTGTATTTATTTTGTATCTGATAATGTAGACTTTAAAATAAAATTATTCAGAAAAGAGAGAACAATTAATCAAGAAAATATAAGTTTATATGTAATAAATGGAATTCCTAATTCTATAGACACAAAAGGTCAGGTAGGCCCTTATACAATAATATGGGTAGTTTCAATACCTCCATCTCATCCCTATAAAGGCCATTCAAACTAAAAGTCAAAGACACTCAGTGGCAAAGCCATATACACATACAATATTCCATTTAGCAGATACAGAATATACTGTCTTTTTGGTAGACCATGGAATTTTCTCTAAATTAAGACTACATTCTAGAGCACAAAACCAAATCTTACTCAATACAAAACGATCTCAATAAAATATTGTATCTTATTCAGACATAAGGCAAGAGAATTAGTAATCAACAGCAAGAAAAACTTCAATAAATAAAGAGACTGAAATAACACCTGAAAGACCAGTGGGTAACTGGCAAAAAAGGGGATGGGTTGACTAAAAAATGTCCTAGACAGATTTAAAAAGGAAGCATAACTAAACCAGAACATTGGGGATATAGCTAAGGAAGCCCTAAGAAGAATGTTTAAAACCATGAATACCTAAAAACCCAGAAACATCTTGTTTGAGTGAAAAATGTTCCTTATAGTCTTAGACATCTGGACACTCGGCCCTTGGCTTGTGGCACAGGTGTGTTAGGTAGTACAGCACAGCAGGAAGTACATCACCAGAAGCCAGCTTTGAGACCTAAAGCTTTGCTCCACCACTTGCAGTTCACTCTCCCCCAGCCCCCTTTGTGCCTGTGTCTGGAGAGGAGAGCTCTTGGCTTCTTATGTGAGCAGACTTCCTGCTGCTTGTTGCCGTGTCCCCACCCCCTTCCCCAATAAAATTGAGCCTCTGGAACATTAAGCCAAAATAAACTCTTCTATAAGTCATTTTAGATCATGTGTTTGTATTGAATAGTTTTACTTCAACTTGATAAAAGCTAGAGTCATTTGAGAAGAGGGAACTCCAGCTAAGAAAATGCCCCTGCCAGACTGGCCTGTGGTACGTTTTCTTAATTAGTGATTGGTGTTGGAAGTTCCAACATCACTTGTTCACAGTGCTATCCCTGAGTGTGTAGTCTTGTGGTGTATAAGAAAGCACCCTTGGTAGCAAATCAATAAGGGGCATTCCTCCATAGCTTCTTTCAGTGCCTGCTTTGAGTGCCTGTCTTGGGTTACCTCCGTGTGTGACCCAAAAGTTGTAAGATGAAAATAAACCTTTTTCTCCAAAAATGGCTTTTTGGTAGTGGTATTTTAACACAGCAGTAGAAATTCTAAGAAGCTTTTTTTTTTTTTTTTTTTTAAATCACAGCTGCAGCAAACTAATACTAATTTTAATTAGATAACCTAATAATGAATCCCAAGATCTTAAAAAAACAACCCCACCAAAACACAGACGATTAAAATTCAGAGCTAGTAGATGACAAAGAAATCATAAAGATCAAAGCATCACAGTATCTGATTTCAAATTATGCTATAGATTCACAGTACTAAAAACAACACAGTACTGGCACAAAAATAAACTCAGTTACAAAGACCTAACTTTTTATAAAGTTCTCAGGAAAAAAAATATGCAGAGGAGGGGAAACAGACACCTTGTACAAACCAAAAAAAAAACAAACCAAAACAAAACAAACAAAAAAAAAACCACTTTGCCAACTACATACATACACAAGGGATTAATACCATTATAGGACAAAAAATTATGATATCAAGTTGGGGAGATGACACAGTTCTGAAAGTACTTGCCATGCAAACATGAGGACCCGACTTCAATTTTCCAGAAGCCATGTTAATATAAACAGATGAAGAAAGGAAGGAAGGTAGGCAGGTAAGAACATGGATGGTCATTAGTGTAGAGAAGTAGCTCAGTGGTTAAGAGCATGTACTACTCTTGTAGAACACTCAAGTTCAGTTCCCAGCACCCATATGGGGTGGCCTACATGCACCTGTAATTCTAGCTTCAGGGGATCAAACATGCTTTCCTCTGGGTCCCAGGGGGTTATAAAACCAGAGATGTAAAACTTAAAAATTAAAACAAATCTCAAAACAAAATGAAACAAAGCCTGTAACAACAGGGCGTGCCTATAATCTCTGTTTGGGAGTGGACACATGGGGATCCTTGGAGACTGATGACCAGCCAGTATAGCTCAATCAGCAAGCTTCAGGTTCAGTGATCAGCTAAAAACCCTTATTCAAAAGGTAAGGCAGAAAGCCACTGCATGTGTGCGTGAGCGCGCGCACACACACACACACACACACACACACACACACACACACACACACAGAGAGAGAGAGAGAGAGAGAGAGAGAGAGAGAGAGAATAACACAAAATTATCTGATCAATTCAACAAAAATTCAAAAGAAACACAGATGTCCAGAAGTGTACAGCATCCTAAACTACCACAAAAACACAAATTAAACTGCTTTGAGACTCTATCTTAACCTAACCAGAATGATTTTTATTAGAAAAGAAACTACAGGCTGAATATGTTGTTCAGTTGGTAGACTGTCTGCCTATCACACCCGCACAAAGCCTAGATTTGACTCCTTAGCACACGTAAATGGGGTGGCACATGTGTAATCCCAGTACTCGGGCAGATGCAAGAGGATCCAAAATGCAGGATCATCTTCAACTACAGAGTGAGTTTGAGGCCAGTCTTGGCCCAGTCTTTTTCATATCCTCCAATACGTGGGGTGTCTGGAGAGATGGCTTAGTTTTTAGAGGTCTTGTACAAAACCTGAGTTCAGACTTCAGCACCCACAATGGATGGATTGACATGGGGTGAAGAGAACAGAAGTCCTACACTGCAGGTGAGAATGAAACGTGTGTAGTACCCACTATGGAAACCAGTATGAAGGTTTTTCAGAAAACAAAGAATCTCTCTCTCTCTCTCACACACACACACACACACACACACATGTATGTATACATATACATATATATATATATACATATATATATATATATATATATATATATATATATAATACTCTTGCTTACATACACAAAAGGTTACTAACACTCCACAGAAATATCACACAACCCTGTTTATTGCTGCACTACTTACAAGAGCCAGGAAATGGAACCAGCTTAGATATCTATCATTAGATAAACAAATACAGAAACTGTGGTACATACATATATACACAAGGGCATTCAGTCACAAAGAAAAATGAAATCATTTGCAGGGAATTGAAATGACAAAATATTCTGACTCAGAAAACATTTTCTTTTGTCTGTTCAATATAAGACTGATCATTACATATGCAATATACATACACCCATAGTAATAAGAAAGCATCAAGTACTAGGCTATAGAATTTCAGCACTATGCAAACACTTTGTTTGTTTGTTTGTTTGTTTTGAGACATGGCCTCACCATGTATCCTTGGTTGGCCTGAACTCATTATATAGACCAGGCTGGTCTCAAATTAATCAACTCTCTCCACCCAAGTGCTGGAATTAAAAGTTAAATCACACTTGGGCCCCATACGCAATATTTTAAAAATCTGAATTAAGAAACAACCAGGTAAGGAATAATACAAATTCAATGTAATAGATTTTATACACTATATAAAAAAACTATGTAAGACAAAAATTGCTAAAAACAGGATTACCTGTTAACAGTATAGGCACAATGGAGAAAAAGTCAGATCAAGAGAGAGGCAAACAAGGAAAGGAGGTGGGAAAATAGTTAAAATTGTTCAAGTATGTGTTGTCCATGTAAGAAAATGGCCTTATGAAATCCAGTATTTTTTTTTTTTTTAAGTCAGATTAAAAGACAACTCAACTTGGACAACTGGGAAAAATGCAACTGCTATTGTTACAAACAAGTAAAAACAGAAGGTTTTTTGGGGGAAAGATGGATGAATTACATCTCAATTTTGACAAGTACTAGTCATCTCATATAACCAGAAATGTTCAATAGGCAGTTCAGAATACATTAACATATTAAGATACAAAAAGAAAGATATGGAAAGGAATTCTATAAATGGGATGAGCCTGGCTCAAATGCAAATATCAATGAGATATATAAATGGCATCCTAATGGTAATGACTATAAATTACTAAAGCTATGAGAATGTACTTTAGTGAAGGCAAAAGAAATAAAGAAATGTGTAGAAATGTTTTGACTTAAAACAAGATTTAATGTTTCTTAATCAAATGCTTACTAATGTGTCATGTAAAAAATTCATGTGATACAGATATAAAATATATTTTCCTGGATATCACATATTTGTTCAAAAGGTTATCTATTCTGTGTGTCAGAACAATGCCTGAAATAAATGTTTGCCCTATTTTTAATGGTATTAGTAATAAAATTTCACTGAGATTTCTCATATACTAAAAGGTGATAGTGACAAAGTTAATATTAATGAAAGAATTCTTAGCAGTAGTATGTGACATTTCTGGAAAAAATATTACATAATTAAGACACAAAGGCATTGCTTTCCCAGTTTACCAAATATAAGTTTCTTCTTTTAATACCACAGGGCCAGGAGTGCATGTATCCCTACTTTTTGGAAAAAAAAAAAAAAAAAAAAAAAGCCATTTTAACTGATGCCCATTAAAGCAATGGCTTTCCAACACTTGTTATTTACTTACATACAATAATTTAAAAATTCACAAAGTACATATTATATACATTCTTTTCACTTCATCTAAAAAACAAAACAACCTGTGGCCAGGAGTTTCACAACTTGTGGTGGTGGAAGTCTTGAACCCAAGGAAAAGATCTGTGTTTCTCTCAACTTTGGACAGAGAAGCTTCTTTATGCAGCCCTTACTTAATACAGATACTCATAGCTGGTCAAATGCTGAGTATAAGTAACTGAGTGCTCGTCTATACCAACCTCCCCTACCCAAGGCTCAGGGAACATCATAGCTGAAGAGAAAAAAGAGCCAGCAGATGGGGAGGGGTGGAAGAGGAGCTTTGAAAAGCTGACTCCTGGACATGGTTTCTAAATAAATATATCAATTCACCATAGCTGTAGTTACTGCATATGAGCAAGCCAATCAAAACTGCAGCATGCAGGAAGGAGTGTATGTGTGTGTCCCATGTCCTAACATTTGGCTCCAAAACCTTCATCAACATGGGAAGTATTAACTGGACTTAGGTAGTTATTTAATAACAATAAAAATAAACAAGATAAGGCAGGGGACACTAATGGGAGTTTAGAGTGAGGTAATAGTGGATGGATATGATCAAAATATAGCTGTATAAAATAAGTGAAATAAATAATTTAAATACTTTTTAAAAAATAACAAGACATGACAGTAAAATAAATTTCTTAGTTGCATGATGAACAACCTAAAATCATTAATTTGTCCTATTCAATGGATAACAGATATCCTCTAACATGCTTTCAAATGATGCATATGTTGACCTTTAATATATTGTTGGTAAGACAGTATCCACTACGGAAAATAGTCTGACAGTACCATAAAAAAAAAAAAAAAAATTAGTTACTTAACTAAATGACACAGCAATTCCATTCTTCAAAGAACATACTGAAATAATAGAAAACACTTGAAAAATCCTTCTATATGTATGTTTATAGCACAACTATTCACAATAGCCAATAGGTACAAGTAACCTGAATGTGTCTACCAAATAATAAAGACAAAATCTGGGGATCTCATTGATACATGTTATAACACAAGTGAATCGCAAAAATAAAGTCAAAGAAACTAGACAAAAATCTTCATACATCATATGCCTAAACCTAAATAATATATCCATAATAAATAAATAAATCCACTGGGACAGAAAGCAGATTGGTAAGCTGGAGAAAGTGGGAAACTCTTATAAGCATAAGGTTTTCTTTAGCACTATAAAAGTATTCTGAAACAAGATGAGGAGTGGCCTACAATACTAAATGCAATATGCATTACTGGGCTGCACATTTTAATATGGTTAGTTTTAAGCTCATGAATTTTACCTTAATAATATATTGTTAAAAAATTAAGTTATTTGATGTTGATAATTATAATTCCATATTTTTCCCTTTAGTTTTAGAACCTTTCTTTTGCATAGTCTGTCAACATTTTGAACTTTTCTTTACTCTAAATGTTGATCCTGAATTCTACTAACATCAAGTTTACATTAATATTTATATACTGACAATTACCAAAACTTTCCTAAGCTCTGTAACCACATATCCAATAGAATCTCAGCCTTTTATCGATATTCCACAGGCACATAGACGCAGCATGCATAAAATGTTTTGAAACTGTTTAGTATGTTTTACTGTGATTCTATTTGCATTAATATGGACATTACTTCTACCATGAAGGATTAACTGCATGAAAATTGACCTCTCATAGCATATAATTAAAAGGGGATCCAAAATTCAAAAGAATTTAAATTTCCAGCACAAAACTGTTTATCCATAGGGAAAAGCAAGTGAGATAAACTATCTGAATGCCCCAATTCAGTGCCTTGATAGTCTTCAGATATCAGTGAAAGAAGGTAGAAACCTAAGAGCCGTGACTAACAGATACAGGTAAGAGGTCAGAAAGACTGAAGTGTAATTTGTGGGGCAAAGCATCAGATGTGGAGATGCCTCATATATGTATGGAAAATTCTCTACAAACTAGGAGAATATTTCACATCTACAACAAGTTCCTGTAGCAAAAATTCAAAGTTATTCTGAGAATATCTCTTAATACATAGCAAGTTGAATGAAATCTCCTTGCTACAGTAAATAATTCTAACTGTGTATCAGACTAAACAGTAATGTGGATCCTTAACATTTTAGCAAAAAAAATTTCAAAGATATATTTATTTATGTACATGAGTACACTGTCCCTGTTTTCAGACATACCAGAAGAGGACGTCAGTTTCCATTACAGATGGCTGTGAGCTACCATGTGGTTGCTGGGAATTGAACTCAGGACCCCTGGAAGAGCAGTCAGTGCTCTTAACCACTGAGCCATCTCTCCAGCCACATTTTAACAATTTAATCCAGCAATATATAAAAAGTATAATACATTAAGAACCAGTGGTATCTACCTCAGGAAGTCACGGTTAGCTTACTTGAAAACTAACCAATATAATTTACTACTTGAAACTGAGTAAAAATATGCTGTCATCATCTCTAAAGATGCAGAAAAACTTTGTCATGAAATTAACATCCAGCCGGACTGAACTCTGCAGAGATGACAGAAGATGCATGAAGAAGTAATCTCCTTCATATAGAACATCCTCATTTACGTGGCCTTGATGCAAGTTCCTCCATTAAAAACTTATAGTCACATGTGGATGTAGGATATGAAGAATCTAGTTATAGTTTCTCCTACTTGCTAGTGAACTGACCCAAAGTAACTATAAGTATGTGTATTAACAGTTCAAGGTCAGCTAGGATACATAAAATTCCTTCCCCAAACAAAACAACCACAAATATGTCATATTCACAAGGCCTAAATATATTATTACTACAGAAAATGAGAAATCATTAACTCCACAGCAGATAGCTAATATTAAAAAAAATCTTTGCAGTTGTTTTTCCTGTCTTAAAGTATATACATAGTATTTTGCCATACTGCACCCCTTACTAAATCTATAAATCACCATTCCTCATCAAATAGACAAACCAGCATGTACAGATGTAAGCTGATAACTGGTCTAAAGGGTAAGGAAAAACTGAGCATAATTAGTTAGATAAGACATGGTGATGGTAGTTTTTAAAAAACAACAAAAAACCCAATGCTTATACATATGCAAAAGTGCTACAAGTAAATAAGGCTAAAACTGATGTAGCTTATGTTTTAATTATAATTTTTTATAATTATAGTTTATCCAATCACTCAGGCTCATAGTTAATTTGATTTCATTTAAAATATGCTCAGTAGCCAGGCATGTTGGCAAATGCCTTTAATTCCAGAACTCAGAAGGTAGATAGACACAGGAGAATCTCTGAGAGTTTAAGTATAGACTGGTTTATACAAGTTCCATAACTATAAACTGTGAGGTACCTATACATTCCTTATAAACATAATTCAAATCATATATATGACATCAAGCTATAACTACTGAATAAACAGTAACACCACACAGAATAAACTGCCATTTATAAATGTACAATTATGGCTTTAACTTCTAAAGAAAATTACTCATGTATAGAGTAAGTAATATAAACACTATCAGGTTTAAAATATTAAAAAATATATTTAAATTACTGACTAAAATCATAGTAGCAATCTCAATACAATTAAGTTATGATAGATTCCAGAATTAGGTAAGTTTAACACCTTAGCTTTCAACACAGCTATTTACTATGTTTAATAAAAGATCTTCAAAATCACTACTGATTAACAATGAAAAGTTCAAGTATGAGACAGCTACCTTCAGAGTGATGAAGATGACACTAATGGGAATGCTAATGCTCAAATACAGTTTTAACATATCACATTTAAAAAACTATTATTGTAGCAAAAATTAAAATATAAATCAAATCCCATGTATTGATTCTTCTAGCCTACCTGTGTCTTCAATAAATTCCACACATTTTTCAACAAATAGTGGTATAGGCTTCTCAGCTGTAACCAGATCCTGGAGGGGCATCCCAAAGTAATTACTTTCCCAATTTCTACGTGTTGGTGGGTTGAAGGTCTTAGTTTTCTTTTTCTGCTACAAGAAAACATATTCAAATTAAAACTATGAATGTTTATCTTCTCCAGATTACCAAACAATGTAAATAAGTACTTTGGATCAAAAAGAAGTATTTAAAAGCTATGCATAATCCAAATACCTAGTAATATCATCCCTGATACATTTTGCTAGATAAAAACTGAACAATGGAGACAGAAATAAATGGGGGAGAAGGTGGGAAGCTGACTTTAAGAAAATAGTCTCTTTGGAAAGAAAGTCTAGAGATTAGAAAAATTAAACAAGAGATTGGGAAAAAGTAATTTCTCAATGTTAACATTAAGGACTAACAGATACCAAATGTCCTTCCTCATTTTGTATGTAGTCTATCAACTTTATTTAGTCTTTGAGGTAAATTGTGATTTTATGTAAACTTTTATTTGTAAGAACAAATTATTCTTGGTTGACTATAAATGAGGCTATATGACTCTATAAACTTTTAATTGTCACCACCAGTCTTCTTTCCCATTTTTTACTATCTATCCCCTTAACATCTCAACATCTAGACATTTAATTGTCTAAAGAAACATACAAAACATCTTCAGAAAAGGAAAATAATTAAACAAGAGTTTTCAAAATCTAGTATCAGAAAGAAAATGGATTCTTTACTAGGAAGTGAACACCCCAAAAACATACTGAAATCCAACTATTCAGAGGATTCTAACTCAACCTTTCTGGATTAGGATGTTATCTCTGTAAATGATTCTATTGCAAACACCCAGCTATGGAATCTCTGAAGAACAGAAGGATGAAGTTTTCAAACATAAAAAGTTAGAACTCTCATTTCCTTCATTCTTTCTACAGGAACCTTGTTTTAGTCGCTAGACTGGATATCTTGACTATTTTAGTCCTTTCACTTCCAGGTTCTTTCACCCAGCAAACTGCCAGAGTTCATAAAAATCTAACTTTCAAATCCTCAGTCACTGACACTTTCTGATAAGAAAATATAAACCTCTTGTTAAGTTAAGACTATTTACAACAGGTCATTAGAGTGTTCTGGCACAAAATCTAACTTGCCTATAATTTTATTCTCTAAATGATCATCACCAAAACAGAGCTATATGCATGGAAGTAGAAGAGACTGTAACTTAAAAGGTAGACCGAAGAAAAGGTAGCTAAACTCTTTTTTTCTTGGAGGAAGTGGGGTGCTTTTCAAGCTATAAACTAATAACTGTATTAGAATTTGAATTTAAAAAAAAGTCTGAAGTAAAACTGATTGTGTCTGTTTATAGAAATAATGCAAATTGCCAAAAAGCCTGCAACTGGACAATGGCTCAGTGGTTAGGAGAGTATACTGCTCCTGCAGAGGATGTGAGTTTGGTTCCCTGCACCTGGGTGGCTCCATAAGGACCTGATGTTTCTGGCCTTTATAGATACCTGGACTCATATGCACATACCTATATGCATGAATAGACATGGAACATACACATGCATATAATTAAAAATAATTTTTAAAGTAAACTGTCTAGTTAAGCCTTAATTGTTGCAATTCACTCTTTAAGAAATATTACAAATTATTGGCCTTTCAAAACCAATTTAAACACTGAGATGACTGAAATACTTATAACCACAATTGAGGATGGGAGAGGAAAAAAAAAATAGATTTCACTTTGTCTTCACTAAATTTGGTCGCTAATAAAAGGAAGCAGGCCAGGTATGATGGTGCATACCTTTAATACCAGCACTCAGGAAGCATAGGCCAGCCTGGTTCTACAAAGTGAATTCAGGACACCAGGGCTCTGTTACCCAGTGACCCTGTCTTGAAAAACCTTAATAAACAAACAAGCAAATAAATGGAAGTAAACTAAGGTAGACTACCTAGCACAAGCTCAAAAGTATATTTCAAGGCCAAAAGTTAATTTTGAAACTTAAACAGATTTGGTGCTAGTAATCTAATACAATAAACAGGCAATCTTAAAGGACGGACTTTTTAAACCAACTCTAAAAGGCACACTTTAATACAGGTCTACTCTAATAATCACTATGGGGGAGGAGGTTAATCTATGTGACCAGTAACTTTCCTTTTTTTTTTGACCAGTAACTTTTCTAATGGTGCCACAAAAGAAGTTTACATGCTGCAAAGTACTTTGGGGCAGGGCATATATGGGAATACTGTCTGTGACTTGTGAGGCTGAGGCAGGACTGCTTCTAGTTTAAAGTCAGTCTAGGGCCACAAAATGAACTCAACCTAGGGCATGTAAAGAAACTGTTTAAAAAAGAAAAAGAAAAGATGAAAAGTTTTAGATCAGATCTACCTTTCAAATGCGTTAAAGTTTTAGGTCAGACATATCTTTCAAATGAGTTAAAATGCATACAAGTCTTTGTTGCTGTTCTATAATTCATAATTATTAGCCAGCAGAATCAATCTAGGGAGCTCGTCACAAATTTAAAGATTTGTAGGATTTCATTTTGTAACCCAGGGCTGTTCCCAAATTAAAACATCTGTTTCCCTCTACCTCCCAGGATTTACATGTCTGACAAATGAAAGAGTTTAAGTTCTCCATGTACTATTAATATCCATCTCTCAGCTAGAGTTACTGACCTATATAATCATTAATTCATACTAATTCAACATAACCTTTAAAATGCAAAGATATTTAGTGAGAAATGGAATCTCCAATTAGAAACAACTGTGCCAATGAAAAACAAGATCTGATTTGCAGTAGTCCAATCCTACCTACCTGCTTCCCTACCTATTTATCTATCTGTTTTTTTGAGACAGGGTTTCTCTGTGTAGCCCTGGCTATCCTGGGACTCACTCTGTAGACCAGGCTGGCCTCAAACTAAGAGGTCTGCCTGCCTCTGTCTCCTGAGTACTGGGATTAAAGGCATGTACCATTACCACCCTGATGCCATTTTAAAATCAAATTTCATGTTTGCAAAAACATACAATAAAACAAATGTTCTATTTTCAAATAATGTGAACTTTGTTATCAATTAAGTGTACAACAGATAGTTTAAAGCCTCAGTATGAATAAAAAGGACAAGGAAGAGAAATAGTTTTCTTCCTCCACTTACTGAAATAATATCAGCAACATATAATAAATAATATTAAAACCATATAAACAACAAACTGAACAAAACTTAAGCCCAGCAAAAGACAGTTAACTAGGCTTTCAAAGACTGTAAGGCAAAAAAAAAAAAAAAATCTGTAACTTCAGACATTGTCTTTTTATCTAAAGATCAAATTAGGAATGAGGTAATGAAGAAACGTAAAGAGACTTTATTTTTTGACAGTAGCAAAAAAGAAAAAACTAGAATAAAATATTAAGGGTCATCAGAGTCCTACCTTTTATTACATATACCCAAATACATGAGGTTTGGTAGCAATTAGTTTCAAAAGAATTCATGTATGTGTAGTTTATTTACATTCCTCCTCTTCATCTTCTCCCCCAGTTTCCTTTCTAGAAACACTCCCCCCTGCTCTCAAATTCAAGACTTTTTCTTTAATTATTACTGTTATACACACATGCATATATATACACACAATTTAATATACAGCTAACAATCTTCTGAGTCTTTTTAGTTTTGTTCATATGTGTGTATTTTTAGGGCTGACCATTTGGTATTAGATTACCAATTAGGAGGTTCTTCCCTGGGGAAGACTGATTTTCCCTCTCAGTCATCTACTGCATGTAGTTCTTTATAGAGAAGTAGGGTTACATCGTCCATACAAGCCAGCTCCAATTTTCCATCCACTCACTTGCACTCAAATTTGTCCATCATCCTATACTAAGTACCAACTACTGTTTTGCAATGACT